>NC_138182.1:26432003-27032003 GCF_964194105.1 Spermophilus citellus
GCTGGACCTAAATACTATTGTAAGTAGAAAGGAGAAGCATAAGCTGGCAGGACATATCAAAGCACCAAATTGCCCATTCTTGATGCTTGCCACCAGTCCACCAGGGACATAATGACCACCCACTGCCAGCCTAAGACCTTGGCATTTCTGCCACTTGGAATTGCTGTTTGCTACCAGTTACCACTGTCACCTCTACAAAAAGGCCACATCTTTCAGAAGTAAAGACCCTGCACCTGTGTTTCCAATTACTCTTCTAGGAGAGGTTGAGACATTATTCTCAATAAAACTCATTATAACTTCTCTCTGACACAGTTAAAGCATAAAGGAATATTATTGAACACAACTGCAGATTTTTCTACTCTATTCCCTTTACTCTCTGCTTCCTAGCTCAGGAGGATGAGATGGGGAGGCTGCAGAAAGAAGCCCAGCTGTCCACAGCAGGGGAGGGTAACATCTTCTCCATACCAAGAACCTATTGTCAGCATCAGTCGGAAGGAAGTGAATGACACAGCATTTTTGTTATGGAAAAATAACTTCACAAGAAATCAAAAACCTGGCTCTACTACGAATTAGTTGTGTGACCTTCGCCAAAACACTTTGCTCCTCTGAGCCTGGATTTCTTCATCTAAGGAGCTTGAACTAAATTTCTACAGACCCTTAAAAGAATCTGTGAGTGTCAAGTCCTAAAAAACAGAGCATGACACCCATGGCCTGCTAAAAAATAGATCCCCCAAGTGACCACTCTGGGTACAAAAGGTTTTGGGGGGTGGGATTAAGGGGATGATGAAAATATTATAAAATTAGATTATGGTGGTGGTTGCACAACCATAAAAATTCTAGAAACTACTAAATTGTGTGTTTTAAATGGGCAAATATCTTATGTTTTAAATTGTGGCAAAATACATAATAAAAGTTTAGCATCTTGCTGGGCATGGTCTTGCACACCAGTAATCTCAGCAATTCAGGAGGCTGAAGCAGGATCATAAGTTTGAGGAAAGCCTCAGCAATTTAGCAAGACCCTAAGCAAGAAAAAACCTGTCACAAAATAAAAAATAAAAAAAGATGGGGATGTGGTTCAGTGGTAAAGAGCCTTGGATTTGACCTTCAGTATATAAAAAAAATAATCATCTTAACCTTTTTTAGGTATACAGTTCAGTATATTGTTATGGAGCTATCACCACCATCCAGAACTCTTTTTTTTCCCCTTTTTTTCTTTTTTTTTTTTATTGGTTGTTCACAACATTACAAAGCTCTTGACATATCATATTTCATACATTAGATTGAAGTGGGTTATGAACCCCCAATTTTACCCCAAATGCAGATTGCAGAATCACGTCGGTTACACATCCACAATTTTACATAATGCCCTATTAGTAATTGTTGTATTCTGCTACCTTTCATCCAGAACTCTTTTAATCTTGCAAAAGTAAAACTGTATTCACTAAACATCTCCCTTTCCTTCCCCCACCCAGCAACCACCATTCTACTTTCTGTTTCTAAATTTATTCACTCTGTTAGGTGCCTCATACAAGAGGAATCATGCAGTCTTTGTCTTTTTGTGACTGGCTTATTTCACTTAGCAAAATGTCTTCGAGGTTCATCCATGTTGTTGCATGTAACAAAATTCCCTTCTTTTTAAAGGCAGAATAATGTTCCAAAGTATTCATATCCGTGGTTAGACACCTGGTTGCTTTCAAAACCTTATGGCTAGTGGATGGATTTTTATAATATATAACTTGTATTTCAAATAAAGCTGTTTCAGAAAATGTCTCCCCATCTGCCCTGGAAAGGTTCTATAAGGATTTCCATCTTAGGGTCATTCCTTAAGTGTCTTCTCAAGAAAACTTGTGAATTTAAAGTAGATGGAAACATTGCTTTCTGTGTGAAACCAGTAACCTTTACCAAGCATTTCCTTAGCGAATTATCTCTTTATGCCATCTATTGTCATTTACAAAGAATCAGGGTGTACAAAAATGCTACAAGAGGCAGAGAAAGGATACAACAATGCCTGGTGGGGGACCTCAAGGACACCCCATGCACTGTGGAGACAGAGACAGGGCCATGAAGATGGCCTTGGCTACATTTATCTGATTTCACCCAAGGTTGTCTGGCCTTCAGGTGCCCATAATCCCAGGTACAGTCTGGGATTTCTTAACAAAGAGCAGCTGGCAGCTGGGATCCTATGTGTCCCAGGGACAAGACCCCAATGTGATAAGCAGGACCCTAGCCACACCTAAAGTTCTTACACTAAGTGTCTCCTTTGGTTGCAGCCAGAGAGTCACTTTGGGTTTACTATGTAAAAATCACACTATACTGCCGCAGTCTGGCTAGGCACAAATCACGAGCCACTCAAGCAGGAACAAACTTTATTTCCGAACTCCACCATCACACCACACACGCTCCCGGGAATTCTCCCAAACGCCACCCCCACATGGCCCCCAGGAACACCACACACCAACCGGAATTCCCTCCCCTGGGCTGTGTGCCCATTCACTCTCGGAACCCCATGAGAACTCAAGGAACTCCAAAGTAGCGGGCACCCAAGGCAGCAAGAGCCGCCCTATTACTGGTGTAAAGGTCTAATATACAATTGAATCAATCCAGCATCATCTTAATGGCTTGCCTCTCAATGGCCAGGGGCCATTCTGACTGGCTGTGGCTCTCAACACTATACTCATGCAACATGATGACTGACACAAAACTCACAAACAAAAGGTACTATTGGAGTTCAGAAGTCTTTTTCCATCCTGTCATTTAAAAAAAAAAATTTATCAGGGCTTTGCCTAGCTCAAAACTTCTCGGTGGCCCTCGTTGCTATCAGAGGAAATCAAACAACTCATCCTAGATCACAAAGCCCTGGGTGATTTGCCTCCAGTTTCCCTCTTCTGACCCCAGTCCTACCGTCTCTCTCAAGCTGCCACCTGAACTTCAGATACTTGCCCTCCCTCAACCCTTCCAGCCTGGAGTCTTGGTCCATAAGTTCCCTTCCTGACACCCACCTGTTCACCTGGATTTAACCTGCTTAAACTCCACACACCTTAAGGCTGAGTTGGTTTTATTTCCCATGCAGGAGAAGGAGCCGTCAAAGTGCCTGGTGTTTATTCCAACGGTAAGGTTTATTAATTCATCACTTGGTTTTTTAATTTTCACCTAATTTCTTACTGCCTCTGAGCAAAGGAGAAGGGCATCTTGGGACGAACTCAGACCACATCAAGGACAGGTGGATGTTTTAGTTACTAAATGAATGCAGTGGTGGCAGGGGAGGAAATGTGATATGATTATTCCATAAGCCACTGAGACTGTGGCCACAGGTCACCTTTACAAACAAACTATGATGTGAACTGGCCAGTCTAAAAATTCATAGAATGCCAGAAAAGTAATTGTTATGTTTGTCTCCTGCTAATGGCCCACCATGCCTTTCTTCCTGACCTGATCCCAAATTTGGAAAGTGGAGGGACTACTGGGAATTAAACCCAGTGACTCTGAACCCAAAGAGATACATCCCCTAGCCCTTTTTATTTTATTTTGAGACAGGGTCTCCTTAAGTTGCCCATGCTGCCTTCAACTTTCAATCTTCCTGAATTAGCCTCCTGAGTAGCAGGGATTGCAGATGTGTGCGACCGTGACCAACCTAACCTCTCTTGCCCATATGATGGGGTCATTGAATCATCCAAGGCTGGAACGAGAAGGAAGCTTAGAAATAATATCATCTCCTTCTTTTTCTTTTTAATAAATGAGGAAATAAAGACTTCTTGAGAAGCAGCCACATTTTCTTTGTAATTTTGAAATGTACGTGAGTGAGTTTCCTCTAAGATGTTCCAAGAAACAAAAAGAATCATTCCTAACAGCACGATGTAATTATTGAATTATTATATAATGTATGATAAATCATGATAACTATGCGAAAAAATATAGAACTTATGACCAAATTGGTATCATAAAGCACAGTTATTATCCTCGGTTTTCATTGCCACAGAAATCAGCCCACAATTTTTTAAAAAATTAATGACAAAAGTAATCAAAGTATCCAAAATTTTTCAAAATCTATTTAAGCATAAGAGTTCCATCAGAGCAAGTTAATTTTCCTTAACACTAATCTCATGCTGTGAGTTCTAAATCCTATTTATTTTGTACCCCAATAACTTTTAGCATTGTCATGGCATATATTTTTGGGTTTTGATTTCTGATTTTGATAGATCCATAATTATTCTACAAGTTCAAGTTGTGTTTCTCTGTATTCATCAAGAAAGATAGTGGCATTATCAATAAACATATTGAACATTATATTAATATTTAAGAGAGCAACATAAAGAATCAAGAAGCCTGTGATCCCAGTGGCTTGGGAGACGGAGGTGGGAGGATCGCAAGTTCAGAGCCAGCCCCATCAACTTAGCAAGGCCTAAGGACTAAGTGAGATCCTGTCTTAAAAAAAAAAAAAAATTAAAAAATTTTAAAAAGGGCTGGGGATGTCGCTTGGCTAAGCACCCCTGGATTCAATCCCAGGTACCAAAACAAACAACAGACAAGCAGAATCAAGAAGTTTCTCCAAAGCCTCAAGTTTGCCCTCGAAGGCATCTGCATTGGCAGGGAGGTTACCACTGTTGGAGAATGAGTGTCACCAGAGACATGCCTCTGTCACTCCTGATTCAGTTCTTGGGTCAGGCCTTATTCCGCAAGCACCCACATGGCTGGATTTCATGGCCATGCGTCTTAAGATGAATAATGCAGTTAAGATTACATCTTCTAGAACGCCGACTAGAGACTTCAGGAAAGAGCTGGGCCCTCAGTGTCTTACAGTGGTAGCAATAATAAAAGGAACCAATTACTCCATTTAACTTGGCCTTTAGTCTAGAACGTCAGGAGCCTTCATGTCAGATTACCAGCTCATCTTTTTTGTAAGTTTCAGACAGAATTAATTTATCACAATGACAACCTTTGCCTTAATGCCATTGAGAAAAGAGATGGCCTGAAATGAATTTAAATAGATTGGAAAGTGAGAGAAAGAGAGAAAGAATATATTGGGTGAATGTGGCCCTAAATTCAAATCCTGGCTCTGACATTTATTAGATTTGGAAGCTTTGAGTAAGTTTCTCATTTTCCTCATCTATTAAAAAATTAAAAAAGGAAATGATAACATTAAAAGTAGAAAAGTGCATCAATTTAGAATGTTATATCAAAACATACAAATTTAAAACTTAGAACATTTTCTAGCAGAAGCTCTCAATAAGCTCCTGTTGCAATTATCCTCATAAATGAGATGTCACTATTTGCCTGGGACAGGAGCATTACTATGCTAGTTATTCTTAGAGAATGTGCTTTCAGTTATTTGTTCATGCTCAGCACAGGTTTCTATCCACAGCATCTGCCTTTTCTCATAGAGACCAGGGGAACCACATTTACCAAAAGGCTTGCCCCTGACTAACAGAAGGTGGCCACTGGGCCTAGGAATTTGAACCCCAAACGGTGACCTCATGTTTATTTACTTCATAGAGAAAAGGAGTCAATTAAGGAATCTCACAGATTTGTATCCATCCTATTACCCCTTGGTACCCACACTTAACTTTATCACCCTCTGTTTCAGGGGAAGCCCTACCTGGAAGCCCTCTCTCCCAGGATCAGCCTTCTACCTGCCCAGTAAGCTCCTTCTCTGTCTCTGGACACTCATTCCAACAAATGATCCTTCTCTCATTCTTCTGTGTGCTTCTCCCTCTCTCTCGTGGTTCTTCTACCTAGGGTTGACCATAGACCTTATAGTCAATGGTAGAGGAAAGGTGACATTACTAATACATAAGCAGGGAGAAACAGGTAAGCTGAGACTATTCCCATCTACTTCTCCATAGAAGCAATCTCTCCCCTCTTTCTGCTTTTCTTTTTTGGTACTGGGGATTGAACCTAGGGGCACTTTAACCACTGAGCCACATCCACAGCCCTTTACTGTATTTTATTTAGAGACAGGGTCTCACTGGATTTTTAGGGCCTCGTTAAATTGCTGAGGCTGGCTTTGAACTCTCAATCTCCTGCCTTAGCCCCCCGAGCCGCTAGGATTACAGGTGTGTGCTGCTGTTCCCGGCTCTCCCCTCTTAAAAACCCAACCTATTTCATTTCTCAGTGCTCTTCTCCAACTCCTCCCCTCTCTGTTCCTTTCCTTAACGTCAGACTTCTTACTCATTCAGGGACTCTCTGTATTCTCTGGTTCAATCAACCACCATAGCCAACGCTCTGGTTCCTTGACACTTTCAATAGAAAACATTTGGAAAAAAAAGTTACATCTGTACTATACATATACAGACTTTTTTTCTTTTCATGATTCCCTAAACAAAACAAAATGACTACTGTTTACATAGTATTTGTCATTACAATTAAACAAGAGATGCTTTAAAGTGCACAGGAGGACGTGTTTAAGTTCTGAATACTATGACATTTTATGTAAGGCATTTGAAAACCTGGGGATGTGAGTTCTCTGGAGAGGTCCTGGGAACAATCCCTGGGGAATCCTGTGGGATGACTGTTTCTGGGAGTATAACCCATGGATTCCACTTCACGCAGCTCCAGGAGTGGTTCATGTTGAAATAGACGTGAATTTTTGCCTCTGGAGCTGAGCAAAGCACATCTGTGAAGGCCATACCTAGGGACACTACCCACTGCAATGTGGCATCCTCCTTCTCTGTTCCCTCGCACTTCGCCTGACTCTCAAGCTAAGATTTTCAACTTGCCAAATGCCATAGACACCTGCCAGAACTTGTCACCCTTGGCCAATGCCCTGAGTCTTTGACACCAGAGGCCACTCCCTTGCCCTTGATGGGCTCTGAAGTCAGGCTGGATTCTAGCTCTGCCACTCACTAGCCCTGAATCTGGGTAAAATGAGAGTGTCTCAAGCACCAAATATGACCAATAGCAGCATCTACTTTAGGGCTATTGTGAGGCCCAGAGGAAACAGAGTCTGTGAAGCACTTAGCGTAGTGCCTGGTAGAGGTAAGGTGTTCTAGAAAGGATTGAGGTCATTGTCCTTTAAAAAATGACGGGGTTTACAATTACTAATAGGGCATTATGTAAAATTGTGGATGTGTAACCGACGTGATTCTGCAATCTGCATTTGGGGTAAAATTGGGGGTTCATAACCCACTTCAATCTAATGTATGAAATATGATATGTCAAGAGCTTTGTAATGTTGTGAACAACCAATAAAAAAAAAAATGACGGGGTTTTCTATGAGATCACCCCTTTCCAGATTTTTTTAAAAATATTTTTTTAGTTGTCCATGGACCTTTATTTTATTTATTTATATGCAGTGTCGAGAATCGAACCCAGGGCCTCACACATGCTAGGCCAGTGCTCTACCACTGAGCCACAATCCCAGCCCTTTCCAGATTTTCTGACCATCTCTTTGCTCCATCTCCATTTCCTTCTCTAATTTCTATATCGTGTCTGATCTTTAAATGTTGATGTTCCCCAAGTTGCTAAGTTTGGCCTCTTTTTCATCTCTTCCCCTTCCTTGCTTTTCCCCTTCTCCATCTGCACGCCCTTCACTCCAGTGGCTTCCAACATTTCACTGAGGTTGATGAGGTCCAAATTTGCATCCTAGGCATGGGCTGCTTCTCTGGGCTCCAGATCTTACATCCCCGCTTCCCATTAGACCTTTCTATGAGATCGTCCAGCTGGAACTCCAAAGCCAGCGTATTATAAACTAAAGCATCCCATGCTAGTCCATCAAATCTCCCCCATCTTCCCATTGTCCAACCTTGACCTTTTCCCATCACTCATCCATGTCCTGCTGAATCCTCCTTCTTTGTATGTTGTCAGTTGAACACCCACATTTTCACACTCTTATTCATTTCTTCACAAGTTCTCTGTGGAACCAATTGTTTTTTTATATTGCCTCTCCACACCAGGCCCACACTCTCTAATAAAGTCTGAATATCAGAGATTACCAAACACCAAACTAGGATAGAATGCTCATGAATCTAAGGGGAAGTGTTGAAAATCATGCAATGTGCATTTCATAAAGTATAACTTTTCAATTTAAACTTTTCAACATTCACCTTGTTTAAAGAGACCGTTCTTCCTACTTTGATGTTAAAATGATATCTTAGGAAATGGTCAAGAGTACATCATCTTTAATACATATGCCTATGTATGTATACATATATTTACTCTTTACACACAATACAAATGCATTCTTTAGTAGTCACAGATCAGCCCGTGGGCCAAATGGTGATGTCCAGGACCCAGCCTCTTACCTCTCACTCTGACTCCAACAAGGAGACTGTGTCACCTTCCCACACAAGGCCTTTCACATTATGAAAAATGGAGTAGTTTGTGTTACCCAGAAATTCCACACCCACTTGTGCACACTGTTCTTGTTAGTGAGTCCTGCCCAATGGTGACCCTGTCCAGCTTGATGGGCTACACGGTGGCTCACATCCACAGTGGTGGCATGGCAGGGGTCTCGTCTGATGGAGAGGATATAAGTAGATACACAAAGACATAAAAATAGATGTTTTAAGTTGACTTTCCTGCATTGGTCTCCAAATTTTCTCGAAAACATTTTATCCAATTGTATACTTAAACAGGTGCACCTTTTTGTGCGTAGATTATACTTCTATAAAGTTTTTTTTTAACTGTTTTCTTTTTCTGTTCATAAAACCTACCTGTCAATGTCTGCTTTGCAATTATGCTAGAGGGCTCTTTCTAAAATGTAAAATAATCATGCTAACCCCAATACTGACCATCAAAACTAAAAATTGCACACTTCCATGTGCCTAGAACAGGGCTACATGACTCTGCAGGTGTGAATCTTGATAACACATTGTGGGTGGATTCTATTCTTACATCCACTTTACAGATAAAGAAACTGAGGCCCAGACAGTGGCTCACAGAGTGAGTTTGGATCCAGCTTGACTGCTATGTTTTCACTTGCCTGTCCCTGATCTTATACCCATGATATCAAAGTGAGACTAGAAGGACTTCACTGAGCCCAGCTTCTCACAGGAGAGAGTTGTTAAATTTTTAAGCCCCCAAGTACATTTCATAATGATTTAGTGGAATGCTTTTCTGCCCTCTTTAAACAGAATGGAAATAACAAACTCTCCTATTTAGCTTGAAAGTAAAAACACACATAAGTTCCAAATCACGCTTCATGATTTTCTATGAGTTCCGACTCATAGAAAATTTAATATGAGGAATTTCCCCAAACACTTTATTTTATAAAGAGTTCAAAACACTGCAATCAAAGATACACTAGATGATGTTCCATGTCAGCCTAAGGTTTGAATAGTTAACCCCAGCAGTTTTCATTATGATTGATTGCAATCTCCATTGTTGGTTATCTTTTAACAAAGTTATCTTTGTCCTAAATCTTAGGGAGCTCAGAGCATACTTGACTCCAGAAACCCTGGGTGCTGCATAGAATACAGGTTGATCATTAACAGCAGGGAAATGGAAGACTGAGAAGCAACATAAAGTTGCAAAAGATTAAGCTCACTGAAAAACAGCAGCAATAAATATATGCCCTGCCCAGGGCAAGAGGCAGAGGAGGATGCTAACTCCATGAGGTTGTCCTGCTATACCTCTGAGGAGCTCGGGGCAGGTGACCCTCTCCACCCCTTGTAGTCCTCAGTTCCTGCATTGCACATTATACCTGAGCATAAGTACCTCGTTCAGGGGGAGTTACACCAATTGCAAAGGCATGAAGATGAATTGATTGGTGAAGCTCTTTAACTTGTAATTTCCCATTTTTTTTTAAATTTTATTTTATTGTTGGTTGTTCAAAACATTACATAGTTCTTAATATACCATATTTCACAGATTGATTCAAGTGGGTTATGAACTCCCATTTTTACCCCGTATACAGATTGCTGTGTCACAGCAGAAAAGAGGGAAAGAACATGGAATATGCCCCACCAACCTTGTCGGACTCTACCACACAAATGATGTAGTAAGGATGTTGAAAGAGAACAAAATGAGGATAAGACAAGAGGAGAAGGGAAGGGGGGGCAGTAGATGACAGCAACAATCTCTAGGTGGCCTCCCTACGTTGCACACCATGTGGGCTTCATCAGCTTTTTTTTTCATGTGACCGTTTCATCAACCCCATGAAGTCACATCATTGTGCCCATTTTTATAGATGTAGAAAGGTGAGTCAGAAATTAAATACTTGTAACATGGTCTTGGGATTCAAATTCAGGCCTGTTTCACTCTGAGAAAGATTAAGGACAAGGGAAAGGGACAATTAGAAAAGGTGCCATGTGACAATTTGCCCTAACTGACTAATACAGAGCTGAATTAAAATCCAGAACATGAGCTTCTGTTTCTAGCTCATGTGTGTGCACTTTTCTTCCATGACAGAAAACAAAAACAGGTAAGCAGCTTCCAGGACCCAGAGATAAGATATAGCTTAATAAAATGCTGGTCTTTTGGTTTATGTTCTTAAAGGATATGATGTATCTACTCTTGGGTTTATCTTATTCCTGGAGAGGTGTTCTTACCTTTCACACAAACGTGATTACAGGCCATTCTGCATCTCTAAGTAGTAAAAAAAAAAAAAAAAAAAAAAAAAAAAGAATTTGAAATCAAATTTGATTTTATTTTAAAACCATTAACATTTGTTAGTATAAAATAATGGCAAGCAGGAGATGTGACTCAGCGGTAGAGTACTCACCTGCAAAGCCCTGGGTTCGATTCTTCAGCACCCCAAAAATCAAAAACAGAAACAAAAGTGTCAAGTTCAGACCCATCTCCTCACACTATGAAACGTTTGGCAGACTGAATGCATCTAGTGACTTTTTATCCTCCTTCTCGCCAGCTCCCTCCCATTAGGACACAAGCAAGTGGCTCAAAGCTCTTTTTTCTGTTTTCAAGTGCTCTAAAGAAGTGCTTGTCAAATTTCAAATACAAATTTCCTTCCAAGCTGCCCATTGAACAAAATGAATGATGATCTTGTTAGAAGGCTGTGTGAGCTTCCCTCCCACCTGGTGGTTCCACTGGGCTTCAACTGCATAGCAATTCAATTAACAGACACTTCATAGGGTCATGCCTTTGGAATATGCCAAATAACAGTTATAAAAATACTTTGGGAAGGGTTTTCTTGCAAAGTTTTCATCTTTTCAAAAAATCCAACTCCAATTATGTTTGAGTACGGGCACGTGCTATTTTGTTCCAGTTCCTGCAATAAAATCAGATGTGTGAAAGCTCCAGTTGACGAATAAATCATATTAGTAATGATTCTTTTGAGGCTGAGCTTCAAATTAAAATTCGTAATTATGAACCATTGGTACCTCCATTGTCAAGGGTGTGCAGCAGTTCTCTAAACAGCTGCTTGTGATCTTCTGTGCTTTGGTAGTGTTGGTATGCCTTTGAGCGGTCTCTGTTTTTCACTATGTATAGCACCATGGGTGTGTTTATTTTCATTCTTGTAAAAATTTATTTACTTATTTATTTTTGCTGACTGCAAGATATGACCGAGCTTTTCTATCAAGGACAGGGACCTACCATTTGGGGAATGGATCATTTTTTACGGGATGATTTACCAGGGATTCCTTAGTTAAAGCGTATGCTCACCTTTATTTTTACTCTTCGTTTTGTTTTTGTTTGTTTGTTTGTTTTAGCCTTTGTTTTTAGCTCAGATAACCCAGCTGGCTGTGGATCTTAAATTCATTTTACCCACAGAGACTAATAAAAGAAAGGATGTTCTCGGATAGAGGGTGAAATTTTTTTTAGTTTTTAATCAGCTGACCTGTTCTAGTGCCCCACAGAATCATAGGATCTTAAAGTGGCAAAATCCTTCGAGGTTAATCCAGTAGGTTTCCTGCTTGGGTTTTTTGGCACAAGGGATCTGAAAATATGGTGATCGGGAAGAGCAGAGGGAGGAATCCTTGAGATACTTTCAAAACTTTAAAAAAGTTAAAAGGAATTCTGTGTTTATGACAGATACAGCTATTCAGGGAACTCAAATAACAGATTCCTTGGATTTGGGCTGGGGCATACTCAGATACCCATCTCATGGGAAAATCTATCAGTAAAAACTTTATCGATGCAGTTCAGGAAATAGAAGTCTTTTGGAAAATGGGGTACATTTGGAGAAAGGTAATAAAAATTATGCAAAGTCACTGACTACAGATTGCTTTAGTATAAACCCTTAGCACTATTTATGAAAAGACATAGCATTGGGCATCTGGGCACATTAGCGAGCAGAAGACACAAAATCCCTGCTCTAGTGAACCTGGAATCCCAATATGAGAAATGAAAAACAAACAGGTGAGCCAACAAGCAAATAAATATCTAAAATAAATAAGGTCACTTCAGATTGTGCTAAGTGCTGTGAATGAAATGACCAAAGAAAGACAAAGTGATGGGACAAGGTTACTCAGGTGGAGCGGTTGGGAAGTTTTCTGTGAGGGAGGATGTTCATGCCGGGTGGCAAGCAGATGAGCTGTAGGGAGAAGAGGTTGAAAACTGACGTCCAGAACCCAGATGTTGGTAAAGTTACTGAAGAGATGTCACCCAAAAGGCATAGTGGGGGGCCATGAGGTGTTTTTCCCCACGCAAGACCCCTGGCCCTTCATTATACATGCTGTCCGACTTCAAATGATTGCAAAATATTTTGCTAAACAAAATGTAAGTATTTTAGAAAATAATTAGGTATGGTCATTGTTTTGAAAACTATAGTTTTAAAAAAATCTATAACAAAATCAAACTTTAAAAAAAAAAAGAGTAGGGAGTAAGAGTTTTCTCAGCAAAGCCATTAGCAAGTGCTAAGACCCCAAGATGGAAGCAGAATTGGTGGGTTCCAGAGAAAGGTAGAAAATTGGGATAGCCTGAGCTTGATAGCTATGGGAGGGAATGACATGGAATAACCTCAGAGAAGTCAGAGATGAATAGGTCATGCCTCCGAGGCCCAGCAAACGCTTTGGGTTGATGTTCATGCACAGGAAAAGCATGCAGGTTTTAATAGGCAGGTGTGTTAGTCAGCTTTCCATTATTGTAACAAATGCCTGAGATAATCAACATAGAAAGATGGAAGGTTTATTTTGGCTCTGGTATTAGTTCACGACCTATTGCTTTGAGCCTGTGGCGAAGCAGCACATCATGGAAGGGAGCTCATGCTGGAGTCAAGCTGCTCACCTCGTAGCCAGGAAGTGGAAAAAGAAAGCAAGGAAGGATATGGAAACTGAAGTCCCATTAACCCCTTCAAAGCCATGCCCGCAGTGACCTGAAACCTCCCCTGAAGCCCCACCTCTTAAAGTTTCCAAAATCTCCCAATAGTGCTATTCTGGGTTCAAGCTTTTAGCACATGAGCTTTGAGGAGACACTCCTATAGCAGCAGGGCAGTATCAACAAATGAGTCATATTTTATGTAAATTGCTCTGGCTACTATAAACATAGAGGGATGTTCCAAGAAACAAGGAGATCATCCGGAGATTTTTGTCATAATCTAGGAAAGAAATGAAAGTTGGTGAACTGATAGAAACAGAGAATAGAATTGTGGTTGATAGGGGACAGGGGACAGGGAAATGGGGAGACACTGGCCAAAAGGTATAACAATTAACACTTTGGTTACAAGATGAAGAAATTCTAAGGATCTAAGGTCAGGAGAGGCGACAATGTTATAATCCATAACACAGGTTGTATATTTATGTCAAGTCATTACATTGAACATCTTGATTATATTCAATCTTTGTCATTTAAATACTTTTTTAAAAATGATGATGACTTAGACTATCTGGGTAGGAGGGAGTAGAGGAGAACTGGGGATCAATTTTTGGATATGTTTAAGGTAGAAGTGACAGGACCAACCAAATTGTCCCCCTACAGCAGCCATGACAGGAGGTCACATAAGGGAAAGGATTACAGAAGAGACAATAATGATATCACAGAGACAAACTACAGATTGAAATGTGAATGTTCGCATTAATTAGCATCACTGCTTTGAGCAGGTAGGATGAGGCACGTGCAGCAGCAGCAGCCCCAAGCCCCAAGCTTTTGCTTGGAATTCTTGCTCCTATCCTTGGCTAAGATCTCTGTACTTCTCTCCCTTGGAGGCCACCATGGGGAGAGCAGCACACATGCTTGCCAATCCTTGCAAGTGTGCTGATGGAAACAACTTTCCTCCCGATGGTAATCAACCAGGGTGCAATCTGGCCTCAGGCAGGTGGTTATAAGTAATAAAACTGAGTCAGTTTGGTTCAGTGACTCGGATCCCAAGGTGAGGATGGCTCTGTCCAGCCACATGAGTCAGGGCTGTTTTTATCAAGTGTCACCCTGACTTCAGCAAGACTCCCTCAAACTCTGTATTCTTGACTCCTATTCTTCTTGTTCTAACTTCAGACGGAGCTAGTCTTCCTGATTATCAGAGCACTGTTTCTGCTGGGCCCTCGATTCTAGTCCCAGTTCTGGCAAAGCTCCCAGTTAAACGTCTCTGACCACCCCCCCCCAAAAAAAAAGAGGTCTCTTCTAATGCTTAATCTCTATGAAATAACAATTGAGACTCTCTTTTGGAACTGTCTTCTGTTTTCTGCCTGTATTTCCTTTTAAGTTGTTGTTCACTAGACTGTAAACCATCTGCTTTTTCCTGGAGGAATTTAAAAAATTAAATTTAATACTCATTAAAATGTAAGCTTTGGTAATCAATTACAGTCATTTAATACATATGCAATGTATAGTCATGTGTTGCTTAACAACAGGACATGTTCGGAGAAGTGCATCATCAGGTGGTTTCATCATTGTGTAAATATCATAGAGTGTACTTAACACAACTAAGATGGCTATGATGTCACTAGGGCATATAATTTTTTAAATTTTTTAAACTTGTTTTAATTAGTTATACATGATAATAGGAAGCGTTTGTTCACTTTGATATGTCATACATAATTGGGATATAACTTCTCATTTTTCTGACTATGCATATTGTAGAATCACATCAGTCATGCATATATATACATAAGGTAATAATGTCTGTTTCATTCTACTATTTTTTCTACCCCATATCCCCCCCTTCCTTCACTCCCCTCTACCTAATCTAAAGTACCCCTATTCTTCCTTAGCACCACTCCCCCATTGTTTATTAGCATCTGCATATCAATGAACATTTGGCCTTTGGTTTTGGGGGGATTGGCTTATTTTGCTTATTCTTCAGCTCCATCCATTTACCAGCAAATGCCATAATTTCATTCTTCTTTAAGATCATACAATCTTAAGGGACGACCATCACATATGCAGTCTGTCATTGACCAAAACATCATTGGGAGGTATGTGATGCACTACATGTAGACATAACTGGGCTTAAGTCAGCCTTTTGATCCACACTTTGTAAAACTGGATTGTGACCATAATTCTTGGGAATCCATAGTCCTTGGTAATCTCTATGGAGATGCCTAAAGAGCTTCTCTAACCCCAAACTTTGCAAAAATATACAAGGGTTGGTTAAGAATCATGGAGTCCAGAGAAGGCATAAAAGTGGATTTAGCTTTTAAAACTTGCTTAAAAAAATCACAAATAGCAAAATAATACATCCTTATTAGAAAAGCATGAAAGAATAGGAAGCCAGAAAAAGCCAGGAACAGGAAGCCAGGAACCTTAACCCCATCATGGTATTCTTGGTTTCCATATTTCTTTTACATATTTGAACTCATATTTTATGTACAGTTTAGAATCTTACCTTTTTTTACATACCACAGGCATGTTGCCAGCATCAAAACTCCTTGTAAACAGCCTAATAAATGACAGCCTATTGTTCCACTATAATACTAGGTTGCAACATAAGTATATTTTTAAAAATATGGCTCTCCCCACCCCCTGTTTAACATTTTGATCTGAGCTGGAACAGATACTTCAATATGACTGAAATCTGCTCTCCTACCAAAACAACCATCTTGGGATATTCCTAAGACTCAATGGACCAGAATCCAAGTATAATCAGGAATAAAAAGAAAAGCTCCATAAATTGCATAAATAATGCTTAAATAGTCAAAGTTAAATGTATTTCATTTACTTTCTTACTTTTCGAATTTAAACTCAATCTAATATTGTTTAGACCTCAGGTCTTTGGCTTCTTGGCAAAGATTTATGTTCTGTGTGTGTACATAAATAGAACAAATATATTTATATAATTGGTGATGTATGCTTCTATCTCTAAAAATCCTTAATGACATGTATCTACCTTTCCAACTAACTTATTATTAAACTTTATTTATTTATTTAGAATACTGGGGATTGAACCCAGAGGCACTTTAGCGCTGAGCTGCATCCCTAATCCTTTTTATTTATTTATTTATTTTTATTTTAAGACAGGGTCTCCTCAAGTTTCTGAGGCTGACCTCCAACTTTTCATCTTTCTGCTTCAGCCTCCTGAGTTGCTGGGATTACAGGTGAATACCACCACACCTGGCATTAAACTTTACCTGGACTTGTAAAAAGGCATTTCGCAATATCCTTGAAGTAGTTGGAGTTGCCCTGGAATATTATATAAATAGGGTCTTGAAATGATAATGAAAGTTATGTTGATATCATGTCATACATGTCAGGGACAACATTCCTCTTCTGTTTTGATGGAACAACTTTTTGAGAAACCAACGGGGGTGGGGTGGAATGGGGGACGCCAGTGTTTGCCTGTCTTATTTTTAAGTCTCATTTTCATGGAAAGAAATTCATTTAAATTTCATTATAAGGCAGTTTTTAGTTATTATATTCTAGTGATGGAGGAGTTTGTAATGTATTCATAGAAATAATTAAATGCTCATAATAGTACTCTTGTTCATGATTTCTGGAAACAGCATTCTTTTACCCTAGGAAAGCTCAGAAGCCTCCTATTATCTCTGATGGATCTCCTGAAATGCCCTCTTGCTCAACTTCAAGCAGTCAAGCACACTGAGGATTTAGAAAACCCGAAAGGAAAGTTCAAAGAGGTTGATTAAGCTGAGCAGTCAGCATTGGAGGTTTCCTTTTGAAAATGTGTCACCTTAAAGAACATTCAGTTAAAAAACTCAAGACAAATTTAAACAAAGAGAGATTGGGCTGAACATTTAGGTGGCATAGATTCCCCAGCCCCGCTCCCACTGCCCATTCCTACACTGCTTGGCCCAGAGTCCCAGAAAGAAACTCTTAAGCATCTAGCGTCTAGGCCACCAATTGAACATGTTCCTTATCCCTGGGGACAGGACTCGAAAGCATCCTGTCTCAGTTGCAGAAAAGGAAAATTCTTTTTCTTGCACAACCTGCCCCCGCTCCCACCATCAGATTTCTTGCCATTTGTAGAAACTATATCAGCATTTTGTGAAGGAGAAAGAGCTCTGAAACAAAGCACTACGTTTGCTTTGAAGGTCTGGCAGAGACAAAGCAAGATTCTTTTCCTCCCTGAGGATCAGATGGCAGCAATACAAGATAGAGGCATGTGAATGAGGAACACAAAGGATAAATTTAAAGGGCACCGTGCAGCCTTTCTGGATAGGAAGGAGGCCTGATTTTCAGTTTTAAATTCTCCAGGTTAGAAAAACATGCCTCTCCAACTAGCTGTGTCCTTTTTCACCCTAGTGGTTTTGATTTACAACATCAACTTACAAATATGCTTGCTGGGGGTCCTTATCTCTTTGTGCTAGATCCATCCATCCTATTGCTACCATTCTGTATAAAATCAGTTACACATAGATCCTCCCTTTTGGGGGATATGGAATAAGTGCAATTTTGTTTGCTCGCTTTTGATAGGGAGTAGTCTCCCACACAGCCTAATAAATGTGAAGAGAAAAATCCAAGGTCTTCAGATCCTGGCTGTGCTGCAAACCTGACTATTCTGCTTCTAAGTAGTTCAGTCCCTCTCCAGACCCACATTTCCTTCCTTGTGAATGGACCACGTTATTCTTTATAGCAACAATCAACTTCATCAAAACAAGAGCCATCTTCTCTGATTATTCTTTTTTTTCTTCTTCTTCTTCTTCTTTAAATTGAATTTAAGCCCAAAGGCCAATCCTTAGATTAGCAAATAAAGAAGGGTCTACCTGTTTTAAGCAAACTTGATGGATTGGATTCCCGATCTGCAAAACCCTTGCATTAGGAAGTAATTATTGGCTTTGTAAGAGAATCCTTCACGTTGCAAAGGAGCAACTAGAGGATTTATCTGAAAGCTGTATTGCATTTAAAATAATTTGGTTTTCCTACATGTACCAAAAGCCCTTCTATTAGGCAAAGCCTGAAATGTCCTACAAATGACCAAAAGATACTGAAGACGCTCACCACTTACTACAGAAAGTCTGAAAGAGGCTATTATAACCACTATAGAGATCAACTGGATCAGCAGTAGTTTCTTTAAAAATGAATGACAAACAGATGTCCACTACATATGCACTATGGTGCTTCCTCTTTGGGGAAGTAGAATAGTTTGTCAGTCAATGAAGACCTGTTTGACATGGTGAGATAATTACAAGATGCAAATCTGTGATCTTGAGTGAGATAACACGGTTGTTAAAGAACATAAAGGAAAATGACTTCTAACACCAGGTCTTGAGCTAAGTGAGAGTTCTAGGAAGGGTCTTGTAGAATTTAAAAATTAAACATTTTCAAATAGTTCCCATTGTGCACGTCAAATTTATACAAATGGGAAAACAAGGGATGAGTGAGTTAACGAAAAATTAAGAACACACAATAAACATGTATCACAGCAGATTATTGTTTAATTGTACAGATTTGTTAAAAATAATAAATTAATATTTTCTGAGTCCCATACTCTATGGCTGCCAGTGGGCTGGGCATTTTCCTTCTATCTTATTTAATATAAAACCATGAATGGATGAGCCCAACAATTTAAGGCATATTTTGAAGCAACCTTTATTTAAATTTAGAATTAGAATTAGAGGTCAAATCTTAGACTGGATTTTTCTTCCTTATGGCAAGAATTTTACATTTGCAAAGGGACAAATTATTTTGAACTCATGGTTAATTAAATATTGGCTTTAGTGTATCTAAATTATTGCTCATTTTACAAAAATATTAGAATTAGACATTATTATGCATAATATGCCTTGGAAGTAAGATTAAAACTCATTTTGTTTTCGCTTATTTTCCTCTAACAGCTTTTGATGGAAGTGTTTCCTTCCTTCCTTTCCTTGAATCTCAAAGGATTTAGCACAAGAAGAACACCCCAGAATCTTTTCAGGTGGGTACAGAAGACGGTGGAGGGTCGTTCCTACGCTGTTACCTGAGTGGTTTTCCCACTCCTGAAGAAGAAAGAAGGGTTCCACGTCAGAGTCCTTTTAACCAGTGTGCCCAACCCACAGAACTGAAAATTCACAAAAGACCTGAAAGGGAATTACATTGTGAACTAAGCAACTCCCTATTGGCAGTTTTGAAAACTCTCCCTAAGGTTACCTGGCTCACATCTGCCCCACGGAACCAGGCCTGTTCTTATACCCCTTTGCCCACTGAGGTCCTTACTCATGTGAAATCTATTTTTAGGCATGTAGGTCATGATTGCAAAGACCGATTTACAGCATGACATCATGGCTAATTATCTTCAATTGGCATTGTTGGGTTGTTGCTTCACCCGTCTGTCTCCTCTCCCACAAGACGACCAGTTAATTGTGACAGTCATGGCACAAGATGCCTTATCCTCCCCCACAACGCCTAGGAGAGTGCTGACTATCAGCAAGTGTGTTCCAGCTCTCCACTGTGTGTCCAGGGACTTTGATCTCAAGCAAGGGTCATTCTAAGTTGCTGAGTTTAGGAGATAAGGACTGAGAACAACAACCAATATTATACAGTAAGGGAGAGAGGGAGTGTACCTTAAAATATAAACTGTTAAAGTACATAAGGGAGAATATATATGTGTATATATATATCTATAACATATAAATGACCTCTCTCTATATATGTAATATTTAATATATATTATGCATAGGTAATATTTATGGGAGATATATATATATATATATATATATATATATATAAACCTCTGTGTGTAGGTGTGTGTGAATCTTGATATGACAAGTGATCTTTTATATATATATGTGTGTGTGTGTGTGTGTGTGTGTGTGTGTTTGCATATATATATACATATATGTGTATATATATATAAATATATGTCATGAGCTATGTAATGTTTTGAACAACCAATAAAAAAAGAAAAAAATATATGTAACTATATATATATATGTATGTATATATGT
This sequence comes from Spermophilus citellus, assembly GCF_964194105.1. Classification (NCBI taxonomy): domain Eukaryota; kingdom Metazoa; phylum Chordata; class Mammalia; order Rodentia; family Sciuridae; genus Spermophilus; species Spermophilus citellus. The sequence continues at coordinate 26,452,151 of NC_138182.1, forward strand.
ATGTGTGTATATATATGTGTGTGTATGTGTGTATATATATATTGTGTGTGTGTGTATATATATATATATATATATATATATATATATATATATATATAGTAAGTAACAACATACTTTGATAGGCTTTTTAAATGCATGTCCTGTCAGGAGTCCCTTTTTGTAAATAGCAATGGGATAAAAGAGGGAAAAAGAAGAGGAGGATCCAGGCATTGAAAGGAAGGATAAAAGGTTTAGCGTGAGGTTACTTGCTTCCCTGGTGTTCAGGGCACTGCTATCTTTAAGGAAGTTGGTTTACAATTACACGTCTTTCCTAAGCTGCTGCTGTGGGGGTCTGGGACACAGACTCAAATTACTATATTTCTACTGGAGGGGATGCCGATGGAGGCTAAGGAAAAGTAGATGTTTATTCAGGCAGTATTTGATGACCCAAGAGATATCCACTATTTCCTTATTCCTTCTTTTTTTCTTAGCTAACTATAAGTTATGATGTTGGAGAAAAGTCCATTAAAATCAGCTACCAAAATAACAGCAAACTCTCTCATTTCACCAATTATTGGTATATCTGGATATATCTGGATTTGAAGAAGTAAGAAATACTATATTGTGTCAATCAGTGGTTGCCTACAATTTTTAAATGGAAGGTCTTGGGGGTCACAGTTTTCTTGGAGAGACTGGAATCAGGGGACTTGTCTGGAAACAGCATGTCCACGTGGAGCACTGGTTCTACCTAGATTACAAGTTCATTTGGAGTGGTTGAGGGCTAGCCGGTGGAGATAACAGGGAGCCAAAGACTCTCCAACATGCAATGTTGTGTTGGAACTGGGAGCTTTTTGCGATTGCTGTTTCTAATTTGTGTTAGGAAAATCAGAAAAATATAATTTCTGGAATTTTAAAAAGTTTCCCTGTCAACTTCCATACATTCTCTTATCAGACACCACATACCTATTTTGAACAACATTGGTATGCTTTTGCTCTAGTAAGCAATATAAGGAGAAAGTTGAGATAAGTATCTGGAAATCCTAATTGAATCTGGCATGTTATGTATGTAAACTTGGAGCTGTCTGACAGTCTGCCTAACTGTATTTCTTATATCAAATGTCAAAAAGCTTGCCTGCCTGAAATTTCCCACCATAATTACCTTCCAGGTGCTCATGTTAGTCATTCCTTGAATCTAGTCACCCAAGTCCTTGTCAGAATGCTATACTGGAATAAGATCATCCATTAATTTTCATTCATCAATAAATCTGGATACAAGACAGGTGATTAAAAAATTGCAGAGGGCTGGGGGATAGCTCAATGGTAGACGATGTGGCTAATATGTGGACGATCTGGGTTTGATCCCCAGCACCAAAAATAAAAATTAAAAAATAAAAAATTGCAAAGCATGGTAGCTGCATTTGGAGGAAGGCATCAATGCAGAGACAGGGGGCATCAGAAGGATAACTAAGGAGGACCCAGAAGATGGCAAATCATTTTACCTAGCCACTATTTTGACTATATTTTTAGTGTATAGTTAGGATTAAATTTGACTGTAACTCACATGTAGGGAACAGTGACTTCAATAAGAAAGAAAATGGTTTCTTACTTTGGTAAGTCCAGAGGACTGATTAGTTCTCTGCTAGATTGTTCTCCATAGTGTCAGGAGAACCCCAAATTAATTAATTAACTAATTAATTTTGCTCTACCTCATGGATAATTTGTGATTCCCAGGTCATTACATGGTTCCAGCTAACAGCTGGAGCTCCAGCCATTTAATTTACATTTTCCCCAGTAGAAAAAGGGAAAGGGAAAATGGGTCTAACCCTTTGCTTCCATTTCCATTTATATCTTACTGGCCAAACTTAGACATGTGCTCTTGTATTTAACTGCAGGAAAAGCTGGAAGCTGTGTTCTTAATTTGGGTGGCCATGTGCACAGCTAAAATTATGGGTTCTATTATTACAGAAAAAGGGGAGTAAGCATCCTGGGAGTCATGAGTCTCTACCACAGGATTACAACTCCCAAGTTGGTCCCACTGTTGGGGTTAAGTTACACCTCAGCATTTCCACTGATCTTATAGCAAGTACTAGACAGCAGTGTATGATTTCTGTCAGTGAGGGATGGGACCCGGGAGACTTGAGTGACCAGCACAACTGATAGGTGCTGCAGAGCTAAGACAAGCCTGGTAGTCCATAGGGGAAGAGGGAGCCTGGGAAAAGAAACAAACATGGCAGCCACCTCTGAAATGTGACCAGGCTTTTTGATGCACACATGAAATACCATGGGAACTCAGAAACGCATGGGTATAGGGATGGGGACTCAGGCACCAACATGAGTTGTTAGGGTGAAAGCAAATGAAGCACTGGCTACAAATGGTAAATGTCAGTAAACTTTCAATTTAAAGTGAGGTTCTTTATGTGTATTTAGGATAACATTTGGGCAGAACACAGAGAAGTATTTTATTTTATTTTTTAAATTTTTTTTTAAAGACAGAGAGAGAGAGGAAGGGAGGGAGGGAGAGAGATACAGAGATAGATACAGAGAGAGAATTTTTAATATTTATTTTTTAGTTTTCGGCGGACACAACATCTTTGTTGGTATGTGGTGCTGAGGATCGAACCCGGGCGGCACGCATGCCAGGCGAGCGCGCTACCGCTTGAGCCACATCCCCAGCCCCACAGAGAAGTATTTTACTTCTCTTGAGAAAATGTGTCTGTTCCCTGGCTGAAAAGCTAATTATGTCCAGTAGTTGAATATTAGGAGCAGGTGAGGACTGAACGGGTCCTTTCTTGACTCTGGTGGGTATTAACATCCTAGCCTCCATGGACTCATTGTGAGTGTCACACATACTAGATTTTCTACTCTGCCCTCTTTCTTCCCTTTTTGCATAAAACCAAAGACATGGAATTATTTCGCAGTTATGCTCTAAAAAGTTAGGGTTCTCATGGTAACATTAATTTATTTCCTCATTTTCCACATCTTGGTCTAAGATTTTGCAATTAGCAGGATAATTGGAAATGCAAAGCACCATGGTCCATATGAACAATTTATTTTTTTTATATATAAAAACTTAGATGTTCTAATTCCACTGCTTCTAGTGCTTTATGGCTTTGTTATTGCTTTGGCAAGCATTTTTGTCTTAATATACATGAACATTTATAATAGTCATGCCTACTGATATCAATTTCACTCCTACTTTACAGGAAAAAAAAGCATTCAAAAGATGAGATTACCACTTTGCAATAGACACTGTGAAAAGAATGTTGGTGATGTGAATAAAATCCTTCAAGCTTAATGGCTTTTGTTCCCATTATCAGAGGGCATGGATTATTACTTTTGCCTCTGTAAGTAGCGTATTTAGAGTAGGACAGTCCCTCAGGCCCAGCATGTGGTAGGTGGCAGACACTGCTAGATGTCTGCCCTATTGTCTGTTCTAGACTTTTCCTTTTGTATCAGAAGCCTGGTGGGAAAACGGTGACATCTCCCAATCTCTGTTGCAGCCATAGGACCAAGTTCTGCCCAGTGAAAGGATCAGGAAGCCTCCTAAAAGGGCAAGAGAATGCTCTTCTCTCCTTTTCCTTCTTTCTGTCATCTAGAATGCAGATCTTTGAAGGGATGTACCACGACTGGTAAAACAAGACTGAAAGAACTTGGGTTACTGAGGACAGGTAGCCTCCAAATTTGGTCTGGAGGCCAACTTTGTCTTCTTCTCCTGAGAGAGAAATGAAGTTCTATCTGTGTAGGGCACTATTTTTAGGTTCTCCTAAATTAGGCGCTGTCTTAACCTCTTTTCGGCAGTTATAAAAGAATACCTGGGCTGGATAGTTTGTAAAGAAGAAAGATTTCTTTGGTTCATGGTTGTGGAGGCTGGGAAGTCCAAGCATGGTGCTGGCTGCCTGCTTCATCACAACCAAGCTAAGCCCCCACATGTTATGCCTGTGCACACGAGGTGAGGACGTGTGGGAGGGGAGGTGGGGGCTGAATTTATCCATTTATCAGGAGTCCATACTTGTGATAACTAACCCACTCCATGATAATCCATTCATGAGCTCTGTTGAACTAATCACTTCTTAAAGGTCCCACCAATAAATACTGTCGCAAAGGCAGTTACATTCCAACATGAGTTCAGAGGGGACATCCAGATGGTGGCAGAACCCCAAGATGAATTCTAACTGATAGGCTGGGGATCTGGAACTGAAGATAGTGCAGGCAAATCAGAGATCATGAGGGTCGGGAGTCTTCTATTCTAGAAATTGCAGGACGATATTGGTTTTGTATAGTTATCTGTCAAGTTTCTAGACCAAGGGATATTATTCAGCTTTGTATCCTCTGTAGAGACTGGACCATCCTTAGGTAGGTATATAAAAGTTGTTGTTGAATGAAATTTCAAAACCTGAGTGAATAAAATGAAGTTAGCTGGGCATAGTGATGAGTGTCTATAGCCCTAGCAAATTTAGAGGCTGAGAGATAGTAGAGTGGTAGAGTGGAACCCAAAAGTTTGAGGCCAGGCTGGGCAATATAGGGAGACCTCATCAAAAAAAAAAAAAGTTGATGGGCTGGTAGGTGTGAATGGAATGATTTATTTTTGTTCATTAAGCCAAAAACGCTTGAGAAAATTTGCTTTGAGTATCTTCAAAATTATTGTTATTGTTAGTATCATTATATGTGATACTGGGGACGAAACCCAGGCTTCATGCATAACAGGCAAGTGCTCTACCACTGAACTACATTCCCAGTCCAAAAGTTAATTTTAGGTGTATAATAGATTAACACAATTCAGAGTGATTTGAATGTATTAAATTCCAATTCTGATGCTAAAATATTTTTGAAACTATGCTTAAAACTGGATATCTATAATTATTCCATTAGGCACGTGATGACACCTATGGACACAACACTACGTTAGGTATGTAATGAGTAACATTTAAAAATTGTTTCTCATTTATGGTATGTATGGTTGGGGGCTGCTGAGATTTCTTCTGCTCTGTCTTTCCTATGGTGCTATTTGGGGGGGGGGGCGGGCAGCAAGTCAACTGGTAATATGCACCTCCATACCTAATAGTTCCCTTTCTTTCTCTATGTCCCAACTGGTATAGTCCATGTATCCTCTTCTAGTGTGGAGAATAAAGAGGACACTTTAAAACCCAAAGAAATGAATCTCTTATAGTGGAATATTAGGCATTTTGATCAAGAGGCACACAAGCAGCCAACTAATGTGGACTGGCTCTGCCTAAGTGTGTTGGAATGCAGGTGGTATTCAACTGCTCCTACAAAAATCAGTTAAGGTCTAGATATACCTGGACATAAATTCCTCAGATAACAAAGGACTTTAATTGTTTTTCCAGGATTCACTCAAGGACAGTTTGGAAGCCGGCTTTTTAAGAATGAACATGCTCAGAAGCAGCAGAAGCCAGTTTGTCCAGTCAACGATCCTTTGATGTCCTAAACTCAAAACCCCCCATGAAGACCACGATATCTTTCCCCAAAAGAAATATGCAATCTGTGAAGAAGCACGGAGGCAGCTATGCCTGTGCAGAAGAACCCTAACCCCCGCTTCTCATCATCCAATTGACAAACAGCTTCTCCCTTCTCCTCACCTATAAATTCTCCCCTGCTACCATACAATCAGGTAGACAGAACTGATCTTTTAGCTCCTGGTCCCTTTGCAGGTCAACCATAGGCAACAAAGCTTTTCCTTTTTGCACATACTTGTGCCTTTGTAGTGGCTTCTCTGTGCAGCAGGCGGGGAGCCCTTGCTTGGTATCATTAAGATCTCTTTTCCATGCGTCACTGAGTTCCTGAATCTAAATCTTTTTTATTAATGATCTATCCTCTCTGGTTCTGGAGATCTAGATAGCCAGAGTGGTACTATAGGCATTCTCCAGTCATCTGAAAGAATTTTGAACCACTGCTGGAATTATCTCCAAAGAATCCTAATAGGATTACTAAAGACTTCATTGATTTCCGTTTCACATCACTTGAATTGGAGGAATTTTGTAAAGATGCTAAAATCAATATGGTCAGCCCCTTGGGGGTGGGATCCGGAGTGTCTTTAAATCAGTGTTGTTCCATAGAACTTTCTTCAATGAAGGGAATGTCCTATGTCTGTACTGTCCATTATGTGTGGCTATTTAGCATTTGAAATATGGCTACAATGACCCAGGAACTGGAATTTTTCATTTTGTTGAATTTTAAATAATGTCAATAATCATATGTGGCTAGTGACTATATACAGAGAGCATAGCTCTAGAAATAGACGTTTTGGGTCATCAAAAATTTACCTGAAGAGCAAGCACATAAAATCCTATCCAAAGGAGGATGCCAAGTCACCAATGAAAAATTAGCCAAGGTAGATGGTCATGCATGGGAGTGACTACAAGGATTGAAAATAGAGTGTAGAAGACCAGTAGGGCCAGAGAGAGGTGACTGGCAGAGTCCCAATGGGACACACTGGAAGTTTCTTTTGCCTACAGCTCTGTCTTTAAGAGCTCCTGACATTATATTTGATTGCCTCGAGCTCTTTAGAAAGCAAAATGAAGTAGTTGGATGAGAAAGATTTTATGACCACATGTCAGAATGCTCAACAGGTTCTACTATGCTGCCAGTTGATCTGTTGATATTTAAATACTAAAATCGATGTTTAAATAATTTTTCTTTGCTAATACAGGTGTCCCTAGATATCCACAGGAGATTAGTTCCAAGAATTTCCTTTTCCCCCCAACCCCAAGGTTACCAAAGTCTGTGGATTATATAAAATGGTGTACTGTTTCCATAATTAGTACCTAATTCTATGTAAATGATATGTAAATAGTTGAGTACTGTATTGTGTCAGGAATAAGAACTAGAAAAAAAAAGTCCATACATATTTGATACAGACACAATTAAATTTTTGTTTTCCATCTGTCCATTGAATCCATGGATGTAGAACCCACAGATACTGGAAGGATGACTGTACATTGTTTTTGTTTTCTCCATGAGGTCTTTTCTGATATGAGAAAATTTATTTTCCAGAAATTAACGAAAATGCCTAAGGGGGGGGAAACATCAACAAACTTGTGATTAAGTCAAAGAGATATATTTTTTTCAATCCAAAGGATTTAAAATTTTATCTGAATACTTTTGATTTAAATTTCCCATCTGTAAAGTAACAAAGCATGGGAAACTGTATTTTAAAAAATTCATCAGAAAGTCCCACCTGACTGTGACTGGCATTTTCTGTTGCCCTGGAGACAGGCTCAAGACTCCGCTCATTGTTCCAACTTAATGGGACCATACAATAGTCTAGTGTCTTTGAGACCCACTGCTTCGAGTGTCTTTAAATTTATCACTATAGATACTTGGGTACAATTAACAAAGACTTTGGAAGGAGGGATCCTGTGAGCGTTTGACATCACTGAATCATGTCTTTCTAATTTTCCTCAATGTGAGGCTGTCTTTGGAATTAAAAAAAAAAGACTCAGGGGAAAATGCAACTATACAGGGAGCTGGTCTTTGAAAATCCTTAAAGCAAAAGGAGGCTTCTTGAAGAATTATTATTTCTCAGCCAAGGCTCAGAACCGCTAGATTACCAGAGCTCAGGACTTGGGGACATAAAAACATTTATGCTACTTCACTCACTTTTGTTATATCAGAAATGATTTCAGTTCTTCCCAGAAAGACTCAGATTTATGTCTATTGGCTACATGTGGCAGCAGAAGACCATAAGTTGTGTCGTTGGGGATGGGTAGAAACAAGAGAGCCAATTTCGTGCATGCACATTGTGATTGACAGAGAAGTCAACCTAACCAGGTATGATGGGGGAAAAAATTTCAGGATACGTATTCACCCAAAAGAACTCTGATTTTGCTAGCCCATTTCTTGGGTCTTGTCATACGGATCAGTTCAGTTATAGGTGAATTGAAAGGATGAGAGATAGGATGGAATGATTCATACCAAAAAGGGCAGAGACTCACTGTGCCATCTTTCAGACCTGCTCCCAAAATAATGAATCAGAATTGCTGCAGTTGAGGTGAGGTTGTTGATGTGTTGAAAGAGCTCCCAAATAATTAATAGATTCATTGCTGGTAAAGGGTCATTGCCTTAATGGATGCAACCATGGAATAGGTCAGGTTTGAAGAGAAAGGTACCTTTAGGAGTAGGTACAGTAGCAATGTATATAGAGATGGGAAGTGGGTGAGGATGATCTTGGCAGTTAGAGGTAACAATCAAAAGAAGCCTAGTATAAAACATCATTGCTCACAGTGAGGTCTGTGGACCATCTGCATCAGCGTCATCTGGGAGCTTGTTAAAAAAAATGCAGAACCCAGCTGTGGGTATAGCTCAGGGATAGAGTCGGTGCTGAGCATGTGCATGGCCTTGTATTCCATCCCTAGCAATACACACACACACACACACACACACACACACACACACTGCAGAACCTTGGACCACATCCTGTGGGATGAAAATCTGCATCTCATCAAGATCCTTGGTGATTCACGTACACACTGAAGTTCAAGAAACACCAGACACTAGTCTGGTGGGAAAAGTGCTGTTGGACCTTCATTCAAATTCTGCCTTTATCTGTTTCCAGCTATGGCAGAGACCGACCCCTGGGACCAATAGGGAGGCTGTGAATTTGGACTGCCTGGTTCGCATGTTATTGATTTCCCACAAATGCCAAGCCCCTGGGCAAGGTGCATGCATACTCTCAGCTTCCTCCTCTGTACACCAGGGGAAAGAAATCACCTGTAACATTGGGTTGTCGTGAGGATGAACTAATAAATCCAAATAAAATGTTACATTGGGGGGTAGTAAGTACTGAAATCACGTTAGTCGCCACTACTTTTTTTCTATAGATAGTATGATGTTGGACAAGTCTCTTATCCTCTCTGGACCTCAGGTTCCACAGCAAGAACAATGATCACTAGTCCCTGGGCTGCAGTGAGGATTAACAGGCATGTGTTGTGTGGTCTGTAAAGTCTCTCCTGATGTGAGGATGCTGTTATCAACCACCTGACAGAGCAAGAAGGGCAGGTGTGAAGGCCAGGCTTACAGCTGGCCCCTAGAGAAGGAAGCCCCCCCCCCCACCATAGGAGGGGGAAGTGCTGAGATGCTTGGACCACCTAGGTTTTTTCTGAAGCCCAGTGAGAATCAGTCCACCCTGAAATGTGTGGTAAGGTGAAAGGTCAGTGGCTTATGTCATCCTGTCCTTTGTATTATTCTCTCCACCTCCACCTAGGGACTGTCATGGACCACACAAGAAGAGAGGTCTGCTTAGTGGCTGGTGGGTAAACGACAGCTTTGTATAATCCCAGCACGTGTTTACCACACTGGAGCTTGTTCGCCAGTGCCCCACTCCCACCCCCAGATTTCCCGCTGGCTTTTTTGGTCCTGGGCAATCCTAAAACAAGCTGTTAATTCAGACTTCTCTCTTCTTCTGAAAACTAGAGCCTCTTTGTAATCTTGAGTTTCCCCGAGGATGCAGCCAGGTATATTTGGGATTCATTTCATTATCTGTAGGATCATGAGATTGTCCCTGTGGCTCACTTAGTACATAGGGGACAGAAAAGCTTACTATGGACATAACTACTGCTACCTAGGGAGTTTGCAGATGTCTGCAGCAAATATCATATTTTTTCCCTACTATGGCATTCCCAGACAGATGTTCTGTGTACATCAGCCCTAAGTGCCCTGTCAGGGCCTACATGTAAAATGCAGCCACTGCTGAGGACTCCTAGGGGACCCCAGGAAGGTCTGAACAGATGTCCCAGTTTGGAAGGAAAATAATCCATGCTGATTCTGACACCACTGATTTCTTCCTCGTGCTCTGCCCACGTTTCTGGCACTCTGTGACCACTGCTCTTCAGCCTTGAGGACAGTACACAGCGTGTCTGTCTTCATCTTCCTGCTATTCCAAAACAGATTCTGCAAATGCTCCCCATCCTCTGAAATTACAGTTGCAAAATCTAAAACCCAGACCAACACTTGAGAAGCATAAGCTCTGCCGAGCAAGATGCTGCTTTTCCATTTCATAATCTGTTGCCACGTCCAGAACCACCCATGACAACCTTTGACAGCAAAATGCCCCCCTTATTGAGGGAAGTGTAAAATTTGAGTTTGAGCAAGGCAGAGTCTTATACTGAGCCAGAGTCTGATACTGTACCCCATGGCTGTACAGGCCCAAACTATGTGTGGTATCAATCGTTGCAAAAAAGAAAGAGTTTTATTGCATGGTAAACTGGCAAGGAGGCCAGGAGTGCTAAGATAAGAGTTGCTGCCCTGATAGGTTGGTAGCAAGGGAGTTTTGAGGACAGGAGAGGCAATGCTACCTGTTCATTGGAAGGGAGAAGCAGGGTTGGAGGGTTCTTTTGCTCAGGAATAAACAGCCATCAGACCTCTTTACAGATTTCATTTATTTTTTCTTTTGACAGAAGATATCAATTTCTGCGTGGGGGATTTTGAGCTTGTGACATCAAAAGGTCATTGACCGGAGGGACTGGCTTCTGCTGCTTCTGCACATGTCTGTTCTTAAAAAGCCGGTTTCCAACCGTCCTTGAGTGGATTCCGAGAAAACAACTTAAGCGCTTTGCTATTTAAGGAATATATGTCCAGGTGTGTCCAGACATTAGCCAATTTCAAGAGGCCAGTCCTGACCCCGAGGCCTAAGAGGAGTCATCTGACATCCTGAAGGAGACCCTAATCTCTGCCGTGCCCTGTCCTGCTCCAGCTGTTCTGTTGTCTTTGGGGGTGGGTGAAGGACTCTCTGTCTCAGGAACAATGTCAGTCAGGGTTCAGAGTAAAGCACGCTTGTGGTGTTCCAGGAGATTCAATGACAGATAATGCCTGCTTCTCCTGTTGCTCTCTGGGACTTTACTACTTCCCATGACAGGGCTAGTTGCTCCTGTAGGGAAGTAGGTCCCGGCTGCCTCAGTGACCAGGTGTTGGTGGTTTCCTCTCTGCTGAACAACCACACCTACTCTCACTTTTCAAAAAACCCAGGTGACGTGTGGTGAGAGCTGGTTCTGTAGCAGGAACTAAGTCCTGCACACATTGGTGTGTACACACCCATCTCTCTCGCATCTTCTGAGAGGCTTCTTAGAAGAACTCAGGAAGTGAGTTCTCCAAGGAAGGAGGGCACCGGTGACATGGTGCTCACATCAGTGGTCTGGAATAACTTGTTGCTTCCATTTTCCAGAGAGGTGCTGGCTTTGGGATTCCCCCAGGGGTATTGATGACCACCGCCCTGGTCAGTCCCCGTGAGTTCTGCCGTCCTGATCAGAGGGAAGGACAGAGCTCAGGCCCCTTCCCTGTGGAGCAGTTTGGGCTGCTCTGATGTAGATTTGTCCTTTAGAACAAAAGTGCCCCTTGATGTCAGAGAAAATGCTGATTCCAACTTTGGTTTCTCTTTGTGGACAATGAACCTCCCATTCACTTTCCGGAGGGTGGTGGGTGGTGGGATCGATTCTCTTTCTCTGGGGACTAGAGAACAGTGACACGGAGTGGAGTGGGGACAGCTATGCCCCAAGCTTTATGGCACTTAAATAATTGGAAGAAAGCCCCAGCCTCTCCTTGTGGACAGATTTGTCAGATGGGAGGCTGAAGAAACTTCCCCGTTGTGACGAAGACTCTTTTGACACACCAACTGTTTCTTCAGTGTCGTCTCAGACCAGGTGAAAAATGACTGCAGTAAAAACAAGGCTTGCCTTTCCTTATTTATGATTCTTCCCTTCACCCAAACCAAAAACAATGAGATCTTCAAACCCCCAAGACATAGTTATAAAAAGAAAAGGGGAGTCGTTTCAAGGCAGGTGATAAGTTACTCAAAACAGAAAAGAATGTGTTACTTGGACAAGAATAAAACTTCAACTGGTCCATTTTGGCTGGGGAGACACAGGTTCCCGGTGAAGCCTTCCTTAAATCGCTGAGGCTGGTAATCAGAAACACCAACACAAAAAGAAACCAACCTTCAGGGAGAATGAAAATCCAACTTGAGATTCCAACTTCTAATCCTGTTCTTTCAATTTTCATTTCTCTGTAGGTGACTCTAATTCCTGCAGTTCTGGAAGCTGCTCTCTGGAGCTACAGATCTACCTTTCCAGTGGTGTGCTAGATTTGTCCACCTGTGTATCTGGCTGTCCCCTCCAACTGAATGTGGCCCAGACTAAACTCAGCTTTTAGTCTGACACCTCCTCCAAACTTCCCTTATCTCTGCTAATAGCATCAATCATCATCATGAGAAGTGGCCATTCTATTTATTTTATGAATCTTCTTTCTCCCTTGTATTCCCCTCCAAGATGAGACCTTTTTTACCTCTTCCCTTGACAACTATGAAAAGTCCTAACTTTTTGTCATCTGGCCTTTTCCCATCCCAATTCTTTCAACATAAATCATGCCAAATGACTTTTCCTAAAGCCCAATTACAGTCATATGATTTCTGTAGTGGACATGTGTCCTCTGTGGCTGCCAATATCATTGAACATCCTCTCATATTTTGGGTTATACCTTCCTAAAACAGAAGCTTCATATTCCCAGACTCCCTTGCAGCTAAAATTCAGACATATGATTCCAGTTCTGTGAATCATAGGCAACCTCAGATCCTTGCAAGAGATGAGGAACCAATGGTGAGTAATGTGAAGAGGTGGCTATATGCAGAGGTTCATTCTTCCATTGTATGGGGTGTTGGAAGTTTCTAGAACATCAACAGTGTTAGTGGTATGTGTTCTCAGGACAGCAGTTCTTGTTACCTAGCTTCAGAACTTGGCTGTTTGCTGAAGATTTTATAAGGTATTATTTGATAAATTCTCTTTCTCTTTAAATCAGGTGGAGTGATTTCTGTTGTTAGCAAATAATAATGATAACAACAACAACAGGAATATTGAATAGCTTCTCATGAGATAAATACTTATTCCCCAGCCTGGCATCGACATTTCTCCATAAGAAGACCCTTTAAGGCTACTACTGTATTTGTGTTTTTCTGTTTCCTGTTCCCATTTCTGTTTACTCTGGTATGTGCATTTCCTCTGACTTCATGATTTTTCCTCCTTAATCTCAGTTTTTCTGCATTAGCTTTCACTTTGGTTTAACTATTCATTTTCTAAAATAACCACCAGGAATAAGCTTTCTAATGATGAAGACATTTCAAAATTCAGTCTGTAGCTTGTTCCTTTTTGATTTTAAATATTGAGATCAGCTGTTTCCAAAGGCCAAAGACATGCTAATATATGTCCTATATAAACATGAAACCCATCAGATCTTGCTTGGGAGAAAACTCTAAAATATTAAAGGAGAACTTTATTATCATCAAAAGGCATTTTTGATGATGTATTTCTGCACACCTTTCCTTTTCTTCTCATACTGTTGTGTCTGTGACTTTGTCAAACATGTGAACAAAAATGAAAAATGCACAGAAGCTTTCCCTGTTATGCAGATACTACATCTGGAAGACTTCATTTCTTTTCCTCCGTTTAGTTTGTCTTGTGTAGGCATAGTCTGTGACATTTGCCAAGAACTTCCTTATCTCACTTCATCCTTCACCTTCACATGAATTTTTAAAAATCTTTAATTTTTGAGAAGCTCTTTTTCCATCCTTGAAAGGCAAAGACTTCACTGAACCTTTGAGAAGGTCAAAAGAAAGGGATGCAGTATTAATTGCAAACACGCCTCTTGCCAATGTCACTTCAGTAATGTTGGGAATTGCGAGGCATTTGTTTCCCTTCTGAACTGATGAAAAAGGAGTTTAGATCGGAGCAGGGTGCTCCTGATTTTGCTAAGCCCCATGAGTAATGGAAGCAGCTCTTCAAAATCAGGCTCTGATCCACTGCTGAATATGGATTTCAGAAGATCTTGCCATTGTTCTTTTTCTGCTTTGAGGGCCTAAAGCTGCCTGTGACCATGACCTTGGACCTGGCTAATGGCATATTGCTCACACTGACTCTGAGCCACGCTGTTCTCATTAGTAGCCACAGGAGGCCCTAGCAACTGCCCTGGTGTCCCCACTGATTGTGGCAGAGCTGCCCCACTTCGTGTTCGTTTTCAACACTCTATGTGACTTCTGTTCACAGTTTAATAGCTTCCCTTCTCTTGGCAAAGGACACATGTTCCTAAGGTCTACAGTTATCACTGATGCCTTGTTTGTTCAAGTTCATTACCCTCCTCCTTCTCTCCTCACTCCCCACGAGTGCCACAAATATCACTATGGACAGGCAGCATCAGCAACGTAATCGAAAATCTAAGCAAACCAATGATGGAAACCAAGAACTTTCACCCTAAGGTGATAGCTTTGGGGGCTGTATCTCTTAAAGGATTTTAACCAAAATATCCTTACTATATAAATGGCAAACACCATTAAGAGCTACTAGTAACATTTTGTATGTTAAGTTTTATTAATTGAATTTTTAAAGAGAAAATATTAAACTTTTTTTTTGCTTGTTTTCCTTATATTACTTAACTTTGATTGGTTCTGCATGGATTAATAGACCTTACCATATATAGACCAAGAGTTTTATCTTAACAAAGCTATTAGAGGGTCCCATGGTAACTCATTGTGCACATTAAAGGATTGCTGTTTTTAAAATAAGTTGTTAATATATTAATATATTCAATGTGTAATAAAAATTTGTATATTTAAGTATACATGTTTAGAAATAAAATTAAATGTATTATCTACTCATAAGTATATATAAGTAGAAAAATCATTAAATACTTCCCCTCCAGTGTGATGAAGGAAATGTTTATTATTGAGTCTTTTGAAACAATTACTTGTTGGCTAGGAAAGAATAATGTTTGCATTCACTCCAAATTTAATCATTTAATTTTTTTTTCCTTTTGATACTGGGAATTGAAGCAAGGGGTGCTTTACCACTGAGCTACATCCTCAGCCATTTATATTTTATTTTTTATTTTGAGATAGGATTTCACTAAGTTGCTGAGGCTGACCTTGAACTTGTGATCCTCCTGCCTCAGCCTCCCAAATTTTGGGGATTACAGATGTGAGCCACTGTGTCCAGATCAACTTCATTAATTATTCTATCTCAGGATCACCAATTACCTGGATATGATAACTTAGGACCTGTCGGAATCAATGAGGTTTTACAAAAGGGGCATTCACCATATCTCAATGTGTTTCAGGGATGGTCAAGCTTGACCACACTACCTGGACAATAGTGCTGCTGGCACAGATTGAATTTGTTAACTGGTTAATAATCTACCTCCTACATGCTTACTGAAACTAGAAAATTGTGTCATCTGGTTTCCGGATGCTCTAGAGAAAATTGAGATGAAAACACTGAAGTTCAGTTAATACTTTAATAATTTGGGTTTTATTATTTTACAAAGCTTTCTCAGATAGGGATCAAGCATATACACACACTTATATGTACTTTTTTCTGACTCCCCGTTCAGAAGTTTATTAAAATACAACATCTTTCAATTTAGGGGACTGTGATACTATTCAAGATGCTGTTTCTTGGAGCCCTATGACAATCACCAGGAATGAAGTGATTCTTAACATAACCCTTTAATATTACAGGTTCTGTTGGGCTGATATCAAAAGATTAAGGGGTAACCTGGGGTGAACTTTATGTATATAAGCACTGTATTTTTATCATGAAGCTGAACAGTTATCTCTGATAACTATATCAGAGGCTTACTATGTGGGCTGAGCACCATGCACAGAATGAGTGCCCACTGATTACACTCTGGTGGCCATTGCCATCTGTATTCATGCTTGAATTCCTCTCGAGGTGAGTGTATCTTATCCTTCCTGCATGGTGTTGTCATGAGCTTTTCAATGCCAGCTAAGGTTAGTAGGTTAGTATGAAAACTAGGTAGTGAAGGTCTCTCAACTGGTCACCATCCATGTAAAGCCAAGCAATAGCATGGAATGGGCTTGGAACACATGGCTAGAGGCTCGAGACTTCGGTGCCAGTGCTGCCCCTTAGGCGTGGTTCCATATTAGACAGATGACTTCACCTCCCTTACTTCTCTTCTGCAAAATGAGGATAATGGTTTTTCCAAGTTTATTGCAAAGATGTAATGAGGTAATCAATGTGGGTACATTCAGCACCTAACAGGCCTTAATAAGTGTTAGCTGAATCAAAATCTAGTTCCCAAATCATCAAACAAGTTAATGTCGTCCACACTGAGCCAAAGGAATGTGCTGGGGAATCCTGGAAAACAGAGGAATTTTTGAGTCTTGATTTACTGTGGAAATTCTATGGAAAGGTGTAAGGCCTCATGTTTCTGTGAGACACAATTTGGTTTGGAAATCTGGGAGAAGTCTTGGAAAAGGAACTTACTCTACTTTCTGGGGTACCCTCTGAGTGGAGAGGGAATGCTTCATACCATGCTCCAGGGACCCTTGATCAGGACCTCAATTCTCTTTGTGGGGAACCAGAATCCCTTGGGATGTTTGAGAGTATAGTGAACTCCCAGGGTCCAGGAAATCCTCTTTGGCCTGAGTTGCTGGAATAACATGCATTTGAGTATCCTGAGCAACACAAGTTTAGCTCTTGTTTTCCAAATATTAGAGCTTGCCTTATTCTTTAATAAATTACCACTTCCTTAGTCTAGGCCCCCTGGTAGTCTGTGAAAGGAGTGTTGGAAATAAAGAGTCAGGGTGGAGACTGTCACTTAGAGAGTGGAAGGAACATGAACATCACAATTAGAAAGTTTCTTTGATTAGC
Source organism: Spermophilus citellus (assembly GCF_964194105.1). NCBI lineage: Eukaryota > Metazoa > Chordata > Mammalia > Rodentia > Sciuridae > Spermophilus > Spermophilus citellus. Next base: position 26,468,794 of record NC_138182.1, read on the forward strand.
TGGGTCACTTGGTAACAGTCTTCTATATGAATATCTTGGTCAGTTCAGGCAGTTATAGCAGAACGCTAGGCTTATAAACAAGAAATAAATAAGAAATTTATTCCCCACAGTTCTGGAGACTAGAAAGTCCAAGAATAAGGTCTTGTCAAATTCTGTACCTTGTAAGAATTCTCTTCTCTTCTATTCTATTCATAGATAGCTGTCTTTGCTAGAAGAGGGGAGAGGGTCTTTCTGGGGCCTCTTTAATAAGGGCTCTGTTCCATTCAGAAAGGCCCCACCCTAGTGACTTTATCACCTCCTAAAGTCTCCACTTCCTAATACCATCACCTTGGGGGTTAGAATATCAATATCTGAATGTGTTGGGGGTGGGGTCACATTCAGTCCACTGTAATAAATATGCCTCAATTTACTTATCCATACAGTGGGTAGAATGCCACTATTTCATAGGGGTATCATGGATTAAATGAGATCAGGTGCATCACAGAATCTACAAATTGTAGACATTCATTAAATCTCTCTTCTCCTCCCTGATCCCCTAACCAGTGGGCTCAGACTATGTACCCCTTAATCATTGCCTCCTGTCTGTGTCTCTTGCTTTTCCCATCTAGTTTTTCTCACTTTCACATTAGCATTATTATTAACAAGACATCTTTCAACTTCTCACTCTTTACGAAGTTTTTTTTGTTTTAAAGGTTAAATTTATCTCCATCAGACATGAATAAAGCTTTTGTAAGGAACTTTTCAAATAAATCATTTCAATAATCTGTCCTTTTTCATGGGATGACACTAGCATTACTACGAAACTATTTTCTTATTTTTCCTATAATGAGCTCTTTCAAGATGAATTATTACCAACATGAATTATTACTAACAATCCTGATTTTTAGCACAGGTTGAATGTTTCTTACCCAAAACGCTTGGCACTAGACCATCTAGCTCCTGCCTCCTGCTTCTTTTCCCAGTAGTTGAAATGAACTGCTTTCTCTTTCCTGGCAATTCCCATCCCAGTGTTTTCATGGGCAACTACCTCGTACCCTTTCTGCCCTGTCTTCCTTTAGGTAAGCTGTGCTGCTTGTCATGCTGGGACGTCAGAACTCATCGGTCAGCAAGTGGGCAGTGCCAGTGGAATGTCAGTTATTAGGCAAATGTGGGGCAGACCCACTGCCCTCTGGCCAGCTGGGGAGGACAGCACTGTCATTAGGCTGTTCTGTGCCTGCAGGGAGTACGGATGAGTTAAGTTGCTGTCTGCACGTCAGTGGTCCCTCCCAGGAGCAGGAGGAGGAGGGGTAAAATAAAAGGCCATCTTGTGATTAGATAGCACCTCCCTCTCGGCTGCAATGACTGTCCTGATTCTCACTGTGTCATACTGTGACCCTGCAAGGCAGGTAAAGGCGGGGAAGCAGAACAGAATAAAGAGAGAAGGCCTGGGGGTGAGGGGCGGATTGACATGATTTCATATACATTTCTATTAGCTCTTCTACCCAAAGGCAGAAAAAAAAAAATCGGGATATAAAAGCAATGAGAGGCAGGGAGCAAATTTAAGGAAACCCAGGACAGACTATGAAAACATTCTTTAATACTCTCTGCCCTTCGTTTTCAAAAAGGGACTGAATCATGTGTTGGGGAGGGATGCTCAGTGTATCTGTTTTGGCACTGTTCCTCTAACAGCATCCCCGTCCTTTGGAGGATCTGAAATCAACTTAAGGGCTCAGAATCCATTTCTTAAAAAATTTAAAAATTAAAGCAACATTGTGGCATTGTGATTTATGATGAGAAATAACTTAGTTTTTGTCCTGTTTCCTGGCACACAGTTCCTGCACTCTTCCTGAAGTGATGTGTCTTTAAACACTAATGAGATGACTGGTCGCTTGGGGGCTCTTAGTTAGCTTCACAATGGGAGCTGGCTACCAGGGGAACCAAACTTGTGATTAGAGGGTTGGAACTTTTTTTTGTTTTGGGTACCATGGATTGAACCCAGGGCTGCTTAACCACTGAGCCACATCCCAGCCCATTTTTATTTTTTATTTTGAGACAAGGTCTCACTAAGTTACTTAGGGCCTCTCTAAGTTGCTGAGGCTGCTTTTGAACTCTCAATCCTCCTGCCTCAGACTCCTGAGCCACTGGGATTATAAGCATGCACCACCACACTGGGCTTGGGGATCATAACTTTTAACCTCCCTCCCCTACCTTTGACTTCTAGGAAGGAAGAGGTCTGAAGCTTGGGATGCTCACCAATGGCCAGTAATTTGGGATGACACTAGCATGTCTACATAATGAAGCCTCCATAAAACCCCCAAAAGATAGGGTTTAGGGAGCCTATGAGTTTCTGAGCACATGGATGTTCCTGGAGGGTGGTATGTATGAAGCTCCACGTCCATTTCCAAGCCATGCCCAATGAGTCTTTTCCATCTGGCTGTTAAAATAGTCCATATGATAAATGGGTAATTGTAGTGTTCCCTGAGTTCCGTGAGCTATCCTAGCAAATCATCCAACCTGAGGAGGGGGCTGGGGATGTGGCTCAAGTGGAAGTGTGCTCATCTAGCATGCGTGAGGCACTGGGTTCAATTCTCAGCACCACATAAAAATAAAATAAAGATATTATGTCCACCTAAAACTAAAAAAATAAATATTAAAAAAAGAAAAAACCCAAGAGTGAGTGGTAGGAACCCTGACTGAGGTCATTCCCAACCTGGAACTTGTGATTGACGAATGAAGCGTGGATAGTCTTGTGGGAGCCCAGTGGGATCTGATTGGAAATGGTGTGAGAAATGAACTATGGGACACCCAGTGGGTGTTTGCTGAAAAATTGATTCATTGGGGGGAGGCTTGCCCCCACCCCAATTTAGGACAAGAAGTAAATGTTTTGTGTTGTGTTGAGAGTAAGGTAGGAAAAAAGTCTGCTTTTCCCTATGATACATTAATGTATACAACAAAGTGTATAAATCTTAAGTATACAGCTTAATGATATTTATTACATATTTATAGACTCATGTAATCAACATCCAAATAAAGATATAAAACATTTCCAGCATCCAGAAGTTTCCTTCATATGATGGGTCAGGCTATTTACCCACCCCTAGACACAACTAGTCTTTTGACTTTTATTACCGTAGATTACCCTTGCCGATTCTTAATCATTGTATAAGTGAAGTCACAGAGTATGTAATTTTTTTGTCTGGCTTCCTTCATCTTATTCCTTTCAAAATTTATTTTTATCGGTGCCTTATAATTATACACAATAGTGGGATTCATTATGCTGTGTTCATACACGAACATAACATAATTTGATCAATCTCATTCCCCAGTACCTTTCCTTTTAATAGTTCGTTCCTTTTTTTAAAAAGTACTCCTAGAGCATTTTATTGTATATTATATAAAAAATGAACTATTTCCAATTTTCTTTATTTTTGGTTGTGGGGGGTTTCTTTTGGTGCTGGGGATTGAACCCAGGGCCTCACATATGCTAAGCATGCATTCTACCACTGAGCAAGATCCCCAACCCCAAAACATATTTTTTTTTGTTTTGCTTTCCATATTTTTGTTTGTTGTTTTGTCTTCTTGCTTTTTTTTTTTTTTTTTTTTTGTTCTCAAGAGAAGGTCTTCCAATGTTGCCCAGGTGGGTCTAGAACTCCTGGGTTCAAGCAATCCACCGACCGCAGCCTCCTGAGCAGCTGGGACTGAAGGTGCATGTCACTGTTCCTGGTTTATTTCCAGGTTTGGGCTACTGTTTTATGTGTCCTTTGGTGAATGAATTCATTCATTTTTCTTTGGGGATGAGTTTCAAAAATGGAATGACTGAGTCCTATGGTAGAGATACATCTAGTTTGACTAATTTTCCCCCCAATACTGGGGACCCAATCCAGGGCCTTGGGCATGTTAGGAAAGTGCTCTACCACTGAGCTCCACTCCCAGTTCTAGCTTTACTATATATTGCCAATTTTCCAAAAATGACCTATCCATTCTGATAGCCACTGGGTGATCTTCATGGTGATTTAAGTTTAAATACACTTATTTAACTCTAAGTTAAATTTAACTTAATTTAAAATAAAACTTCAAATTTAGTTCTTTATTCACAAAAGCATATTACAAGTGCTCAGTAGCCACATGTGGCCAGAAGCTCCTGTAATGGATAGTGGAGTCACAGAATGCTTCCATGATCACAGGATGTTCTAGTGGACAGTGATGTTCAAACTGACTTCTAGCATCTCTCAAAAATAAATAAATAAATAAAGTAGAAAACATCAGAGTGCTTTACACATAAGGGTTGCCATGGTTTTGCAAAAGTTTTGTTTTAATAATGTGTATGTGTGCCCTTGATTGTGTGCTCTTCTCACCAGGTGCTCCAGGAAAGCCTCTGTTACAGGGAGAGACTCCTGTTATCTCTGGGTAGAGCGGATGTGAAAGCACAGAGGAGGAAAGGAGGGCTGGATAGGGAGGAGGATAAATAAGAACTTTTGTAGACCAAATGGGATTTTTGTAAACCTAATGCTTCTTCATATCTTGTGTAAGACTTTATGGAGTATGAGTTAATCTCCATAAGTATATGTAGCTCCTATAAGTTTATCCTTCCAAATGAGTAGTGGACAGTGGCATTGTATAGCTACAGATGTTATTCTCAGCTTCTGAACCTGTCCTAGCCCATAATATCCACTCCCTCTGCAAGAGTTTACTAACCACAGATGAGGTTGGTACATACAGAATATCATGGAGTACCCAATTAACCCAAAGAAAACTGTCCCTGAAGATCAGCATCAATAAGTGAAGTGTACAATTAACTTTGCCTGCTTTGAAATTCTGATCGAGTGCCATTTGCTTACCTCTTCTTTTGGTAGTAAAGTACATTAAAGATGTGCTTGGAAAGCCCCTTGATATAAACAATATCTCAAATTATTTTGAATACAAGATGTGTTCCATATGAAATTATTGCTTTAATCATTGCAGTGATTCTTGGATAGTTTTAATTGTTGAAAAAAAAGTAATAATCAGAAATAGGAAAATTGAGCAATTTTTCATAATACCTTGAGCAAAGCTACACAGAACTTCTGTTAATTTCGGCATGCTTGTATAGATAACACCAAATTCCAGTCTGGTTCCAGCCTCCAGTAATAGCTAGTCCCCGTGGGTCAGGGAGGTCCAGTGGTCTTGAGAAAGCCTTTCACACTAGGTCATCCTTGGCCCACAGGCCTCCAGGGTGATTTGAATGAGAGGGTTGTACCAGAGGGTGCCCAACTGGAAGACGCTGGATCACACGAGACATGTCGTCCTACTCCAAGGGTGTGTTGAGAAAATTAGACCAAATAAGTGCACTGCGAAGATTTTTGTATAAATATCATTCCATTACTGACATTTTCTTTCTCCTCAAGAATATCATAGCTAAGCCTTTCTTTGATAGATATGTTCTTGAAAAGTCATGTATATTAAATTTTGATACATTAAATCATAGTTCCCCTTGTCTAATACTCCTATATTAGTCTTATAAATGCTTGTTCTTAAAAAAAAAATGTCTCCCCACAGGTAAACTTCTATTTTCTTTTCTTTTTCTATTTATTTACCTGGTTGTTTGTTTGTAATTGACAAAAACATTTATCATGTACAACATGTTGTTTTGAAATGTGCATACATTATGGAATGATTAAATCAAGTTAATTAACTTATGTATTACCTCACATACATATGTTTTTTGAAATGAGAACACAAAATCTGCTCTTTCAGAAATGTTCAAGAATATGTTACATGATTATATTGTGTAGTCACCATATTGGACACTAGATCTCTGGAAGTTTTCTTCCTCTCTAATGAGACTTTCTCATTACCTAACCAGATCCTGGTAACCAGCATTCTCCTCTTTGCTTCTGTGAGTTTAACTTTTAAACATTCCACATATAAGTATTATCATGAAGCATTTGTTCTTCTATACCTGGCTTATTTCTCTTAACATAATGCCCTCTAGATTTATCCCGGTTGCTGTAAATGGCATGGTTTCCTCTTATTTTGTATCTGAATAGTATTCCATTTTGTATCTATAGCACATTTTCTTCATCTATCTGCTAATGGACATTTATGGACTTCAGAGCTTGACTATTGTGAATAATGCTGCAATAAATATGGCTGTGTAGATGCCCCTTTGCACTATGATTTCATATCCTTTGGACATATACCCAGTTGCAGGATTGCCCAGATAATATGGTAGTTGTATTTTGAAGCTTTGAGGAATCTCCCTACCATTTTCCATCATGGTTGTCCTGATTTACATTCCCACCAACAATGTGCAAGGATTTCCTTTTCTTAGTCAGCTTTTTCGCTGCTCCAACTGAAAGACTGACAAGTACAATTTTAGAGGAGGGAAAGTTTATTTGGGGGCTTACGATTTCAGAGGTCTCAGTCCATAGACAACTGGTTCCATTCCAGTCGAGGCAGAACATCATGGTGGAAGTGTGTTGCAGATAAAAGCAGGTCAAGACATGGCCACCAAAAGAAGAAGAGAGAGACTCCACTTGCCAAGGACAAATATATATCCCAAAGGCGCCCAAAAGATCTACCTCCTTCAGCCACACCCTACCTGCCTACAGTCACCACCTAGTTAATCCCTTATCAGGGGATTAATGCACTGTTCAGGATGAGGTTCTCATAACCCAATCATTTCACCTCTAAACCTTCTTGCATTGTCTCTTTGATTTCTGTAAAAGCTGTCATTGGAGCTTTTGGGGCACACCTCACATCCAAACCACAACACCTTGCTCCCTATCCTCATCAGCCAGCACTTGCTATCTTTTGTCTTTTGGTTAATAACCATTCTGACAGGTTCCAGATGATATCATATTGTGGTTTTAATCTGCATTTCCTTGATGATTAGTGATTTGAGCATTTTTTTGAGTCCTGTTGGGCATCTGTATATCTTCTCTTGAGAAATGTCTATTCAGATCCTTTTCCCGTTTTAAAATCAGGTTATTTATTTTCTTACTTTTGAGTCGTTTCTATTCCTTGTATATTTTGAGTATTAACATCTTATCACACATATGGGTTGCAAATGTTTTCTCCTGTTTAATAGATTGTCCCTTAGTTCTGTTGACGGCTTCCTTTGCTGTGCAGAAGCTTTTTAGTTTGATGAAATCTCATTTGCCCGTTTTTGCTTTGGTTGCCATGTTCAGACTGATGTCATAGAGCTTTTTCTTTCCATTTCCTTCTAGTAACATTATAGTTTCAGGTCTTATATTTGAGTCTGCAATACATTTTGAGTTGGTTTTTATATATGATGTGAGATAAAGGTCACATTTAATTCTCCTGCATGTGGATATCCAGTTATCCCAACATACCCTAGAGAAAAGACTGACCTTTCTCCACTGTGTTCTTGGCATCTTTGTGAACAATCAATTGACAATAAATGCATGTATTTCTTTCTGGGCTCTCTGTTCTGTTGTATTGAACTGTCTGTTTTTATGTGAGTACCATAGCATTTGGATTACTATTGCTTTGTACTATATTTTTAAACCTCCAGCTTTGTTCTTTTTGCTTATAATTGCTTTTGCTACTCTGGGTCCTTTGTGCTTTCATGTAAATTTTAGTATTGCTCTTTGATTTCTGTAAAAGCTGTCATTAGAATTTTGATAAGGATTGCATTGAATCTGGAGACTGTTTTGGATAGTATGGGCACTGGAATAATGTAGCAACCGTTCAGCTTCTTTTCTGCTTCATTCTTCCATCATAGAAGGGATGGTAAAAGATTCCTTCCATCATAAAAGGGATGCATTGGACACATATGGGGCGGTGTTGAGGCAATCCTACTACTAAAAGCATCCCAACAATCCTTTTTAAGGTTGAGAATATTGTAAAGTATAATTTTAGTTTTCAAAGGTAGTTTGCCTGTAACCGATTCTGATCTCATCTACTGTGGTGTTACATCTTCCCCCCATGGTCCCCAGAACTGTTGAAGTAACACCACAGTCCCTGAGACAGTCTTTATATACATAATATCCTATAGTCATCATTAGACGATCTAAATTCAAGGTTTGAGACTTAGTTTTAAGACTCCTAGCATCCAAAAGGTTTCCTCAAAGAAAGGAAAGATTCAGGATGGTCATTATAGTTGCCCCTTGAGTCCAAGAAACATGTTCCTCACCCATCAGAGCAGAGTCATCCTTGGTATCCAATGGAGGTAGGTTCTACGACTGTCCCCACTTGGATACCAAAACCCAGGGATGCTCAAGTCCCTTGTACAAAATGCATATTGTTTGCATGTAACATAATACACACCCTCCTGTATACTTTAAATGATCTCTAGATTATTTATAATACCTAATATAATGCACATGCCATGTAAGTGATTGTTATATTGAGTTATTCAGGGAATAACAACAAAAAAGGTTTGTATGTGTTCAGTACAGATACAGTTTTCCCCCTATTTTGATCTGAAGAACCCATAGATGTGGAAAGCTGACTATAATCCTTGACTCTGAATTTCAAAATCTTTCTCAATACAGCATCCCAGGCGCCCATTAATAAATATCAGAATTAGTGAAATGAATTCTATGTGCCAGCTCTGGATTCTATCATTTATTGGTAAATTTCCCCTCAGCCAATTTTGCCAGCTTTGGGCTGATAAGAAATTTGTGATGTAGTCATTGGTCTAGATTTCTTTGTATGAGCCCTGGCCCAAGCACACTTAAAGAGGACAGAATCACATGTTCTGCAGCCAAATGAATTGCCATCATTTCGTCCCTTCATAATTGGCAGAACAGAGACTCCATAATGTGATCAAATCAGACCGACCTGAATTCAAATCCCAGTCTTGCAAATCACTTGCTGTATAACCTTCAGTAAATTACTTAACCTCTCAGAGCTCTGGTTTCCACAGCTACAGAATGGAGTAATAAAACTGAAATTTGCATAATCTTCCACACACTGCAAGCACTCAATAAATGGTAGTAGTTGCATTATTTTCAAGGGCCGTGCTTAGCCGTCAGTATTAGGTTCTCTGGTGATGGAATTGAAAGATGTGCATGAGTAATTGGAAACGTAACTTCAATCCTTCAGGTGAAGCTTATGAGAATGTCCACTGTGTAGGCAATGAAAACAACTTCAGTTGGACTGTTTTCACATTTCCTATCCAAAACAGGGTTCTTTGGACAGGATCCAAAATTAAGCCCTTAGCAGGCAAAGAAGCAAGCATCCAGCTGTTGTCTGCATAGCTGTGGTTAACCTCTCAGCCACGCCCCTTTGGACATTCCTCTCCAGAGAAGCAGAAAAACACTGGAGACGCAGCACATTTTAGTACAGAACAAGTCCTTTTGACCCCGGAGATCTTGGGGGCAGCCCATGTCACAGGCACACTGACTTCCCACACAGCTGTGTCCAAGCTTGTTAAACTTGATAGGAGGGTTTGTTTGCAGAATTAGTACTTTCTTCACTAAGGATGGTGCAATCAGGAAGAAAGAAGGGAAAAGGAAAAAGAAAATAAGAGGATGTCACTGTGAGTGGGAAGTGTTTGTTCTGAGCACATTATGTAGCGCTAGCTACCTATTGGATGACATCTATTTTTTTTTTTCTTTTTTAAATCGGATGACATCTTTGACAACCATTAAGGGTTCCCAGAATACCTTTTGGCAAACTTATGCTGGGCCATGAGGACTGGACGGTAGCCATTTCATAAGAGCACAAATAAAGACATTCTGATCAGGGAACATCAGCAAGAAACAGTAGACATATTTTTCATTTGGGTCCTTTTACTTCATTCTAGAAGCCAATTGAAAAGGAGGCTTCAAATCAATACGATACCGGATGGAGAAGACGGCATATTGTCTGGCATCCTGAGAGAGTAATATTACTGGATCTCACAGAAATAGACACCACAGCTGCCACAGAATCGGGCCTTCGGAGCAAAGGGACAGCCTCTAGAAAGCCCTGCCCACAGGTCAGGGGCTGTCTTGCACTCTGCCTCCCTAGAGCAATGAGCTCTGACCCCTCACCATTGTGTTTGTTAGTTGAAATGCTTATCAGTAGTTCCACTCCACCTCACGTAGCACACCTGTGCACCCCACAGCAGTGGTTCTCAAACTTGTGCAGCCATGGAAACCATCTGGAGACCTTGTTAGAACACAGATCGCTGGACCCCAACCCCGGAGACTTCGGTTGGATAGTTCTAGGTTTGAGTCTGGGAATCTGCATTTTCACAAATTCTCAGGAGATGACTTTGCTGAGGGTCCTGGGCCCAGACTTTGAGAACTGCTGCTTTAAGGACTGTTGTACTCACTGGTACCCCACTGTTGTTACTGATTAATTGTATGAATGAGTGAATGAATGAATGATGAATGGATGGTTGGATAACAGTCCTCCTTAGCACCCTCTTTGATATCTTAGGGCCAATCATTTTGGCACAAGCGTGTTCCCTGCATTCAAACTTCCTACAGTAAAGGATGCCTATTTTTTTCCATTTGAAGTCAGACTTTTCCATCCTGCCAGGCCAAATACCCTATGATAAATAGTTTAGTCTCTCTTGCTGATTCCAGGGCACATGAAGTTCTCAACTGTGAAGGTGCCAGAAGTTCTCTGGATTCAAAGTGTGTCTATCCAGATGGACAGATTGGGGAGCCAGACTCTTCATTGCTTTCTCTGCTCTAAAAATTCTCAGCATTTCATTTGAACACATCAAAGCAGGCTGGGATTAAAGACAAAATGAGCTTGACGCTAGGAAAATGGTGCCAGCTTGGACTCCACGATACTTCAGCCTTGAGAAGGCTGGTCTTGGGCCATTGACCAGCTGGGACTTCACCTGGAGAGCCGGCTGCTGCTGGCCTGTCTTTGGGCCTTGGTGGGAGCATTTTTCAACCAAATTGGACCACTCCTCATCCTTGATATCAGCGTAACAGCAGGTCCCATCGACTGTGGTTGTTTCCCAGCTGTCTGTAGACATGTTTCAGAGCATCAGTTTTGCTCTTCAACTGTTTTAACAATTAATCATATTTTACCAGTATAATAGAAATACATTTGCTATAGATAGTACATGAGAGTAGAAAATAAGGAGAAATCATTCATATTCTTAACACCCTAAAAATAACCCTGTTAAGCTGGCAGCGTAGCTCCATGACAGAGCACTTGCCCTGTATTCGAGAAGCCCTGGGTTTGATTTCCAGCGTCTCAAGTCATAACAACGTGTTGACATTGACATTGCTTCGGTTTGTTTTGCTGTTCAGACTCCATGCTTGGGATTATTTGTTTATATTATACATATGATGATCATATAGATCTGGGTCTTCTGCAAAACATGTCTACAAGAAAAGATGGCTTCCTGGCTTTCAATTTAAAGGCCATCTTTTTCAATCTGCCGGGCCAACTGACCTGCAATGAGTAGTTTACGCTCTCAATTCTAGGGCACAGAAAGTTCTCAGCTGTGAAGTTGACAGAAATCCTCTTTCTTATTTAAAAAAAAATGTTACAAAGTAGATTTGAATTTTTTCCATTGAAGAAAGCTGATTTGAACAAGTGACACTTAGAATCCTAAGCTGATTTTGCATTCTACTTTTTTCATTTAAAGGGAATGTATATACACATATATATTCCCAGTGATCATTTAAATGCTTTTAGTATCATTTTTAAAAGCTCCTTTCAATTCTTCTTGTTGAAATCACTTGTAGGCTGGAACACAAAAACACTAAGAGATGATGGGACAGAAAGGTTTGAAGGACCACTGTGAATTGTGTTTAGTACACAGCTCCAAGGTTGCCCCATGCATCCATGAAAAAATGACAACATGACTGAAAAGCAGAACAACTGGTTAAAATAAATCTCAAGCCAGATAATTCAGTCCAAAGTAAGATCAACTCTGAGGTCTAAGTTACCAAGTTTGTTGAGTCTTCATTGATACCATCACCACGTTGGCATTAGATGTCTACGTCTTTTTGTGTGGCTACTCCAAGGTGGGGTGTCTCCTCTAGGGATGAATAATTTCCAGGGGATCTGATTGTGTCTTAACTTGGCCTTCTGCACACAGATGATCACTGTTCCTCAAAATGCCTTTAAATAGAGTGGTGCCTCATCAGCACTGTCACAGGCAAGTGACTTCTCTGCTGAACCCTGGCAAGCAGACATCTCTGATAGCACGTTGCACTGTCAGGGAGTGGCCGGCGACCTTACTAAAGGATGCAATAACCCCACACCATCACCATTAAATACAGTGTTGAAGGTGTAAAAGAGGGTCACCTTTTGTGTGGGAAAGATAGGAAATATTTAATTTTAAAAAGTTTAAATTTGTTTTAGTTGTCAATAAACCTTTATTTTATTTATTTATATGAGGTGCTGAGAATCAAACCCAGTGCCTCACACATGCCAGGCAAGCACTCTACCATTGACCCACAGCCCCAGTCCACAGCTATCTTTACAAAAAAATGAAATATACCTTAGTAAATGAATATATATGTATAGGTATGTAGATATGTGTGCTTAATCTCTTTAAAAGTAGTGTTATGGTTTACATTTTTTTTAACCTGGAATTGAACCCAGGGCACTTAACCACTAAGCCATATCTCCAGCCCCTTTTTGTATTTTATTAGAGACAGGGTCTCACTGAGTTGCTTAGGGCCTCTCTAAATTGCTGAGGCTGGCTTGGAACTTGTGATTCTCCTGTCTCAACCTCCCAAGCTGGGATTACAGGTATGTGCCACTGCACCCAGCATGGTTTAGATTTTTAATGTCCTCTGAAAAACTCATGTTTTGAAAGCATGGATCCTCAATACAGCAAGATTCAGAGGTAGGGATTTTAGGTGATAATTAGATTATGTATCTGCAACCTCATCAGTAGATAAATCCATTTGATGGATTAATAATTTGAATTGACTACTGGGTGGTAACTGTAGGCAGGCAGAGCGTGGCTAGAGGAAGTAGGTCACTCCCTAGTGACCTGCCCTTGAGGATTATATCTTGTTCCTGGTTTCTGTTGCCTGTGTCCTCCCTCCCTCCCTCCCTCCCTCCCTCCCTTCCTTCCATCCTTCCTTTCCTTCTCTCTACCCCCTCGTTGCCATGAGCTGAGCAGTTATCCCCTGCCCTGCCCTTCCACCATGATGTTCTGTCTTACCTTGGGTAATGGAGCAATGGAGTCTGCTGACCTTAGACTGAACCTCTGAAACTGTGATCCCAAAACAAACTTTTCCTCCTAAGTTGTTCTTGTCAGGTATTTGATCGTAACAACGAAAAACTGACTTAACACAAGCATGAAATGAATTTGCATCCTCAAAACTCCCAGTAAAGAACTGCCAAGACAATATTCTTAATCATAATAGAGTGGCCATCATTGAGACCAAAACATGTTCCCCCGACAGGTGAAGGATCTAATACGTCTTGTACCAGTCACATTAGTCTGTCTTTGAGACGATTGCTGTATTAGTTTGCTAGGGCTGCCATGACAAAGTCCTACAAATTGGATGGCTCTTGTGTTAGTCAGTTTTTCAGTGCTGTGACCAAAAATATCTGACATAAACAACTTGAAGGAGGAAAGATTTATTTCAGCTCATGGTTTTAGAGGTTTGTTGGCTGGCTCTACTGCTTTGGGTCTGAAGAGAGGCAGAAGATTATGGCAGAAGGGCATGGTGAAGGAAAGCTCACGGCAGCTGTAAAGGGAACAGGGAGAAGCACCCAAGAGAAGAAAACCCTTTGGGGACCAGCTTCTTCCAACTAGTTCCCACCTCCCAGCAGTTCATTCAGCTATCAGTGGATCCTTGTACAGGTGAGGTCAGAGCCCTCATGATCCAGCCACTTCCTGAAAGAAGTACTCACTTCTGAACACGTGAAATTTGGGAGGACATTCCAAATCTAAACTACATCAGCTTTAAATCAAAGAAATTGGTCATCTCATGTTGTGAAGTCCAAAAGTCTAAGATTCATGTGTGATTTCTTTGGGACAAGGGTTCCCTTTGATGGCGGTGGCAGGGTTGGTTTTTCTCTGGAGACTCAGAGGGCAAATCCTTTCCATATTTCTCCCTTAGCTCCTGGAAGGTACCCAGCACTCCTTGGTGTTCCTTGGCTTATAGAAACATCATTCTGATCTCTACCTTCTCTGCCTCCCTTGTCACATGGCATTTTTTATGCATCTGTGTCCAGATTTCCCTCTGTACCAGTCACTGGATTAGGGTCCACCCTAATTCAGGATACCTCATCTCAGCTTGATGACCATCTGCACAGATCTTATTTCCATTTAAGGTCATACTTAGAGGTGCCCAGGGTTGGGACATAAATATCTCTTTCTGTGTGGGCAGGGACACAATTCAACCACAAACAACTACTTTCTTAAATCTTCCAACAAACACCTGGAGAGCGCTCATCTGGAGCGCTGACTGTTAAAACACGTGACGATCACTTAGCATCATACACCAGCAGACCCCCGCAGAAGGGCCAAAGATGGGTGACTTCCCGCATGGCTGCCAAGCATCCACACTGGGACTCCTGGGCCACAAGTTTTCCATGGCTCCCTGCTGCTTCTCCATGTCTTTCCACTGACACTGAAGCAAGGCTGTTAGTACCGTGAGAACGTAGAAGAAAACAAAAAACATACCTATTAAAAACTGGAAGTAAATTCTATTTTACTGGCTGCCTCCATCCATCCTCATTTGATTGCCCCTCAAATCTACACCTTAGTCTCCCATTGGACTGGTTACTGCTCCCAACAAATTACACCTATATTCCAGCTTCCCTGGGCAATGGCACAACCCAAATCAAATCGTGTGCGAAATAGGAGGTGAATTCCCAGGGCAGTCCAAGTGAAGTAGATTTACATTAATCCTACCGTTTGACCTTGCACTAGCCCGATAGCTAAAGGACTCTAGAGGCTTATGCTGACCTAGTCTACTTTTGTATCTGGAGTTCTTAATTTTTTTTTTTTATTATTTAAAGATGCTTCACTGGTTTATGCTTGATGTGCAGAATGAAGACTAGCTCGCCAACTCCCCTCTCTCTAACTAGTTACTTGTTATGGAACATAAGCATGCCTTGGAGGCAAAGGGAGATGCTTAGTAATTAGCTTCTGACTATGATTTATCGCAAGAATAACAGTTTCTATCCTTTAAAAATGCCCCCGAAAAGAAAAGCTTTATTGTAGACAGTGCTGGATGAGTCCCAGTTGCCTGAACTTCATACTAACCCATGAAAGCAACTGCTCACCTTCTCACATTCTCATATTGTCATATCTGGGCCTCGGGCAGGGAGAGCCCAGAGAGCTGCCATCTCTGGCTTCCAGAGGGGTGGTCAGAAGCAACTAGAATGTCACATCCTGTGTTATGCCAAAATGACTGAGGACACAAAGTGTAGAAGGTACAGGGCCATTTCCTCCAGCTAATGTAATAAACACTAGGAACTGTCAGAGCAAAACAAAAACAAAAAAATGACTTCAGGTGAAAAAACATAAATTCTCAGAATCTGCATATGCCTAAAGGCTTCAAGCTCAATATGCACTACCGGAAGAAAATTTCCCTGGGGAAATTAATATCTTATTGGTACTACCTCTGAGCCAGTCAGAGCTGCTAAATGAGGGGGAAAAAAAAACCAAAACTGGCAACCGGGTCCAAATGCTTGCTTGCAACCGGATGCGTGTGATTGAATTATGTAGAGAGACAATCAATCATGTATTTATTTGGCTTATCATGATCGTCTTTTTTAAAAAAGTCCTTTGTTTATTTATTTATTTATATTCAAAAAGGAAGTCTGTATTTTCTAATCAAGTTTTGAATTTGGGGTTCATCTCTCAGGTTCCACCTGAGATGCAGACCTCTGGTCGGGGGCGGGGGGGGGGGGTTCTGCGTCCTGTCATAAGGCCAGGTCTCCTAGTTTACATTCAGTGCAGCAAATGCTCCCAGGGAGCTTTGCTGAGAATATACATACATTGAAACAGTTGGCCTGGCATTCAAAAGTTAAGCAGCGAAAAGCACAAAGCACAGAGTGAGCAGAGCAGAGTAAAAATGCTCACTTGGCCCAGCATTGAGAAATGAGGGGAGCTGTTGCGATCGTGAACTTGAAGCCATCCCCTTCACCACGGTGTCCCTTAAAGTCTCACCACCCCGCACATTCCACCTCCTGCTTTGTCACCAGACGACTGGCTTCTCTCTTACAGTGTGGAGGAGGCACCTGCTAAGACTATCCCCATTGCAGGGCGGCATGCTGATGGAAGAGATGAATTCAACTCCAAGGACTGATGAATGGCCACCTTCATAGATTTCCATTTGTGTGTTTTACAGCCCTTTTGTTTCTGCCTGCCACAAATGGGTTCTCAGTGAACACCAGAATGTCTGGCTGACATCATTTTAGTGCTAAGGTTGCATAAAAGGAGCAAGAGGAGAAGTCAAAGCCCTGTGTCAGGGAGGAACAGGTCGAAGGAGGAGACAAGAACTCTGAGTTATAAATGGGGGGCATCGCCTGAGTTTTTGATTCAGGTGCTAACATTGGGCGAGGCACATGGGTGTAGCTATAGGTCAAAGAGTGCTGGGAGACCAGGTTTATGTGGAATGCCCCACTTCTTTTATTCCCCCTTCCTCTGTTTTGGTGAGCCCCAGAAGTATGCCTGTATTAGTCAGGGTTCTGGAAGAACAGAATCAACAGGAAGTATAATCATAAAAAGGGAACTTATTAGGTTGGCTTACGTGATCAGAAGCTGGAGAGTCCACAATGGCTGTCTTCAGCCTAGAGAGCTGGATGAACCAGTAGATGTGCAGTCCAAGAGGCTGAAGCCCCAGAGCAAGAAGTGCTACCCTCGTTCAAGACCGAAGGCTTCTGGAGACTCACCGGTGGAGACTGCTTTGGAAGAGTGAAGAAGTGAGAGACTGATAGCCTCAGATAATCGCAGCAGCAATCAAGAACCCATTCAAGAAGAATCGAGCTTGCATCTGCTGCTGCTTCCTCGTTCTTCCAACTTTTATTCCATCCAAGCCATCATCCTATTGGATGGTGCTGCCCATGCTTAGGGAGGGCATCTATTTCAGTTGGCTATTCCACATGCCAATCAGTCCTAGCCACACCCTCATCGACACAATCATAAGCCTCTTAATCCTATGCATCTCTTAATTCAATCAAGTTGACAATTCAAATTGACCGTTACAACGCCCATCTCCCAACTGTGCCATCAATTTCTGCAAGGTGCCACATTGCAGACCTCTCTGGTCTCCTGTCCCTAGCAAAATGTGCTCTCTGCCACCCAGCCTGAGAGTGGTATTCTGTTTTGTCCTCCCTGATACCATCAGTGTCCTTCAGCGGGGCTTTTCATTCTTTGGGGGTGGTTGGGGTGGGGGGGACACATGCTATTTCTATCTGGTTTTGACCATTAGCCCCATACCTCACATAAGAAAAGGTTAGACAAGTCAAGGAATTTGTTGAAAATCTCACAGCCTACCCAGAGTGGACCCAGGATTCCAGCTCAGTTTGTTCTGAAGCTTGGGTGCTTTCCTTATTCTCATGTGCATTGGTAGTAGGAGCCTCAGGCTGGTGGGTTGTGGTTGGCCTAGAGGTTCCTTTACAGCATACTATGTCCTGTGTGTCACACCATGGGTGCTTGCCACGTGGTGTGATGGCTCCTGGTTTCTAGAGAGGCCATAAAGCTCCCAGCCTTGGGTGTGGAGACTCTGATGGCAACTTATACCTGTTTCCTTCAGCTCAAGTTACTACCAGAGATGCCTTTTCTCCCTCTGCAAAGCTCTCAGTATTGTGACTAGAATTTACATCCCTGGTGATTGGCACATGCTTATGGGATCAATAAATTAGTTCTAATAGATATAATGCACCACCATGAAATGCACCTACCATTCCCCTCACAACCTCTTATATGTAATTTTGTATAGCAATGAGGGTCTCCCTTCATTTCCATGCAATTTCCCTTTTCTCTCCCTTTCCCTCCCATCTCATGTCTCTGTTTAATGTTAATCTTTTCTTCCTGCTCTTCCTCCCTGAATGGGAAAATAAACAAGGAGAGAAATGAATTGCAGTAGATGGGGTAGAGAGAGAAGATGTGAGGGAAGGGGAGGGGGGATAGTAGGGGATAGGAAAGGTAGCAGAATACAACAATTACTAATATGGCATTATGTAAAATTGTGGATGTGTAACCGACGTGATTCTGCAATCTGCATTTGGGGTAAAAATTGGGAGTTCATAACCCACTTCAATCTAATGTATGAAATATGATATGTCAAGAGCTTTGTAATGTTGTGAACAACCAATAAAAAAAAAAAAAAAAAGAAATGCACCTACCAGTGGTGTGGTCCAAGGAAGGGGTCGAGAGTCAGTGACTTGTTGCCAGAAAGGGACTGGGCCATTAAGCTGCCTATGTGAGCAGGGTCTCTCTGATTAGAAAAGCCAGGACACCCATAGGACTCCACAAGCAATTCACCTCCTTTATTTCTGTAGACTAAGCAGAGCTGAGAGTTGAAAGAAAAAGTAAACACACCTGTCGGGATGGTAATGCAAAAGATAAAAACTTAAAAAGAAATGTCATCGCAATCATGAAAATCTGAAACATATTCTTGGTCTTCTGACCCATGCTAGGAATTGTTATTTTTTTTTTTAATTTTCACTTCCACAGAAAAATAAAAATTATTTTTAAAGCCATTTCTCAGTGATTGCAGTAACAAGAAATAGAATTAGAGTCCATACCATATTTTCCAGATGTTCTAACCATTAGTTTCAACTCTCCTTGACCATGTACTGTTGAACCAAGATCACTGGTACCCTTAGGAGTGGTGGTTCCTTCTTCTCTGCACCAGGATAGGAAAGACAAATGGAGATCATCCCAATCTGAGGGCTGAGAAAGAAGTAGGTAGTTTCCACAGTCTGTCCCTGTGGATGCTAAACTACTATATCTGTTTATTTAAGAGATATTTATGTAGTGTTCAACATGTGGCCCTTCCTCTGTTATGAGTTCTCTTTAATAATAGATGGTGCTCACGCATAATTTCAGGGCCTGGGTACATCCCTGGCCTTCAAGGATCTCCCATTGAGGGGCTAATTAAATATTTAGTAAAGCATGGAAGGAAAGTGAAAAAATAAGCATTCAGGACTTTTGCTCCAATTGAGACCAAATTTACCGGATTGAAATGTGGGGGTGAGGATTTCCCCAGGGTTCTCTGCAAAGACTAAAAAAGAAAACCATAGCATGAAATAGTAACTCAACTGGCTATGTGACAAGTCTTATTTCTTTGAATTCAGATTAGTATTAGAGCAAGTGAAGGATCCTGTGAATGTGTGACTGGAAAGGTAGGGAAAAGGGTCAGGAAGACTTTTCAGAGAATGGAACACTTGAGTTGTGATTCTAAAGATGACAGGCGTGTGCCAGAGAGACAAGCAGGAGAGGACATTCCCCTCCCCGGGACCAGCATGCAAGGGTGAGGAGGCTAGGCAGCCACACCTGCTTTCTGCCAGCTTCCCTTTGTTTGGTATAGTTGGTACATCCACAGGAATCTGAAGATGGACAGTCCTATAGGTGATGCTGAAAAGTCAGGGATTTGTTTCCCTTTTGTCTTAGTCCATTTGGGCTGCTATAACAGAATACTTGAGAAATGGGTAATTTATAAAAAAATAGAAATATATTCCTCACAGTTCTGGAGGCTGGGAAACCCAAGATCGAGGTGCCCTCAGGTTCAGTTGTCTGGTGAGGGCCACTCTCCACTTCCAAGATGGCACCCTGAATGCTTTGTCTTCACATGGTGGAAGGCAGAAGGACAAGCACGCTGAACCTACTATGGAAGCCTCCTCTTTTATTGGGGCCTAAATTCCTTTTATTAGAGCCCTCACAGCCTAACCACTTGTTAAAGGTTCCACCTCCTACTACTATCCCAATGACCACAACTGAATTGCAGGGGTGGGCACATTAAACCAGAGCATTTTTTAAAAAAATCATGCTAGTTCAGGTATTCTGTGTACATTGTAATTCCAGCTACTCAGGAATCCGAGTCAAGAGAATTGCAACTTCAAGGCCAACCTGGCCAACTTAGGGAGACCCTATCTCAAAACAATAAATAAAATAAAATGGTGGGGGCCAGGTATAGGGCTGGGGATATATAGATTTCAGTGATAGAGCACTTGCCTAGCATGTGCAGGCTCTGAGTTCAATCCCTAGGACTGAAAAAAAATTTAATAGAATAATTTTTTAATGCTAAAATAGATGTGACATAAAATGTGCCATTCAACTCCTTCAAAAAAAAATATATATATACACACACATACATACAGTTCTGTGGTATTCATTGCATTCAGTGTTGAGATTCCATCACCACTATCTCTGAAACCTTTTCATCACATCACTCCAAATAAAAACTCTGCATCCATGAGGCCATGACTCCCCATTCCTCCCTCCCTTCAGCCCTAGAAACCTTGAATCTACTCACCCTCTCTCTGAATTTGCCTATTCTTGATATTTCATATAAATGAAATCATACAGTATACGTCTCTTTGCATCTGACTTATTTCATTTAGTGTAGTTTTGTTTTGTATTTAATGAGGATAGAGAGTGAGCCTGGAGATCTTGATAGTGTGACCTTGAAAGTCTTGCACTAGAGACAGAGGAGAAGAGGGAAAGGAAGGCTTTTCTGAATTGGAAGAATCAGAACTTAATAAGGGCTGGTGTGACTTTCTCTAGGTACCCTGTGCACGCTGCAGCTGTCCTCTGCCTCTGGACAGGGATGCGCCTGGCCACCTACGCCTCACCTACACCCCAGCCGAGCCCCGGGGTCTGGCTGAGTCACCCCTGCCCCGTACAGATCTGTGGTACACAGGCTCCTCACCTACTACCAAACTGGAAAAGGACTTTTAAAAAGGACTTAAGACAATAAATGACCAAGGATTGCAAATGAGGCAACCCAAGGAGCAGGGTTTGCAGTTAATTAGCCCTTGAACTGTCAAGCCTAATTGTGTCCAGTGAGTTCTGACATTTCTAAGAATAATTAGGGACCTGGCTGTCACATTTCACAAAGGCCCAACCACTAGGTGAACAAGTTCTTCTTGCTTTTGCCCCTGCACAATGTCCAAAAACACAAAAAGGAGAATTACACCCAGTGCTAATTGCAGATCCTTGGCTGGAAGTGTCATGTTTTTGAAGAACTTTTCATTTTTTTTGCACTGAAATATAATGACCCCATTTAAGGGGTAGCAGTGAGCGGCAGAAGGGGAGACATTTTAAAACACGAAATCACTGTGATAATAACAACTAACATTCACCCTCTGCTTACTACATGCCCACCACTATTCTAAGTGCTATAACAGCCTATAAGGTAGATATATTTACTATCCTCAATTAACAGAAGAAGAAACTGAGACACAGAGAGGTTATGTCAGCTTTTCAGGGTCACACAGTCAAGCTCAAACCCAGGCAGTCTAGCTCGAACTGGAGCTCTCAACAATGGTACATAGGCCCTTCACCTCTCAGCCATACCACTGGATTTTGCTACCATGGGACCAGTCAGGTTTTCTGGTACACAATGTTAGTCTTGTCAGAAGTCATTTATTAACCACATATTTGCACATGATTCTGTTTCCTTGTCCTGTAAGAACTGTATTTGAAGCAAGAAATAAATGTGTCTATGACATATTGAACTCATCTCCTGTTCCAGTGATTGCTTCATGGTGCTCTGACATCAACTCTATTCATTCATCAGATATTTATTGACAATCTGTGATATTTCAGGCACTGTGTCAAGCCACGTGAGAGAGACAGAGGTTAGTTAGAGATACAGTCTGCCCAGGAGGAATATAAAACAGGATGGTATAATACAAAGTAAAGCCAATGTAACATGATACAGGCTGAGTATCCTTTATCCCAAATGTTGGTCTCTGAGTGTTTCAGATTTGGGGATATTTGCATAGACTTTACTTGATGA
Organism: Spermophilus citellus; assembly: GCF_964194105.1. Taxonomy (NCBI): domain Eukaryota; kingdom Metazoa; phylum Chordata; class Mammalia; order Rodentia; family Sciuridae; genus Spermophilus; species Spermophilus citellus. The sequence goes on from NC_138182.1 coordinate 26,490,624, forward strand.
GCATTTTGGATTAGGGATGCCCAGTTTATATCATTCAAGGTAAAAGGCATTAAGTTCAATAACTCCCCCACCCCCCAAAAAAGGGGTTATATTTAAAGACAGGGCCTTCAATAACTAATTAAGGTAAAATGGGGTTATTAAAGTTGACCCTCATCCAATATGGCTGTTGTCCTTATAAAAAGAGGAAATCTGGATACAGACAAAAAGAGAGAAGACCAAGTGAAGACACAGGAAGTAACCAGCCATTTGAGAGGCCACAGAAGAAATCAGCCCTGCCAGCACCTGGATTTCCATCTTCTCTCTCCAGAAATTAAATTTCTGTCATTTAAGCCACATGACCCATGGCCCCCAAAGATGTCTATGTACTAATTCTAGAACCTATGACTGCATCACTTTATGATGTGGATGTGATTAGGTTCAGGGTCCTGAAACCATGAGATGAGCCTGATTCATCTGATGGGCTCAATCTAATTATAAGAGTTCTGAAAAAAAAAAAAAAGAGAACCCTTACCAGCCACAGTCCATATGAAGTGTCCCTCTGGAAGAATGATCAGAGAGATGCAACGTTGCTGACCATGAAGATGGAGGAAGGGGCCAGGAGCCAAGGAATGTGGGCTGCCTTTAAAAAACTGAGATTTTTTTTCCCCTGGAGGCTCCAAAAAGGAACACAGGGCTACCGACACTTTGATTTTAGCCCTTTGAGACCCTCATCAGAATTCTAATCTACACGTTTTGGTTATTTTAAGTCACTAATGTAGTAGTTCACTGGGACACTACAGGAAAGAAATGCATGCCATTTTTCATAACTGAACGAACCTGAGCGGTTCATTTGGAGCGGGCCTCTGCAGTGCCTTCCTTTACCTGACACCACTATCCTGTGGGTAGACTACTTGGTCTTATTGTTTACATCCAAATTCCAATTTCCTTAAGGGTAGTCACTGAGGTATTTATTACAGTATCTCTAGGTCCAGCAGAGTACCTGTCACATAGTAGATTTCAATAACCGTGAAGGAGAGGAAGGCATAGAAGCCCAAGGCTACATAGGGCTCCAGAGTGCCCTCCTGGGACCTCCAAAGACAGGCATCAGAGCTTCTTTTCAGACACAGAGGGGTCAAATCTGATGTCACCACTGATGCATATATATGTCATTATGTTGAATTGAATTACTGTTAACTGTAACCATGACAACAAGAAATCTCATTCACATGTAGAGAATGGCGAGTCTTTCAGATAAGCATCAGGGAAGGCCTGGCCTCCCAAGGAAGTCTTTATACTATGACTCCAGGTCCCTTTTCATGAAGAACATTTGACAGGGTCTGTTCTAAGTGGCTTTCCCTGCGTGATGCATTTAATTGGCCCTTTCAGAAAAGTCATGGAACCCAGAAACAGAGTTTCATTGGTTACGGTCCTTTTGAGATTATGTTTATTTCTTCAAATAAATGGCCATTCACAAATTTTTATTGTGGGGTAGAAAACATTGACGTTGCTGTCTAGAAAGTCTAAAGGTGGACAGTCGGTGTATAAATAATACAGCGTCCTCACCTTATATCTTTGGTAATTGTTTTCTGCTGTTGTGAGCAGAAACTCTGGGAGCTGGTGGGCGTGGAGTCCAGAGAAAACCCTACTAGCCAGGATCTGTGCTTATGTCGCTCTCTCCACAGGGAAGCCAGCACACCAGGGCTGTTTGTAACCTCTCTGCTGTCATTGCTTGACCTAGCAGCCTGTGGTGGGTGCCAAGATCCTCTCCTTGAAATGATTTCCACCCCTCCTGCAAGGAAATGAGGGACTTGACCAAGGTACCTGGTCCGACCTCTACCCACCCAACACTTGGGTCTTTGGTTCTTCTTTGAGTTGACCTTAAGAGTTTATTCCTCCTTCTCTTCTCCCCATGTCCTGAGCTCTTCTCGTGTTTCCCTTTTGCTTCTGCTCAACCATTTTCTTGTATCCAACCCTGACTTCAGGTAACAAATCCAATTGTGGCTTCAACTCTCCCCAACGTGTCCCCTGAAAGTGTCCCTTGTATTAGGTTCAGGCAGTTTCAAGGGATTACAGTTCTCTTCAGTGTTTCTTCCCTCACTGTAAACTTTCCAGTTGAGACTCCTTGTGTGTGAATTTCTGACCAGACATACTTTCCCTTTTCCCAATTCCTTGGGGTAGGACAACCCGGCCACTCAATGGTCCAAAATTTGTCCCCCGTCCTATGCAGGAGCAACTCTTTCAACATAGTCATCTAACAGGATTTTGGGTGACTCTGATGTGCCCAGGCAGTAATAGATACAGGTTGATCAAGTCCTAAGCAATAAACAGGAAGAGGATGGAAGGATAGGAGAATGCGGTAGTTGCCATACAATGTTGTCTTCTTGGCTCGCCTATGAGTGTTTTCATGAATACAGGTCTCTGATAGAGGCATATCAGAGTCAAGAAATATTTTACAAGTGACTAATACATTTTATCTGTTGTAGTTTAGCTTGAGCAGGAAAGAAAATGGATGGGCCAGCAATTGTAATATTTAGAATGAACACCACCTATCCCACAACCAACTGTCGTGTCTGGTCATTGGACTGAGATCAGGGCAGGAGTGCTCTGGTGGTGAGGAGCCCAGGAAGGGGCAAGCCCTGCCAAACACAATCTTGCCATGGAGAGTGAGCCCACTGCAGTAACTGGAGAGTCCAAGTGGAAAAGGGCAGGATTTGGGGAATCCTGGCATTAACTGTCCACTAAAGAGGCAACATCGCTGGAGAAATCTGAGAAGCAACAGACGGGGTGGGAAGATGGACTCTACTAAGTGCTTTATCAAGATGGGATAAAGGTGTTAAGGGTGTAGGGCTCTCCATCACTGGATGGAGAGCATGCTTAGCATGCACAAAGCCCTGGGACCAATCCCTAACATCAAACAAAAAATAGAAATGAGTGAGCTATAAGCTCAAGGGTGCAGTAGCTGTAATTCCAGTAGCTCAGGAGGCCGAGGCAGAGGATTGCAAGTTCAGGGCCAGCCTCCGCAACTGAGCAAGGCCCTAAGCAACTTAGCAAGATTGTGTCTCAAAATTTAAAAAAAAAATTTTGAAAGAACTAAAGATGTAGCTCAGTGGTAAAGATTCCTGGTTCAACCCCCAGTGCCAAAAAGAACAAAAAGAAGCAGCGAATGAGCTATGAAAGGCCCATAAGGAAGAAAAGCCACAGAAAAGCTGGCTGGGAAGAAGGTGTTAGATGTGAGAATCTAATGGCTTGAAAGGAAGCCAGAACCTTGAAAAGGAGAGAAGCAACAGCAAATATACCTGTGGGGGCCATGAGCTTTTGGAGCAGGAGGTGTCATTGTGCATGAAGATGAAGATCTACCAAGGGTACCTACTTTTCATGAAGATCAAGGATGTCTTCCTGCTGTCACTCTATATTGGTCAAATGTCCAAGTCGACCTCTTTTTCTGAAACTCTCCTTCCCCTCTGGTCTTTCCCCTGCATAGATTTTGCACAGTGGAGAAGGTGATAGACTTTTAATAGATTCATCATATCTTTACTGACCTTGTAAACAAAGGGGGTCTTTAACTGAAGAGCATTTTTCCACCAAGTGGCACCATGACATATACGTTAATGTCTATGTTAGCCTGTGCAGAAGAGGAAAAAAGAGCAAATAAGGTTTGCAAGCTGTTTTCTTTGATTACAGTGAAATAGATAACTTAAAGTAGCCTTTCAAGTGACTCATGTTCAAGTAAAAAATGCAGTCCTACACTGAAACTATCAGGATGGTCTTTTGACAAAGGGCAATCCATGGTGGGGAGCCAGAAGTTCCTACAAAGTCATGGGATAAACCAGGTATGTCATAATAGGAAAGCCTGGATATATCACAGGATTATAGAATTTACATGAATTTTAAAGATAAAACATAAAGTTGCAAGTAAATATATTTTTCATTAGCCAAACTGTGACACCCTCAGAGTCCCAGGTCCTAGTGGAAGTTCTGCAGTGGAAAGTAAGAAATACTCTACCCTATGAAAAATATAAAGAAGTCTCCCCTAGCCAGCACCCTGTGTTTTCATTCTCTTCATTTCATTTTTGATGGGAAAAATCAAATATCATGTGTCCTCATAGACACTGAGAAAAAGTCAAAAGCAACCGAAATCTAAAATATGTAGAGAATATAACTACACACCCTCTTTTTACTCTAGAAACTATAGCAGCAACCACAGTCATTGGATTTATCAGGGTAGTTCCAGCCAGGCCAGGGCTGTGGCTCCTACATGGAGTAATAACTCAGTGCAAGATCAAGCTTCAGAGCTGGATGCAAAATATTTCCCAGATGCCTTAGTCCTTCTGTCCTCCTTGCATTCACTGAGATCCAAGCCTGGTGGCCTGGGATTGCTTCACCTTCCTATGGAAGATCTCCTGAAACACTCACTGTGCCATGGCACCCCCTGTTTGGATACCTGTGCATATCCTATACCTTCAAGATCCCATTAAAACTCCCACAGTTCAGGGAAACTTCCTCCCCAGCCTTATGCCTTTAAAAAAAAAAATCTTCAGTGCACTGGGCTGTTTGCCAGTTTTCAGCTCTTTCTTGGGTTTCTGTATACTGTGCATTCTCCCTGGGACCTCCTCCTTCTGCTGCTACCCTGCGGCCTTCATTGCCTAGCAGAATCTGCAGCTTATCTTCCTATTTGACTCCACTCCCCCAGAGCCTTTGCTGGTTCTCCCTGTCCTGTGGTTCCAGCATGTTTTGTAACTCTATGCAGTTGTCATATTGTACTTTGGACTTTTCGTCATTTATTTGCTCCTCTACTCCAAGGTAGCAACTTGAGAGTCAGCCTGTGTCTTGTTATCTTGGCATTTTCCATGCTATCTACGTTTATGTGCCTGTTACACATTAGTGTCAATATGTTGGCTTTGGGCAAGTTACCCTAAGCCTTGGTGCCCTTATTTGTAAAATGGGGCCAATAATTACGTGTTCTTCATAGAGATTATTATCAGAATTACATGAATTTATGTGAGTAAAGTGCTTAGTGCACAAAGTGTTAGTTGCTACTAAAGTCAGTATTATATTAAATTGGTATCATGTATTTAAAACCACAAATGGTTTCTTTTCTGCTTTGGGCATCTCCCAACTTCCTTCTTTATTGAAGAAAACAGTGCTGTCTTTTGGTCTTCTTTGCCTTCCCTGTGAATCAAAATCTTCTGTGGAGCCTTTAAAAATATTAATGCCTGGGCCCCACCATCCAGGAATCCTCCTTTGATGGGTGGGTCCCCTCATAACTAATTTTTATTCCCCAAGCATTTCTCATGGACAGCCAGGGTGGAGCACCCCTATAAACCATTAGCAAGTTTACCATTTCTACCTCATGTCCTTTGGGTCCTTTATTCTTAGAATAAAGAGTTATCATTTGGGGAAATCAGTCTCCAGAATATCCACCGTTAATGTCCAGAGACATAATTTCTCCCTGTTCTCTAAATCTACTCCCATCATTCCTTTCAGGCTTCCTCCATGACTCGGCATTTTTAAATACCTTTTGGTTTCCCTTTTCAATCCCATGATAGTATTTGTCCAGGATAACTTACCACATAAAATGCTAAGTAATAAACACACAAAGTAGTGGAGAGTGAGTAGGAGGGGTTGATGGACATATTAAATCCTTCTGACTCTCCATTTCTCATTTCTCCTCTCTCGCTCCTGATGAGACGTGGGCTGATCCCATCTGCCAGGAGAGGGTTGGGCCAAAGAGAGGGCACAGGCCAGAGTGGCCCTGCTGCCCTGCCCCCGCCTTGTGAGCAGATGCATGGATAATTGGGCTATTATAATAATAAGCACAGGGTGATTGCTGAGAGAGAGATGCAGATTCCCATTTCTTGCCCTCAAGCCTTTTAAAAACCTTTGTTCATAACTGTATTGTATAAGGCCTGTAGTTCTTCCTGGGCATTGGATTTCAGTGGGAATTAGGCCAAAGAAAGGACTGGAGGATTGGTCCCATTGTGGCCAACCTGGGGTGCCGAGGCGGGGTAGCTCTGCTGACTCAGGCTCTCTCTGAACCAGAGGACTCATGTAACTTCAGTAGAGTTGAGCCCAGGGGTTCACTGCCAAGATGGAAAGAGAGAGAGAGAGAGAGAGAGAGAGAGAGAGAGAGAGAGAGATAAGTTGATTACATTTGAGACGTGGGAGATAATACCAAAAGGTAGAGGAACTGTGATCTCTATGGGAAGTGGGGAGGGAGAGACAGACAGCTTTCTTGAGGGGGCAGGGGGTATTGGACAAACGGCAGCCCCATTATAAGAAGACTGCTGTGAAAGTATCTGCCGTGCTATCAGGAATTCACCCTTTCCCCTCTCCAGATTCCCTCTCCCCTTGTTCCCTTAGATTTTTCTAGTTCCTGGATGGTCCCTGGTGGCTGTGGTTGCTTCTCTTTTCATTAATGGGGATTGAACCCAGGGGTGTTTTACCACTGAGATTCATTCCCAGCCCTTTCTATTTTTACTTTGGAGATAGAGACTCAATAAGTTGTGACCCTCCCGCCTCAGCCTCCCAAGTTGCTGGGATGCCAGGTGTGTGCCATTGCTCCTGGCTGGCCTTTCTATCAGGCCAGGGAATGTGACTTAGAAATCCACTGAAAGGCCCACAGAATGTCAAGGTGATTCCGAGACTTGGCTCCGTTCACTCCGGAGCTTGAGCCCTGGGTTAGGTGGAGGACACAGTCCCCACAGCCTCAATCCATACACTCAAGAGAGCTCAAAACCAAGATCGGACCTATAGCTGTTCCTACGAGCCCCCACATGCCCTGAACTTATTCCCGACATGGTCACGCTTAAAAGTTTACTGGGATATGACCTTGGACATTATTTTTACAGATCAGGAAACTAAGGCCTCGAGAGGTAAGTTATCCTGACTATTTCCCACGCCTGAGCTAGACCAGCAACCGTGCCTTCCATTTGCTGCCTTCCATCTCTGAGCTGGAGGGCACCAGGCCAGCATCATGACCAAAGGCTAGAGGAGGAGCCAGTTCCATGGCTATACTCCCTCTGGCACTTCAATTTGGGGGGATGATTTTGGAAATCCTCTCTAGACACCAATTACACAAATAAGACAGAAGAGCAAGAGGAGACCGAGAGAGTCCGTCGGGGAGGGAGGACATTCTTAATATGTGAAGTCACAGGCTTTCAGGGCAAACTACCTGCACAACAGGACTGCCACAAATAAGGTTCTCCAGAGGCTTCTAGTTGCTGCAGGGAAAATGTGAAAAATCCATCTACCAAAATAGTGCTGCAACTTCACTCTGCTCTTCAAACTCAAATATTTGTTTTGTACCAGGAAATGGCTCAGGGCACCGGCACCATCTCACTAAGTGTGTGATTATGGTGCCACGTGGCCAGCTAAGTGCCCAGCGTGATTCAGGATTTCTCCCTTAGCCACCCCTCTAATCAACACCTCTTATCAACAACAGCACCTGAGTCAGAACCAGTCTGGAGTCTTGCCTGGGGCAAGGACTCAACCCTCCGTTGACACCCTTTGTGTGACACCCAGAGCCAAGCCTCATCCAGCGTCCCCTACTGGGGTTTTGCTCCTCTGCATTTACCAACCTGGAATGGCTCCCCAACAGGATTCCCTTCCCTATTTCCAAGACATGCCACTCGCTTAAAATGCTCAGTGCCTCCATGATGCCATGTCTTCCCTGTCCCTCTTCCCCTTCCTCTCAAAGGGAGAAGAAAACAAAATTGGGAGTGGTTGGGGTTGGATGAGGACATCCTTCCCTTGCATTCTGGGTGACACTGGGACAGGTGGAGTTCCTGACTGGAGGCAGGTGATGCTCCCATGAGCCCCACGCCATCCCTTTAGGGCACATCAGAGCCTGCAGCCATGGGCTGCCGTCCACCCAGCTGGGAGGGTGGAGAGGCCAGCCTCCTCAGCAAATAAAATAGAAACAGAGAGGAGGAGAGCCCAGCCACACAGGTCCCCAGCTGTCAGGCAGGCAATGGCCCTGAAAGTGTGGGAGAGAGAGAGAGAGAGAGAGAGAGAGAGAGAGAGAGAGAGAGAGAGAGAGAGAGAGATTGAGATTTCCACAGTTTACAAAGCCCCAGCACCAGAAGTGAGGAAATCAGCTTGGAGATCTAGAAGCCCTGCTGCATTCAGCCACTCCCACAATTCCTGTCAAGGGGGCAGACAAGGAAGCCTTCCACTCTTCAATTGAAAATAACAATAAAACTCCCATAGCTTCCTGATAAAAAAAGTGATCCTCCAACCTATTTAAACCATAAGTCACTGGTTTTCAATTCTTTTCTGACATTGATAAGAGAAAAGAATTATGTAGGAGCTGGAAAAATGGGCTACCATATAATTTTTCCCAGACCTTACCCTTCTTCCATTTAAAAAATTATTTATGCCACTGAAGTGGGTAGATATTGCCTTTTCCTCTCTGGATTGACACCTTCATTAGCTATGCCATTAAGTATTCTTGGGACTAATACCTACAAGTGGTCTATTAACCTGCTTTCCAGTGGGGACCTCCTAATATTGACCAAACACTAATGATGGCATGGAGTCATCTCATCTGTGAGCTGGCAAAGATCCAGAACCCAAGTCCAACACCCTCGATGCACAGATAAGGAAGCCAGGGCTCAGGGATTTAGCCCTGATTTCGCAACCCTTTCTCTGGTTCTCTCGGTGACTAACAACACTGTACCTCCCTATTCTGGTCTGGCTCAGGCTCTGGCTTCTAGTTGAGGAAATGCTAAAATCTTTCTCTGAAGCTCTCTGTGTAATGGAAACCCCACTTGACTAATTAGGACCCACCTCTCTGGAGCTGCTGAATCGCTGGCATTAATTAAACATAGAAAAGCATTTTCTCGCCCTAAGGAAGGAGAATAATATAGATGAATCACACATGGAAGACTATAGCATGATATTTAATAAAGGTTACTTTCTCTCACACTTGAGGAATACAGATGTGGGAGAGTGGGTTTCAATCTAGACCTAATTCCTTTCCTGGGAGTCTGATCCTGGAGAGAGAGATTTTTTTTTTTTTTAATTATTCTAGTTCCATGTCCTGAAGTAGAGATTTGGATCTGTTTTAGGAAACATGGATTGCGTTGGCTGATGTCTCTGGAGAAAGAGGAACGGGAAAAGCAATACACACAAAAACATACAGATACACATACATGCACACACCACACACATACACAAACATATATGCCACACACTCATGCACACACACAAACACACACATATGGACATATGTATACAAATCACACACAACATGCTTGTGCACACACGCCCACGTGTCTGTGGTTGCCATAGACCCCAGTGTTTGTTCCTAGTGGTTGGCTCAGCAGAAAATTTGGCTGAGTTGAAAGACTCTGTTTTGAAGGTGGGCGTTGTAAAGACCAAATACATTTCTCAGGTTCAGGAAAACACGAGCAAAGGGAAGCCAAGGGAGGGAGAGAAAGGATTTTTTTTCTTCTCCAAGAATGACTTCTACAGTTGGAGCAGAATCCGCCTACTAATCTGGGTGATGTTGTACTATCTCGCCGCTTCCCAACCCACAGAGCCTGAAATGACCCGAAGCCAGCTGGGGAGGTGCACCCTCACCTGGCAGCTAGGATGCAGCTTTTTATTGTCAATATATGTTCTGAAGACACCCTGGCTGGCCACCATCCAGGAGATGGAACCTGCAACCTAAAAGCCACTGTAATTTCACAGTGTTTAGAACAGCCATCTCTTAGAATAACGATGCCTCCCCCCAGTGACAGCCAAGCAGTAGATGACAACTTTGGATGGTGGAGGAAGTCAGGAATAACCAGGGATCCTCAAATCTGAAAGCAGGAAGAAGGAAAGGAAATACTTTCCTCAAAGTTTTCACTATTTTCTCAAGTTTTAGAGCAGCTGAAATCCAAAAGATGTAACAAAGGCATCTTTGCTATGGAAAAATGGCTTATTAAATTGATGCTACCTTGACCCACGTAAATAGAATCCTACAGCATGAAGCCATTAGTGTAGTCAGTGAAATTCCAGCTCTGCACAGGTCTGGAATTGCTTTATCCGTTTGTGTTAGTCAGTTTTCTATAAGTAACAAAATACCTGAGATAACCAATTTACGTAGAGGAGAGCTATACTTTGGATTGTGGTTTTGGAGGTTTCTGTTTCTGTCTGTGACTGATGGGCCCTATTGCTTTGGGCCTGTAGCAGCACAGTACACCATGGTGGGTTCATGTGGCAGGACAAGTTATTCACTTCAATGTCAGGAAAGCAAAAGAGAAAGCAGAGAAGGCCAGAAACCCACAATCCCCTTAAAGGGCACCCCCAAGGGCCTGACTTCTTCCACTGAGGCCTCCCCCCTTCAAGTTTCCCTGCCTCACAATAGCTCCATGCCAGGAACCAGCACATGGGCCTTTGAATACATGGGCCTTTGGGAGATATTTAAGATGCAAACCGGAGCACCCTGTGACTGCTCCAGAGAGTGGGATTTCCTTCCAGGGGGTCATATAGATGACAGTGACCTTGTCCCTCAAATTCCATTAGGTTGGGCTACTCTTGAGAAACAAATGATCTCATTTAGTATAATCCCTATGAAACGACACCATTTGGGAATTAAATTCATTTTCTGCTAACCAAATGTCCTCCAAATGCTTTGAAATCATTAGTCGGTTGATGAATGAGTATGTAGGGAAGGAACTCGTGCCTAAGATTTCTGAATTTTTTATGGACTTGTCTCTGTGAAAAAAATAAGAGTTACCATCTACATTTTTGTGAGCTGGAGTTGCATTGAGAATTGGCTCACAATGAAAAGTACTAAGCTTTACTCTGAGCTCCAGTTTCCCAGGTGTTGTAGACACAGCCAGAGGGCCCAATCAAAGTCCAGCTGAAGGTAGACCCTTAAAGTGTATGTGGGGGCGGGGGGATGGCAAGAAAATTGGAGTGAAGTTCCTAGAAAAACTGGATTTTATGCTCATATTTCTTCATGTGTTCAGTTCAGTCTATTAAAAAAAAAAAAGGAGCTCTGTAAATGAATTTTCTTCCTAAAGACACTGATTAGAGATAACCACTTTAAAATTTTCAAAGAAAATTTTTGTTTCACCTGAAATAACTGGAAACCTTATTAAATTGGGAAGGCTGGTAGGATAAAAAGATTGGGAAGCCTTAGACAAAACAGGACTTCATTTGAACCTTCCAGAAGACTGATTTCAGCTCTGCAGTGGTTTCTTACATATTCCTAAGTCAGAAACACTCAGGCCCAGCTGGCCACCAGGCGGTGGGGACCCGGGGCAGGGAGTCTGGATGGATGGAGTGACCTGCTGGCACTCTTGCCTTCCCTCAGCCTGGCTTCCCTAGAAAGCAGAGGCAGAGGCCAAACTTATGCAGAGTACTCTAGTAGAGGGTAGGTACCAGTCCAAGGAGAGAGGAGCAAAGGAAGAGCACCTCACCCAGGTGGCCACTGCTCCTTGTTAAGCTCAACTGTATTTAATCCCTCAGGACAGCATTTCTATGCAGGGGAGTGGAAAGAGTTTACCCATTTGCTCCATCTTCCAGTGGTCAAAGGTGTCTCCCAGAAGGAAGAACTCACCCTCACTTCTGATGTACACTTGTAGACCCTCTCTGGCCCCTTGATGTCTTATGGCAGAGCTCAACAGAGAGGTCCCTGCTAGAGCTGAGGGACTAGCATTTGCTCATGCATGACTAGGATGGGAAGCATTCTGAAGTTGGTCACAGGCCACGCATTGCTGGTCAGCAGCAGTGGCTGAAATTTAAAAACAAACAAACAAACAAACAAAAAACTGCTGATGATCTTAAAGTTACCAGGCAGAATCAGAGGAGTGGATTCTGATCCAAAATTCTACCTAGATTTTCCTTGCAAACATGGAATTCTTCTGTACGGTCATATGGGGGATTTGGTATCTGCGGCAGAATGCATGTTGTTTCCCTAATATCCATTTTTTTCATCTTAGTAACAGAAACCCCAGTTTTTAACTGTGCACTTGGCTGCCCAGAATAAAGGCCGCAGATTGATGGGACCATGTTACTTATTTTTATCAGTGGGGTGCAAGCGGAACTAATGTGTGCAACTTTTACTGTCGTTTACGAGAAGGGGCATGCTCTTCTTTATCCCTTCCTTCTGGGACTGGAGTTTAAATGTAATGGCTGGCACACCAGTAGCCATTTGGGACCATGAAATAACCTTGTAAATGGAAGCTGCAAATGCAAAAATCACAAGGAACCTGGGTTCGTGTCATCATAGAGTCACCAAGCCATCCCTGAACAGCTCACTCATGGGCTTTTTACAGTGGAGAAAGCTATTTGTCTTTCCTTAAGCCATTGTTATCCTGGGTTTCCTACTCCTATGGCTGAACTGAATTCTAAATGAAGTAACAGCTGAGCAGGGAGAGTATGAATGGAGAAGAAATGGGTTTTTAAATGGCTCTTTTTTCCTGTGTCATCCTACCTCTATCTTCTCACAGCACCTTTGACTAGCCTGCCTTAGGATGAAGTTAATAATGGCTAATGAACACGTCTCTGCTCTGAACCTTCACATCTGGTGCCTCATGGAATACTTACAAGGCTTCTATGAAGTAGCCATTCCTAGTATACACCTTCTCCTAGCTTCCTCCTCCTTAGAGTCTTCCCCTGGTATTTTCATTGAATCCCCCCGTGGCGTTTTACAAACAATACTAATGTCTGCCTCTGTTGATGAGGAGCTCAGGAAAGAGGTGCCTGGCAGTCCCCACTCGGGAACCTCTCAGGTGGTGGCAGTCCCGTTGGCTGGGGCTGCAGTCGCCCCACAACTTGACGGGGCCGCGTGGTCTCTCGGAGGCAGCCCACTCACATGCCTGGAAGCTCCTAGTAACTGGAGGTGCCTTAGCTCCTTCCCACGTGGGCTTGATCCCAGGGCCACTGAGTGCAGGGCGTGGAGGCCAGCTTCCTCCAGAGGAGGCAACCCAAGGCGCCAAGGTGGGCGTGGTGCTGCCTTTTATGCAAGGTCATACCCCACACGTCTACCATTTTCTAGCAGAAGACGAAGCTGCAGATGTGGCCCCCCCAGATTTAAAGGGAGAGGACATGGGAATCACCTCTCTGTGAATTAGGGTTAAGTACCGTAGATATTGGGGTTTGTGAAACACAAATCTATATCCTTAGCCACCGTTCCAACCCACCCCATCCCATCCCTCCCACTCCACACCCAAAGCCTGTTCTGGGGAGCTCGACCTTCAGTCACTCGTGCCTTCACTAAGGCATGAGGACAGTTGCAACTTCTCCAAGGGAACATTCATTTTCTGTGATAACACAGTGAAGAGAAAGCCAGTGGCTTGGAGTTCCCAACCTGTGGTGCCCTTTGCTCTTTCTGAAGAGAGAGAGCCTGCCTGTGCCCGAGGAGTTCCTGAGGACCCCTCTCTAGGACCCTCTCACCTGGGCCTACTCAAGGAAGCAGAGCATTTGATTGGCTACTCGGTGTCATAAAAATGCCTCAGCCCTCAGCCCTCCCTTTGCCACCACGCCCTCATTTCTCCACTCAACCCAGGTGTGGGTTTGGGCGGAGCCATCTCCCCCAAGGTACTAGGGGGAAGCGATTGCTGGCTGCAGCACAGATAGTAAGCAGCACTTCCGTGTTTCTATCACAAATGGCCTGTGGGTGTTAAAGCCCAGTTACCAACATGCCTGGACACAGGGACGCCTGTGTGAGCAAAGAACTTCTCTGCCAGGCACAGAAGGAGGACCAGTGCTGGGGAGCCACAGGGCAGTAGAGGCAGACCTAGGGAGAACCTTCTAGCAGCAGCTCATGGTTGCATCCTGCCCCTGACTCATTAGGAGACCCTGGCTACATGCCCCCTCCCTGGACTCTTTCTGGGTGGCTCTAAGTCTGGAATCCCAAGGTCTGGCACGTTCCTTCCTCCTCAAGGGTATTCTGCCAGTGATGTTTGCAGAGCACGTTACATTCCTCTGATCAAAGGCATATCCAGAGTACAGAGTCTTACCGGCCCTATATTACACAATGGGGCTAAATATAGTAGCGCAGCAGCATGTTTCTTCAGTGTTTGCCTGGGAGGAACAAGAGGCCCAGTGGCCACAGAGGATGCAGCAGCAAAGAGCTGGTGTGCAGCAGCCTGCCTGAGAACAGGTGTGAGCAAACAGAGGCAGGGAGCTCTCCTGGTGGGGCAGCCCCAGACAGCAGGTGACACAGTGAGGCAGTCTTGCAAGGAGGCTGGGGTCCTGCTCTGTAGGGAACCTGCCCACAATAGCAACCACCCCGCCGAAACAAAGGCAGGAGACCACAGGTGGCAGAGCACATGGCATCTGCCCAGCCCAGTGGCAGCATAAGGCACTGGGGCCCCATTGTTCAGAGGGGCCACTCAAGTAAGAGGGCAAGAGTCTCCCTTTGGGGTTTTTCATGCCACCCTAGAATGGACTGTGGCATTCTGACCCTCATTGTGTCAGACCTGTTCTTCATCATGCTCCAGAGAGAGCAGATGTGAACACTGTCATCCTCCCCAGCCTGCACCCTGCTGCTCCCCAAACCACCAAACCTCTCTCCCGAGCATCATGACCTTCCAGTTAACGTGAGTGTGTGTGACCCACACCCTGAGCTCTGCCGTCCCTCTCTGACCGGCAGCTGTCTGGGTAGATATTTGTAGGTGTCAGCTTTAAATGGTCAAAATAAAAGCAGCCTTTCCATTCTGGAAGGCCTCATTATTGTGCGAACAAATGAGTCTCACTGCAGTTTTTCCACTATTGACTACTGAGTTCTAATTTGAGGTTTGGGCTGGACCTTTGTGTAGCAGGAGCAGACTCACAGCACGTGCCTTCTGGGACCTGCCTGTTGGGGAAGCTGATCACATTCCCAACTTTCTTGAATTGAGAAGCCCCAGGTCGGGATGCTGCGGACAGGGCCTCCCACTACAGGGCAATGCATGGCAGGGTGCGCCCCAGCAGATGAAGGGCAGCCTCCAAACAGAGCTGAAAGCTCTTGCTATGTCAAGGCTAAAGTGTGGAGAGGAGGTCTCAGACACTTCCTGCAACAGCTTCCTGGCCCCCTGACACGTTCCCTCCCGCCAGAAAGTCCGAAGCTCTGGTTTATAATTGATCTGCTCTCAGTGCTGACTCAGCCTTCTCCCATACTGCACTTGTGTTGCCAGCTGTCATTCTGGGCCATGAAGCAAACCCTTCAGGGTTTGGCCAATTCTTTTAGGCCAGCTTGAGTGGGTTGGCATTAACAGAACTCTCAAAAAGAGAAGGGAGGGGAAGAGCTCAGAGTGACAGCGGTGGCTGTCACTCAGGTCCCCACCCCATCTATTGTCTTAACTCCTTGGTCCATGTGTGACCTACCAGACAGCAGAATCAATCCGTGAACAGAGGCTGACATAGGGAACTGGAGCCTCCATGCACAGGACAGAGAGGCTCAGTCCTTGCCACTCCCCTTCCTAGGACATCATGTCACAAGGACAAAGATGCCTCTGTTTGCTTCATGCTCTTATCCCCAGGGTCTAGAGCAGCACAGCGGCACTTGTTAGATACTTGCTAACAGGACAAGTGTGCCTGGCACTGTTCTCGTGGTTTCTCTCATGGGTCTTCAAGGCCCCGCCCGACTTGTCTTCCCCAGAGTTGGCCCTGCTCACTGTGATTCCTTCCTCTCCTCCGCATCTTTGCTCCTCTTCTTTCCCATTTCAAACCAATTTTAGATCTCCTTCCATCCCTTTCCCAACAAGCCCGAGGTAACTACATGGACAAGATAACTGCACTAACAACACGAAGTAGGCCCCGATAAAATGCAGATGGCAGAATTTCTTCTCCTTCCTCTGCTCCTCCTGTCATTTAAAATTTTTCATCCGGGAAATTTCCAAACACGTGAGAAACTAGAACAAGGAAAAAGACCCTCATATGCTGTCAACCAATCATGTTCCGTCTCTCCTCTGAATGTCCTTTCCCTGGGTGTTTTAATCCTCCCCTTCAGAGTGGAATTGAAAGCCTCCCTCACCTTCCCCATCACCAACACCACCACCACCACCAGTTTGTCATCTTCTTAGGGACAGGGGTCCCCTCTAGCTGGATTATGCTTTGTTTCGTGTCATGCCGTTCTCCTTCTATGTTGAGAGCTGTTGGAGTTGGATGATTTTTTTTTCATTAAATATTGTTATTTGTGATCCAATTTGGCTCACTTAAGATAAGCTACAGAGTCTTTACCTTCTCTCTTCTCTCTTTTCCCCTCTTGGGGTGAACAACAGAGCTGCCCAAGCTGCCCCCTCGATGCCTACTCTATCTCCACCCACTCCCTAAGTGTCACTTATTTTTCTTCCTTTCTTTTTCTCTAACTAGACCCTGAGGCATATCCCCAACGCCTCTTTATTATCTGACCATGTGTCACCAGCCAATGAGACTGAAAATTGACAGCAGTAGTGAAATAGCTTAGGTCCAGGAGGCTTCTTTACAAGATCATCCCATTCAGGCCAACCTGGCTCTGCAAGGGAAGTTCTGTCTCCTTTCCACCTGGAGGAACAGAAACACATGAAAAGGACATTATTTGGAGATGGAGAACATTCCTGAGAGCTTCTAGTATGTCTGCCTACAGTATACAGTGGTCCCCCATTGTCTACAGGGGTTATATTCCCAGACCCCAAAGGATCCCTGGAACCACAGATAGTACTGAACCACATTGATACATGGCTTTGAAAAAGTTAATTTATAAATCAGGCACAATAGGAGATAATAGTAATAGCTAATAATAAATAAACAATGTTAACAATACACTGTAAGAAAAGTTATGTGAATATGGTATCCTCAAAATGTCATACTGCACTCTACTGACTTCAGTTAGTTACAGGTAACTGAAGTTTTAGAAGACAAATCTGGATAAGGGGAAATTATAGTACATATGAAATGGACAATTATTTGTTGTGTCAAAAAAAATTTAAATTGAAAAAAATATATATATATATGTATTTCTTTTTTATTTCAATTATATAAAAGGTCTGTCCTGGGATGCTTTGTTTTGACTGCTCCCCCACGCCCACATTGCTTCCCAACCCCCTAGGCAAGGATCACAGATGGATCTCCTGGGTGTGCTGACTCATGGCGCCATGTTGGATTCCATGTGTGCCCTCCCCTCCAGCTGACCTGACACAGAGGCAGATCCGCAGGGCCCCGGGGAGTGAGACCCTCCTCCTTCTTAAGTGAGAACCACTTCAACCAGTGAGCTTTCTACCCAGATGGTGCCCAGTGTTCTGTGAGTTTGTCTCAGCACAATAAGCACAGCTGCCAGTTGGGTTCCAGCACTTGTTTTCTCTTTTCTTCTTGTCACTAGACACCAGGGCTTTAATTGCTCAGCCAGACTCAGCCAGGGAGTAGTTTCTCGCTTCAATCTGACTGTGCCCAGGCTTCCTGCCTCTCCCCAAACCCTCAAATGTGACTAGTAATAGTCATCAGGCAAAGGTGATGAGTGGGCGGAACTGACCCTGAGCTCTCTCTGTCCTTTTTTTTAATCCACCCCCGCTTTTCTTCCCTCAGGGTCGCCCTCCCACCTGCAGCTCAGGAGCTGCTGGGGAGACACCCCGTCAGGCCCAGGTCCTAGCCGGCTGTCTTGGCCTCCCTGATGCACTTCCCCATCTGGACTTCATGTTTGGTGCCCCAGGTCCTCAGGACCGTGCTCGGTGGGAGAGCTGCCTGGAAGCAATGGTTGCTATAGAGGTCAGTGGCAGAACTCTCTGGCCGAGCTGCCGTGCTTATTCCCCAGTTTCACTCAGATATTCTACTATGACAGTTTGGATCTGGAATGTCCCCCAGGGTGTCTATTTTGAAAGTTTGGTCCCAAATATTCAGAGGTGAGGCTTTGGGAAAAGGACTGGATCATGAGAGCTCTGATTTCATCCATGGTTTAATCCATTGTTAGATTCATAATTAAATGGATTATTGGCAGGTGGTGGAAATGGGAGGAGATGGGCCTAGTCAGAGGAAGTAGGTCACTGGGAACATGCTCTGGAAGGGTATATGTTGCCCCCGCCCCTTACTCTCTCCCTCCTTCTCTCTCTCTCTCTCTCTCTCTCTCTCTCTCTCTCTCTCTCTCTCTCCTTCCTGGCCACCCTGAGGTGAACGGCTGCACTCCACCTTCCCTTCTCTACCATGATGCTCATCTCACGACAGGCCCATAGCAAAGAAGCCAGCCGACCATGGCCTGAAATCTCTGAAACTGAGAGCCAAAATAAAGGTTTCCTCCTTCTAAGTTGATTGTCTCTGGTGTTTTGGAATGGAAAGCTGACTAATATCATCTGTAGGGAGAGGAGGATCAACTAAAATGTTAAGGGAGAAGTAAAGAGGGAGAGAGCCATACGCCTGGGAGTTGGCTGTGGCCAAAAAATTAAAAATACTGACATGGGGGCTGGGAGTATAGAACATATGCTTAGCATGAATGAAGCCTGGGGCTCAATTCTCCCCTCCCCCCAAAAAAAGAAGGAGATAAAAGAAAGAAGGGAACAAAGAAAAAGAAAAACACATTTGCAAATTCTTTGAAATGGAGAAGGCATTATGTGTATTAAAAAAAAAGCCCCATCTGTTGGGAAAAGTATAAACGGCAGCCGTACCCCAGAGAAAAAACCCCAACATGGCGCCTAAGGACTTCTTCCTACCTTCTTCTTCTCTGCAGTGGCGCGAAAAGTTCCCGCCCTTGTGAACTCTCCCGCCGGCGCCAATTTCAAATCTCGCTGGCGGGGAACCTCAGCCCCCATGAGAGCTAATTCCTGGGCGCGGGAGCTGATATCTGGAAGAACTTGCCAATAGACGGGCGGCCTGCCATTTATCTAAGCCCTACCATCTCCCCTTTAGTTCTATATAAGCACACAGCTTTTTGCAATAAAATTGGAATTCTCCCGGCGAAGTGTCTTTGCGTGGGGAATGCTTTCATTCTGGTGCCCCGTGTGAGGAGACGGGTGAGCTCTTTCCAACAAGAGCCCCGTCCCCTGCCCCACCGAAGACTCTCTGCTCAGGTCCGCTGTTTTCAGATGCCAGCTTCCCTGCACTCACCATTGATCCGACCGTAGGTAACCTTCCCTTGACCCCAGCTTGCCAACTCCCTTCGAGCTACAGCTGGTACTGTGACCGTTGATCGTTGATCGTCTGGCACACTCCAGACGCTTGTTGGGGGGAGAGAATTCACACCACTAAGACCTTTACTGGTTGCAGTGGACCCTCTGGTGATCCGTTTCCCTTTGGGGCGTGAGGCTTCTGAGTTTACACGAGAGGTTCTATAGTTTTTTTCCTCCTCCGCTGCTGCTGCTGCCGCTGCCGCTGTTGCCAGCTAGAGTTGCTGTTTCCTGCCGGGCTCCTGTGTCCGGCTAAAGCTGCCTTTCTACTCGAGGGAAACTGAACTCCCTGCCTGGAACTGCGTTCCGCCGGAGCCGGAGTTCTGTTTTCATTACTGACTTTTTCCGCTGTGGTCGAAAACTTTCCTGACGTCAGGTTGCCCGTGGCTCCGACCCCATTGGGTCTCACAGATCGCGCACTTCACTGGTGACAACCGGGTAGTGCCCTCTGCAGTTCCTGGCGACGGCTGGTCATTTTGGGGACACCCACCTGACCCCCATTCGCCCTGGGCTTCCTGGAAGCCGTTCCAGCCCGGGTTTTCCCTTTGTCTCTCTCGCTTACGCTTATTCTCTCTTTCTCTCTTTCTCTCTTCCATCTCTCCCTGTGACTATGGGCACCTCTTCGTCTGTACCTGAAGCCTCACCTCTCAAATGTTTAATAAAAAATCTGGCCACACTCTCCCTCACACCAGACATCAAGCCCAAACTTTTAATCAAATTCTGTACCCAAGATTGGCCTACATATCCACTGGATAATGGCAATCATTGGCCTTCAGAAGGCTCCTTAGATCCAAACCTCCTTCGAGACCTTTTTAACTACTGCCAGTGTCTGAAAAAGTGGAGGGAGATTCCCTGCGTTGAAGGTTTTAGCCTTCTCGCACAGCACCCTGCTCTCTGCTCCTCCTGCTCTCCTTCTCAAGTCCTCCTTGCTTACAAACCCCTCCCTTCCCCTACTTCTACTCCTGAAGTAGAATCTGACTTCGCAGATTCTTCCTCATTCGACCCAGCAGATGAACCCCCACCTTATCCCCCAGCCCCATCTGCTCCTTCTCTCCCGCTATACCCTCCTCTTCCTCCGCCTGGTTCCACGGATCCTCAGCCTTCCGTTTCATCCCCCTCCCCTCCGCCCTCTTCTGCCTGCTCCACCTCCTCCTCCGCAGAGACACCCCCTTCCCCTCCCTCTCCTTCCTGTCCGCTGCCTGCCTCTTTCAGTCCTCCTGTTACCAGGTCTAAGGGACTCCTTCCCACCCCCAAGACAATTGCACCCCTTCTTGAGGTAGCTGGTCCTGAGGGTGTTATCAGAGTCCACGTGCCCTTCTCCATGTCGGACATTACTCAGCTAGAGAGGAAGCTAGGCTCATTCACCACTGACCCCACCACTTACATTTGGGAGTTTCAATGGGTCCTGCAAGCATATAGCCTCACTCATCATGACATCTACATGCTCTTGGCCAATACACTTCTCCCCGAGGAAAGGCGACGGGTCTGGGAGCTAGCCCAAGCCCATGCTGATGAAAATCATAGGACCAATCCCAACCACCCCACAGGCCCTCATGCTGTCCCAGAGCAGGATCCCCTATGGGATTACAACACCCCTGAAGGCTTGCAGTCTCGTGATCTTTTTACATCCTGCCTCTTGGCGGGCCTGAAAAAGGCCACCCGCAAGGCTGTTAACTTTCAAAAGGTGCAGGAGGTCATTCAAAGAAAGGAAGAAACACCTTCAGAATTCTTGGATAGACTAACCAAGGCCCTTCAACAGTACACAAACCTCGACCCAGAAACCCCTGATGGTCGTCATGTCTTAATGACATATTTTCTGGCCCAAAGCTACCCTGACATTAAAGCCAAAGCTTAAAAAGCTTGAACAGGGCCCTGCTACTCCTCAGACCGAAATCCTCGCTGTCGCTTTCAAGGTTTTTCATGGTAGAGAGGATGAAAGCGAACGCCGTAGGCAGAGGGCTGAAAATGCCAAGTTCCAAATGTTGGCCCAGGTCATTCAGAGAAGGTCATCACCACGCTGTCCTAATAAGACACCCCCTGGAGCTTGCTTCAAATGTGGTAAGGAGGGACATTGGGCCAAGGATTGTCCTTCGCCGAGGACACCCTCCACCCCCTGCCCAAAATGCCACCAAAGGGGACACTGTGGACTGCCCAACAACCCGGAAGGGAGGTTGGTCAGCCGCCCGGCAACCCCAGCCTCTCCTGGGCTTGGCAGAGGAGGATTGACGGAGCCCTGGGCCTTCCCTCCCGACTATTACCATCAAGAAGCAAGAGCCTAGGGTCACCTTCCTGGTGGATGGACACTTCATTACCTTCCTCTTAGACACTGGTGCCGCTTTTTCGGTCTTGAGGGAGTATTGGGGTCCTACCACACCCTCAAAAACTCCTATTGTCGGGGTAGGAGGTAAACAGATTTTCCCTTGAAACCCCCCCCCCCCTTATCATGTTATATGCAGGGATCCCTTTTGTCCTTCACACACTCCTTTCTCGTTATGAGCCATTGCCCCACTCCCCTTCTGGGAAGGGACATACTCTCACTATTGAAAGTCACCATTCACATATCACCCCACATCTCTCCTACCTCTCATTTCCTCATGATGTTCCTAGGGGCAGATACACCTCCTTCACACACTCTTCCACAACTATCTAAACCAGTTAACCCTGAGGTTTGGGACACAACTACACCCTCTATGGCTAAATGCAGTCCTATTCATATTGTCTTACGGGACCCTTCAAGATATATTAGTCAACCACAATATCCACTCACAACCACAGCCCTCCTCGGATTAGAACCCATCATCCAAGATTTATTACGAAAGGGATATCTTAGGCCTACACACTCTCCTTTCAACACCCCCATTCTGGCAGTTAAAAAACCTAATGGGTCCTACAGGCTGGTTCAAGACCTTCGCCTTGTCAACTCCTCTGTGGTCCCCATCCACCCACTAGTGCCCAACCCTTACACCCTCCTCTCTCAGATCCCTGCCACTACTACCCACTTCTCGGTCCTAAATTTGAAAGATGCATTCTTTTCTATTCCCTTGTCCTCAGAATCTCAGGATATCTTTGCTTTTATGTGGACTGACCCTCACACCCACCATTCTTGTCAGCTTACCTGGACTGTCCTCCCACAGGGATTCAGGGATAGCCCCCATCTCTTTGGCCAAGTTCTTGCCCAGGACCTCACATCCTTTCACCCCACCTGTCCTGACTCTACTCTCCTTCAATATGTCGATGACTTTCTTCTATGTAGTCCCTCTTGGGAACACTCTCAATCCCACACTGCCCAGCTTCTTAATTTCCTAGCAGACAAGGGATATAGGGTGTCTCCCCACAAGGCCCAGGTTTCCCAGTCTTCTGTCACCTATCTTGGTTTTCACCTTACACCCGGGAAAAAGGAAATAACACTGGATAGGAGGCAACTCCTCTCTAATCTTCCAGTGCCCCATACGAAAGCCGAAATACTATCATTCCTAGGACTAGCAGGTTATTTTAGGGCCTGGATCCCAAATTATTCTCTTCTAGCCAAACCCCTGTATGACCTAGCAAAGGGACCCCCTAGTGAATCTCTTGCCTCCTCCCCCAACTACCACTTCCGCAGGCTTCAGCAACTCCTCTTAAAGGCACCTGCCCTTCACCTTCCTGATCTTTCAAGACCATTTCATCTATATGTCCATGAAAAAAGGGGGCAAGCACTTGGGGTCTTAGGTCAAAACTATGGGCCTACATTTGCACCTGTGGCATATTTGTCCAAGCAACTAGACCCTACCATCCGTGGGTGGGCCCCTTGCTTAAGAGCTCTGGCTGCTGGACAAATTTTACACAAAGAAGCCTCTAAGCTGACTTTTGGGGCCCCTTTAACTATCCACTCCCCACATCACTTGAAGGATCTTTTAGCTTATAAGGGCCTTCAAACCCTTCCTCCATCCAGAGTTCTGTCACTCCTCACTTCCTTTCTGGAAAACCCTAATATTACGTTCCTCCCCTGCTCTGCACTGAACCCTGCCTCACTGCTCCCAACGACTCCCACGTCTGACACGCCAACTCGTAATTGCTTGGAAACCTTAGATGATTTCCTCCCCTGTCATCCTTCCATTTCTGAGGGACCACTCACCAAGCCTGACCTTATCTGGTTCACTGACGGCAGTTCCTTTAGACAGAACGGCACTCATTACTCTGGATATGCTGTAGTTTCAGCCACTGAGATTATAGAGGCCAAAGCTCTGCCTTCAGGAACTACCAACCAGCAGGCTGAACTCATAGCAGCCACTCGTGCCTGCCTTCCAGCTCAAGGCAAATCCCTCACCCTTTATACTGACTCAAAATATGTCTTCCATATTCTATTATCCCATGCTGCAATATGGAAGGAGCGAGGCCTACTTACCACCAAAGGTAATGCGATCACTAATTCGGCTCTTATAACCAATCTGATAGAGGCCTCCCACTTACCCACCCAGTTGGGAGTTGTCCATTGTAGGTCCCATCAGAAGGACGGCTCTCTTATCACTGAGGGCAACGCCAAGGCTGACCAGGCGGCACGAATGGCTGCTACCACTTCCAATTATGGCCCCCCTGGGGGACATGTAATGGCCACCTTAGACAGCTCATTTGAAGCCCCTACTTCTTCCAGTAAGAACAAGGATCTTTTCGAGTTCCTTCATACTCTATTCCATTCCAACTCTCAGTCTTTGACCCTCTTTTTACAGAGCTTCTTTTCCCTCACCCCCTCTGACAAAGCCATGCTACAGAATATAGCCTCTAATTGTCAGATCTGTCAGTGGACCAACCCTCATACTCCTTTAAGGCCTAAACCTTTCCCCTCCCACCAAGCTCGGGGACACACTTCTGCTGCTGACTGGCAGGTAGACTTCACCAACATGCCCACAGTATGGCGCACTAAATACCTCCTTGTCTTTGTGGACACCTTCTCTGGTTGGGTTGAGGCATTTCCCACTTCCAATAAAAAGGCTTCCACTGTAGCTTCAATCTTACTGACAGACATCATCCCTAGGTTTGGTATGCCCACTTCCTTACAATCTGACAATGGTCCTGAGTTTATTTCTAAGATCACACAAAAGGTCTCTCAAGCCCTCTCCTTCAAGTGGCATTTCCACTGTCCATATCGCCCCCAGGCTTCAGGGAAAGTGGAAAGGGTAAATCGGACTCTAAAGGAAGTCCTTACCAAATTGACAATGGAATTAAACTTAGACTGGGTCAAACTCCTTCCCTTGGCTTTGCTTCGAATCAGAGCTCTCCCTAAGAAACCATCTTTGCTGTCTCCCTTTGAGATAATGTATGGAAGACCTCTCATACCCCCTGGGTTGCAGAGCTCTCCCTAAGAAACCATCTTTGCTGTCTCCCTTTGAGATAATGTATGGAAGACCTCTCATACCCCCTGGGTTGGTCGTTTCACAAGGACCTCACCCGAGATTTGTCTTTGCCTCTCTTGTTTCATCTCCGCTCGGAACTCTGGAAATATCAAGACTGGCTTCTTCCGGACCCAGTCTCCTCTCTAAACACTCCTCCCTTAACACCTGGAAGTTTAGTCTACTATAATACCCCAGAAGAGAAAGGGCCTCTTACCCCAAAATGGGAAGGCCCCTATCCTGTCATTCTCTGTACCCCCACCGCCGCCAAACTCTCCTTACCAGACAACCGTCTCACTCCCTGGATTCACATTTCTAGGTTGAAGCCATATCACCAGGAGGCCCCACCTGCTGATGACAGGACCACCCCAGAGGAACTCCAAGAATCACCTCCTGAACCTCCCCTTTACTCCTGCTCTCCACACCCATCTCACCCCTTTAAGTTGCGGCTCACACGGTGTTCCCCGCAGCCCAATTCCTCTTAAAGAAGGCACAATGAGCTTTCCCAACACCTCAGTCTTCTCTCTCTGCTTGTTTTTTGTGCTCTGCTTCTTTTCTGTGCTCTGCCGGGACCGGTCTTTACCCTCCTCTCCTACCATGTATCTATTCACTCTTTGGGAACGATACTCAGAACATGGCATGCTGAAGGTCCGCAAAGTGGATGCAACTACTTGCTTCATCCACAACTGCACCTCTATTTCCCTAAAATTGCCACTTTCCAGGACCTTCGTCCCTGGTAGCTGGAACTGGCCTTTCATTTGCTTCCTTTTTGATCAAACCAAAGGCTATTGCCATTGGTGGCCTGAGATATATAATGGGTGCCCCTATTGGTCATGCAGGTTCCATGATGAACGTGGTAGCTATTCTTACCACTCACTTGGTTACCCTGAAGGGTGGACTTCTAGTTACCTAAAATGGCATAAAGGCTGTTCATCTGATAACCATGGATGGTATACTTTAGATATACCTGACCCCAAGGCCAAACGTTGGGACTATGTTGAGTTTGCTTCGAGATCTTATCCATAGCCCATCCAAAGAGGATTCAGAGCCTTCAACCCCCTCAGGCCTCCCTCCCACATGGCTCAATTTGCTACACCAAACTCTTCGATTATTAAACTCCACCCCTCTTTCTGTGCCTACTTCTCAGTGCTTTCTCTGTGCTTCACTTAGTCGTCCACTTCTAGCAGTGATCCCATTAGCAGCAGGAAATATTTCAGCAAAAATCTACAATTTCTCTAAGAAAGGACAACCCCTACACGTGACACGTATCCCACTATGGGAAAGTTATTTCACCAATACTTCATTTCCTTTCATCTGTTTCCACCTGCCAACAATGAATCCTTTACCCATTTGTTCCTTGAGCTATAGCACCCCATCGAGCCCTGTGTTTATGCAACCTGGACATTTCCTCTGGTGTAACGGGTCTTTAAGTACCTCAACAATTAATGTCTCTGGCACCTGTTTCTTGGTTACTGTAGTCCCTCAGCTGTCTTTGTATACTCCCACCGAATTCCAACAGTTGGCCCTGCCTTCCCGCACCCGTAGGGCAGTCTTTCTGCCGGTTCTGGTAGGCCTCACTTTAACAACCTCAGTGGCGAGTCTCGGACTCTCCGGTGGAGCTATAGGTCATGCTCTATGGGCATCCAATGACCTGCAACAAAAACTGCAGGAAGCACTCGATACCACTGCTGAGTCTCTGGGCTCCTTGCAGCGGCAGGTTACTTCATTGGCACAAGTGGCTTTACAAAACTGAAGAGCGATTGATCTTCTCACTGCAGAAAAAGGGGGTACATGCCTGTTCCTCAGAGAGGAATGTTGCTACTATGTTAATGAGTCTGGGCTAATAGAAAAAAAATGTTGTTAAATTGCAGGAATTATCCACCCAATTGTTCAAACCCACCTCCTCTAATCCCATAACGGGGTTCTTCCAATCCTCTCTTGCCACGTACTTACTACCTATCTTGGGGCCCCTTATTGGGATGCTCCTTTTTTGTGCTCTCTTGCCCTGCATAATGAAGTTCCTTCAAACCCAATTGCAGAAAATTTCTAATCAAACTTTCAACCAGCTTCTGCTTAGGCACTACCAGCCTCTGATGACCAATGAACCCCCAACATCTCCAAGAGAACAGTTCACTCAGTGCTGAGGCTCCCTACCAGGCACGATGGAACGCAACGGACATCAGACAGCGGGAGACAACGAGCTCGGAGAACCTCTTAATCTGCCATCCTGGATTCATGAGTCTTTATGTCCTTTTAAGCCTCCTCATGGCCCTTGGCCTCTTCTCTGTCAGTCCCCCAACATGGAACTTCTGCCAAAAATTGACCTTTGCTTTAATTTTTATCTTCATTCTGTTTTTATTCGCTCTGATCTTCTTCAGGTGCTGGTGACGCCATGTCCAGGCAACGCTTCCAGTATTTCCTAGAGTCTCTGTTACAGGACCAGTGGCTCATACCAACAATCTCCTCCATACAGGACTGGTTTGATGCCATCGACGACTTGTGGCTTCAGGGAACTTTCATAGACTTCACCCCTACGGAAGTAGCTATCTATAGCCACTGGGTTTTATTTCTGGCTGCCATGATATCCCCAGACCTGCCCCCCAAACATTCCTCCACTTCCCTTTCTAGGCCCTACGGCGCCCCCACACAGCAGGAAGCAGCCAGATCTGACTAACGACGCCCCAATTCCTAAGAAAACAAAAAGGGAGGAATGTTGGGAAAAGTATAAACGGCAGCCGTACCCCAGAGAAAAAACCCCAACATGGTGCCTAAGGACTTCTTCTTCCTACCTTCTTCTCTGCAGTGGCACGAAAAGTTCCCGCCCTTGTGAACTCTCCCACGGGCGCCAATTTCAAATCTTGCTGGCGGGGAACCTCAGCCCCAATGAGAGCTAATTCCTGGGCGCGGGAGCTGATATCTGGAAGAACTTGCCAATAGATGGGTGGCCTGCCATTTATCTAAGCCCTACCATCTCCCCTTTAGTTCTACATAAGCACACAGCTTGTTGCAATAAAATTGGAATTCTCCCGGCGAAGTGTCTTTGCGTGGGGAATTCTTTCACCATCCATGCCCCCATACATCTTGGAGTACATTTTGTCAGAAGAATTCACTAAAAACTAAATTGCCAATGATGATGATGATGGAGTTGGAGTTGGATGCTGTTGGAGTTTTGAGGGGTATTGAGTAAATCATTCAGATGTGAAGGCTGAGGGGCAAAGGTGGTGACTGTGGTAGACCCAGGCTGTCACCAGGAGAGACAAACCACACACAGTTGTTGCCTCTGCTCTCCTTCCATGATGCTCAGAGCAGGACCATGACCAGCCCTCTAATGTCATCAGCCCTTAGCTGCAGTACGTGGCCCATAGCTGCTGTTTGATTATACATTTGTTGAAAAAAAATCAATGAATAAATGAATGAGCCTGGTGACTTAGCTTTTCCCAGTAATTCAATCAGAAATATGAAAACTGGAGAGTCACTTACCCACCTCCCATCTCCCCCATGAATCTTGCTGACTTCTCCCTCTTCCTCAGTGAACTGTTCCGACTCCTAGCTTGTCCTTCGTTCATGGTGTCTTTCCGAGTGGGATCCTTCAGGCTGTGTCCACTGTGTTATTCAGAATATCATCAGCCGCCCTGGCTCTAGGGCAGAGATGTCTCCAGAGAGTGGTCACCCTCACCAATAAGCACATAGGATACCTTCAAGGCATCCACTTGGATCCTTGGGTCTCAAATTGGATACTATGATATTCTCTTGAGTGGGAAGTTGGGGGAGGGCAGGGGCCTACTGGGTCCTGGTACTAAGGTGAAACTAAAGGTACTAGAACTAATGATACCAATACCATGGTACTAGTGATGAAAAGGCCAAAAACAGATGGGCATGGATCCATCTCTACTTCTGCCACCAACTCATTCGGGGACCTTGGGACCTTAGGCAAGCTGCCTATATTCTCCTACCTCGGTCCTTCTGCTGTAGATCAGGGGTGGCGGGATACACTTGGCCACCAACGAGGTTCTCGTGAGAGAACCTGATGGAAAATGTACTAGTCAGCTTTCACAAAAGAAGGAACTTAAAGAGGAAAGGTTGATTGTGGCTCAAGACTTCAGAGTTTCAGTCCACAGTCACTTGACCTTGTTGCTTTGGGCCTGTGCCAGCACAGAACACCATGATGGGAGCATGTGGCAGGGGAGGCCTTCACCTCAAGGCAGCAGGGAAGCCAAGTCAGAGACAGGAAGGTGCCGGGTCCCCATATCCCCTTCAAGGGCACACCCCTGGTGGCCCAACGTCCTCCCACTAAGCCCCAGCTCTTCAAATTTCTGCCACCTGCCAAGAGCACCCCAGGCAGGAGACCAAGCCTGCAACCCGGGGGGCCTCTCGGGCACATTCAGGACCCAAATTTTAGCAGAAAACCTCTTTGAAAAGTTTAATATTCTTTTTTTAAAAATTATGTCTTTATTTTCATTAGATATCTATGACAGCAGGATGCATTTTGATTCATTGTACACAATTGCAGCACAACTTTTCATTTCTCTGGCTGTACACCATGTAGCGTCACACCCTGTGTGCAGTCATACATGTATCTAGAGTAATGATGTACATCTCACCCCCATGCCCCTCCCTATCCTCCCTCCCCAAAGTTTAATATTCTGTTTAATATGCTTTCTAGTGAATGAAATCTTCCTAGGGACATTTAGCGTTTAGCTTTGTCCATAACGCTCACCCCTTTCCTTAAATGGGGAAAAAAATTCCTGTATTCCCTCCTCTACTTTTCTCTAGTCAGGACTCAAAAAGAAGAGAAAAGGCAAAATCATTTTCTGAGTTTCTCAGCCACTGAATTTTACACTGTAGAAAACTCTCGATTCCATGTGAAAATTCACATGTAAATGAATTTCTTTAACCTAAAGGCTGTTTACACATTCAAAAGAACTTCCTATTTCCCCTCATTGTTAGCTCTTTATTTCTCCTGAGTTTGTTCAGCAGCCCCTGAGAAAACCTCTGAGCAACTCCTCCCCACAATAAGCTATTTGGAATCAGTGTGAGACCCTTAATTTCATTAACACCATTATAGTTTCCCAACAAGGGTAAATGAGATAAACTACATTTACACCAGGAAGGAAGGAAATTAATTTTACACAATTGAATAAAGGGAAAGGCTGTACAAAAGTAGCAATTTAACAGGGATTATGGAAAATCCTGAATCAAGAGGCTAAGAGGTCACATGCCCCTGATAGGTTTCAAAATAATTCCCCAAATCCTGACAGCAACAATTTAGCAGAGGCCCCAAAGCTGAGATGGTCCTTAAGAAATGAAAATTGATGGGAATCTGAAGAAAGGGAATTATATCATAATCAGAAATTAGGTTTGAAATGAGTAATTCACATTTAGGTCATCTGCAGAGCTTGTCTTTCAACTACTTGGAAGATTTATAGGTAATATAGTGTTTTAATTATGATCAGAAGATATCCAGGGCCTTGTATTCTAGGACAGGATTTTTTCATTTCTTTCTTTTTTTTTTTTTTTTTTCGGTACCAGAGATTGAACCCAGGTGTCTTTAACCACAGAATCTCACTAAGTTGTTTAGGGCCTTGCTAAATTGCTAAGGCTGGCCTGAAACTAGCAATCCTCCTGCCTCAGCTTCCTAAGCCACTGGGATCACAGGCATGCACCACCACATCTGACCAGGACAGGATATTTTAGGAGTGGAAGGGAAGGGATTCCGGAGTTATGGGAGGTTTATGGTAAAATGTAAATTTTAAAAACCTGGGGGAGGAGTGTAGAATTTATAATCTACCCCTGACTGGAAAGTATGCAGCTGTATTGTTTTGGGGGAGGGGAGAATACCAGAATATTCTAGAATGTTCTGAATGTCCTAGACACACCAGAATATTCTAGAATATTCTAGACTCTAGAGATCATTAAAAGGAAAATTACATGCACAAGAAGCAGTGATTCTCTTGTGCTGTCTTCTCATAGGAAGCCATATCCTAATTTGACTATCACTTTTCATAAGATATAGAGACACTTGAGGTAACCAGGAGAAGAGTGACATGAATGAACAGACAAGACGCCTGATGGGAAAGAGGTCCCTTGGGGAAAGCGTCAAGAATCAGAGCGGTTGAACCTAAAGAGGAAAACTGGTGAGATATTATTGTCTTCAAATGTCTGACAGGTTTTTTGCAGGAGAATGCTGATTATGTGTTCCTGGTCCCATGGAAGTCAAGGCAAAAAAACAAAAATAAAGATGAAAACCAGACCAGTAAGTAAATCGCCCGATGATTTTCCACTGGTGCCAGCTCACTTCTCCTTCTGCGGATTAAGGCGAACCTCCTCACGGTGCAGGCAAGGTCTCATCTCATGTCACTGTGCAGGAAGTTGCTGCCTGGCTTTCTACCTGGACCGCATCTCCTGCCCCCACCAGCCCACTCAGCCCCACCTAGGCAGCATCCACACCCTCGGCCAGCTCCGCCACAGCAGAAGCTCCAGTTCAGAGAACCAGAGGTTGAATCCTAAGAAATGCTGTTAAATCAACAATGTAAAGAGGAAATTCATAGTGCCAAGAACAAAGCCGAGGAAACAGGTGTCTAATTTGGTATTGTGGACCCAGATGCCATGGGTCCTGCTCCCTGTTTTCCACTTCATCCCTTAACACGGTCCTTATAGTAAAATCTACAGAGCTCACTCACTTTGTGAGTAGTTTTCCTTTGGAGGAATTGTCTTAGCCTGTTTTTTTGTTTTGTTTTTGTTGTTGTTGTTTTGTTTGCTTGTTTGTTTGTTTTTTGTGTGTGTATGTGTGTGTTACTATAAAGAATGCCACAGGCTGGGTCGTTTCTGAAATTTATTTCTTAGTGTTCTGGAGGTTGGAAAGTCCCAGATGGAAGGGCTACATATTAGGAAGCCCTGCTGTGCCATTTCGTGGCAGAGACAGGGCTAGGGTGCCAGCTCATTTTAAGCCATTAATCCACTGTGGGGGCTCCACCCCCATGACTTCATCTAATCCTAATCACCGCCCAGAGGCCCCACCTCCAAGTACCATCAACATAGGAATTTTGGGATTAAGTTTTCAACACATGAATTTTGGTCAGAGCAGGAATAAAGTTCATGCGTAATCTTGCTTCAAGGTGAGTGTGTGTTGCGGGGGTGAAACTTGTTGTTACCCAACCCCTGGGTAACACAAGACAACCCATTTGGCCTTCTCTGAGAAAATCTAGTGATCTAGCTGTTGATATCTAGGTTCTCCTCCCTCAATAGGTGTTCTCTCAGTCTCATTTTTATACTGATCCTAAGATGCATCCACAAACCCAGCTGAACCTACCTCGTACAGCTCTTTTCATACAGGAAATAAATTCTTGGGATCTTATGGTAACTCGATAACATGCTTATTTGGGGGCAGTAGCAATTCCATCATTCACTCACATTGACCAGCCATGTGATAGCCCTCTAATGCCCACATATGTAGATTTCAATTTAGAACACACGGGGAATCCTGGGAGCAGCCTGGCTTCCTGGGATGATAAGAATGGAGTATCTCCAGAAGTTCTTCAATATCGCTACTTGACCTGGGCAGGCTTCCTACATGACCTTCACAAGGAACCTCCAGGGAAGACAGTACTAGCAACTGCCCTTTCTGCTGTGGAAGAACTCTTTCAAATAAATCCCATTATTGCTCTCAAATTATATTACATGAGGCTGGAAGGAATCGTGAGAAATCATTTAGTCTGTGGGCAAATAGAACTTCCCCATTGCAGAAGGCTGGACTTTTCTCTATTACATGTTCACATGCTTCCTCTTACGTTTTCATTTGTGTGTGTGTGTGTGTGTGTGTGTGTGTGTGTGTGTGTGTGTGTAAGACATGTTAGGACACCATAGTTTCCCCTTGTGTCTCTTACCTTCTTGACAAAAATCATGCAAACTATGAATGACCCTAATCTGGTTGCGTTTGTTTGTGATTGAAAAGTAATTGGGTTATAATATGCTAATCCCTATGCTAATATTTGTACCTGAAGATAAAGAGACCTGAAAATGCAAATGTGAGAATCCTTCCAGGGAGAAGCTGAAGGACTGGGGGGTGGTGGGAAGAGGAGGCAGGAGGGAATTGATGGGAAGGAGAAAGAACGGGAGACACAGGCCCACTTGTGAAGGGGTTTTGGTTCTTTGTGATTTATTAAAAAAAAAATTTATGATGACAACAAGTTACTATTCTGAGCAGGAAAATAAAATAATCCATGGAAAGAAAAAAAAAAAAAGAGAGGAACTTAGAGCAGAAGTAGATGAAAGAAAGGTTGAGACCGGCCCTGCCTAACATCTTGCTGGAGAAGCTCAGGGGAGCTCACTGGGCCAGTTGCCTGAGGCAGGGTGAGCTGGGTCCAGGGAAACCCCGGGGCTGGGATCCAGCAAAGCTGCTGAGTCAGCTTTCGCATGGTTGAGAGAACAGTGGCTCTCATAGGTCTCAGGGCCCCCGAGAGTGACAGAAAAGGGAAGTGACATCTTTGGAACACAGTGGAAGAGGTCGATGTGGACCATGACTCAGAGACTGGAAAACACTCCTCTGCACACAGCCCAGGTTCTGCTGCTCATCCATTTCCTCTACAAATAAATCACTGCTCTCTGTACAACGCACTCCATTAGCCTCTGTGGGGAATGGGAGGAGGAAGAGAGGAAGGAAACATCCTCTCTCTGTCTAAAGGCTGATGAGACTGTGGTAATGGACCCGCTGAGTGTGCCTGGCACCCTGAGGTCCTCCCTCACTTCCTCCTGACTGGAAACGCTCAGTGAGGAGGGAGGAAGTGGGTGGCGTCAGAGGATGAGGGTTGGGTGCTTTGTGAAGGGGCTGGAGAAAGGGCCATGACCTAATTTGCAAGAATGAAGTAAGATTGGGGATGATAGAATAGGTCCTCTGACTGTGACCCTCTGTCTGGGAGGTGCTCGGAGCCTGCCCCACCCTACACCTTCATCAAATCCATCCCACAGGTGATTCTCCCAGTGGGAAGCTCTGAGCTTTCCTCGTCACCCCATCTTCTTCCAATACTCCTCAAACCCTTCTCAAAGAGGGTGAGACTTTCTTTGGCTAGTTTTCTCCTTCTGCCTTCACCACGAAGGCACATATCATTAATGTCAGCAGATGGACCCTATATCTACTACAGAGGTCAAAGATTCCTTCACAACTTTATGAACACAGCAATCCAATAGAAACGGCAATGCATTAGGGAATACTGTCATCATCCTAGCCCGGGAAGGCCATGGTGGAGGTACACTCTGCTAATGTCTTGGCTTCCTGTTGCCAAGCTCCTGGTTCCATTTGCTCTGAGGCAAAGAGCAATCAAATTGATGCCACTTATTTGTACCAATGTGCAGATGAGGTGGTGGAAATGTTGGGAGATTTCTGAAGTCCCATTCTGTGGGTGGAAGCGAGGACTCTGCTTTCTGTTCTGCCAATTGGGTGGAGTGGAGTGAGGGTAGAGCTCAGGGGTAGAGCACTTGCCTGGTAGGGGTGAGACCCTGGGCTTAATTACCTGCACCCCAAAATAATAATAAACCCAGTAGAGTAGAATCTGCCAACAAACACAAATGATGTGCCACGTTGCTATTGTGGGTGCAGATAATCCATGCTCAGCGCACTTCCCGGGGGAAAGATTTCCAGGATGTCTTTCAACGACAATAATGAGCTGTTCCCTGGGCGAAGGAGGAGAGGGTGTTTGTTGATCACACATCTTTTAATTAGTTATAGACACAGATGTTTTTCCATTTTTTTTTTCTTGAAGTAAACTTGATTCTCTAATCAAAGGTGTTCAGCATATAAAAGCAGGAGACAGACTTCCTTGGCCACCCACAGAGTCATTTCCCCACTTCCGTTATTGGTTTGGCATGCATTGTCCTGAAAGAGATGATCTCCAAAGCCCTAAAAGTCCTTGCAACAGTTTGGATGTTGAATGTTCAACAAAGGCCCGTGTGTTGAAGATTTGGTCCCCAGAATGTTGCTACTGAAATCTCTGGGAGGTGGGGCCTGGCGGGAGGTCTTTAGGTCATTGGTTATGTGTCCCTGAGGGGGGATAATGGGACCCTGACCCCCTCTTCTTGTTCCTCATCATCTTTCTTTTGCTTTCTAGCCATGAGGTGAGTAGCTCTGCTCTGCCACATGCTGCCACCATGACGTGCTGCCTCAGCATAGCCACCAAGCAAAGGGACCAAGCGATCGGGGATTGCAAACCTCCAAAACTCTAAGCAAAGTAAGCTCTGTCTATTTACAAGTTTATTATTTCAGGCATTTGTTGTAGTAATGGAAAGCTGGCTGACACTGTCTTCCATAAATCCTTTTGGCCCCAATCTCTCATTTTTATACAAATGCAGCATCAGGTGAGGTGCCACAGGCAGACAACAGCCTGCAGGTATGAAGCAAGACGCACATCAGGTTTTATCCATCCTGTTCATAATAGGGCTTCTCTCCACCAGCAAGCGACCTATGCTCAGAACATTCGCTCGTCCTCCTTGGGCCTCAGCTTGCTTGTCCATAAAAATCTGTCTGAACTGACCACGTTTCCAAAGCCGCTCCCAACTCCGCCCCACACAAGCAAGGCCACTATGAAGGGACAAAAATGCCACTCCATTCCTACCTGCTCATCGTCCTTTATCGTCTCAGTTCAGAATTTCATGTTTCTGTCTCCTAGCTCTTCTGAATCCCTCTCTTTGCTTCAAAGCCCAGCTCAAATAATCTCTCTGAGCCCTTTCCAGCTCTCATTCTTTGCCTCACACACACATTTGAGATCGTCTCAGGGCCAATCTCATTCTAAAGGGGGCTCTAAAGCACTTCATATGAACGTCGACTGAGATGGAGGCGTCTCTACCACAGCTGTCAATGAATGAAGCTCAGGCAGGCTCTTCTTCAGTCTGGCAAGTTGGCATTTGAAGAAGCAGCACAGGCAGGAAGGTCTCCCTTGGCCTTCTCACGAAATAGGCATAAAGGAATTCTCTGACCTTCCTCCAATTTAGATCATGAGACCTTCATGTGAGAGATTCTAGCCCCTCTATATGTTGGCAACAGGAATGTTCCTGTCTCTGAAGACATAGGGATGCAAAGAAGAATCTAAACAAACCTTGCTTGTTAAGCGCCCCCCAGCTTATTACCATGAGATCAGACCTCCTCGTCTGATCATATTTCTGCACTATTGTCTATTCTTCATCAGACCTGAGCATAAAAACACAAGGATTTCCCTGTTTCTTAGTGGGGGGGGGGGTCTCCATTTTTGTAAACTCTTCTTTCATATAAAACTTATATTAAACGAACACACGTGCTTTTCTCTTGTTAATCTGCTGTGTGTTAGAGGGCCCTCAGCATGAACCCAACCAACCATGAGAGGAAAAAATAATGCTTTGTCTTCCTCCCACCAGTTTGTAGCATCCGTGAGAGCATAAGGGAAACCATGGCACCTGGGCAGAATCTTCTTCCCAACACTCTTAGACTGTGTTATGCATCGCAATGCTTTGGAAGTGTGTGGCACGAAACCGACTCCACACTCTAAATGAAGGTGTCTGCATGAGGAGCATCGAGGAGGACCGACCTGGTCAGAGTCTCTCATCTCTCGGCTCCTAAAGCAGTGTCATCTACTCTCCTTCCCTCCTGGCTCTCCCTTGTGAAGTTAAATCCTCAACTGAGGCCTCTGTGCACCTCTCCAGGTGTGCTCAGGTTGATGCTGCCTCTTGGTGGGTCCCTGAGGCCAGGGAGGCCATGCCATATTTCTCTGAACATGGACTTTTTCCAGAAGCATTGTGAGTGACGGTCCCACCGACCATCCGATCGCCATGTGTGATGACCATGTCACTGCACTTCAGAGAGATGTCACACTGCACATACCCTTGTAATGAGACATCTCTAAAACATGAGGAGGCCCAGGGCCCACAGAACAGGCCTCATTTTAGAATCTCAACCATTGTGTTTGACAGCAGAGGTTGTACCTGGGCAGAATCTTCTACCTCCTAACCTGGACCAGGGGTGGGGGTGGGTAGGGTGGGAGCCAGTGACATTAACAAGTCTCAAAGACCAGGCAGGGGTTGGTTCCTATATTAAATGATCCACCTTATTCACCAATGGCAGAAACTCAAGGATGGGTCATTAGTTAGAGGCATGAAGCCATCAGTAAGAACAGCTCTTCAGAGGGAGGAGGGACTTCTTCTCAAGGGCTCATGGATGTCTTTGCTCCCTGCAGGATGGCTCACCCTTGTTTCTTATTTGCTGAACCCCAAGTGCACATGAGCGACCCACCTTCATCATCCCACTAAGTTCTAGTCCCCGAGGCATCTGGCTTCCAGCTAGGGGACAGTTGGGAAGCTTCCTCTACATTTCCATATTCAGGAGCACTAGGTTTACTCTACGGAGAGTTTCTGATCCAGCTTGTAAATAAATTACTCCAGATTGATCTGTCAGTGCAGAAAGCAAAATGAATAGAGGGAGAGGCCTCTTCACTACCCACCCAGCTGGAGGGAGGGAGGCCCAGCGCCTGGTCCCACTGCACACCCTCAGCTCCACAGTCACACAGGGGGAGACCCTACAGGCACTAAATCTAGCCTTGGAGGAGAGACTGAGATCCCTCTTGATTTTAGTCCTTGAATCAAAGCAGGCATTGACATCAAAGACGCCCCTTCTTTTGCATTTGGGATGTTACTTCCAGCTCCAGACCCAGCTGCAGCTGCAGAGAGCTGACTCCCTGGGGCAGCTGTTCAGGGAAACACCTCTCCTGCCCTCAGCAGCAAAACTCACAGGCAGAAATGGGGAAAGGAGGCTGTGGCGTCCAGAGATCCCTCGGGCCGTGGGGACTGTTTGGAGAAGAGAAGTCTGGAAGTGAGGAGTAAATTATGGGTGCTATTTTTGGCGGCCGGGTAAATGATTGGTGTTCTCGGGGTGGGTGTTTTCCTGGGCACTGGAGTAATAGCCTGGGTCTTGCCAAGGTCTGCGTCCCCGCCTGACCCCCAGGCCCAGGTGACGGGAGCCAGTGCTCAGGGCCTGGGACTCTGGATGCTCCACGCCTTCCCTGCAGTGGTGAGCAGCAGAGTCCTCCCAGGGACACAGCCAGGGCAGGCGGTGGGTGCTTTGCCCCCGGTGCTCTGAGATGCTCCTGATTCGTGGTTTACAACCGCAGGAAATGGGTGTCTTCAACTCCTATTTCAGTGTATCCTGACCTAGAGAGAAAGACTTCAACTATTAAAAAAATGAGATACCCTGTTCATGGATAGGCAGAACTAACATCATCAAACTGGCGATATTACCAAAAGTTCTCTATAGGTTTAATGCAATGCCAATCAAAATCCCAATGGCATTTCTTGTAGAAATAGATAAAGCAATCGTGAAATTCATATGGAAAAATAAAAGACCCAGAATAGCAAAAACAATTCTAAGCAGGAAGTGTGAATCAGGTGGTATAGCGATACCAGATTTCAAACTATATTACAGAGCAATAGTGACAAAAACAGCATGGTACTGGTACCAGAACAGGCGGGTGGACCAATGGTACAGAATAGAGGACACAGAGACTAATCCACAAAGCTACAACTATCTTATATTTGATAAAGGAGCTAAAAACATGCAATGGAGAAAGGATAGCATCTTCAACAAATGGTGTTGGGAAAACTGGAAATCCATATGCAACAAAATGAAACTGAATCCCCTCCTCTCGCCATGCACAAAAGTCAACTCAAAGTGGATCAAGGAGCTTGATATCAAATCAGAGACTCTGCGTCTGATAGAAGAAAAAGTTGGCTCCGATCTACATACTGTGGGGTCGGGCTCCAAATTCCTTAATAGGACACCCATAGCACAAGAGTTAATAACAAGAATCAACAAATGGGACTTTCTTAAACTGAAAAGTTTTTTCTCAGCAAAAGAAACAATAAGAGAGGTAAATAGGGAGCCTACATCATGGGAACAAATTTTTACTCTTCACACTTCAGATAGAGCCCTAATATCCAGAGTATACAAAGAACTCAAAAAATTAGACAATAAGAAAACAAATAACCCAATCAACAAATGGGCCAAGGA
This sequence comes from Spermophilus citellus, assembly GCF_964194105.1. Taxonomy (NCBI): domain Eukaryota; kingdom Metazoa; phylum Chordata; class Mammalia; order Rodentia; family Sciuridae; genus Spermophilus; species Spermophilus citellus. Next base: position 26,529,038 of record NC_138182.1, read on the forward strand.
CCTGAACAGACACTTCACAGAGGAGGACATACAATCAATCAACAAGTACATGAAAAAATGCTCACCATCTCTAGCAGTCAAGGAAATGCAAATCAAAACGACCCTAAGATACCACCTCACCCCAGTAAGATTGGCAGCCATGATGAAGTCAAAAAACAATGAGTGCTGGCGAGGATGTGGGGAAAAGGGTACTCTTGTACACTGCTGGTGGGACTGCAAATTGGTGTGGCCAATTTGGAAAGCAGTTTGGAGATTCCTGGGAAAGCTGGGAATGGAACCACCATTTGACCCAGCTATTGCCCTTCTCGGACTATTTCCTGAAGACCTTAAAAGAGCACACTACAGGGATACTGCCACATCGATGTTCATAGCAGCACAATTCACAGTTGCTAGACTGTGGAATCAACCCAGATGCCCTTCAATAGATGAATGGATAAAAAAAAAATGTGGCATTTATACACCATGGAGTATTACGCAGCACTAAAAAAATGACAAAATCACGGAATTTGCAGGGAAATGGATGGCACTAGAGCAGATTATGCTTAGTGAAGCTAGCAAATCCCTAAAAAACAAATACCAAATGTCTTCTTTGATATAATGAGAGCAACTAAGAACAGAACAGGGAGGAAGAGCAGGAAGAAAAGATTAACATTAAACAGAGACATGAGGTGGGAGGGAAAGGGAGAAAAAAAGGGAAATTGCATGGAAATGGAGGGAGACCCTCATTGTTATACAAAATTACATATAAGAGGTTATGAGGGGAATGGGATAACAAACATGGAGGGAAATGAATTACAGTAGATGGGGTAGAGAGAGAAGAGGGGAGGGGAGGGGAGGGGGGATAGTAGAGGATAGGAAAGGTAGCAGAATACAACAGTCACTAATATGGCAGTATGTAAAAATGTGATGTGTAACCGATGTGATTCTGCAATCTGTATTTGGGGTAAAAATGGGAGTTCATAACCCACTTGATTCTAATGTATGAAATATGATATGTCAAGAGCTTTGTAATGTTTTGAACAACCAATAAAAAAAAAATGAGATCCTGGATTCCTCACTTCCAACTTTAGCCACGTTGGCCAAGGTTCCAAAGGGACCAAATCTGAGTTCCCGCAGTGGGTGGGAGCCTAGTGTCTGTGTCTCTTCCTTTCTCTCTCTTCCTTTCTCTGTCCCCCATCCCCCCCCACACCCTATGAGTCCCCATCTCCTCCCCCACTACCAATCTCACGCCTGTTTCTCTTCTCAGTTCCTCTTAAGAATTTACTCAGCAACGGACAATAACCCCCCGAATTTTCTCTAAGCTCCCAGAAAAGCCGACACCAGAGCCCCGGGAGTCTGCCGGCTGCCGTCCTGCTCCTTCCCTCCACCTCCCGGTCCTGTCCTGGAGGCGACCCATGGTGTGAACACCGAGGTTGTCTCCTTCCCTTTTTCTTCTCTGTTGTCTCGTATCTCCTCATTTAACAGGGCAGCTTAGTACGTCTGCAGAAAGTACGCAAGAGGAGGAAGAAGGGGACACTCAGGTCAGATCCTTCTCAACACAGCTCTTAGAAATCTTTTTGGTGCCACTAGGCTCAGTGGCCCAGGATCCCAGAAGCTTGGGTAGCTGAGGCAGGAGGATCACAAGTTCAAAGCCAGCCTCAGCAACCTGGCAAGTAGTGAGACCCTGTCTCAAAACAAAAAAAAAAAAAAAAAAAAAGGAATGGGGGTTTTGGCTCAGTTCATTGAGTTCAATGCCTAGTACAAAAAAAAAAAAGGAGAAATATTTTGGGTTTTAAAGGATTTTGAGAGTAGAAATACAAATTTGATATTGTAGGCTCATGGTAGATTTCAGTGACCGATTTTGGAGAGTGTTCCTTGCAGTCCAGAAAATGAGTCTGTGTACAGCTTCAATTTCCTACTGATTGGAATGTTGCAAACAAAGAAAACCCAAAGGAGAGTGGCTGATACTGAAAATGTTTCTTTCATTTAAATGCCCCACGAGGTATAGTGCTAGGTTAAGTTCATAGTAGTATCTCACTAAATGTACTCAACTCTCTTGGGAATATCTTTGCATTCTCAAGAATATATTTGAGCAGGGTGCAGTGACCCATGCTTAAAATCCCAGTGACTTGGGGGCTGGGGATGTGGCTCAAGCGGCAGCGCGCTCGTCTGGCATGCGTGTGGCCCGGGTTCGATCCTCAGCACCACATACCAACAAAGATGTTGTGTCCGCCGAGAACTAAAAAGTAATATTAAAAATTCTCTCTCTCTCTCTCTCTCTCTCTCTCTCTCTCTCTCTCTCTCTCTCTCTCTCTCTCTCTCTCCCCCCTCTCTCACTCTCTCTTTAAAAAAAAAAAAATCCCAGTGACTTGGAAGGTTGAAGTAGGAGAATTACAACTTCAAAGCTAGCCACGGCAACTTAGTGAGACCCTGTCTCAAAAAAAAAAAAAAAAAAATTAAAAGGGGCTGGGGATGTAACTCAGTGGTAGAGCATCCTTGGTTTAAGTCCCCAGTACCACACATACACACACACACACACACACACACACACACACACACACACTTAATCTCAGCTCCAAGTCTAATAGTTAACTCTTATTTTTAAAGGCATTATATTATAGTTATTCTCTACATAATTCTGTGGTTTCAGTTATATGTGGTCTGAACATATCAAATAGAAAATTCCAGAAATAAACATTTCATAAGTTTAAATTGCTCACTGTTCTAACTTGATGAAATCTCATGATATCCTGCTCCACCTTGCTAGAGACCTGAATCACTCCTTTGTCCAGCGTATCCATGCTGTATTTGCTACCTGCCAGTTAGTCCTTTGTAACCCTCATGGTTATAAGATCAACTATTGAGGTATTAGAGTGCTTGTGCTCAATTTACCCTTATTTTACTTAATAATGCTCTGTTAGCACAAGAACAGAGATGTTAGCAATTTCATTGCAATTTGTTGTTGTAATTGTTGTATGTTATAATTAGTTACTGTTCTTAATCCTACTGTGCCTAACATTATCATAGGTATATATGTATAGGAAAAAACAGTACATACAGGGTGTGGTAATATCTGCAGTTTCAGACATCCCCTGGGGGTCCTGGAACATGTCTCCCATGGATAATGGGTGACGACTGTTCTGTCTTGCATGGCAGGCTCTGGGGTAAGTGCATGAGCATTCATTGATTGTTCCTCACAACAGACTTAGGAGATAATAGACTTTACATTTTACAGTGAGAAAAACCAAGTGTCAAGGTCTCGTTCATGAAGCCATCCTAGTAATGGTAAGGCTGAGATTTTAATCCATCCATGTCTTGCTAACTCTAAAATATGTACTTTTAGCCTCTGTAAACATTGTCTTTCCAGTGCACAGGGTCCTGAGAGCCGACAAGGCAGGTCCCAGTGCGATGGGGGGCGGGGGTAAATGTTCAGACACACGGGGCTCCAGGCTGCATGTCCTCAGGTTCCTTTCCAAGCAACTGAACTCAGCACAACCGTCACTTCCATGGTATCCAAGGGGCACTGGAGGGCAGGCGGCAGAGTCACATGCATTTTTAAACTCACTAAGGGATATTGAACCACGCCCCAGCATAAGTCTCACTCCAATTTAGTGATTCAACGCCTCTTGTTATAAATGCCTTCTTGACTGTTAAGGTTTAAGAAAAACTCATCAAAGAGGAAACGAAGCTCTTTTTCTCCGTTCTCAGTGGCCTAAATGTTGAGCAATTCTCATTCTAGGGTCTGGAAATGTCTGGACAGCTGAAAGAAAGTAAAATGATTTGCCTTTTGGATTTCTTCTGAGAGCCAAGCTTACCCATGTCCCTGCTCTCTGAATGTTTCCTCTTCTCTGTTTCAGGGAAAACCCCGATGCCATTTCATTACCAGATAAAGCTCAGCCCCTGCAGACTCCTAAAGATAAGCACAGATTGCACAAACTCATCATGTTCGCGTTTGGCATCTGTGGAAATGACGCCGCAGCCCAGTTCCAACCCGGGCAAGGATTGTATGAGCACAAACATTACTCCACCCTGTAATTACCAATCTTTCCTTGAAATTTTTTGGAAGCCCGGAGCAGACTACAGGTATCAGTCAAATATCAAGAATACCAGTGCTCTCAGATTTCTGTGATAATGTGGTGGTCTTAGAAACTGTATGATCAGGCCAGGTATGATGGTGCACACCTGTAATTCCAGTGACTCTGGAGGCTGAAGCGGGAAGGCCACAAGTCTGAAGCCGACCTGCGCAATGTGGTGAGACCCTGCCTCAAAATAAAAATAAATAAAGCCATAATGTAGCTCAGTGGTTAAAGAGCCCCTGGTAGCCAGTACCAAAAGAAAAGAAAAGAAAAGAAAAAAAGAAGATGCCCCATGACCTTGAAAGAAAAGAAATGCTTGGACAATTATGGTTATAGGATTGGATAGTAAAATCTGCCCTCCTCTTCTCTCTTGCAAGAAAATGTGCAAGTTTTGATAATGTGCAAGTATTTTCCCAAGGCCTGTCTAGTCTCAAAGCACTCAGAGGACAAAACACTCAAAGCCACAGCTCTGACCATACTGATTATAAATTACTGGTGCCACAGGCTGTGATTATTATGCTCAATCTGCTTTTCTCAACATCCTTTTTTTTTTAAGCCAACATGTTGGAAAGGTAATATTCCCATCCTGGTGTGTTTAGAAAGTAGTTCTAGCAACTAAATTATAATGATGAGCACTGTCACCCAACCCCTTTCTTTAAAGAGAGAAAATTGCTCAAAGTTCTCCCCCAAAGCATGGGAACTTTCCATGATTGAAATGAATTCACAGTTTTTGCAAGACAAAGATCTGAAGGGATGGAATATAAAACACACAAGGAGTGTATTCATTAAATGGCAAACTGGAATCATTCTGGCAAACAACCTTGCTGGTCAGGCCTCAGACAGTTCTTTCATTCTGTCATTCAACAAACATTGGCTGGGAACTGACTTCTCCCACAGCACTCTTTGCTTGGTACTAGATAGAATAAAAAAAAAAAAAAGCAGAAATATGGTCTTGGTGCTGGTGGAGCCAATTGGTGACCTCATATTCCAGCTTCAGGCAGGAGTAGAAGTGGGACTTGGGTTCAAAGGGAAAGCCAGAGAGTAGCTTGAGACTAATTTGAAGAAAACAATATCCTATGTCAATTCAGATGATATTGGGTTCATAAATATTTAGGTCCAAAAATTGTTACATAGTAGCATAACAAGGGAGAACTGGTTTAACTCCTATTTTCCAAATATCTGGCGTCTTTCTTTGGCCAAAGGCTTATGTGATCCAATACAGTGATGTGGTTTCTTTAAAAAGCTGATGTAATTGTAGGCTCCATTAATGAAGATACAGTGTCCAGATAATCCGTCATAGCAATTATCTTAGTTGATTTTCTGTGGCTATAAGAGAGTATCTGAGACTGGATAATTCATAAAGGAAAGAAGTATATTTTGGCTCATTGTTCTGGGAGCTGGAAGTCTGAAAGCACGGTACTGGCATTTGGTTGGCTTCTAGTGAGGACCTTGTGCAGCATCATCATGGTGGAAGGGGAAATGGGTATTTACTAAAGTGAAAATACCTGATGGGACAGGTCTTGCCCTGTCAAGAAGCACCAGAACAGGGGCTCATTGACCTGAGTGCTTATAAATCGAAGGGCCCCTCTATATGCATTAGTCAAAGCCACATGCTTCTCATGGACACTGCTAGAGGGGGCCCTTTTCCTAAAGTAAGAACATGTTCAGAAGGTAAAATCCAGCCAGTCTTCATGAGAAGCAAGCTTCTGGGCAAACAAGGAGGAGAAAGATGGCTGGTTCTTGGTGATATGTATATCCATGATCTCTCTTCTCCTCGTCTGCCACAGAAGCTGCTTTGTGGCTATACACACACACACACACACACACACACACACACACACACGCACACATGATCTGAGCCATGTGAAGAGGATTTAATCCAAGCTTTAACCATTTTTTAATGCCTAAAAAGTAAAATAATGACAATTCACCCTCGACTAGACCAAAGCTGTTGTGATCATAGAAATGGTTCTGTCAGGTTCTATCAGATGTTCTGAGAGTCAAATCTTAGGCCAACCACTTGCTTGCTGACTGGATTTCAAACAGGTTCGTGAACAAGACCGACTTGCAAGGGCCCCTGCAATTGCACTATTGAAAACCTGAATGGAAATTGGATCGAGTTTTCTAAAGGATTTCCTCTTTCTTCACATATATCCTCAGAGAAGAAAAGCAAACAAAAAAAGATAAATGGAAGTTGTTGAGAAGAGAAAGAGTGAAGAAATGAGATTGAAAGTCAGGTAAAATATGGAGTGGCGAGAAGAAGGGGTGCGAGAATCAGAGAGGAGGAAGTGAGAAATGAAGACAAAGAGGAACTAAAATTCTGCAGAGTTGCTAAGCTCTGGCTCCAACATGGTGGAAAGTGTGTTTCCTTGTTGCAGATCTGCTGGGGGCCCCTGCTGTCGGGCTGCTGGGGTTCCCAGGGACATGTCCCCGGATGTTGGGGACAGTGATGGATTGAATGTCACCAGCTGGATCTTGCCCAGCACATGGACTCTGCCATAGCCTGAGTGCAAAGGAGACCTAACTGAGGAGCAGATGGCTGGGATGCATTTAGTGTTTGTGACATATTCAATCCCTCCGAGGCGCATCCCTGGGCTCATTTTGCTTCCTCCTTCTCAGTGGGTAAAGCAAGGCATTTTAATATTCCTAATTATCCCCATGCACATTTTATATTTTTAATAAAGACAACATGAAGCCTGGACAGAGCAAGGGCTTCCTGATCCAAGTGCTGCTGGGAAGGGGGACTGGAGATAATGCAATCGGCACCTCCTCTCCTCATCCTGGAGGAGTCCACGGAGAGACGCCAGCGCCTCATGCCTGCCTGATATAAATATTGTAAGGATGGATATGATCGTGTTGGCAAACTGCTCCACGCTCCTGGGAGGAAAGACAGTTACAAGGCTCTGGTTTTATTATTCACAACACGGTGTGTGCCTACTGTCGGAGAAAGATGCAAACTGCCTGCGGGTTGTAATTTCACTCTCCTGCTCCTTCTGTGCTGGGGACCAGCCGCTTGGGTTTCTGTCTGTATTTGAAAAATAAGTTCCTTCATCACCGACGACTCCAATACATCAAAAGAGAATGATGGAACAGAGAAAGTTCTATAAGGGCAACTCTATTGCTCCGGTGAGATGTGCCCAAATGGGACAACTCAGCCAGTGAGGAGGAAATTACATAAGAAATCTCAAAGTCCTTTGAGTTGGGATTCTCTCTCTCTCTCTCTCTCTCAGCAAGACACTCTGAGTGAAAAAAAAAAATCAATAGCAGGAGAAGCAAAATCAAACCATATCCAGGTTTCAGCACCTTGGGGAAATAATGTGAAGAAGGAAACTTATATTGAGACGCTTTCACATCCACCCTCCCCATTCCTAGGAGGCATCTCTGCTTTAAATATTCCAGTCCATTTTGGAAAGTAAGAAGCCATCATTGGGCAGATTGATCTTGCACTAAACAGACATTTAGTTAGCCAGGAGACGTGGGTACAAGAAACAGATTTTCCTGGGGAAGGGTGTAAGAGGGAAGCTCCTCCAACTGCCCCCCCCCCCTCTAAGGACAAGTCCAAGACCAATCCTGTGGTTTCCAAGGCTGAAAAGAAGCTAGAATATTGGGTCCAGAAGGGAAGAGGTACAAACCAGAAGAAAGAAAGAATGGTCACAAAGACTTAAAATAATAAATGGCACAAGGTAGGGATTTTTTTTTCCTACATGTTCTTAAATAAATGGCACTGATACTATTCAATACTAATTCCAGAGCCGAACAAACAAACAAATAAACATAATACATAAATAACTAATTAATAAAAGTTTTCTAGTCTTTTTCTCCTGCACTAACAAGACAGGGACACCTGGGAGCTCCAGCCCCTTTTTTGCCTGCAAACTTCTAAAAGTTTTCAGAGGTGTGTCATACTTAAGATGATTCCCTTTAGCAAGTACTTATTTTATTGAGTACCTGCTACAGACTGGGTGTTTTCCTTAACACTGTGAGGCTCAGGAAAAAAAAAAAAAAGAAAAAAAAAAGTATTGTCATTCCTGTCCTGAAGGAGCTTACAGACTTACAAACCTGCTTGAAGTGATTAGAGGTTATATCACAAAGAAATAAAAAGCAAAGGCCCAAATGCACGGGACATAGTGAAAATGCTGCCTCCAGTCTTGACGTCCAGCCTGACATTGACAAGGTTCCCTTGGTGCCTGCCCAGACCCATCAACATCCGAGGAAGCCCGCTGGGCCCAGTGCCCACTCACTTGCAGTGATGGTTCTACCCTACTTCTGAAAACCTAGGCTTAAATAAGCAGTAGAGCCTTAATTTGGTACCCACAGAAATTGGCTCCAGGACTTCCTGAGGATACCAAAACCCACAGGTGTTCAAGTCCCATAGGTTATATTTCCATATAACCTATGCACATTTTGCTGTTTGCTTATTTATTTACTTATTTAGTGGTGCTGGGATCAAACCCCAGGCCTTGAGAATACTAGACAATTGCTCCACCACTGAGCTAGCCCCAGCCCTTCTCTTGTACACACAAAATGATCTCAAGTGTATTTATAATAGTGAGCACAATGTAAGTTGTTGTACCGTGTGGTCTAGGGAATAATGATGGGGGGCGGGGAGGAGTCTGTTGATGCTCAGTAGAGATGCAACTTAAAAAAAAAAAAAATGGGCTCACAGTTGTTTGAATCCAGACATCCAGAACTAGTGGATACAGAAGGCAGACTCTGTCTCATCTCCAAGCGCCCCACTCCATCCCCACCCCATCCCCAGCTTCTGTAGGAAGGGGAGGGCTGACCTCCCACAGATTCCCGGCTGCCAAGGCCAAGAGTTGGATTCATGGTTTCATTTCCACGCACAGACAGTTTGCATAAGAAATTGCTACAGTGACCAGTGAGCATGAGAATAAGGTTACATTGAGACCTTCTGAGGAGCACTAGCAAAAAGTACAAGCTGCACACCAAAACAGGAATAATGCAGCCAAGTGTTTTGAGTTAGGAAGGCTTTGGAGCACATCTTTAATGAAAACACATGGTGAAAGTAAAGGAAAAGCAATTGATTTGCTTTGGGAGAACCCCAGGCTCCTTGGGCTCTGGAGAGGATTGTCATCACCCTCAGGCTGGCCAGAGCCAGATGACTTGCCCATGACAGACATATCCAGGACACTCTCCAGAGAGCCAGGCTTCTAAGCTTCCTCCTAAAAGCCCACCCGTCTCCTGGCCTGCAGTGTGTTCTTGCAATGCATCAGGGACCTGGGACACCTCATCTGTCCCCTTGTCCCCCAGTCCTGCTTTTGCATGGACCCTGAGGAGAGTAAAAGAAGTTGTTTTGGTAGCACATGCCCCTAAACTCAATCCCCCTTGAAAGTCATTTTATATGTAGATAAAGAAGAAAAAGAAATTGCATCTCAACCCAAATGCCCCCTCCCCTGAGAACCATCTAAGGTCTAGCACCCTGCCCATCAAGAATTCATCTCTCCCCAGCTCTTCCTCTTGCCCACCCTTGCCTAGCTAAGCTCTCTGATTGCCAGGCACTCTTTCCCACAGTCTTGCGTGAGCCCTTCAGTGGTGAGTCTTTGTATTCCTCACATCTTAGCTGGAGCGGGTAGCTAACATCCTCCACTCCTCCTGTCAATCTGCTCCTCTGCATCTGATGGGCTACCCTGCTCCTGGCCCTCCAACTCCTCCCACGTGGAGATGTGATGGGTCACTGCTCTGTTCCCACATTTGTCCTGGTGCCAATCTAATTAGTTATTGGGTGGCTACTCTGTGAAGGGGAGACATGTGCAAAGATGAAATAGAAACAGACTGACCTGAGCCCAGCCAGGTCCAGAAACCTGCTCCAGGTTACAGAGAAGGGGGACTCTATCCTATGCAAACAATACCAGCTAAGGGACAAAAGACATCACACAAACAGTACTGAGAAGATGAGGTGGCCAACAAAGATGTGATGCTCTTAGTGGACCACACACAGACCTAGAGCAAGCTGGGTTGCCAGCACTTTAAAAGGTGTTAATGAGCTCCAGGTGAGCGCCACTAAAGGCTTCTAATGGCGCCACAGGGAAGGCGGGATGTTGCAGCCCAGACTGCCCTTCTCACCTCACTAACGCATGTCATTGGTCTCCAGAGAGGACAGAAGGGAAGTGATGGTAGACTAGATGAGGAGGCTGCATTTCTGCTAATTGAAAGTGGAAGAGGGACAATTCAGTTCTCAGCTAAAGCAGGCGGGAGGAGGGTCCCCTGGGGCTTTTTCTCAAGTCACCACCTGCGCTCAGCCTCCTCTGTCCCTTCTCTAACTAACCACTGCTCTTCAGGAAGAGAAAAGCCCGTCCCTCGGCCCTGACACTACCCGTCCCTGCAGCTGGCACAAAGGTGCACAGGTGTTAAGTAATCACTCAGCATGGTGACCTCTGGTACTACTCTACGGCAAATAGGCCACCTCTGACACCTAGACAGCTGAGACAGTTGGGGTGACAGCAGTCACAGTGTCCAGCCCTGTAGGGAATGAGAGGGAAATGGATACTCAGCAGGAGTCTGGCACAACCCTGGGCAGAGGCATTTCTGTAGCGGGTGCTCACCAGGAGGCCTAGAGGCTGGTCTTCTTGGCTGAAGACAGACTGAGTCCAGGAACCTAAAGAAGTGAGTGGGTGCCTCAGCTTTTGAGCTGGGGGTTCTTAATCTTGGCACACTTTGGAGTCACCTGGGTATTTGAAAAACCTCAAATCCATTAAACCGAACCTCTGGGGATGGGACTTAAAAATCAAGTGTTTAAAAAAAAAACTTCTTTTTAATTTTTTTTTTTTTTGATACCTGGGATTGAACTCAGGGGCACTTGACACTGAGCCACATCCCAAGCCCTATTTTGTATTTTATTTAGAGACAGGGTCTCCCTGAGTTGTGTAGTATCTCTCTTTTGCTGAGGCTGGCTTTGAACTCTTGATCCTCCTGCCTCAGCCTCCCAAGCCGCTGGGATTACAGGCGTGCACCACTGCACCCAGTCTTTTAAAATTTTTATTTGGAAAAAAATTCAAATTTAATGAAAACCGCAAGAACATCCATATCTCCTTTATACCAAACACAATCATTTTAATCTGTTTACTTTATCACTTCTTTCTACACACATGCACATGCACACACGCACAAAATAAAAAATTACTTTTTTTCTGAGCCATTTGAAAGTTAATTACATCATGATCTCTTACCTCTAAACACTTCAGTGTGTTATGTTCGAGAATGGGGACATTCTCCTCTACTTCTGTCATATTATTATCAACTTCAACAAATGTAACATCGATACATTTTTGGAATTGGTATGATTTTTAATTTTCTAGGTGGGTCCAATGTGCAGCCATGTGTGAGATCCACTGAGGCCGTGAGAACTCTCTGCAGGATCTTGATTCCTGGTAATGGAGCAGAGAAGAGATTGATGGCCCTGCTTAGATTTCCCAGGCTACCCTGCCTGGACCTTTTACCAGGAGCTGATTGGTCCAGGCACAGCCGAGATACAGAGGAAATCTGGGGTCTCAGGTGTCATTTTTCAAAAGCATGTCTGTGACACCCTCTCCTCTTCCCCCCCCCCCTTTTTTTTTTACATCTCATTTCTCCATTGCCCCTGGAGTGGCTGAGGCCCAGGCTTATTCCTTAAGTAGCAAGTGATTCATTAATAATTTAGCACAGCACAATGACTTATGGAGAAATTACCCGGAGCTTTGTGCAAACTGCTTTCACCTTTTTTAACTACAATGAATATTTTTTTTCCTCTCTAGGAACCATCTCCACAGCCAAGCTCCAGAATCAGCCACTCTGTCTAGTGGGACAGTCACATGCAGCTTTCTAGCCCTTAAAATGTGTCTAGTGAGAATCCAGATGAGCTGTTGGTATGAGCACACCAGATGTCAAAGAAATATGTATCCATATATGTACATATGTGTGTGTGTGGGGGGGGTGAACACAAATTATTTCGCTAATAATTTTTTACATTCATCACATGTTGAAATGATTATATTTTCAAAATACTGGGTTAAATTAAATATATTACTAAAGTTACTTTCACCAATTCTATTTTTAAATGTGGCTACTAGAAATTACTATTCAATATGTATGTAGCTGGCATGGTATTGGATGGTGTTGGTTACAATTTCTTTGCCCCAGATAAAAATAATACTTTTGGGGGTGGCAGTTGATGGTAAAATGGGGGCAATGGTCTGTGCCTGGGACACAGATGTAAGCAGGTATTCATATTCTAAATCCCAGACCTTTGAAGAGGATACTCTGGATTTTTCCAAAAGGGAAAGAATGGTGTCCTACAGAGGCTCAGACCCTGGGAAACAGAATTGGGATCCCAGCAGGTGAAAGAAGACATGAGACACAGTTGGGTTAATAGAAATGTTTTTTTTTTCAGAGGTGGCAGTAGCCCCCCAAGTCTTTCCAAAGGCCTTTTTTATATGCAAGCCAGATAAATAAGGTGCATGGCCAACAGGTTACATAAGTAAGCACATGCTCAGGAGCAAACATTTAGGATCTTGAGTACATTTGCTGATCAAGGTGTTTATGACCTTGGCAAAGCCTTGGCAAGGGAATGTGACTCTAGCCATCTTGAGCCTGCCCTACAAAGAAGAGCAAGAGGAAGGGAGAGTGAGCCAACACGGAAGGAGGTAGTTGGAAAACCTCAAAAATAGGGAAAGGGGACAGTAGGCACCAGATTCCCCAGGAAACTGGCTATCTCAAAGGGAAGGCCTCTTTGAGATAGCCTGTTCTCAGGCTGCAATGACTGTGCAGAGCTGACCACCATGGGTCCGGACCAACTTGTTGGCTCAGGTGAAGGTCCCCTCACACTGAGCCAGGCTCAGAGTGAGTGGAGCTGCCAGACGGGCAGGTGTCTCTACAGGACCACCTGGCTACAAGCCATGCAGGTAAGTGACCTGAGCTACAGCCACAGCCCCCAGCAGATGAGCAGGACCAGTTCTGGGCACACTAGGTAACCTCCAGGACACAAGTGGCAGGATGTAACACCTTAAATCCTGGAATCTTCTATGCCTTGGGAAGGGAAGGCAGCCAGGCAATGACTGATACTGGATTTGCAGCCACAGTTACAGGTGGAGGCTCTGCTTTCCCTAAGTGTCACAGGGCAGTTGACCTGTTCTTGTACTACAGAGGGCCCAGCGTTTTCCTGCAGAGGAGTCCAGCAGAAGTCTCTCCCATCAAGACATTCCTTTACCTATCTGCAGATAACCATGAGAGTTTCATGGACTCTTATGGGGTGTCAGGGTTGTCTCCAGATCCTTGGAGGTTGATAGTAAAATTATTTGCATTTGCATATATGCATTTTTTCTGGGAAGGCATCTGTGTACTGGATCAGAACCTCAAAAGGAGTCTGACTTTTGAAACTTTATGAAACGTCACTAGGCTGACGTGAAAACTGTCTTTGCAGCAGATGGCCTGCTGGGGCAACAAGCCATAGTCAAACCATGGCACTCTACAAATGCCATCACAGACAGTACCTGATTCAAGGAGCAGTTTTCTTCAAAAGGCAAGTCTTTCAAAAATTGGCTTGGATATGCTTGAAACAACATCCAATGCAGGATTGGGATTCCAAGTTACCCTTCAGTTTTGCTTCATATTATAGGTTCCAAATGCCACCCTCAGCTCAGGTGATGGAATGTTAGAGTGTCACATAAGACTGTCAAAGCCTCCTGTACTTCATCAGTCTTTTGGTTGAATAAAAACAAAAACCCAACCAGGAGATGATTTCACCTCTTAAAAAGCTTTAATACTTACTTAAATAGGAAAAATAACTAAATGGGATAAAATATATGACGTTATCTTTGTTTTAAACAAGCACGCCTACTTATTTAATCAGACACTCATCAAAGTTCTGCTATGAAGGTATTATGTAAATATAGCAAGTTAAGGAGATTCCCCTCAATAATGTGGTGGTACTTTGTCCATTTAGCTGACTACTGCCTAAATATCAATAATTTAAGTGACTTGGAGAAAAAATTCTGCCTTAAAATTGCAGCACTAACTCATGCCTGATGACCTGCCCTACAGATTTCAGGATTCCCAGCCCACACAATTGTGTGGACAAATAGCTTGGAATAAATTATATTATATTATATGTATCCCCCTGCTCTTTCTCTCCTAGGACCCTGAGTGATACAAGATATAATTCCCTCTCTCTTAGAATTGCAAAAATATATACAAATATTTTATTGACAAAATTGTAATAAAAAGTTCCATTAGATCATACAAGAAGAGCCTGCACAAATGGCAGATTTGGGCTCTAATACATTAATGATTACATTAAATGTAAATGGTCTAAATACACCAATTAAAATACAGATATTGATGGAGTGGATTAAAAACTGTGATCCAATTATATATACTGTGCCCAATAAATTTACTTCAAATATAGCAATATAGGCAGGCTTAAAGTAAAAGGATAGAAATAAGATATATTATGCAAATAATCAGAAGAGAAGTACCTGTACTACATCAGATAAAGTAGACTTTAGAGCCAAGCAAATTAGTGGAAACAGATTGGGATATTATATAATGATTAAAAGGGCCAGTCCCCCAAGAAAACACCTAAATATGTATGCAGCAAGCAACAGAGTTGTAAACTATATGATGCAATAACATCGCTGGAGAAGTATGAAAATCACAGTTGGGGTCTTCAATACCTGTCTCAAAAACCACTGACAGAACAACTAGTCAGAAAATCAGCATGGACCTTTAGAACTCAGTAGTTGGCTGGAGGTGTGCCTCAGTAATGATGCACTGGCCTGACAGCATGTGAAAGGCTCTGGGTTTCATCTCTAGCACCATAAAAACAAAACAAAACAAAACAAACTCTCCATGATAGCATCAACATACTTGTTGATACATTTGTGAAACTCACCATTTGGCAACTCTGCCGGTCTTGAAAGAGCACCTGCTCCCCAACTGTGAGGGAGCATAACCCACCTGCAGCCCCAGATGCTGTGATCTGAAATACATTGCTGAGTTTGCCCAAGGATCATGTTTCCAATGACTGTGGAAGGTGAAGACGTGAAGGGAGACTCCCTCCTTAGAGACGTGGGACTCCTTTGATAAACAACTTTCACTCAAGTTGCCCCCTGGCTCTGCCAAAATTCTTAGAACACTACAGGTTAGGACTTTTTCTGTCCCACTTTCCTTTCCTCTGCATCCTCTAAGGTGGTTAAGCCACCGCAGTCTGACAGTGCCCTGAACCTCTTCTGGCTCCCTTCCACTGCCCTTTCCAGGTGTCTCCCCTAATCCATCCCTTGTAGGGAGAATCCTGTCTTGGTGTTTGCTTCTCAGAGACCCCAACTAACAGCAAGCAAGCATCATGAATGGTGTTGAGGGTATCATCAATGGATGCTGGTGGGTAGAGTTTTGATATTTGCTGAGGAACAAGCTAATGGCATAGTTTCAGAGTGTTTTCCCCACAGATTGCTTATGGATCACAGAGGGGAAATGCTGTCTTTACAGTGGGGAAGGCTGACAGACCGCCCCCCGAACTTGACCCAGTGACCAAGGCTAAAATAAATTACATTATACTATATATTTAATATGTTAATATATTACTATGGCAGGAGGGGTTGACGTTGTGTCATTCATTGAAACACAGTGTCTTTTCTGTAGTATTCCCCCTAAGAATGCCTGGCTTGATTCTAGTGATGAGGAAACATCTACAGATGTAGGTTGGGAGACATATTATCAAATATAACCATGAAGGTCATGAAAGATAGGGAAGGACGGAGGAACCATTACAGATTGAAGGAGATGAAGATGATGTGACAATGAAGAGATTGTCACACGTGATTCTGAATTGGATCCTTGACCAGAAAGAAAAGAGAGATACTGAGATAGTGTTAAGGCAACTTGGCAAACTATGAATGGGCCTATAGGTTGGATAGTTGTGTTGAACTGTTGACCTTCTCCTGGGCAAGGTCGTATGCCAGTTACGTAGGCAAGTGTCCATGTTCCAAAAATATACACATAGAAATGATTAAGGATGATGAGGGTCTCTGATAGTTCCCATAAGGAATAAGGATAATAACGGCCAGGGACACACTTACATGAATGCACACATAAGAGGGAGAATAATGAATGTTAATAATTGGGAAATCTGGGTGGAAAAATCATTTCAAAGTTATCAAAAGGATGTTTGGTAATTTTTAAGTGATTTTTTAATAAGTTACAAAAACCACATTTAAAAAAAATACCAATCTCAGACCAACTCTGTCAGGACCTCAGCCTTGGCATTAAAAAAAGAAAAGAAAGAAAGAAAAAACTTCTCCTGGGGAAAGATGGTGGAATAAGATGGACATGGACATCATTACCCTAGGTACGGGTATGACTGCACATATGGTGTGACTCTACATCATGTACAACCAGAGGAATGAGAAGTTGTGCTCCATTTGTATACAACGAGTCAAAATGCATTCTGCTGTCATATATGCCCAATTAAAACAAATAAATAAATAAAATATTCAAAGATTTATAAAAATAAAAAAAACACTCTCCTAGGGACTCCCACGTGCTGCAGAGCTGTGACCCTCAGCCTTTCAGCCACAGCCGGCCATCTGCACGGGTACTGCTTGCTCCTCATTGGCAGACCCCGTGAGGCGCAGGCCCTCCCACCGAGGCAGTCCCTGTCAGGATGGCAGCAGGAGCGCCAGGTCAGGGGCCCAGCAGGCTCTCCGTCAGCTCCAACACCGCTGCCCTTGCTCTGCCCTTGTTCTTTGGAGCTGGGTTCTGCCTTGGCCTCAGCACAGCCTTCTGGCATGGGTCTTGGTGCTCAGAGCTTTGTCTTGCTTCTCCCGGGTTCCACTTTCTGGTTCTCCTGAGCACTGTAGTCCCACTCCTATCTCCACTGGACCATGAGGGACTGTGTCACAGCTGCCATGGCCCTTGGATGCCATGGTCTTTCTGCCCGTGTACTTCCACACCCAGCTGGCTGACTCCCCTTGCTCTCCTCTGTCCTGCATCTGGGACAGCCCCTTGCTCTCCTTTGCTGGCCTTCTGCACACTCTCCTCTGACCAGGCCTCCTCACACCACCTGTCACCAGCTTCCCTGCCCTTGGCACGGGTACTACCTACCACCTGCTACTGGGTTCTGCCCCAGAACATCTGCCTCATGGAATCAGTCCATGTCTTCGCACACGTTCCCACAGCACTCGGCAGGCTCCTGGCCAGACACTCCTTACTCTTTAGTGTTCCATTGTTTGCTTTATGCACTAGATTAAATTCCAGGGTAAGATTAAATTGAGAGTAAGAACCATATCTTGTTCAGTGCTATCTTCCCCAAGCTAGCATGTTGTTCCAAGTCCATAGTAAGTATTTGATAAAAATTTGTGACATGAATAGAGGAACGAATGTCAGTGTCCAGATACTGCTTGGCATTTCTTAGTATGACCAATCCATCACCAAATAAATATCCTCATTTGCATAGGCCTGGATGCAAAGTATGAGGGGACCACAGGATTTGCTGATTTGATTCAGGCAGGACGGGGGAGCTGGTCTTTCAGGATACAGGACAGTGGGCTTTCACAACCCTCTTCAAACCAAGAAGGTAGTCCCTCTCTCGTAAGTGAGCATTCCATTGCAAAAACATACCACCAGATAACACCAGCAGCCCTCCTCCCAAGGTCTCGGGCTCACCCAGGATCTTAGGAAAAAGCAAGGATCCTTGAGTCCTGGTGAGTCAGATAAGAATGTGCGATCTGGGATAGTTCTTAGAAGGGATGATTAAGAACTTGGAAGCAAGGCCTGGGGCTGAGACTCGCTGGTAGGATGCTTGCAGAGCATGTTCAAGGTCCTGGGTTTGATCACTGCAGTCAGGCAGGACTTTGTGTTTAATGTTTTTAATGATTTTTCTTGAATGCTTTTGTTTATTTCTCTTTGACTTTAAAAAAAATTAATAGATTAGTTTTTAGAACAGCTTCAGATGTACAGAGCAATTGAGCAGATAGTACAGTTCCCATGACCCTCTTCTGTGCGCAGCTTCCTGTTATCAACATCTTGCACTCGTGTGGTACAGTGGTTATGATTAATGAGACAATACTGAAACATTGCCATAAACTAGGGTCCATAGTCACATTAAAATTTACTCTTTTGTTCATTCTTATGGGTTTTGATGAATTCATAATGACCTGCATCCAACATTAGAGTATTATGCAGAAAAATTTTACTGTCCTGTGCTCCCTCTCCTTTTCTCCCCAAATCCCTGATAACCACTGATTTTGTTGTCTCTGAAGTGTTAACTTTTCCAAAAAGCCATACAGTTGGAATTCTATAGTATATAGCCCGTTCACAATGGTTCTTTTTCACTTAACAATATGCAAGTTGGGTTTCTCCACATCTTTTTATTGCTTGCTAATCATTTGTTTTAATCACCAAATAATGTTCCACTGTCAGGATGTACTCGTATGTTTATCCATCTACCTACTGAAGGACATCTTGGTTGCTTCCATTTGGAGGCAATTATAGATAAAGTTGCTATGGGCATCTGTGTATAAGTTTTTATAAGGACATTTTTTTCAATTTAATTGGATTAATACTAAGGAGAGTGATTGCTGGATTTTATGGTAAGATGATGTTTAGCTTTGTAAGAAATTCCAGCTGTCTTCCAAAATGGGTAACCATTTGGCATTCCCAGCAGCATGAATGAGAATTCTTGATGTTCCACATCCTCTCTTGCAGTTGGTGCTGTTAGTGACTTCTATCTTATTTCATTTTATTTTTAATTCATAAATAATAATTGTGTATGTTTATGAGGTGCAGTGTGATGGTTCCTGGCATATGTATATTGTAAAATGGTCAAATCAGGCTAATTAGCATACCTAATTGCCCTGCATACTTATCATTTCTTGTGGTGAGAACATTCAAATTCCTCTCTTTTAGCAGTTTTAAAATGTACAATGCATTTTTGTTAACTTTAGTCACCATACTTTGCAATAGATCAGCAGAATTTATTCCTCCTAACTGAAGTATTTTGGATTTTAACCATTCTAAAAGTTTGTCTCATTGTTTAATTTGCAATTCTCTAATAAAATATGATGCTGAGCATCATTCAAATGTTTACCTACCATTTGGGTATCTTCTTTAGTAAAGTGTCTATTCAGATTTTTCATCTGTTTTATTTCTCCTTATTAAGTTTAAGAGCAGATTGTATATTTTAGATAGAAGTCCTGTATCAGATATGTAAATTCCAAATGTTTCCCCCCAGCCTATGGATCTCTTCATATTTTAATAGGGTTTTTGCAGAGCTAGAGTGTTTGGTTTTAATAAAATTTTAATAAATTTCCTATTTTTTTTCCTTTCATGGATTAGCATTTTGTTAACAAAAGCTAAAATTCATCATGCTTAAAGTTCATCTCACCTAAGGGTATCTAGATTTTTTTCTCCTACATAGTTTTTATTAAGTGTCATAGTTTTTCATTTTACAGTGAGGTGTTTGATCTATTTCTAGTTAAATTCATGAATGGCATAAGATCTATAGATGATGATGGTGATGGTGATGGTGATGATGATGATGATGATGGTGATGGTGATGATGGTGATGGTGGTTTTACACATGGATGATCAATTGTTCTATCATCATTTGTTGAATTGCCTTGGCTGCTTTTTCAGAGATCAGTTGACTGCATTTGTATGGGTGGATTTCTGGACTTTCTGTGATGTTCCATTCAGCTGTGTGTTCACAGTTTCTCCAATGCTGTGCTCTCTTGATGACTGCAATATGACAATGAACTTGGGCAGTGTTGGTCCTCTGACTTTGTTCTTCTTCAGTATTGTGTTGGCTACTCTGGTCTTTTACCTTTTCACAGAAATGTTAGGATTGATATGTTGATACCCACTAAATAAGTTGGTGAGATTTTGACTGGGGTTGTGTGGAATCTCAAGATCGGGTCAGGAAGAGAAGACATCTTAAAATTGAGTCTTCCTGTCCATGAACATGGTATGTGCCTTTTCATGTCTTCATTTCTTTGATTTCTTTCACCAGAGTTTTTAGTTTTAATCATATGTGTCCTGTGACTGTTTTTCTAGATTTTTACTTAAATATTTTCCTTTTTTTTTTTTTTTGGTGCTAATGTAAATGACATTATGTTTTTCAATTCAAATTAAACTGGGTCTTATTTTTTAATCCACTATGACAGTCTCTGTCATTTAATTGGCATATTCTCATCATACACTTTTAAATCAATTATTTGGATTCATATAGCAATACTTTTGTAATTGTTTTCTATCGGTTGTTCTTGATTTTTTTCTCATTTTTAAAATTGGTTCTTTAGAGTTTTGCACTTGAATTTTGCTCCCTGCTTTATCTTCCCCTCCTTCTGTGCTTTTCCTGGTGTTTTAATAGAGCATTTTATATGATTATATTTTCTTTCCTTTTTGAGGAAATATATTTTTTTAAAAAATTTAATAATTTATCCACATTTACATTTTCAATTAATCAAAAACCACTTTCAATGCACACTATTAGCTTCATGGGCAGGTTAGGGGCCTTATTATTTAGTATACAAACACACCCTCCCTTATATCTGTGACATTGCTGTCCTTCAATTCACCCGTTCATGTGCTGGAATCATCCAGTACATTGTTTCTACTATTTACTTGGAACAAATAGTGGTTTATCAGATCAAATAAGAAAAATAGAATATTTTACTTTTACTTTCATTTATTCTTCCTTCTTTACATTGACCAGAGTTTCTGACTTGTATCATTCCCTTCTCTCTGAAAAAATTCTTTTGACATTGCAAATCTACTGGTGGTGAATTCTCTTGGCTTTTGTTTCTCCGAGAAAGTCTTTATTTACCCATCACTTTTGAAGTGATCCACTTAAACGGATGCAGAATTTTAGGTTGATGGTTTTTCCTTTTAAGACTTTAAATATCACACTTCATTTTCTTCTTGTTTGCATGGTTTGGGGTGAGAAATCGAATGTAATTCTTATTCTTGCTTTCTTTGGCTTCTTTTAAAGATTTTCTCTTTGTCTTTGGTTGTTTGCAGTTTGAATATGATATGCCTCAGTGTAGTTTTTGGTATGGATCCTGCTTAGTGTTCTTTGGGCTTCCTGGATTTTTATTTATTTATTTTTAGGCAGGGTCTCAGTATATTTCCCAGGCTGATTTCAAAAGTGTGGGTGCAAGTGATTCTTCCACTTCAGTTACAGCATTAGCTGGGAACAGCTGTGTGCTACCATGCATAACTAGCTAGCTTCCTGATCTTTAGTGTGGTGCCTGCCATTCAGTTTGAAAAATGCTCAACCATTAAACTGTTATGATGTTGAAGAGATTCAGAGTGTGCCATTCAAATCACTATATATACAGTGGTACTGGGGATTGAACCCGGAGCCTTCTGCATGCTAGGCAAGTGCCCTATCATGGAGTCACATCCCCAGACCTGGATAAGGATTATTTTGAACTGAATGTAACTGAGAAGAAATAGGCACAAGAAAAACTCTCTGCCCTCCACTTCCACCAATTTTCGGTCTGTGCTTCTTCATCACTGGAGACAACTGTAGGCCTTTATCATTCCAGATCTCTCTGGAATCATTCCTCTGACCGGAGGAATCCACGTAACCTTATCTTTCGTTAATTTCCCCTATGTATTTACTATCCCATAATTTGCCACTCCTAAAGGCCTAAAAGTCTTTTTCCTCTGTCTTGTCAGTTTTATACACATTTATTCCTCTTTTGTTAAGACACTGTAGACAATCATCCTTCAGTATCCATGGGGTTCCAGGACACCCTGCAGACACCCAAATCTGAGGATGCCCAAATCCTTTACATTAACTGATGTAGTTGGTGCACATAACCTTTGCACAACCGAATCATCTCTAGATGACTTATGGCAGTGTAAACAGTTGTCATACTATACTGTTTTAGAAAACAATAATAAGAAATAAAGTTTATACACAGTACAGATGAAAGGTTTCTGTGAATATTTTTGATTCAGGGTTTGTTGAATCTGCAGATGTGAAACCTGTGGTTTCACAGAACCATAACCCCAGATCCAGACACCCCTTTGAGTTACTCATCACTGAATTTCTCCTGTGCATACATGTGCTTCGTGTGTTAATAAACTCTGCTTCTTTTTCTCCTTTTAATCTTCCCTTTGTTCGTCTAATTGGCAGGTCCCTGGCTTGTGAGCCCAGGAAGGTGAAGAAAAAAGTCCTTATCCTTTCCTATAACCCCAGGCTGGGTTTTAAATCCTGCCCTGCCACTTACTAGAGAAATGATCTTGAGAGCTATTTAACTTCTTTAGGTCTTAGTTTCTTTAACTATGTAATGCAAATAATACCTTTGTCTTATAGAATGCAGTGAGGCTGGCCAGTGCAGTGGTGCATGCCTGTAATCTCCATGACTCGGGAGGCTGAAGCAGGAGGACTGCAAGCTAGAGGCCAGTCAGCCTCAGCAACTTTGTGAGAGACCCTGTCTCAAAATAAAAAACTGGGGATGTAGCACAGTGGTAGAATGCCCTTGAGTTCAATTCCCAGTACCAGACAGAGAGAGAGAGAGAGAGAGAGAGAGAGAGAGAGAGAGAGTGAGAAGTGAGACTGAAAGGAGCTCATGCTGTATACCGTGCCTGGCACAGGGTGGTGGTGAGGCTAGAGGTTCGGGAGTGCCATGGAATGAAAGGAAGTCTGTCACAAGCAGGCACGATGATGGACCTTGAACTTCACACCCATAAGACAAAGATAATTCCATGCCCCTGGCTGGCATGTTGAAGCCGCTCATGTTCTTCCTAACTGATAAGGAATTCATCAAAGGGGAAGAGAGTGGTGAGTCCAATTGACAGAACTTCCTGGAATCTGCACACTGAGGAATTGCCCCAATCATAAACCCTAGAGACTTCCTATAGCTTCAATCATGTGCTTGTGCATCCTGAATAGTCTCAAGGAATGAAAGTGTTACGGGGGCAGAAGTCAGGCGATCCTGCCCCAGACTCAGACCAGGGTTGAGTGAGAACTGCATCTCCGTGGTCAACGATGTTCCACTGTGGTCTATCAGGAAAGGAATGTCCATCGGGCTGTGAGCAGATTAAAAAGCTGTGATCCATCCGCACAATGGAATGCTACTCAGAAATGAAAGGAAGGTGCTATTGATCCATGCGACAACACGGATGAGTTTTAATTTATTATATAGCATGAAAGAAAAAAAAAATAGCCAATAGTGTCTGATTACTTAAAATACTTGAAAATGAAAACTAATCTGTAATGACAGACAGCAGCTGCTGCCTGGGAGTGGAGGGCAGAGTGGGCAGTAGGGGAATGAGAGGGTGTGATTACCAAGGGTCAGGACATGGGTATGTTCATTACCTTGATTTTTTTTTCTTTGATTGTTTCTGTAGGGACATGGAAATCAATACTGCCATGTGTGACCTGCTGCACTGGAAAGACCAACTTCTCTCTGACCTTCCCCTGCCCTGCTCCCCATTTCTTGAACTCCTTTCTCTCCCGTGGGCAGCAGACAGGGACTTTCTCTGAAGTTCACCTTATGAGACAGAGAAAGTTTTTTTCAAAAGAAATTCAATTGTCTTAAACCTCCCTCCCTGGCACTCTCATTAAGTAGTCAGGAAAGATTAACCACTGGAGAAGAGATCCACTAATGTTCAGACAGAGTTTTCTTTCTATTCTTCTGAAGACAGTTCAGAGAGGTTCCCTGGGAGAGTATCTGCACAATAAGACAAGCTTTATTGGCAGTGCATGTGGCCCTCACCTACTCATAGCTTGTCCACACCTATTTTTCATCTCTTGGGCCCACTCAACTTCCAAAAAGAATCGTTTACAAACCATTGTCTGGTCCCTGGGCCCACTTACTCCTTCATTTCCGTCTCCCCTGGGAAGAAGAGCACAGAAGCACCCAAACCCACTGGGTCCTTGGACAACATTGTCCTGTGATTCCCCCATGCTCATTAAGTAGACTTAATTGATCTTTGACCAGCGTGTCCACCCTGTATACACTACCTGCCCATTGGTCACTTGGTAGCTGCCTCAGGTATCAGATTTACTATTATGGTATCACAGTGCTTGTGTTCAAGTAACCCTTATTTTACTTAATTTTAATTTGTTTTTCTCCTGTTAATCTGTTCATTGTCAGTTCATGTTAGCAAAACTCTGGAGGACAAAGGATAAGGTTTTCCTTTACCCTTACATTTCACAGATATAACCATATTTTGAATTACCCAATTGTATATATATATATATATATATATATATATATATATATATTAAATATGTGCAGTTTATTGAAGGTCAATTTTACCTCACTAGACTGCTAAAAAATAACAAAAATCTGCTCTTCTTGCAATATTGCCTTTCATTTTCCCATATTCCCAGCAATCTTCTATCTTATATACCGTGGCCTTTTGCTGCTTTACATCTTTAGAAAAAGTTCAGCTTTACCCATAATCAAAGAAATGAAAACTAAAACAAAAATAATACCACCACCTCCACAGGCACGGAAAACTTTACAAACAAGAAATGCAAGTGTAGACGCGGAGAAATTGACTCCTACACTTTCATACATTTTTTTTATTGGGAGCGGTAATTGGTTTGACATTTCCAAAGGCAATTTGCCAATAAATATTAAAAGCCATCAAAATGTGCCTTACATTTCAACCCGGTCCATTTTAGGAATTAGCTCTGGAGGATATTTCCTATCTTAGGACCTGAGAAAGACAGTTTTGAGGATAATTTTAGTACTATTTATATTTTGGGGAAAAAAAAGCATATAACCTATACAGCCGTGGCCCCATATTTATAGTTTTGCTTTTCATGATTTCAGGTACTTGAGATCAAAAAATATAAAATGAAAAATTCCAGAAATAAATAGTTCATAGATTTTAAACTGCACCCCATTCTGTATAATATGATGAAATCTAGTGCTATCCTGTTCCATACCACCGAGGGCAGGGTTGATCTTTGTCCAGTGTGTCCAGTGTGTATACACTACCTGCCCATTAGTCACTTGGTAGCTGCCTCAGTTATCAGATTGACTGTTATGGTATCACAGTGCTTGTGTTCAAGTAACCCTTATTTTACTTACTAGTGGCCCCAAAGCATAAGAGTAATGTTGTTGGCAATTTGGATGTGCTAAAGACCTATAGAGCTTCCTTTAAGTGAAAAGGTAGAAGAGTTCTTTACTTAATAAGGAAAGAAAAAAAATTTATTTGCTGAGGTTGTTAAGGTCTATAGTAAGTTGTTGTTTGTCTCACCTTGCCTCATTTAAAAGTTAAACTTTATCATAGGTATGTATAGGAAAATATACAGTGTATGTAGGTTCTGCACCATCTATGGGTTTCAAGCATTTCCTGGGAGTCTTAGAACATATGCCCCACTGGTAAAGGGGGACTAGTCTATGTTAAACCACTTGAGATTAGCTAAACAGTCAATCACACAGTCACACACACACAAAAGGACATTTTTGGATCTGTACGAAGGGGCAGGATGAGCCAGGATTCATGGAGAGAACAGTCATCTGACCCTGCAGAGCCTCAGTTGACCCAAGCGGGCTCAGGTTGAAGGCCCACATTTTCAGACCCACCCCTCACCCAGGCGCTAGCTGGGTGCAAGATTAGAGGTCACTGGCCCTCACAGCTGAGCCCTCCCTGAAGGAGCGGAGAGGAGGAGGATTTGGTGACCATATGCACATCCTTTCTCCGGGGCTTCTATCTGGACAACAGATACATCCTTGCCCGTAATCATTTTAAAAGTTCCCCTACCCCATTCCTCTTTTTCTTGGGCTTTCTCTTCTGCTTTGTTGTCTCTACTGACTTTGAGAGTTAGTCTTTTTATGAAGTGTTTATTGTAGAAGTTATTTGTAGAGCTCTCTGGAGTGAAAATGCTATTGAAATTTAATTAATGGGAAAGACAGTAAGTAAATAAAATGAGATTCTGGAGAGAATTCAGTGCATGGGAATTGTAACCAAGCTCACTGCAACCTAAATTTGATGGCCTGGAAATTGATGGACAGTAGAAAAGCAAAACCCGAGAAGGCCCTTCTCTCCAGGCACTCACAGGCTGAGCCATTCAAATGAAGAACAGGGTTTTCTCCCTGGATTAGGAGCCGTCAAATCTGCTCTCCCTGCACGGTCCTCCTCCTGTCTGGAAGTGGCTGGATGCCCAGGATGGAAATATTTGTGTGTCTCTGTGTGGGGAGGAGGGTGTTTATTACCAGGACCAAGAACACAGGCTAGCCCTGGGGGTGGAGCGGGACTCCAGGATCAGCTAGAAGATGGAACGTAGATCCCATCTGGGAAGGAAGAACATTAGCATAAACAGCAACATCTGAATTCTGGGTCAGGAAGCAAAAGCTAGGACTATTACAGAAGAGAGTTGCTAATTATGGAAGGAACCATCGGGTAGGCGGCTGATTCTGCCCAGATCTCCATTAGAATCTCATTATCAGGCAAAGGGTCAAATACAGAGCAGAGGTTTGACTGCTACAAAAAGAAAATGTAAATAAACTTTATAAAAACTAGGTACTCTGGCCATGCCAAATATTAGCAAGGATGTGGGTCATGGTGTCTTTTATTTGGCTGTCGAGAGTGTAAATTGCTAAAACAGTTTGGGAAGCTATTTGGCATTATCTTAGTAGAGTTGAACATTTGCCTTCCTTTTATTTCAACAGCTCTAAGAATATACCCTAGAGAAACTCTTGCACATGTGCCCAGGAAATAATGTGGTACGATGTTCACAATAACACTGTTAGTAAGAGCAGAAAGCTATAAACAAACAACCCAAGTGTCCATAAACTAATGAATAGATAAATAAAGTGTGGGAGATTACTTGGCAATAAAATGAAGAACTGACACATCCTACAACATGGAGGGACCTTGGAAATATTATGCTAAGTGAAGGGAGCCAGATAGAATTTGATTTCGTTGGTATGAAATGTCCAGCATAAGTGAATCTGTAGAGACAAAGTAGATTAGTGGTTGCCAGGGGCTGGAGGGGTTGGGGAGAAATAGGGAGAGACTGCCAATGGGCAGATGAGGTTTCTTCTTGGGGTGATATAAATGTTTTAAAATCAACTGATGTGATGGTTACTGAAGTTTGTGAATATACTGAAAACCATTAAATGGTACATTTTAATAGATGATTTGTCTGATGTAAATAAAATTATTTACAAATCAGAAAATCCAAATGCCTGCAAATAGGAGAATACACACACACACACACACACACACACACACACACACAGAGAGAGAGAGAGAGAGAGAGAGAGAGAGAGAGAGAGAGAGAACATTATGTAATAATGAGAAATGAAAGAACAGCAGTTATATTCATGCACTTAGATGGATGTTGGTAACATTGGTATCATTAACTGAAAAAAGCAAGCACAAGAAAACTACAGAGACCGATACTCTTAAAAGTTCAAAAGTGAAGACTAAGCAATACAGAGATAAATTTGTGTGTGTGTGTGTGTGTGTGTGTGTGTGTGTGTGTGTGTGTGTATGTTGCTAGGGATTGAACCCAGGCTCTTGCATATGCTTAGCCTGTGTTCTGTCACTGACCCGAACCCCATCCCACTAGGTAATATATTGTTTAGGTTAATAAACGTGTAATAAAACAGCAACCATGGAAATAGGAGAATGGATAAATATGGTAGGTCAAAATGGTAGCCTTGGGGTGGGGGATCAAGGGGAGGAAAACAGGAAAAGGGCAAGGTGGTAGTGGATGGTAAATGACAAAGCCTGACTAATCAAACTCTCTGCCCCAAATTACTACTATTAACAATAATAATAATCAGGATAAAGATGGCTAATCACCATCTATGCAATATCTTGTTTAATTTTCACAAGAATCCCATGAGATGAGAACCATTGCTAGTCCCCCTTCAGAAATAAGAAGCTGAGGTGTAGAGGTCACAGCAGTATCAAGCGGAGAACCTCACACCTGATTCCATGCCTGTGAGGCTCTGGAGCACTGGTGGTTTTTCCAATCTATGCTGATCATCTCCTCCAAGCCATGCTCCTCCCCACAAGACAAGGGATAAGACTGGGATTGGGTCCTTCAGATTCATCTACCAGCTGATGAAACTGTTGAAATAGAAGGCAGGCAGACATTTAACTGTGCATTTACATTTTAGAACATTTATATTCCAGATATCCTCAGAGGGATGTAAGTTGGACAGAGAATTCTAAGGAATTTTCTGATAGGGTATTGCCTGGAATCAAAAAGAATAGCTGCCATTTTAAACAATGAATCATTGGCTAATAGTTACCTTCTGGAAAACAGGAAATTAGGTGCCATGAGGGTAAAACCTCTACAGGCACTGAGCATGTGTTGACTGCTGAGTGCTGCACAGCAGGGCACTCAAGGGTGTTTCCAAGTGGCCCTATCGAAGGGTCATGGTCCTGGAAATCATGAATTGCTTTCTGCCAATGGTCGTGTCTTGCCTTATGCTGTTAGAATCTGTCTTATTCTGTCCTGAATTCGGGGAAGAATTAATTCAGTGGTGGTTTTCGAGCTGTTCTCTACATTAAAGCTCACTTGGGCATCCTCTGTTTCTGGTCTTCCTTAACCAAGATAGTGCTCAACTGGGGTGCAGTTCTTACCCACCAGGGACTGCCACTGGAGTTCTGAGGAATTCCCAGAGAGGGGACTTCCTCTAAGGACAGGTTGGACTCTTGGCTTACATGACATGATAGAAAAGAACTTCAACACAGGCTGGTGTGAGACCCAGAAAAAGGTTTAAGTTAGGAAAATAGAGACACATTCTACAAAGAATTCAGGCCATCTCCGGAGGGAGAGAGAGCAACCTCTTGGTGTGGGGTGGGTTCTGGGGGCTGAACTAGAGATGGAGCTGGGGTGCAGCAACACACTTTCCAACAAGTTTTCCCTGTGCGTTTACACTGCCCTCAAGTTACTTTTTGCAGGCAGGGTGATGGGTCAAGTGCATGGGTCAACGGCACTGGCAGGATTACTCAGGAGTTGCAGATATTCATGGCCATTTTCTGCATATCTGTGCTTCATGGGCACTTCTCTTGAGATTCAGTCTATCTTTCCTTTTCTGTATCCCCAAATTCCTGTCTCACAAGCACATTTGAAGAAGCTTCCTGAGCTTTTGTAGTCTGAGACTTTGCATTACAAACACTCAGAGCAGATTAGAATATCAATCTGGGTAAGTGGTGGTTGGGGGTAATTGGAGTGATTAGAGTTAAGTTGTCTTTCCAGGCATTTCTAGTGCCACTCTTTGGATCAATTCAGTGTTTTATGCTAGTTCTCAACCCACACACCTCTTAATCTACTTTAATTTCTGTTTTGGAAGGAAAGCAGAAAAGCTCTTGTACAACACTTGAAGACATAGGCATTAATAGGCCCAGAGGGCACAGTCTCTGGGGTGGCTCTTATGCTATATCCCACTGTGGCTAGAAAGCAGTGTGCACTCTTTTGAGAGAAGGGGAATGCTTTGGGACAGAAAAAAAGAGATGCCAAGTACTCAAAGGCACTGAGAAGCCCTGTCACAATCTCAGAGGGGAGGAATTTGACTCAGGGCCCAAATGATATGTCACCAATTGTATCCACCAGTTTCCAACATGAAAGAGTCCCTTATGAGAGAAATCAAAGATCCATTCCTTGGGCTGGGGGTGCAGTTCAGTAGATGAGGTGCAGTTCAGTAGATGCTTAGCCTGCATGAGGTCTTAGGTTTGATCCTCAGCACCAAAATGAATAAATAAATAAAAGTAAATTAATTCAATCCTTACTCTGCAGAAACTTATATGACCCCTAATCCCTAGTGAAACGACACATGATAAGGAAAGGGTCATTTCCACGTGGCCAAGCAGGAACTATGACAACAGCTTTGACAAACTCCTGAGAGAAACAACCGAAAGGAAGACAGTTTTATTTTGGCTCACAGTTCCAGAGGTTTCCGTCCATTGTCGGCTGGCTCTGTTGTTTCTGGGCCTGTGGTGATGGAGAGCATCATGGCAGAACAAAGCTGCTCACCTCACGGCGGCCAGGAAGCAGAGAGTCAGAGAGAGAAAGGAAAGGGCAAGATATACCCTCCCTGGGAATGGCCCCAGTGACTACTTCCTCCAACCGGTCTCCACCTCCTACAATTCCTACCACTTCCCAACAGTCCCTTCAAGTATGAATTTATTAGTGTATTAATCGATTGATGAGATGAGAAACCTCATGACCCAGAGCCCCATCTCTGAGCGCTGGGGCCAAGTCTTCCACACATGAGCTTTGGGGAAATATTCCAGATCCCATCTACAACAGTCCTCGAACATACCCTGGGCTTTAGAGCTGAGGATATGTATCTAAGGGATACCTTGGTCCTTGATACCATCTCTGCAGTATTTGACTTCTGCTATTGTTTTTGTTTGTAGCATCTGAGTTCCAGAAAATGCAGGTCAGCTAGAGCTTGGGGTAGGTCTTCACAGTTTAGGCAAGGGCTCCACCCAATCAGATATGCAGTTAATTACTAGCATCATGGGTATCCCCTGCCAAGCCGTGGCCATGCCAATGGTCTTGCTAATTGGGTTGTTTTTATGGGCAGGCATAGGCACTGCACAAAGGCCCTGCTTATCTGGGATCTGGAGGATGAACTGAGATTGTGGATTCTGAAGGCCAAATCCTGCCAGCCAAAGCCAGACTGGGATTGGAGTGGCTCACATAGGCAAAGGCTTTGCAATGAAGAGGATTTGATCTTGGGGAGGTAGATGCTGCTTCTCTTGCCTAATTATCCATTTTAGGAAAGAATGTAGCATCCTCAGTGCAGCAAGAGTTTCTGAGCTGAAGGAACCAAGCACTCCCCCTCTGTCCCCAGGCACCCACAAGTGCCACTCTGTGCTGCTGCAGCTGCAGCCGCGCAAGCCCAGCAGTCTACCTGGCTTAATACAAGGAGGCTGGCATGCTCTTAAGCCAGAAATTGATGTCACTCTCACAGGTCTCCATGGCAACCTTTCACACTCAAAGAAGGACATTTGTAAATATGCATTTTGTGAGTTCTCTTTTTTGATTCAAATAAAATCAGCCTTTTGAGAACAACTAACTTTGTCAGCTAGGTGTGGTTGCTAGAAGAGTTAAAAACATGGGGATTGTTCACTTGTCCCTTTCTGTTTCCTTGGAGCCCTTTACTTGTGGGTTCACCCAGCCATCAGCAAATGCACGCTCAGCTCCCCTGGTGGCCCCAGCACCACTGGAGGTGCTACAGGGGATAAAGAATGAACAAGACATGATTACTGCATTCAGACTGCTCCTGGCTCAGTTGATGACAACAAGCCACCCTCAATACAATCAAGAGAGGCTGGCTGGGTGCTGAAAAACAGCTGGGGACAGCTGTGTTCCAGAGGCCCTGCCAGGCAGCCCTGGGCTTCCTGGGTCTCTACTCAATTGCACATCTTTGCACAGGGCTGTCTCACCAGGGCAGCCAACTGTCTTGGCTGTTTCTCTTAGTGGGTCCCCACCACAGTGACTCTTAAAATCACCTGGAGGTCTTTAAAACATCCCATTTCACTCTTGAAGATTTTGACTTGCTAGGTCTCTATTGGGTCCTGGGCATCTGTATTTATTTATTTATTCAGGTACCAGGATTGCCTCACCATTTTTGAGACGGGGTCTCCCTAAGTTACCTAGGGCCTCGTTCAGTTGCTGCAGCTGGCTTTGAATTCTTGATCCTCCTGCCTCAGCCTCCTGAGTTGCTGGGATTAGAAGGGTGCCCCATTGCACTTGGCGTGGGCCTCTAAAAAGTTCTAACTTTCTAAAAAGTTCTTCAGATGACTGTGATGTTCACCCCTACTTGAAAATAATTCATTCAACATTCTCTAGAGATAGGCTTAGGTGCTTTGATAAGGAACACTAAAATCACAGAGGCTCAGGCAGATGGGAATTTATTTTCTCTTTGAACACCCAAAGGTGGGTGGGCAGGCAATCTAGGACAGGCAGGGGACACTACTCCTCAGGATGGTCCTGGGATGCAGGTTTTACCATCTAGAGGGAAGCTCTGGTCCTTGTGACTGAAACTGGAGCCCCTCTCAAGGTCTACGTCCTAGTCAGTGGAAAGTGGAGGGTAGACAAGACCTGAAATAAATCTCCTGTCACAACTTGCTGCAGGGAGGGTAGGAAATCTCATCTCTTAAATCCAAGAGCCAGCTAACTATGGGTTAAGGGCAGGTAGAAAGGAGAGATCCTTGCACACAATCACAGCTACTAGCAGAAGGCTGCTTCCATACACGCTTCTCAAATATTTCTGCACATTAAAATCATCTGGAGAACTTGAAAATTGACATGCAGGATGTGTGCCAGGCCAACCAGACCAGAGTCCCTGGAGGTGGGACCCACATATCAGTACTTTTAAAATCATGCTGACAAATAACATTTTTGGGACCTGGAAGAAATAGAGAAACATCTTTCCCACGAGAGTAGAAGGAAGTTTCTGGAAAGGTAATACAGATTACTGGGTTCTGGAAGCCTAGGATGCCTTGAGTGGTCTACAGATACAAAAAAATGCTGATTCCCTGTGCTTGGTCAGCCAGACCAGTCATCTCTACTTGGGAAAGGTGAGCAGTGGCATCTGTCTACAGCTGTCAATGTTTGGCCCCACTCAGAAAAATTACTGGCTGGAGGCAGGCGGTATTAGGCACACTCTGCATATGCTCCTAGAAGAGATAATACTGATAACCCCACAGGCAACCAAGCTCTTCAGGATTAGCCTGCCTAGAAGGATTGTAGCAAAACCTTCAGGCAGAAAACCCTGAGCTCAGAGGCCAGCTCCCCAGTCTCTTGGTTCATGTCTGTATGCCTGTTGTCCCATCAGCGAAACAGTAGATGGCATTTACATGGTACTTACTGTATGTTAGGTACTTTTTAGATGCTTTATGTATAAACTAACTTATGTATATATTAAATATATAAAGTAACTTAATCTTCACAACAATCTTACTCACAGGCATAATTGCTTTTCCTGCTTTTCAGATGAATACATGAGAGGTTAAGTAAATCACTCAAGGTCACACAGCTAATAAGTATCCAAGGCAGGATTTGAACTCTGATCTGGCTCCGATGTCTGTGCGCTTATCCAATGTCAGGGCAAGTGAATTCATGGCTTTGTCAGAGGGATTAAATTGGGAAACGAATGTGCCCAGTTAAGTTCAGTGGCTGGTCCCTACTGCATGTTCACAATAGTGGATTATTGCCGCAGCCTGGCTGGGCACAAAATCACGAGCCACTCAAGCAGGAACAAACTTTATTTTTGAAACTGCCACCAATGTCCCGTATGCTCCTGGGACGATTGCCGACTGACCCACTCGGTGTTCTCCCGGACCCCAACAGGAAGTCTCTCCTCTGGAATTCCCTCCTACCGCACTTCCCCAACCAATGGGAACTCTCCAGGAGTCCCGTAGCAGGCCGAGGTGGACAGCAGGAGTCCAATATCCATATGAATGCAGATCTTAACATAATCATATCATCTCAATGGCTTGCTGGCATCACCTTTCAACCAAAAATGCCATGCATCATATTACTTGGCTGTGGCTCTTAGCAGATTATTATTATTAAAATCAAAAGTTGACTCTTAGTTGTGGAAATGAGAATGCCTCATTGGCCCAGGATCTAGCAGAGTGCCTTGCACATGGTTGGCACACGGCAAAAATGAGTAAAATGCAGAATTATTTTCAGAACCTCCACCTCTGGGTGCCTCTCCCTTTCCCTCCCTCCCCTCCTGGCTGCCACCTCAGGTGCCCTTGGTGTCTGCTCCCAGCTTGTTTCCTTTGTGCTGCTGGGTGGGGCAGGCTTGCTGACCTGGGCCTGGGCTCTAGCTGGTCTGCACTTGTGAGCTGCTCCTGAGGCTTCCTGTGGAAGATTCTGAGACAAACCTCTTCTCTATTCTGTCATGCCAACCCTTCTGAGCTGTTTGGATTCAGATACAGTCTTTTTTCCCCCCTTCTGTCTGAAACTTCACAAATGACTTCCTTGGAGTCACCCAAAATACTATTTCTTGTCCTGAAATAGCATCTTCCAGTCTCACTAGCTTTCTTTCTTTCTTTCTTTCTTTCTTTCTTTCTTTCTTTCTTTCTTTCTTTCTTTCTTTCTTTCTTTCTTCTTTCTTTCTTTCTTTCTTTTTTTTTTTTTTTTTTTTTTTTAATTTTCCTGGGCTGAAAATTCGAAAGAGTCACAGGGCTTGGAGAGCTCTAGGAGACAGGAGAGGCCCCGCCTCTTTTCCTGAAGGCAGAGTGAGTGCCTTTCCCAGCGCCACACAAAGGGTGCACGTGGGTGGCCCTGGGGAGCCCAGGTCTGAACCAACAGCCGGGCCACATTTCCCACCACTCACATTTAACACCAATCTCAGATCAGAGGATCAGGAGGTGACCCCAAACTTCACCACCAGGTCACTGCTGCCGCTGCTCTGTGTCCCCCAGATTGGTCGACTCCATCCCATCCAACGAGTCCACTGTGGTCTGTGTCTCAACTCAACTCCAAAGAAAGAGAGGGCCAGGCAGATAGATGGAGCTCTTTTTCCAGTGATGCGGAAAGTCTTTTTCCAATGATGCGGTCCCCCAACGTTCAGGGTGCACCCCCAGCTCTGGGAGAGTGCACTAGGGCTGCTCTTCGATTTGGAGTTTCAGGAGTGTCTTCGAAGGCCCCAGGGAGCAGAGTGGGAAGGCGATCACCCACACCACGCCGGCAAGAAAGGAGGCTGCCACCTTCCTCAAGCCAGGTTTATTATGAAGCTTTTTGGAGCCTGACATTGATCTTGGGGTCAGTCCGCTGGAGGGTGCAGCTCTGGGTCTTTGCTGGACTTCGGCACCGAGGCTGCACCAAGCAAAGGCAGAGAGCAGCAGGAAAGCCCAAGTGCTGTGTCCAAGGCTGTCTCACTAATCTTCACCCACTGGCAGTTGCTCTGTGAGTTTGTCAGATTGAATCCAGAACATGAGGGATCCCAGAGCTTGTGTCCAAACCAAAGTCAGTTCCAACCCGCCTCCCCTGGCCTTCTATGAGCCCTCCTGGAAGGGACCCCCTGCTCATCCACCTAGTGGTGCAGTCAAGGCTGATTCCAGGGGCTGGGCAAGAGCATTTGTGAGAGTTTTGATGCAATGGGAACCAAGTTTAATTAAAACTCAGAGCCTTTTGCTATTTTTGTAAAATGTCCCAGTAAGTATGCAATGCAAATTAGCTTCTGACAGAAAGGAAATATGCTTCAACTAGAGCAGAGGGTAGAGGAAGAAGTTTTCTGCTACAGGGACGGAGAGGTATGCATGGCATGGGGTGTGTGCTCCTGTGCAACTAGGACTGGGGTGTGTGCTGCTCCAAGACAGGCAAGAAACCAGCCTGGCCCAGAAAACTCCAGCCCTTTCCTGCAGGCACCCAAGGAAATCTGAAATGGTGTCATTACTCGGAAGTAGCCCTGTCCCAAGGGCCCCGCCCCTCTTTCCTCCTGTTTTAATCAGAGGGTTTCATGGCCATCGCTGTTTCACAAATTGACCTCAGTTTAGTGAAGGAAACAAAACGAAACAAAATAACAGAAACAAAAAAACCCAACCAGTGATGACAGACAGATTCCCTTGCTACACCTCCTCCACGTTACCGCCCCCCAACCCCCTGGCAACTCGCACAAAAGTTAATAAAAAGTTCCCTCCACTTTTTATTTTAACCATTTTTTTTCTGCTGTTGCTTTGCTTCTTGTTAGATTCACCTAGGGAGTTTTTAAAATTCTTCAAACCCTGGTCACTGGGAGTCAGTCATTTTTTAAACACACCCAATGATTCCAAAGCACAACCCAGCTGAGAACCAGTCATTTGTGTTTTGTTTTATTTTGAGGTGGTGGGGATTGAACCCAGAGCCTCATACATGCTACACTACACTACCACTGAGCTAGGGTCCCAATCTCCCAGCAACTTGTGACCCAAACCAGTTGTTTCTAAAACTAAAATGAGCTCCTGAGTGGCCTGGGCATCCTGGTAAAATGGGGATTTTGATTCAGGAAGTCTGGGGTCAGGCTCTAGAATCTGCATTTCCAAAGAGCACACTGGTGAGACTGTTGCTGCTGGTCTTGGAGCCGCTGACTTTGGAGTGTATTCGTTACCAAGTGATTTGAAAGGGAATCCTAAAGAAACCATGTCTTTAGGCAAAAATTGTGCCTGGGAAAGCAAGAAAGCTTCTTTGATTGTAGAACTTCCCCCAGGTTGTTAGCAAATGATTTCTAAGCTTCATACATAGTTGGGATTGACATCCATGGTGTAGGGGAGGAGCCGGGCTTCCAGAATCTAGACTATTGCAGACCAAAGTAGCCTGGTAGATAGGTGATGGTACAATCCTGAATGATAATCAGAATCACACAGGGGAAACTTTCAAAAATTCAGATTCCTGGGCTCCCCCTGAACAGCCTCTCACTTGGCATTTTGAGATGGGGTCTGTGGATCTGTGTTTTTATATCTCTGATTTAAGTTCACATGGGGCTTGGGGAACCACTGATTGGGTCTGCCCCCTGCTCCTCAAACATGCACATATTATAGAAGGAGAAATGGCCACAGACACGGGCTGCTCTCCTGCAGCTGTACTGGTATTTTCTGCTGAGGACTGAGAGAGTGAGAAAAAAGAAAGCCAAGTGAGTGACAGACAGAACTTCTTCCAGGTCATGGCCATTTGGGGAGCCAGATTCTGGCTAATAAATTCAGGCTATGTGTCTGTCTTTGCATTCCTTGACTGTCAGGCTAATTTTATGAGACATGAAGGACAACAGCCGGGTATACTGATAGCTGATTAAAAAAAAAAAAAAGGCAGTTTCTCTAAGCAAGAAGAGAAGATTTCATGCCATTGTGGCACGTTGGGGGGTAGGGGGTGCTTTGAGGGGTGCCTCATCCCCTGCAGGCACCCTGGCTACTTCCCTTCCCAGTGTGACTTGGTTGCACCTGGTCATGGTCCCCCCTTTTAACACCACTCTCTGGTATCCTGATGCCTCCTCAAATACCCAGGGCAGAGATTTTTGAAGCCACATGATGAATTGCAGTCACAATGCCAACCAATGGGTAGAAATATTTATGGCAGCCCCCGGGGGATCTCCCGCATCTCCGGTCCAGAGCCTCAGTGGGATACTGATGCTCCAAGTGTCTGTGCTGCCTCTGGCTCTGCTCATAATGAATGCCCAAGGAGAGAGGAGCCCCATCTATATTTGGTACCCTGTGATTTCTCCCTGCACTTGAATAGTCCCTGCCCACCGTCCACTAAAAACACTGCCTGGAGATGTTTTCCATACTTATCCATGTGATTTATTTTAACCAATAGTCTGTCTCATGATTGACACCTGATTTTGTTGTTGTTATTAAATTAAGCATAAGTTTCCAATCTTCAATCTCAACCATATTTAATCATTCACTCATGTATGTATTTCCTAAGCAGGTGCACTATATTATAATGCATTTACATTTTTTGATGCCTACAGTAAACATACTCCCCATTTTATACATGAAGAAGAGAGACTATGAGCCACTCAGCTAAGATCATATGGGTAGAAAAGCCAGTT
This sequence comes from Spermophilus citellus, assembly GCF_964194105.1. Lineage (NCBI taxonomy): Eukaryota > Metazoa > Chordata > Mammalia > Rodentia > Sciuridae > Spermophilus > Spermophilus citellus. Next base: position 26,566,563 of record NC_138182.1, read on the forward strand.
TTCTGAGTCTGAACTCAGATCTCTCACCTTCTCTTCCCCCCAAGTTATACCATCCCAATGACAATCTCTTTCATTTTAGAGATTGAAGAGACTGATAATCATAATTTTTTATTAAATATTATTATGGCAGTGGCATAATAAACCTAAGACACGTCAGCTGAAGGTAGTTTCAACATGTAATCACTTCATATTCAAGCTTTATTAGCATATCCACAAATCAATAAGTTAAAATCCATGCCTATTATTTTCTGAGCCGTCCTATCTGACCCTCTAATCTAATCTAAACAGAGCTCCCTGGCCTCACTGCCTGGTGCACTGTGTCTTTCCTCCTTTGAGTGCTTCTGGGTGTGTTTAGTGAATGCTTACTCTGGGCACGCGGGCACTGAGCTACACCAAGGTAGGGCTGAACAATAGCAGATGAGAGTTCTCTGCACTGTGTGTCTGTTGGAAGTATTTGTACTGCCAGATTGTGGCCTATTTCTTTAAAATAAACTTTTTATTTTGGAATACTTTCAGGTTTAAAGAGAAGATGCAGATGACACAAAGTTCTCACCCAGTTTCCCCCAATAGTGAACATCTATGTTACGCTGACTAATTATGTCAGGGGACTTTGAAGAGGTGATTATTTTTTCTTCTGCAGAATGTGGGTAACCACCGGGCCATAGCCACAAGGCCTCAGTCCTGGGAGCTTTAACTTTGATGGTCCTGTCAACCTCTCCAAGTCTCAGTTTTCTCAGGGCACCAGAAATAATAGGATGGCCCTGGCAGGTCCTTCTAGGAGGATTAGGAGATCCCCTTCCACCCCCAGAAGGGTGCCTAGCACATTTGTTGGGTATAAACCTCAGTAATCTGCTTGCAGGAGAGGTTTCCATCGGGTGTTTACAACTTGCTCAGGGGCTCCTGCTTTTACGGTGTCCCCCTGCAGGGCCACACCTCCAGAGCCACACCTCAACTGTTACAGAGTATACTCTCTTTGCCTCCCTCCTCCCTCTCTCCCTTGTCCTGTCCCAATACATCCTGTTTGACGAATTCAGGCCAAGGGCAGCTGCTCTCCACGGAGATATTGTTTCCTTTTCCGGATTGCATCTCTCACAGTCCTGGGCAGAGCCAGGGGGTCTCAGCCAAGCCGGGAGCACCCCATGCCCAGCCCATGCTCACGGAATTCAGCAGCAGCCCAGAAACACGGAGCCCGCGGGAGTGCTGAGAGGGAGGGCATGTTCCCAACTGTCACGTTAATGGTGCTACAGGGAAGGTCCCGTAGGAGAGGTGAGAGGGGACAGAAGCAGAGAAAATAGACGTCACTGACACATTTGGGCTCTGGTTGTTTTCCTCCACCTCCTGATTTATTTTATGTCCCCTGAGCAAGAATCCAAGCTGGCACGTGTGTTTTCAGAAATGAACGGGACGCTTCAGGGGTTCAGAATGACACTCTTGAAGGGCACGCTTGGTGCCCGAGCCTGCCGTGTTGCTCCCACGCAGATGCCCTCTGAAAGAGTCGCCTCGTGGGGGACACAGCTTGCCGCCTGAGTGCGCCACGTCTTGGAAGGCCGCCGACACCGCGGAGGCACATGGCTTGGGACTGTGCCTGTGGAATGAGCCTCCCCATTAATACATTCTTTCCCCACACCCGTCCCTCCTGAAGATTGCTCTCGAAATGTGTGGTTGCTAAGCCCATTCAAACAACCATCCAATATTCCCTTATTAGCACAAGAAAACTTAAAATATTTATACCCCATTATTTTTTTCTTTCTTTCTTTCTTTTTCTTTCTTTCTTTTTTAAGAGCACAGAGTTGTTCTTTAATGATCGCCCTTCTTGTGTGCCCAGTTTTTTAATTGGACCGCTCCCTGCACTTTGCGAGGCCTCGGGAGCAGAAGTCCAGAGTCTGCTCCCCAGCCAGGCAAAGCAGCCAGCCAGGAGGGGCGTAGGAGAGAGATCTTTCTAGAGGGGAACACTCATAAACAGACACTTCAGAGGAAGAAGAGGATACGGTAAAAGGTCACACACTGGAATTTTGAGGGAATTACGATTAATCTTAAAAATCATAATGTATAGAAAGTTCTAGAAATGTAGGTGTCTCTCCCCACCCTTGAACGCCACATTAAATACAACTTGGAAAAAGTTAACGTCCATCAAGGTCTTTTATGTGACCAAGATGTTTTTTACCTGCTGCTCTCTGTTTGAAAGAAGATTGACCTACATTACAAAATGAGATGCAGAATATATAGATGTTTCTTGGCACTTCTGACTACCAGTATGCAGGAAAGGATTTAGAGTTTTATCTGCAAATTCCAAAACAGAGATTTCCGTGACCATTTCTTGATTTTTGCCTGTTTCCTGATTACTCTGGGAAGATGTGAACTACTGTACATGGGATGTCCTCCTCTCTCTCCCTCTCTCTCTCTCTCTCTCTCTCTCTCTCTCTCTCTCTCTCTCTCTTCTTTCCCGTTTATCTTCCTATTTCTCTCATTTTCTCTCTCTTCTGTAAGGTCCAGACTTCTGCCAGGAAAGCCAAAGAGGAACAAATGGTCAAGGGTAAAGGATCAAAGGAAGAATATGAAAGCAAAAAAGAGTTTAGTAAAAACAGCTCTGGCCTTGGAGTCCAGAAAATTGAGCTTTCATCTGGGCTCCAGCACCAAACAACAGTAATAATTTGAAATAATAATAGCACTTACTGTTTATTGGGCATTTACTCTTGGCAGGCCTTATTTGAAGCACTTTATATTTAGCCTGCCCAGTTCAATGAGGTGGGTGTAGTTACAGTGCCTAGATTGCCAATGACCTCCTGAAGGTCACTTAGGTCCCAGAGGCCAGGCTGGAATTCAGACCAACCTGGAAGTATATGATCATGACACTGTACCATCTCCCTAGTGCAATAGGTCATTATTTATTTAGATTCCCTAGAATACTGTGAAACAAGAGTGGCTTAGTGGACCTCTTCCAGGTCTTTCTTCAATCAAAATGAGCCTTAGCATTATCTTTCACTCACCTTTCTTCCAGACTTAACACAAAAATGTGGTATCTACCGCTACTTGATACTGCTGATGGACATTTCAAACCCCTTAGTCTGCTTTCTGTGTCTGTAACAAGTACCTGAGATAATTGACTTATTTTGCCTCATAGTTTTAGTGGTTATAGTCCAAGGCCAGTCAGCTCTGTTGATTTTTGGAGTTTTGGAGAAAAATTCCCTCAGCTCAGCTGGTGCTTGTCCCTGTGGTCCTAGCTGTCCTGGCGTCACGAAAGCCTTCCACACGCTTCCTGCTTGGAAGGAGCAAGGACAATGCAACTTTCCTGGGGCTCTTGGTCTGCTGGTAAACTCGCGGCTAGGGTAGCCTGCTCAACCTGAACTTGAGCTTTCCCTCCTGTGTCCTGTGCTCCTAAGAAACACACAGACTCGCCCTCCTAAGGGTCTCATGAACCTCTGAACACCTTGGGGTGATTTTTTGGTTTTAAAAGTCCTCACTGTCTTTCACTGGGTCTGCTAAACTTTTCTCAGTATGTTTACCCCATGCCTCCCAAGGAGCTCTCTCCCTATCTCCAGATCCCAGCTTAAATGTGATTTCTCCATGGCAGCTCTGATGACCTCTCAAACTACTTTAACACTCCCAGAATGGTTTTTTTTTTCAGAATGCTTTCTATACTTTGTAATCCACCCCCCCCCGCCCCCAGAAATACTGGAGATTAAACCCAGGAGGAGTGCTCTACCACTGAGCTACATCTCCAGTCCTTTTAATTTTTTAAAATTTCAAACAGGGTTTTCTTAAATTGTAGAGTGGCCTCGAACTTGTGACCTCCCTGCTACAGCCCTCCTGTCTCATCCTCCTGATTCTCTGGGACTGTACCACAGCAACCAGCTATATATTTTTGTAATTATACCAACTTCCGTAATCATTTGATTAATGTATCATGCAATGTTTTCATTCAACAAATATTTTTAAGTGCCTGTGTATGTGCCAGGAAGTGTTCTATTTGCTGGGATGCAATGAAGAGCAAAACAGATTTGGCTCATCTCCTTGTGGAGCGTGGAGTCCAGTGGGAAATAAACAAATATAAATACATTTGAAATTTGCTGTGGATGAAGTAAAGGAAGTGAAGCAGGTGCAATGACATAGATTGAAGGAAGGACCTCAGCAGAAAGAGTGATGGTTAAGGTCATCCTGAAGGTCAGAAGAGAGAAAGGAGATGCCCACAGGAAGATCCCAGAAAAGAGAGGGAGACATGAGGAAGGTAGACACTTGGGTATCAGGGAACTGATGGCAGCTTCATGGAGGGAGGGCAGGGGAGGAGGGGAGACAGACAGATGCTAGATGAGGACAGATGGACAGGGCCAGAGCATGGCCAGAGCATGCAGTGAATGACGAGGAGCTGGGCCCTTGCAGCTGAGGCAGCAGGAAAGGGAGAGTTGAGGGTTGCCGACACAGACGTCAGAGGTGTCGGGGACACCACGCTCCAGCAGTAGTCAGATGGTCATGGGTGGGAAAGTAAATGGGGGCTGAGGAATTAAAAAGCTTGCATCTAAAAAAGGAAAAATAAAATCCTGCTTCCGTAAAGAGAAGTGTGGGCTGTGCAGAACAGAAGCATAGAGTGGATGGAGAGAGAAAAGAAAGGCTAAGGGAGGAATCGAAGTTGGTTTTCCTGAATTAATTAATTGCTTGATCAATTGATTAAAATTCAGATGGAGAATGTAGACCATGTTTACAGGCTGTGGAGCTGACTCAGGGGGCAGAGATTTACAATGTTCAGAGAAGCAGCAGAGAGTCAAATCCTTGAGAAGATAAGACGGATCCAAAACAGAGATGAAGAGAGAAGACTTTTATAGTCTGAAAACCGCGTCATTGATTTTTAACTCTTTAGTCTATAAAACTGCAAATATGCAAAAGTAGAGAGAAAAATATAATGAAATTCCATGTACTCATCACCCCAGCCAGCTTCAGCTCATGACCAATCTCATTTGCTCTATAATCCTGCCCAATCCATCATCCCTAAATGATGATGGTGATGGTGATGGTGATGATGATGATGATGATGATGCTGGGTATTGAACCCAGGGTCTTGTGCATGCAAACACATGCTCTACCACTGAGTTGCACCCTCAGCTGCAGCCCTGAATTATTTGAAAACAATCCAACTTCCTATAAATTATCTTTCACAAATAATTTAGGTAGTATTTCTTAAAATAAAGACTTTAAAAAATATGCCAAAACTTTTATCAACTTAAAAATAACCAGTTTATTGACATTGCCAAGCATTCTAGTCAGTGCACAAATTTCCCTGACTGTCCCTTAGATGTGTGTGTGTTTGTTTTGTGTTTCAACAGCTGACTCGTTCAAAGTAAAACCAAAACCTGGTCTTCACGTTGAGTTTGGCTCTAAGGTATTTTTAAGGGAAATTTGCCACAGTCTGGCTGGGCACAATTCAGGAGCCACTTGTCAAAAGAAACGAACTTTATTTTTAGAACACACACACCAAACAAAAGAGCTCCTGAGGAAAAACCTTCAGAGCCCAACTGCCACCACCAGCTTCCCACAAGCTTCTCAACCTCCCCCACTCCTCCTGCTCTTGAGGCCGATTGGCTGGGTCGTGTGGGCGGAGCCAAAAAAGTCCCCCAATGAGCAGCTCTGTGGTCTGAAAGGGCAGGGAAACAGCCCAATGAGCATCACCACAGAGGAGCCAATCAGTTGGCAGCTAGAAGTTGCTGGGGCTGCTGTGAGCCAATCATCAGCTGGCAGCTGGAAGTTTGCTGGCAGCTGGAAGTTTGCTGGCAGCTGGAAGGTTGCTGGGGCCCCTTCGGCTGTGGCTCTCAACATCTCCCCCTCTCTGTTTAAACAACAAGCATGTGTCTTAGGGACCCTGCCTGCCTTAGGTTGTCCAATAGTACATCATATGGTTCTTACCTGTTATCGGATGAGCTGACCTCAAGGCGTCAGCCTCCTGTCTTAGGTTGGTACCATTGCAATTGGATCTTACCCGTCACTGACTACTGGTCCAGTATACAGCCACACCTGTGGATAGGTCTTTGTACCAGCGGGGGGGGGGGGGGGGTGAGGTTCTTTGCCTCACCTCTGTTGGCCCCCAAATTTTAGCTGAACGACCATGACAAGCAGAAGGGAGGAAGATACACCAAGCCAATTGACGGCTCCTTTTGGAAAAATTGTACCACCGATGACATCATCAGCAAAAATACCCCAACACTACCACAAGTCGCTGTACCAAGAAATAGTTCACAATGCATACAAGTGATTCATAGTCTAGGCAAGTTCTGCATGCAGTTCAGTGATGGCTCCTTTTGGAAAAATTGTACCACTGATGACACCATCAGCATAAATACCCCAACACTACCACAAGTCGCTGTACCAACAGATAGTTCAACAACGCATACAAGTGAGTTCACAATGCATACAAGTGATACATAGTCCAGGCAAGTTCTGCAAGCAGTTCAGTGATGGCTATTGCAGAAGCTGTAGATTGGTTTTATCTTTGTCTTCACCAGCACTGGGATGAAGATAGGAATTCTGGCAATAATGGCTAAAGAAAAAAAAAATTATATAGCATTCCAGAAGGCACTAAAAGAAAACAATTTTCTTAACAATGTACCTTATCTTCAACAGAATTATTAAATATAATGAAAAGGAAAGGTGAAAGTAAACAAACAGATCTGTTAACCTCCTTTTTTGTTCATATATTAAAACAATCCTCAACAGCTGTTTACCCAATTTAAATTAAACCATTTAAATCATGTGAAAAAAAATATTTGGATCCATTTTTTCATGAGCGCTCATCATATATGATATATGGACATAGATACATTCAAACATATAACACAAAACACAAGTGTGCACACATAATATAATACATACAACACATAACATAATAGTAAAGGCCTTATAACTTTTTACAGGTGAAATCTCCATTGCAATGTTTAAAAACTCTATAGTCAAAAAATAGAACTGATCAGCAAAACATTAACCTAGGTCTATATGAGCTCAAAAAACAAAATAGAACTTCATGATGTGGGAAAGGGCAATAATAAAATAGATATTGAAAAAAGCATCCTGGTTCTGTCGCAGATGTAAGGGTAGCCAAACTGGAGTTCTGGATATCAGCTGTTATGGATTTGAGCCAAATCATCTTATTTTTGGTCTGTAGAAATCGCTTTAGTTAATCTCTCTGGAATCCAAATCGGCTGCTGTTCTCCCTGTGGAAACACACAAACAGACCCCCGACTCCAGACAATTACTGGGTCAGAACCTTTCCATTGTCCTGTTAGAATATCCTTCCAAAGTACCTTGGGCTTATGTACATTTTTTGGACACATATGCCTTTCTGCAGCACTAAGCCCTGATGAATCCAAATTTAAAAAGTTTAGAGTAAAAAGGGTTATTATAAGTTTATCTTTGGGGAATATATACCCCTTCCCAATTCCTTCTTTTTGCTTTAATAAGTACATTTTAATAGTTTGATGAGCTCTTTCAACTATGCCTTGTCCCTGTGGATTGTATGGGATTCCTGTTATGTGAGTAATACCAAATGATGAGCAAAATTGTTTAAAAGAGGTAGAAGTATAACCAGGGGCATTATCTGTTTTTAACTGTTTTGGAACGCCCACAGTGGCAAAATTTTGTAAGCAATGAGCTATAATATCTTTAGTTTTTTCTCCAGCATGAAGGGAGCCCATCAAAAATCCAGAAGAAATATCAACTGTAACATGCAAATATTTTAATTTTTCAAATTCTGGCAAGTGTGTGACATCCATCTGCCAAATATGGTTAGGTATCAGTCCTCTAGGATTGACTCCAAGATTAACTTGTGGTAAAAAGGTCACACAATTTTGACATTGTTTTATTATTTGTCTAGCTTGTTCCTTAGTTATTTTAAAATGCTTTTGTAAAGTATTAGCATTGGCATGGAACTTTTTATGAAAATTTATAGCTTCTTCTAGTGTAGAGAAAATATGTATGTCATGTGTAGTTTTATCTGCTAAATCATTGCCTAAACTAAGGGCTCCAGGCAATCCTGTATGTGCCCTGATATGTCCTATAAAGAATGGATCTTTTCTGTCCCAGATTAGACTTTGTATAGTGGAAAACAAAGAGAAAACAGTAGAGGAAGGGGAAATCCTACCAGCATCTTCAAGGGATACTATAGCATTAACTATATACTGACTATCGGAAAATAAATTAAATACAGAATCTTTAAACATCACAAAAGCTTGTAATACTGCATTAAGCTCTACCTTTTGAGCTGATTGTTTGGGTACTAAAAATGTAAAAGTCTGATCAGGTGTAACTATTGCTGCTGTACCATTATTTGACCCATCAGTGAATATATTTGGAGCACTCATGATAGATGTTTTTCTTGTCATTTTTGGAAAAATTACAGGATGCGATGACCAAAAAGACAATAAAGGATTAGATGGTAAGTGTTTATCAAATGAAACATTAGATTTGCACATGATTATTGCCCAAGTGTTTAACTCATTAGCTAACTCATCAATTTGATTCATAGTATATGGAGTAATAATTTTATTGGGAGAAATTCCAAACACTCCCTTTACTGCTTTTATTCCTTTGAGTATTAACTGTCCTACAGCCTCAGGATACCTAGTAAGAATAGTGTTAGGAGAATAAGATAAATGTATCCATCATAATGGACCTTCTTGCCAAAATACTCCTGTAGGAATATTTTTTTGTTGGTAGTACAATAAATAATAAAGGCAAACTTATATCAATTCTATCCAAATGCATATTTTCCATATATGTTTCAATGATTTTTAATGCCTTTCTTGCTTCAGGCGTTAACATTCGGGGTGAATTTGGATCTGATGGACCTTTTAGGATATCAAATAAAGGTCCCAACTCTCCTGTTGGTATACCTAGATAAGGCCTTATCCAATTTATGTCTCCTAATAACTTTTGAAAGTCGTTAAGTGATTTGAGTTGATCTACTCGTATTTGAATTTTTGGTGGACGGACCATGGTTGAGGATAATAGAACTCCTAAATAATTAATTGGAAAATTTAATTGTACTTTATCTATTGCTATCTCTAGATTATAATTTTTTAATAAGTTTGTAAGTGTGGCATAACATTCTAGCAATGTGTTTTTATCTTTGTGTGCTAATAATACATCATCCATATAGTGAAATATTTGTAGTTCAGGATTTTGATTTCTAAGTGGCTGGATTACTTTGTTAACATAAATTTGACACATAGTTGGGCTGTTAGCCATCCCTTGAGGGAGTACTTTCCATTCATATCTCTGATCAGGACCTTCATGATTCAGTGCAGGGATAGTAAATGCAAAACGTGGACTATCCTCAGGATGAATTGGAATTGAAAAAAAACAATCTTTAATATCTATAACTAAAACATATCAAGTTTTTGGCAAAGCAGACAATTGAGGAATCCCCAACCGAGCAGGTCCCATAATAACCATCTCATTATTATGGCTCTTAAATCTTGCAATAATCTCCATTTACCAGATTTCTTTTTGATGACAAAAATGGGAGTATTATGGGGAGATACAGAAGGTTGTATATGTCCTTCCGCTAATTGTTGTTTGACCAGGTCATGGGCTGCTTGTATCTTTTCTTTAGTCAGGGGCCACTGAGGAACCCATACTGGTCTTTCTGATTTGGAAATTCCTCTCTTCTTTTTGACATATGTGGAAGAAACCAGATCTTTTGTCCTATAGAATTTCTCACTTTCTGGATTTTGCTGAGTGTACAAGTGAGGTGTCATTTAACACCTTTTTCTCTCACTGAGACTTTCCTAAACTGTTAGTTTATATTTTACAGCTAAGGGCTTGATCAGATTTAGGTCTGTTTTTTCCTTTGGAGCAGAAGGAGGTGAGATTACCTCCCTGGTGGCGCTATGTCTCAGGAGGTATATTATTGTCAGGCTGTCCTGTGTCTCCAGATGTTAATATCCATCATGAGATACAAGTTTTTAGTTTGGTAGAAAGAACAAGTTCAAGAGCTCTGTTGTACGACGTGGTACCTATGGCTAACAAGGAGACAGACCTGTTTAACCTGACTGTACAATGTATTGTATTCTTGAAAATTGCTAGAAGAATAGATTTTAAATGTTCTCATCAAAATGATGTGTGAAGTAAAGCATATGCTAAATAGTTCAATTTAACCATTTCACAATGCATGCTAATTTCATAATGATGTGTGGCACATGATAAATAAAAACTATTTTATTTGTCAGTTAAAACAATACAAATTGTGGGTGGAATGACAGGGTGGGAAGGGAGAGATGGGCAGAATTTGATGGGTGGGTTCCAGCTGTAGTAAGAAATTCTAGTGTGCAATTATTACGCAGTAAGGTGACAATAGATAGTGTCACAAAAAGCTAGATGAAAGGATTTGGGAATTTATTACCATAAAGAAATGATAAATGTTTGAGGAGATTGATATGTTTAACCTGATTCCATAATGTACACATGTATTGAAACATCACGTGGTACCCCATTTATATATACAACTTTTGTGTTTTGATGTACCAGCTAAACTAATTTAATTAAATAATTAGTAAATAAATTAAATGACGGATCAGGTTTGGTATTGTCAGCCTGCTCTTGTCACTACAAAGTTCCTCATCATCTTTTTACTAAATGGTTTGGCCTGCTAGTGTTGGCCAGTTACCAGATCCATTATTTCATTGGGAATCACAAAATGATACTATTATAATCTAACATCCTGCAATGGGTTGGATTATGTCTCCTCAAAATTCATAGGTGGAGATTTCAGCCTCCAGTACGTCAGAATAGGGCATTATCTGGAAATAGGCTTGCTGCCAATGGAATTACTTAAGATGAGGTTCTACTTCTCCAATGTGAATGGTGTCTTTTATGAAACAGGGAGATTTGGGCACAGGGACAGACACATTATTCCACAGGGAGAAAGCGTGGGAAGAGCTAGGCTGCCATAAGCCATGGAAACTTCCAGAAGTTAGGAGGGAAGCTTGGAGCAGATCCTTCCTTGCCTTGCACCTTCTGAGAAAGCACAGCAGTGCATACTCCTCTGTCTCACACTCCCAGTCCAGAACCAAGCAAGAGGCGATTTCTGCCGAAGCCACTCAGCTTGTGGTACCTTGTTACAGCCGCCCTAGGAAGCCAGCGCCCATCTCTGCTTCAGTTTGGGATGAGAATCTGAGAGAGATGGGAGACAGATTTTCCTCACCAACTCCTTGTTATTCTGAGATGCATTTCAAACAGGAAATGCGGGGTACAGGCTTGGTTCCTCCCTGTATTTTCTAGTGTTGGGAATGTGGGATGGTTCTCTGGCATCCTCTAAAGGTGACTGCAGAGTTTTTGTAAATTTAATATTATTAAAATCATACAGCTTTTAAGGGTTGGGGTTGTGGCTTAGTGGAAGAGCCCTTGCCTCACACATGTGAGGTACTGGGTTCCATCCTCAGCACCACATAAAAAATAAAGAAGCAAAATAAAGATATTGGGTTGATGTATAACTAAGAAAAAAAATTTAAAATCATATGGCTTTTAAGTGTTTGTTTTATCTCAATCCGGTGTAGTTATTCATCTTTTTTGATGATGATGGTTTCATCCTTCCAGAAGCCTGACAGTTCAGTAGTGTGAGGACTGTTTTGCTTTTGGGAACAATAATAAATCTCTGGTTCTTCTGGTTCCAGATATGTAAACTGCCTTTTCTGCAAGACTTCCTGCTCTTCTCAGTGGGAGATGATCTTGGAGGACCACAGTCTGGGGGTCAGGGGTACTGTTAGACGCCAAGGTAGTTACTGTTTCTAGACCTTCCTAGCTGAGAGAGCTAGAAAAAAAAATCTAAGAGAAAATACATTATGACTTTACTGTATGTCTTTTCTTTTATGTTGAAAATTTTTTAGACATTAACTTTATTACAAATTATTTGGTTTATCTTACTGTGTCTGTGCTATAATTGTATTATACATATAGTTAAAATACAGAAGTTATATTTTATATATATATATAAAGCTCCAAAATAAAAACACTGTAATAATAACAGTAATAATAATGTTTCTAATAACTAAAATTATTATTACTAACAATTATATTTTTGTAAACAATTTAAGACTCTTTTAGTCCTTGGGGTACACAGTCTAATGACTAGGTTATAAGGTCATCTGACCTAATTCCTCTGAGTTTCCATCAGTATTTTTATAACGCAGGATTCTCCATTGTGCGGATCTGACTAATCCATAACTCTGCAACTAATGCCCTAGTGACAGATATCTGGGTTATTTTTCTAGACTTTGGCTGTCATAAATGGCACAGTAATAAATATCCCTGTACACCTACCTTACTGTTTTTGCCTGCTTGTCTTAGGGGAGCATTCCTAGGAGTGGGATTGCTAAATCAGAGTTAAATGCATATGGAATTTGGCTCAACGTTGCCACATTCTCCTCCACAGGACAACGGGAGCTGCCCCCCACTTGCATTCCTGCTCTCAGGGCTTGGAAGTGCCGGATGTCCCACACCCTCTGCAGAAGAGCAGGCTGTCAAACTCCTGGATGTTTGCCAATATGACAGGTGAAATGGTATTTTTATTTAATTCTAATTTGCATGTGCTTTATTTGTTTTCAAGACATAAAGGAGGGAGAAGGTGGGTGGAAATGTGGATATGTTCATAGATTTGGTGTTTTGCAAGTTACTGCCCCTCTCCACTGAGCTCCAGGAAGGCAGGACAGTAGCTATTCACATGGAGACGGCACTCATCAGTGTGCAATGAATGAATGAATGAATGAATGAATGAATGAAAGACAGGACAGGAACGCCCCTTTCCACCCATCTCCTAAGTCTGCTGGGGTCTATCCAACCCAGTTCTGACTCAGACTGCTGAGGGCCATTACCAAGTAGGAATGACGCATCGATTTCCTTGCCAGCGTACCCCATGTTAAATTTGCTGTGACCTTGCATGTGTGTTTGAGAAACATGACCCTACTCAAGGACGAGGGTGGATCCAGGATTAGGGTGTATCCTGCAGTTTGAGGAAGTATAGTATCCCGGTCCTTGGGTTTAGGGCGTTCCCAGTTTAAGACCTTGGGTTTTAGGGAAGTTCCATGTTGAGGATTATTGCTGCTGGAAATAGGCGTTCCTGCTACCTGAGCTCCCGTTGAGCTCTCGTGAGATTCAGAAAGTATTGGAAAAAAAAGCCTCGTGGAGTAGGTGAATTGGGTGGCAGCAGAACTGGGATTGCCCCAGAACGTGTGTGGAGGCCGGTGTGAGTTCAGGAATAAAGAATTGCTGTTTGAATCTACAAAGCTGTGTGGTGGCTCGTGATTCTGTGCCCAGCCAAGACTGCAGCATCAGACCCTAGAAGTAGAAGAGCCATTTAGAAGCCTCCAGTTAGATGATGAGTTAGAGGAAAAACCATCAGAGGGGCTCACTTAATGCCATGTCCTTGAGATGGATGAGTTGTGCCGTGTGACTGAGGGTGGGGTGGGGCTGGGGTACAGCAAGACCATGTCCCCTCTTATTGACCCATCTGGGAAGGCTAGCTCCGCCAGGCCAGCATTTAAAACATTACACAGGACCATGGGGACGAGCTGTGTGTGAGTCCCCCCACCCCACCACCGCCTCCCTCCGTCTCTTCCCAGACTCCAAGCTCCCAGGGTTGACAGCAACTTGAGGCTCATCAAGGCTGAGTTCCATGGCGTCTCCCCGACACTCTTCTCGCAGCTGAGTAGCCATCTGTGCTCCCCGGCTCGCAGGGCTGGTCTTGCTACGTGCGTACGACGAAGTCTAAGGCCTCTTGGACTCACAGCCCTTCTCAGATTCTTTTCTGCTCTCTACATTTTATCTTCTCCCCTCAAAAAAAAAAAAAATGTCCTTTTCCCCTTTCTTCAATGAAATGGCCTCTCACATGGAAGCTCACTCGGAAGCTTCTGCCCCTTCTTCTACTTATAGGAAGCCTCGGTCCTTTGTGACCCAAGGCCAAGGTCACATTCCTTGATTACATCACAATTAAGAATTTCCAGTTTTGTGATGAAATCATGAACTTGTAATTAAAAGGCAAATAACCACTTAAAAATATATCTAAAATGTCAGAACCTGGAGTAGTTAAAATATTTAAATGATACAAGGAACTTTTGCAAATTAATTTTTAAAAGCAACACAAGAACCCTACTAGATAAATGGGCAAAGACTCTTGAGTAGGCAGTTCATGAGATGAGAAACTCAAAATAATAAGCAAAGGAAGAAAGGCTCGGACTCATTTAATTGGAGATATAAAAGAAGAACTATAATGAATTATGGGATAGCTTAGCTCTCAAACCTCCCAATCACCCCTATGGCAGAGGCTTGATCCCCAGCCTGAGGCACTACCAGGGGGTGGTGGGATCTTCAGGAAGAAGGGTCTCATGGAAGGAAGTGAGGTCATTGAAGACTGCCCTCGAACAGGGCTGTGGTCCCTTCCTCTCTCCCCTTTACTTCCTGGTTGCCCTGGGGCAAGCAGCCATCCTCTACCCTGTGCTCCTGCCGTGGTGTACTGTGGCACCACAGGCCCAAAGCAATGGAACCAAGTGACCAGAATGAAACTTGGAAACCACAAACCAAAATAAACCTTTCCTCTTTTTAAGCTGATTATTTCAGGTATTTTGTCACAGCAGTGGAAAGTTAACTAACACAAATGGTGAGTTACTACCTGTTGTGGTTAAGCTATTAGTGTCCCCACAAAGCTCATGTGTGAGACAATGCAAGAAGCTTTAGAGGAGAAATGACTGGGTTAAGAGAGCCTTAACCCAACCCATGAATTACTCCCCTGATGGGATTAACTGAGTGGTAAATGAAGGTGAGTAGGGTGTGGCTGGAGGAGGTGGGTCATTGGGGGTGTGGCTTTTGGGTATATATTTGGTATCTGGCAAGTGGAGTTTCTTTCTGCTTCCTGATCATCAAGTGAGCTGCTTTCCTCCACCACACTCTTCTGCCATGATGTTCATCCTCACCTTGAGCCCCAAGGAATGGAGCTACAGACTGAGACCTCTGTAACTGTGAGCCCCCAAATAAACTGTTCCTCCACTAATTGTTTTTGTCAGTTCTTTTAGTCACAGCAGCAAAAAAGCTGACCAAAATACTACCTGACAGATTTGGTAAAGATTAGAAATTCAGGAAATTTCAGGTCACATAATAGGGCTCTTGTGTGATGCTGGTGGGAGTGTAGACGGGCAGTCTTTCTTCAGAGCAATAAGGTGGTACTTAGTCAAATGCATCTACCCCAGGATCAAGAGATCTCATTCCTGGGAATGCCATTGGAGAAATTCTCAAGCTGGTCTCTGAGGGAAGATACATGGAAATGCTTGAGTCAGTCTTGTTAACGGAAACTGAGAGTTGGAGGCACTCTGAGTGTTCATTGTTGGGGGAATAGATACACGAAGGAAATGTGGTGTGGAGTACGATGCAGCACTGAAAAGCCAAGAAACAGAGATAAAGTCAATTTTCATTATGTACAGTAGTTCTGTTCTTTTAAGTCTCACAAATACTGAATCGCTGCTTCTAGGGGATATACAAGTAAGGTTTCTGTGATCCTCTGGTCACAGTGTTTTTGCCAACTGACTAATACATGACCTTGTTTCATGTGTGTTTCAAGACAACTTATCTAATCCATACCGCTGATTGACTGACACTGGATTCGTGGCCCACAGCACTATAACTCTGGCCAGAGCTTGTCTAGTGCATGGATATTCCCTTCAATCACATCACAGCCTTCCAACACTTTGGGACATTCGTCAGCTTCGGCACTATGCTTGGGGACCATTTGAAGCAGTGACATTTCTAAGAAAAAAAGCACTCAAGTGGGAAACATGGCACTAGATAGTTTCTAAAAGGACACTGGTTTCTACCTCTGCTGAACCCTGGTGTAGCAGGGGACTGGAGGTTTCCCTGCTCGGTGTGTGTCTGCAAGTGACCACGGAAAGTGCCACGACTGTTGATCTGGGGGCTGCTGATAAGTTATAGTGAGCAGGTCAAATCTCAAATACAGAATCTGTGAATGATGAGGATGGGTCGGACACTCATAAACCGGGTTGGTTCTTCAAACATACGATTGAATAGGGAAAAAACTAAAAGCGAGAAAGAATCAGATACCTAGCACAAGACCATTGATGTCAAAATGTACCCCAAGCCCACCACACACACTTCCAACAACCCATCCAAATGGGAGGATGCTCTCAAGCCCGTTAAGAAGGCTGCCTCCCGCGTGTGGGTTGGAGGTGAAAAGGAATAAATGATGGACAGAGAAGAGTAGAGACGCCAGTGGGTTCCGAGTGGGGGAACTGAGCTCCTGCCTCCACACGCCCAGGTCTGGACTGACCCCCCTGGCCCCTGTTCCCACCTGCCCTGGGTCTTCTCTCTCTGTGCTCTTGTTCCCAACTCTCTGCTGTCTCCCTGCTCTGTGGACTCTCCCTCCTCCAGGCTGAGATCCTTGAAGGCCGGAACTCTGATTTACTCTGTGCTAGAGTTTGGGTCTTGAATGTCCCCCCAAGCTCCTGTATTAGAGATTTTGTCCCCAGCCCCTGTGGCTCTGAGGAGGTGGCGGAACCGTTAGGAGCTGGGGTCTACTGGGAGGAAGGAGGACCTGGAGGCGTCCCTTGACTGGGATATCAGGACTCGGGCCTCCTCCTGGCGTTCTTCTTTTGCTCCCCAGCACCATGAGCAGAGCAGCTTCTTCACACACCCCCATGGTGTGCTCCCTCCCACAGGCCCAGAAGCAATGGGCCAATCATCTGTGAACCAAACTCTTCAAAACCAGGAGCCCGACACACCTGTCCTCCTTTTAAGTCTGTCTCAGGTATTTTGTACAGTCATGCAAAGCTGATGAGCCCACTCTGAACACCACAGCTGGAGCACAGTTCCTGGCATATTTAATGATTTCCTTGTCTTTTATTCACTTATACCCTATCTGACTTCAAAGAGGATTGGAGATCATTACCAATCAGGGCTTTGCTGAATCCATTTGCTCAAGGAATAAAGGCTTGCACAGGCAAATGAGCAAGTGAACAGGTGATTCCCACACCTCTCCCATCACACCTTGATCTCCACAGGATGACCCCTAACAATAAAAGGGTGCATCCAGCTGGGTCACTGTGGTGCAAGCCTATAATCCCAGCAGCTTGGGAGGCTGAGGCAGGAGGATTACAAGTGCAAAGCCAGCCTCAGCAACTTAGCAAGGCTCTAAGTAACTTAGCAAGACCCTGTCTTTAAATAAAATTTTAAAAAGGGCCTGGGATGTGGCTCAGTAGTTAAGTGTCCCTGGGTTCAATTCCAAGTACAAAAAAAAAAAATGTCGGGGGGCTTGTCTAGAGCAGAGCACAAGATGCTTTTGTCTCCCTTGAACTTGACCCTGAAGAGCTGATAATACAAACTAGTGCTATGTTTGCTCTTTGGACAACTGCTGATGACTCACATTCCGATTATCATAAACCAAACTGCCCACTACTCTAAATCATTGATTCAGAATGTCTTGAATGGGTTCGAATCTAGTTTCTGTCCAATGTAATGTACTGCCCATTTCTCTCAGTTCTCTGTCACCTGTCAGCTAAGAATGCTTCCAATTACCTTAAATTGTTGATGAAGCTCAGGGTAACAGAACAAGCCCCAGGATGATGGGCCATCTCTCACCCCTAAGAATGCGCCTGTGAATTCTCGGAGGCAAGTTGCACCCATCTCCTGGCATTTAGATTGATTTGCTCTTTCTCTTTCTCTGTTTTTCATTTCTCCTCAAAAATCCCTGACTTCTTCCCAAAGAGAATCTCGTAAAATATCTGCCTCCAGGGTTCAGGATGTGGCAAGGGGGTAGAGCATTTACCTGGACCAGGATTAGATCCAAGCATTTAAAACAAAAACGAAAAATCCAAAAAGGAAAACAAAAACACTCCCTGAAATCCAGATCGGCTTTGTCCACGCCAATTCCCTGGATCTTAGCATGACGTTGGTCACTGAGCCGCAGAGGTGGGAACGCGTGTTAGATGTCCTTGTAACCTTGGTATTTCACAGAGGAGGAAAAGGATGGGGAGAGTACAGTCGTCCTTCAGTAGCTACAGGATGTCAGTCCCAGGACCCCTGTGGATACTAAGGCTCAAGGATGCTCAAGACCCTTGTATAAAATGGTGGAATATTTGTATACACCTACCCACATCCTCCCACACACTTCAAATCATCTCTGGATTACTTATAATATCAGTACAATGTAAATGATCTGCAAATAGTTATGATGTGATATTGTCTAGGGGAATGACAAGAAACAAGACTGTACTGGCAGTAGTACAGATGCAATTTTAGTGTCAACATACCTTATATACAAACATAGGTATGATAAATTGTGGTATAAAGGTGTATTAAGAATGCAAAAAAAATAAGAGAGCTCATGTATAATGGCATAATTTGGCGTGAACATACTTTATATACAGAGTTACGAAAAATTGTGCTGTGAATGGATAATTATGAATGTAATGCATTTCACTATTGTCATGTATGTAAGAAATAAAAAATAAATAAATAAAAATTCTCTTTAAAATCTGAGGTTGGTTGAATTCACAGATACAGAGCCGACAGATCAGGAGAACCGCCTGCACTCTAAATGATTCCTCACCCAAATGCTCACCTGCACCATCACACTTCCAGGCCAGGCGTGTGATCAGTGACCCTGGGTCAACTTGAACCTGGGCTCCTGACCCCACACACAAGGGTCTTTACAAAGTGTCCTTCCACTTTAAGAGAGACCATGCTGACTCCCAGTGACCGCCTCTTGCTTTTGCTCACTGTCTGTTAAATAAACGTGCTCAAGAATGTTTTGGGGCTTCATGTAACTTGGAGAAAATTGAAACCCAGAGAGCATCCAAGGCTTTAAAATAAGCCAAGCCTCTGGGGCAGACATATTACATTCCAGAACCCAGAAACAACCTGTGTATCACCCCGGAAATACTGTGGGCAAGCTTTCTGTTTTGCTTTGCTTTTAGAGTTTTATTTTATTTTGTGTTTTTTACCCACATTTTTATTGGTGCCTTAGAGTTGTACATACTGGTAGAATTTGGTGATACACATCCATACCTACACAAATCTAACAATATAATTTGGCCCATATCATTCCCCAGTATTTCCCCTCTCCTTCTCCTCCTTCCCATCCTGGTCTCCCTTCGATTTTTTTTAATCTTTTTTTTTATTGGTTGTTCACAACATTACAAAGCTCTTGACATATCATATTTCATACATTAGATTGAAGTGGGTTATGAACCCCCAATTTTACCCCAAATGCAGATTGCAGAATCACGTCGGTTACACATCACATTTTTACATAATGCCCTATTAGTAACTGTTGTATTCTGCTACCTTTCCTATCCCCTACTATCCCCCCTCCCCTCTTCTCTCTCTACCCCATCTACTATAATTCATTTCTCTCCTTATTTATTTTCCCATTCCCCTCACAACCTCTTATATGTAATTTTGTATAGCAATGAGGGTCTCCCTTCATTTCCATGCAATTTCCCTTTTCTCTCCCTTTCCCTCCCATCTCATGTCTCTGTTTAAAGTTAATCTTTTCTTCCTGCTCTTCCTCCCTGCTCTGTTCATAGTTGCTCTCATTATATCAAAGAAGACATTTGGTATTTGTTTTTTAGGGATTGGCTAGCTTCACTAAGCATAATCTGCTCTAGTGCCATCCATTTCCCTGCAAATTCTATGATTTTGTCATTTTTTATTGCTGCATAGTACTCCATTGTGTATAGATGCCACATTTTTTTTATCCATTCATCTATTGAAGGGCATCTGGGTTGGTTCCACAGTCTAGCTATTGTGAATTGTGCTGCTATGAACATCGATGTGGCAGTATCCCTGTAGCATGCTCTTTTAAGGTCTTCAGGGAATAGTCCGAGAAGGGCAATAGCAGGGTCAAATGGTGGTTCCATTCCCAGCTTTCCCAGGAATCTCCAAACTGCTTTCCAAATTGGCCGCACCAATTTGCAGTCCCACCAGCAATGTACAAGTGTACCCTTTTCTCCACATCCTCGCCAGCACTTGTTGTTGTTTGACTTCATAATGGCTACCAATCTTACTGGAGTGAGATGGTATCTTAGGGTGGTTTTGATTTGCATTTCTCTGACTGCTAGAGATGGTGAGCATTTTTTCATGTACTTGTTGATTGATTGTAATCCTCCTCTGAGAAGTGTCTGTTCAGGTCCTTGGCCCATTTGTTGATTGGGTTATTTGTTATCTTATTGTCTAATTTTTTGAGTTCTTTGTATACTCTGGATATTAGGGCTCTATCTGAAGTGTGAGGAGTAAAGATTTGTTCCCATGATGTAGGCTCCCTATTTACCTCTCTTATTGTTTCTCTTGCTGAGAAAAACTTTTTAGTTTAAGTAAGTCCCATTTGTTGATTCTTGTTATTAACTCTTGTGCTATGGGTGTCCTATTAAGGAATTTGGAGCCCAACCCCACATTTGTAGATCGGAGCCAACTTTTTCTTTTATCAGACGCAGAGTCTCTGATTTGATATCAAGCTCCTTGATCCATTTTGAGTTAACTTTTGTGCATGGTGAGAGAAAGGGATTCAGTTTCATTTTGTTGCATATGGATTTCCAGTTTTCCCAACACCATTTGTTGAAGATGCTATCCTTCCTCCATTGCATGCTTTTAGCCCCTTTATCAAATATAAGATAGTTGTAACTTTGTGGATTAGTCTCTGTGTCCTCTATTCTATACCATTGGTCCACCCGCCTGTTTTGGTACCAGTACCATGCTGTTTTTGTCACTATTGCTCTGTAATATAGTTTGAAATCTGGTATTGCTATACCGCCTGATTCACACTTCCTGTTTAGAATTGCTTTTGCTATTCTGGGTCTTTTATTTTTCCATGTGAATTTCATGATTGCTTTATCTATTTCTACAAGAAATGCCATTGGGATTTTGATTGGCATTGCATTAAACCTATAGAGAACTTTTGGTAATATCGCCATTTTGATGATGTTAGTTCTGCCTATCCATGAACAGGGTATATTTTTCCATCTTCTGAGGTCTTCTTCTACTTCTCTCTTTAGGGTTCTGTAGTTTTCATTGTATAAATCTTTCACCTCTTTTGTTAGGTTGATTCCCAAGTATTTTATTTTTTTTGAGGATATTGTGAATGGAGTGTTTTTCCTCATTTCCGTTTCAGAAGTTTTGTCGCTGATATACAGAAATGCCTTTGATTTATGCATGTTGATTTTATATCCTGCCACTTTGCTGAATTCATTTATTAGTTCTAGTAGTTTCTTTGTAGACCCTTTTGGGTCTTCTAGGTATAGAATCATGTCATCTGCAAATAGTGATAATTTAAGTTCTTCTTTTCCTATTTTTATGCCTTTAATTTCTTTTGTCTGTCTAATTGCTCTGGCTAGTATTTCAAGGACTAAATTAAATTGAAGTGGTGATAGGGGGCATCCCTGTCTTGTTCCAGATTTTAGAGGGAATGCCTTCAACTTTTGTCCATTCAGAATGATGCTAGCCTGAGGCTTAGCATAGATAGCTTTTACAATGTCAAGGTAAGTTCCTGTTATCCCTAGTTTTTCTAATGTTTTGAACATAAAGGGATGCTGTACTTTGTCGAATGCTTTCTCTGCATCTATCGAGATGATCATATGGTTCTTATTTTTAAGTCTATTGATGTGGTGAATAACATTTATTGATTTCCGTATATTAAACCATCCTTGCATCCCAGGGATGAATCCTACTTGATCATGGTGCACAATTTTTTTGATGTGTTTTTGTATTCGATTCGCCAGACTTTTATTGAGGATTTTTGCATCTAGGTTCATTAGAGATATTGGTCGGTAGTTTTCTTTCTTTGAGGTGTCTTTGGTTTCGGAATCAGGGTGATGTTGGCCTCATAGAATGAATTTGGAAGAGCTCCCTCTTTTTCTATTTCCTGAAATAACTTGAAAAGTATGGGTATTAATTCGTCTTTAAAGGTTTTGTAAAACTCCGCTGTATACCCATCCGGTCCTGGGCTTTTCTTGGTTGGAAGTCTTTTGATGGCTTCTTCAATTTCATCTATTGATATTGGTCTGTTCAAATTGTGTGTATCCTCCTGACTCAGTCTGGGCAAATCATATGACTTAAGATATTTATCGATGTCTTCACTATCTTCTATTTTGTTGGAATATAGGTTTTCAAAATAATTTCTAATTGTCTTCTGTATTTCTGTAGCATCTGTTGTGATATTGCCTTTTTCATCCCATATGTTAGTAATTTGAGTTCTCTCTCTTCTCTTTGTTAGCATGGCTAAAGGTCTGTCGATCTTATTTATTTTTTCGAAGAACCAACTTTTTGTTTTGTTAATTTTTTCAATAGTTTCTTTTGTTTCAATTTCATTGATTTCCGCTCTGATTTTAATTATTTCTTGCCTTCTGCTACATTTGCTGTTGTTTTGCTCTTCCTTTTCTAGGGCTTTGAGATGAAGTGTGAGCTCATTTATTTGTTGATTTTTTCTTTTTTTGAGGAATGACCACCAGGCGATGAATTTTCCTCTTAAAACTGCTTTCATTGTGTCCCATAGATTCCGATATGTTGTGTCTGTATTTTCATTTATCTCTAAGAATTTTTTAATTTCCTCCTTTATGTCTTCTGTAACCTATTGATCATTCAGTAACATATTGTTCATTTTCCATGTGATGTAGGATTTTTCCTTCCTTCTTTTATCATTGATTTCCAGTTTAATTCCATTATGATCAGATAAAATGCATGGTATTATCTCCACCCCTTTATATTTACTGAGGGTTGCCCTATGGCATAATATATGGTCTATTTTTGAGGAGGATCCATGTGCTGCTGAGAAAAAAGTATATCCATTTGATGATGGTTGATATATTCTATATATGTCAGTTAAGTCTAGGTTATTGATTGTGATATTGAGTTCTATAGTTTCTTTATTCAACTTTTGTTTGGAGGATCTGTCCAATGGTGAGAGAGGTGTGTTGAAGTCACCCATAATTATTGTGTTGTGGTCTATTTGATTCTTGAACTTGAGGAGAATTGGTTTTATGAATGTCGCAGCACCCTTATTTGGTGCATAAATATTGATAATTGTTATGTCTTGTTGGTGAATGGTTCCTTTTAACAGTATATAATGTCCTTCTTTATCCCTTTTGATTAACTTAGTCTTGAAGTCGATTTTATTCGATATGAGGTTGGCCACCCCTGCTTGCTTACGAGGACCGTGTGCATGGTATATTTTTTCCCATCCTTTCACCTTCAGCCTGTGTATGTCTTTTCCAATCAGATGTGTCTCCTGGAGGCAGCATATTGTTGGATTTGTTTTTTTTTAATCCATGATACCAGCCTATGTCGCTTTATTGGAGAGTTTAAGCCATTAACATTCAGAGTTACTATTGATATATGGTTTGTACTTCCATCCATGTTTGATTATTTATCCTTTTTTAAAAAAATTTAGTTTGTTTTTTCATGATTATCTTTCCCCTCGCCCTCTGTCTTTACCGAGGCACTTCCTACTGATGGTTTTGGTTATTGTTTTTCATTTCTTCCTCGTGTAGTGTTTTGCTCAAAATGCTTTGCAATGCTGGTTTTCTGGCTGCAAATTCTTTTAACTTTTGTTTATCATGAAAGATTTTTATTTCGTTGTCATACCTGAAGCTTAATTTTGCTGGATACAGAATTCTTGGTTGGCATCCATTGTCTTTCAGTGTTTGAAATACATTGTTCCATGACCTTCTTGCTTTCAGTGTCTGTGATGAAAAATCCGTTGTTAACCTTATTGGTTTACCCCTGAATGTAATCTGTCTCCCTTCTCTTGTGGCTTTTAATATTTTCTCTTTGTTCTGTGTATTGGATATCTTCATAACAATGTGTCTTGGCGTTGGTCTACTGTGATTTTGTGTGCTCGGTGTCCTGTATGCATCTTCAATTTGTGTATCTGTTTCCTTTTTTATTTCTGGAAAGTTTTCTGTAATTATTTCATTCAGCAGGTTACTCATTCCCTTGGTTTGAATCTCTGTACCTTCTTCTATCCCGATGACTCGTAAGTTTGGTTTTTTTATGTTATCCCATAACTCTTGGATGTTTTTCTCGTGATTTTTTACCAGCCTTTCTGAGTTGGCTAGACTCTTTTCAAGATGATATATTTTGTCTTCATTATCTGACGTTCTGGCTTCTACTTGCTCCACTCTGTTAGTGATACTCTCAATTGAGTTTTTAATTTGGTTTATTATTTCCTTCATTTCTAGAATTATTGTTTGATTATTTTTTATAATCTCTATCTCCTGATAAAGATGCTTAACTTCTTCTTTTATCTGTTTATGTAATTCATTCTCAATGTGTTCTTTCGCTGCTTGAATTTGCTGTCTTGTATCCTCTTTAAGGTTCCATTCCATCTGTCTAAGTTGTTCCTTGAGTTCTTTATATGACCATGTTTCTGATGACTCTAGGTCCTCCTAAATATTTAGGCTGTCCTGCATTGTTTGTACTCCTTTTCTTCCTTGCTTTTTGAAGCTGCTCATGTTACTTCTTGTTCTGTTTGACTGCTGAGTTACTGTTTACTCCTATAAATTTATTAGATGCTTGGGAGGAAAGGTATTAGAAGGGAAGGGAAGAAGTCACTAAAGAGAATGAGAGTAAGCAGGTAGAATTCAAGGAAGGGGGGATAAGATAATTGAAAAGAAATGAAAAGAGAAAAGAAGAAAAAAATAGGAAATAAAAAAAGAAAAAAAATTTAAAAATAATAAAAAAATTAAAATTAAAATTAGAAGAAAAAAATTTAAAAAAATTGTAAAAAAAATTTAAAAAAACATCAAGAAAGAAAAATGAAAATGAAAGAAAAACCCAAATCAAAAAAAAAAAGAGAGAAAAGAAAAAAAAACTAATAAATGCAGTCTTAGAGTTTGTTTAACTTCTCTTCCAGTAGGTGGCGATGTGCCCACCAGGCCAAGTTTCTCCTGTCAATACGCGGGAACCAATCACTGTGCAGCAGCTCCTCCCAGACTGGGCGAGTCTCCAATCCTGAGTGCCTAGGGCCTCCTCTTGTGTCTAGTCACTTCCCACTTTTCCTCTAGCCAGGCCCCTCTCACGGGTGCCGCTCACCACAATACTGGCTACACGCCAGGTCTGCTGCTCCCGGGAGCCCTGTTTTCATGAACGACTGGGCACACTCTTCCAGTTTGCCATTCCCTCAGACCCTAAGTTTGTAGAGCTTGGGGCTGAGAATCCTCAGCGAATTTTACTTGCCCTCCGGTAGCCACTCCCTGGGTAGCTGGTGCAAGAGACCTCAGCTGTCAGCACTGGTGGGAGCGGTAGTTCTGCGCCCTGGGTCCCGCGCCACGGCTGATTCCCTTGGGCTGGCTATAGCGCTCACGGGAGAGCTGGGAGGGGCCCTTACGGGAGAGCTGGGAGGGACCCTTAAGGTTTCCCCGATGTGTGGAGAGGGAAGGCTAGGGAATTACACACCTGTACCCGCAGGTTTCAATGAAGTTATCTCCTCCACTGCAGTCTGATGACGTCAGTTCTCTGCCATGGTGGTATCTCTTGTAAATGGCGACAGTTCGTTTCCCTTTGCCGGGCGACCAATGCAACGGGTGGGTCCTTACTGTCTCTCCCAAGCCCCGTTTCAAACCTGTGGCCACTACCTATGAAGGCTCGGTAGGCATTTACCTCCGTAGGATGAGAAGGGCTGACCAGTTGTTTCAGCCGGATGGATTAGTGCTGAGTCACAGCTGTTTGTCTGCGGGAAGCAGGCGAACGGGAGCTTGAATTCAGCCGATCCGGGCTCAGAGTGTGTTCTGAGAGGCCCAGACTGTTCGCCCCAGATCCACGTCAGCTCAGCATTGCCTAGTGATCCTGAGCAAACAGATTTAGGTTGTTTACGACTCCCTATGCCTGCACAGCTGAAGAGGTCAGGGACTTGATCTCTCTGCGCCCGCCGCCATGTTGGAATCCCCGTCTCCCTTCGATTTTTATGAGAGACCCCAATACCTTTCTTTTCCTTGATCCTCTCTAGCTTCCACATATGTGAGAAAACAAGACCCTTGATCTGCTGAGTTTGGCTTATTTCATTTAACACAATGTTCTCAAGTTCTATCCATTTTCCTGCAAACGACATGATTTCATTTTCTTTATGGCTGTGGGCAGGCTTTTTGGAAGGTTTGCAAAGGATCCTGGAGAAGAATGGAACTGAGTAGACTTCTTTGAGGAATGGAAAAAGCTTTTGATAGAAAAAAATTGTCTTAAAATTGAGGAAATTGGAGCTGCAGTCCAGAGTTGGGAACATAGGCAGGATATTCTGGACAAGGCTTTTTCCATTACAAGTAACAAAGGAATGATTTTAGCTCACCTAAGTGTCCAGGCTGGGGTTCATCAGGACAGCTGGGTCTGGAGGAGACATTACAGGGACATTTTTTCCATCTCTCAACCCATCATTCAGACCCTCCCTTCTCAGGAAGGCCTCCCAGAGGTGGGTAACAGCATCTCCCACAATCCTACTGGGGAAAGAGTGCCTTTTTCCCAATAATTCCAAAAATGTCCCATGGATTCTCCTGAAGAGCGGATTTAGTGATTTAGCAAATCAAAACTCCGGGATGTCCTGTTACATTGAATTTCACATAAACAACGCATAATTTCTTAGTTCTAAGTGTGTCTCATGCAATATTGGGGACGTATAAGACACTATTTAGCTAAATTATGAATTTAAATTTGGCATAGATCAGTATCCTGTATTTTATCTGGCAATGCATCCCCACACCACTCTATGTGGCTAGGCAGATGGGGAGCTTAACTGGAGCCCAGAGTGAGGTCAGCCCTCCCCAATCCATCCCATGGACAGGGAGTAAGAAGTGAGTGGATCACCAATCCAGTATGGTTGTGCATGGCTTAAAGATGGAGAAAATGCCTTATTAGGTGAGTTCATCATTGTGCAAGCTTGACAGGGGGTGCTTACACAAAAGAAGACGGACTACCTTAGTCAGTCCATGTGGCCTCTCTGTGCAATCCAGAGACTCAGTAAACACAAAATGCACGAAGCTGCTGCTGGCAGAACACACCACACTGTTTTACCTATGAAAATGACATCCTTAGGCCATGGGAATTTTCAGCTCCACTCAAATCTTACCGGACCACCATAGTACAGTGGTCAGTCGTTGATGGAGACATCTGTGTATGTATGACCCATCTGCATGTGTACAGAGAAACTCAGTGTTGTACAGATAAAACAGAGACCCACTGCAACTTATTCCATGGGCAGCAAGATAAAAGTGATTCATTTTTCCCTGTTACCCCACACCCAGTAGTACTGAGACTCTCCCAGCTGCTTTATCTGGGTCTCAAGTCCTATGGCCCCTAGTCTGCAGACTCCTAGAGAAAAGACATGTGTTTCTTGTTAACCACGGCAATCCTGCCCATAGTAGAAACTCAATTAAAAATTGTTGACTGACTGAATGAAGCACTACATATACTTTATATTTCCTTCCTGGGCCAATTCAATTATTCCTACTAGACGAGATTCCTCAAAAGAGACCTTCAAAATGTTTTTAACATGAACAATGGTGATGATCTGATAACAATAGCAAGGCTAACATGCTGAGCCTCTCTGGCACAGCTTACCTCTGGCTCTCTTGAAATGTTCTTTGAGAAGCTCATAAATTCCAACTGATAATATCTCGGAAAGAAGATGAGTGTTATTCTCCCGATTTACATATACATCAGAGGTTGGACCATTCCATCAAGACCACGAATAGAGTAGATGGGATCTGGCAGCTTGGGACCCCCACTATGGGCTGGTTCACCAGCTGAGATCTCTTGTGTTTTGAGGAATCACAACACTTGTTCTCTGAATGCCACATTTCAGCTGAGAGAAAGATGAATAATTCCTGTGGAAAGTTGAAATATGGGGACTTTTTTTTTTGTTTGTTTCAGGCAAAATGCTTAGCTGAGTGTTCTACTGAGAGAAATCTTTTCTGAAGACGGGTTTCAGAATGAAGAAAGAGGAGCTGGAGGAGAAGTCAGCAGACTTTGGGTTCAGTCCTGGCCCTACCTGTCATCCCAGGTCTCCTCAGGAGACAGACACAGTAAAGGCTGTTCACCTGCTGACAGCAGAGAGCCCACAGGTTCTCTGAAACCACACGAAGAGCCCTGTCTGAGGGACACCTGTCACACTGTGTTCGCTTGCAGTGTTGAACCTTGGTTACAATGATTCTTTGACAAAAGGAAATAAAATGTCTGGGGGGAAAGTCTTCTTGTTCTGATTCATCCCAAAACTTCATATGGGTCCCAAAGCCTTCTCTGTCCTCATAAGGAAGGTGTTATTAACTCCATTTTTCCAGAGGAAATTTTGACTCAGTAATTACCTACCCAAAGTGAAACAGAGTAACTGTTAGAGTTGGGATTTGAAGCCTGAGGATTGGACTCCAAAACCCCTGAGCTCTTGCTGCGACACCAGCCTGCTTCTCCAGGGGACCTGAGGAGGGAGTGAGATGGTGGTGTTAACATGGCAGGTACCCCCTAGGGAATTGTTAAGTTTCATCTTTACACAGGAAAACTGATCTGAACAATGAGCTTTTCTGGTGGAAGACAAGTTGGTATGCTAACATGGCCTTTGGAAAGTACCCCACGCTGGAAGGTAGCCATGACAGAAGATCACGCAATGAGCATGAGGAGGACAGGGAGAACAGGCGCCATAACTGAATCAGATAATGCTGACGGGGAGAGGATTCATGGCCATGGCTGAGAGGATACATGAGGACCACATCTGAGGCAGTTGTGGGACCAAGGAGGTCCCATTTCTTTGGAGACAATAAAGGACTTAGGTGAAAATTGTATAGGTTTTGAGCTGCCCATGGTGGTCTCTCCTCCAGGCTGCTTTTGTTCCTGATCCAGGGTTCTGGACTCCACACACCCTGCCCAGCACAGGGGTGCTCTCTGCTATTCCCTAAGTGATTCCAGCCCAAGTTGATCCTCAGCTTCCACGTTGAAGAGGTTATGGCATGGGCCACCACACCCAGCACAAATTGTTCTTTCTAGGTGTGTCTATAAGGGTGTTTCCAGAAGAGATTAGCTTTGGAATTGGTAGACTGATGGGGGGGAAAAATCCAGCATCACCAATGTGGGGTAGCCTCATCCAGCCTGTTGATGACACCTAATAGCCCAAATTTGCCCAAGTGTGGAGAAGGGCAAATTCCCTCCTTTCCTGGAGCTGAGACACCCATCTTCTCCTGCCTTTGGGCATCTAAGCTCCTGGGTCTTAGGTATTCCAACTCTGGGATGTATACTCAGCACTCCTACCCCAGGTTCTCAGGCCTTCAACTTCAGACTGGTTTGGCTACACAGCCTTCAGATTCAGACGAACGATACCATCAACATCATGGCAGAGAATGGATTGCAGATGTCTTGGCCACCATAATTGCATTAGCCAACTCCCATAATAAATCTCCTTCGTGTGTCTTCGCGTATCCTATGGACTCTGTTTCTCTAGAGAACCCTGATTAATAGAGGCCACATCAACCTTCTAGGCTGCCCTAGCAAAGGACCACAGACTGTGGTTAAATACAGACGTTCATTTCTTCACAGTTCTGGGGGCTACAAGTCCAAGATCAGGTGCAGGTAGCATTGGTTTCTCCTGAGGCCCCTCCCCTGGTGTGGCCCCGTGTGGTCCTGTCTCTGTACCTATCTGTGTCCTAATCTCATTTTATTACCAGGGTGATACTGGATTAGGACCTACCCCTGATGACCTCCTTTAAACTTCATTGCCTCTTTAAAGGCCTTATCTTTGAATATAGTCACAATGACGTACTGGAGGTGAGGACTTCAACTTATGAATTGGGGAGGAGACACATAGCCCATAGCAAGGGCAAAAGCCACCTCTCCCCAGTAGAGGGTGACCCAAGAACTGGCCTCCCAAATACACAATCCAAGTCGAAGCTGAGTGTTTGCTACATACTGAGGACTCCTGTCCCTGCTGGCCCTTTCTGGCACACCACTGCCCCCCCCCTTCCAAGTTAGAAGTTATGGAGTGGCATCATGTAGTCAGCACCAAACACCCTCCTTCCCAACACCCCTCAACAGCCTGAAGGCCAGGTGCAGTCTTCCATGCTTCCTGTGCTAATCCCAGGCAAGCTTCCCCAACTCCCAGTCCAGATCTACAAAAAATAAATTTCTTTTCTTTATAAATTGTCCAGTCTGTGGTATTCTGTTATCACAACAGAAAACAGACTTAGGCACCAGGACAAGGGGTAGAGCTATGAGCAGATCTGAGAAACACACATCGTTTGAGAGTAAAGCCCCAAGCTCAGCTGAGAGCCGACGGGATGAATGGCCGGTTCCCATGGACCAGGATCTTGTCAAGTCAGTGCCCAGCATAGAGTGGGCAGGTGATAAATGTCTATGGAATAAAAAGCAGAGCTTTTTTCAAAGGAAATTAAGAAAACAGTTCTCATCTAAGACGCTCAATTTGTACAACAACAAAAGGGACCTACTTTGAATTTTAAGGGCCATTTTCAGGAAGCAGTTGAAGTTGGGGACAACAAGCCATACTGTCACAAATATATTCAGTGGCCTTAACCGCTCACTTGGTGTCCTTCTGGGTAACTTATAGGAGCTGGAACATGTCAAGCCCTGCATGGCCTACGTTGATTTTTTTTCAAAGTCATTATATATATATATATATATATATATATATATATATATATATATATATATATATCACATACTATCTGTGTATATGTATTCTATGTGTGTGTATATAGCATGTATGCACATACATATGTGCTTGTGTATATACACAATGTGTGTGTTTGTGTGTGTGTGTGTGTATGTGTGTGATGTGTGTTTCTTGGAAAAGAAGGCCAATTAGTCCCCTTTAGCCAACTCTTGGGAAAAGTACCAAAATAAAAATTTAGTGGCCAAATGATTTCATCTAAGCACACAACTGTGGAGATGTGGAGATACAGTGACCAGGTAAAAAGAGCCATGAGCAAAGAATCCAGGTATCTAAGTTCCACATCTCTTAGACCAACCAACTGAGTTACGGGGCAAGTAACGTAGCCTGTCTAAGTCTCATTTTCCTGGTCTATAAAATTACAAGGGTCGGAAGAGCCTCTATTGGCTTTACCCACAAGAGGGACCCTCTACAACTGGTTTTCACACATGCCTTCCCTCCCCCTTCCCAGCCTCTTCCCTCAAGGTCAAGAATGACGAGCAGCCAGTGACTGAGCACCTAGGCTGCACAGGAGCATGCCACATGCTCAGAGGGACTTGCCAAGGACCCAAGGGTAGGGACAGAAGGGAGATCCCTCACCAGAACCAGGAACATTATATTATTTATTTTATTTTTTAATAGGATTTTTTTAGTTGTCAATGGACCTTTATTTTATTATTAATCTATATGCAGTGCTGAGAATCAAACCCAGAGCCTCACACCTGCTAGTCAAGTGCTCTCCCACTGAGCCACAACCCCAGCCCCTTAATTTTTCTTTTTTCGGTTTTATTTTCTTTTTATTTTATTTTATTTTATTTTTTATTGGTTGTTCAGAACATTACAAAGCTCTTGACATATCATATTTCATACATTAGATTGAAGTGGGTTATGAACCCCCAATTTTACCCCAAATGCAGATTGCAGAATCACGTGGGTTACACATCCACAATTTTACATAATGCCCTATTAGTAATTGTTGTATTCTGCTACCTTTCCTATCCCCTACTATCCCCCCTCCCCTCCCCTCCCATCTTCTCTCTCTACCCCATCTACTGTAATTCATTTCTCTCCTTATTTATTTTCCCATTCCCCTCACAACCTCTTATATGTAATTTTGTATAGCAATGAGGGTCTCCCTTCATTTCCATGCAATTTCCCTTTTCTCTCCCTTTCCCTCCCATCTCATGTCTCTGTTTACAGTTAATCTTTTCTTCCTGCTCTTCCTCCCTGCTCTGTTCATAGTTGCTCTTATTATATCAAAGAAGACATTTGGTATTTGTTTTTTAGGGATTGGCTAGCTTCACTAAGCATAATCTGCTCTAGTGCCATCCATTTCCCTGCAAATTCTATGATTTTGTCATTTTTTATTGCTGCATAGTACTCCGTTGTGTATAGATGCCACATTTTTTTATCCATTCATCTATTGAAGGGCATCTGGGTTGGTTCCACAGTCTAGCTATTGTGAATTGTGCTGCTATGAACATCGATGTGGCAGTATCCCTGTAGCATGCTCTTTTAAGGTCTTCAGGGAATAGTCCGAGAAGGGCAATAGCAGGGTCAAATGGTGGTTCCATTCCCAGCTTTCCCAGGAATCTCCAAACTGCTTTCCAAATTGGCCGCACCAATTTGCAGTCCCACCAGCAATGTACAAGTGTACCCTTTTCTCCACATCCTCGCCAGCACTTGTTGTTGTTTGACTTCATAGTGGCTGCCAATCTTACTGGAGTGAGATGGTATCTTAGGGTGGTTTTGATTTGCATTTCACTTAACTAAAATATAGTCTCTGCCCCCATAGAGAACAGAAAAATGCCAGGAAAGAGACCTGCTGCAGGGTCCGTGGCGGAAGAGGTACAGACCTGCCTGGCACTCTTAATGTGTCCTTTCCCAATGTCACGGAGCAGGGAAGCTGCTTCCAGAACAAGCCCCTTGAAGTCTGTTCTTCTGTTTAGAGCTGAAATTCTTTAAACAATGGGGCTGGGGCTGGGGCTCAGTGGTAGAGCACTCACTTAGCATGTGCGAGGCCCTGGGTTCGAGCCTCAGCACCCCATAAAAATAAATAAAGACAATAAAGGTATTGGATCCAACTACAACTAAAAAATAAATGTTTTTTTAAAATTCTTTAAACAATTTCTGTGTTCAAGTAAAGAAGACCAGGGCTGCTGAGAGGAAAATAGACAAAATCTGCAAATGGGGAGTGAGTGGGGCACTTTAATGACAAGGTGTGGAACTCTTAGGTGACAATGAGGCAAATATAAGGGACCCAAGGGAGAGCAGCAAAAGAGCAAAAAGAGGCCGTGAGGGACATTTTGAGAAACAGGTACAGACGCCAGGCAGGCTGAGCCCCCGGCAGCGTCTCTGCCGCCAGTGAAATTTCCTGAGCAAATGAACAGTCCGTGAATTGTTAAAGCAAGTGACAGGAGGAGTAAGTGGGAACCTGGGCTCACTCCCGACACTCCAGGGAAGGGGGAGACGCCTGGAGGGTGGGGTGAAGAGGGAACTCCAGCCTGCAGGCTCGGGCTGGGCCCTCCAGGTGCCACGGCGGGAACAACCTCCTTTGTCATCAGCTCTGATGGGGCATGATTATTTTTTTTAAGTCTTGAAAGCACTATTTTTACCCTGAGCACATTTTTTTTTTCCTTCCAAAGGAACAAAAGGATCACAACCCACATGCTCCTCAAACTGGCAGCCCTGGGAACAGGCAGGGCTCAGACTCACATATGGAGGGAGCTACCCCGCATTCCCACCCCCTCCTCCGTCCCACAGAGAGAAGGCTACAGGAGTGCCAGGGCGTGGTGTTGTCACCCCTCCTGCAACAGGAGCAGAGACAGTGCCAGATGATGAATGACAGGGACATCCTGTCGGGTCTGGCCATTGACAAGTAGCATCTTAAGAATGAAGGGCTCCTCCTTCTTGGTGATCTCTCTCTCTCTCTCTCTCTCTCTCTCTCTCTCTCTCTCACACACACACACACACACACACACACACGCACACGCACACAGAGAGAGAGAGACAGACAGACAGACAGACAGAGACAGGGACAGAGAGAGCTGGTAGCCTGATCTATTCTTCCATAAAGAAGTTCGGTCTTGCTGCTTCAGAGTTCGTATCTCTGTCCCTTACAACTTCCAAGGCAGCTGATTATGTCTGATTGGGTCCTTCAGCAGTTTAGGAAAAGCTAAAACTTCCACCATCTTTTCTTTCCTTTCTTTTCCTCCAAATAACAAGTATTTAGAGATCATGCTCAGAGACACCAATAAGATGTTTTCCGTGCCCTCCCATGTGATGCCTTAAAGGTTGAGAGTGGAAGTGCTTATCTGTGATGTATCTGGGAGAGAGAAGAGAGAGAGAGAGGGAGAGAGAGAGAGAGAGGTTTATTTTATCTCCATTTTTTAAAGAAAGAAAAATCTGGTAAAAACCACACAACAGTTCCACAGTCTGCCTTAACTTTCTGAGTTTCTCTTAAAATGGAAAATATTAAGAGTATTACTCATACACTTATTTTAAAAATGGAAGGCAAAGGGAGAGCAGTGATTCATCCCCAACTCCTGAGACAAAGAGCAAACCAGTGTTAGAGTGACTTCTCTTGGGTCTTTGGATTTGGACTGAAGTTTGAGGGCTTGGTGTCCCCTGGGAGAGGATGTGGGCTGCACATGGTGCATCCCCCAGGCCCGCTCTGACCTTATCTCCTTTTCAGAATCCGGGTCTCACTCCTCCCCCATCCTGACCCTCTCTCCATCTAGGCTCTTGGACTGAGCCCAGCTGAGAACTTGCACCTTCATGCTCCTGGGTGCCTGCTGCAGGCCACTCTGGAAGGTCCTCCCCAAGGTCATAGGAACACTGGAGCCAGGAGGAGCACTGAAGCCACTTCCCCTCCCGCTCTGACACCAGCCCTGTGGCCCAGGAAATGATTTTTGCCCTTCAGTGGTCTTGTGAACAGGGCCTGTGACAGAGTCCTGAGGCTTCCTGGTCCCCAAATCCACACAACACTTAAGAAACAGAAACAAAAATGGCACTGAAAATACATGGGCTGGGGGAGGGCCAGATATGGCTTAAAGAAAACTATTATGGGATATTTGCCATAGAGGAAATAATAAATCAAGGTAATGATCCTGCACCTGGGCAACACTTTCCGTAAAGATAAGTCAGTTTCACCTTATAGAAGGATATTAAACAGATCTGTCAACCCCAGGCAAAGCAGGCTGGCTAAATAGACTGACAATTAATAGACAGCCCAGAAGATAAACAGCATTCTGAGAAGTCACTTAAAGGCTGGCATTTTTTTTTAAAACTGGGGGTGTTTAGAGAAGAGCAGAGTTGAAGAATTAAGTGCCAGATAAGAAGGGGGACTCCTGGGCTCCAGTCCCAGGCCCCATTCTGAATCAATGCCCCACCTCTTAGGGCTGAGATCAAATGTTATGAATCCCTTTACCAGAAGATTACAACTTCCTCTTAAAAGCCCAGTTTTTAAAGGGTTAATCAGCTCATTGGTATTTTTATTTTGTTTAAGTTGGGAGAACTTTCCAGACATCCCATAGAAAGGTTACATAGGAGGATTGAGTAACGTGATTTAAAACAGTCTCCTAGGAGCACACCGAGGCCATACACACGAACCGCTTTCTTATTTGACATTTGTTCATAGCCCAAGGTTGATATGCAGTCTAGGTTCAACCTCAAATTTGTCAGCACGTTTGTTAACGGAGGTTTAGGCTTGGAAATGCTGATTAATTAAAGAGGAGCTTCTTTGTGATCATTTCAATCAGAAACTACTGATTTCTGCTCGAGTTTCTGCAAGTGTTCTCCCGGAAGCAGGGGTGCCGTTCCCCGTCGGCCTGCTGTCCCCATCTTTCCATTGTTTAGCTGGATCCTCCTCTGCAGCACAGCTCTGCCTTACTGTTCCTTGGAGTGCTCTTGACCTGAAATTACTCGTTGTCACCACAGTGGTTAGACCGGTCTCCATGCCAACTCTGCAGGCTCTGTGGTCTCTGGGAGGGCCACCGAACACTGCGAAGGCCACAGCTGTGTCTCCATACATCCGGGCCTTCTCCACCCCTTCCCCACCAGCAGATGCCTGGCTGGCCTCCTTTGCTCTCTAGCACCCTTCTTTTAGGCAGGCTTAGTTGTGAGTTGAGACAGGTTTCATCTGCCCCCATGTCTTCAGTCCCTGCTTTCCCTGCCTTCTCCAGGAGGCACACATTAGGCCTGAGTCTGGTCCAGAGGAATCAGTTCTCTTTTCCCTCCATTTATAAACTACCTAAAATGAAGGACAGACACCTGAGGTGTTGCAGGCACGTCACAAACTCTCCCACCCTCTTGACCTCTGCTCTCGCTCTGGGATTGGCTCCTTGTCCTGGGTTGGTACCTAATTTCCCTGTAGCCATATGGCTCTGCCCTGTGTCCTGACCCAAAGGCTGGGGCCAATCGTTCTCTGGAGTTGTTGCTAATCCGGGCTCCATGTTTCAGCCGGCTTTCTCCTGCTGTGACTTAAAGACCCAACCATCACAACTGTACAGGAGGAAAGTTTATTTGAGGGTTCCCAGTTTCAGAGGTCTTAGTCCAGAGAAGGCCAGCTCCATTCCTCAGCGCTTGAGGTGAGGCTGACCATCCTGGTGGGAGAGTGTGGCAGAGGGAAGCAGCTCACATCATGGTGATCAAGAAGCAGAGAGAGAGAGAGACTCCATTTGCCAGATACAAATATATACCCCCAAAGCCATGCCCCAACTACCATCACCTCCAGCCACGCTCTACAGTTTGGTTAATCCCATCAGGGATTGATTCACTGATTAATTCACTAAAGCTATAACCCAACCATTTCTCCTCCAAATCTTCTTGCAATGTCTCACCCGTGAGCTTTTAGGGGACCCCATATGTAAACCATCACACTCCTGAGTGCAGAGTCTGTCTCCTGTCAGCACTTTGGACACTGTCCCAGGACAGCTCCAGTCTGCCCTACATCCAGGGACCTCTGTTTGGGGCCCTGTCACTGTGCTCTCCCCTTTGAGGGGCTCCTTTTCATTATCTTGGATTTCTAAGGCTATCTATCAGAAGTCCTCAAGGAATGCCTTCTCCCTCTGCCCCGCTGGATGTCAGGGATTGGCCAGCTGGGGCAATGACAACCCTTGACCATCGGTATGGATATCACGTGTAAGAGCACATCCATGTCACCAGAGACTGAGTGGAAAGGGTCCAGACATCTGGCTGTTCGATAAGGCCGGGCTCCTGACACCATGAGACTGCTTCCAAATTTGTGCAATAGCAATAGACTGGGATGTTCCTGGACCAGGGAACGGAGGGCTGAAGATGTGGTCAACTGGCTAGCCCAGGCCATTTGCCATGCTGGTATAAATGCGCCTCTTTCTTGTGAGGTTGGCATTCAGATTTGCCGTGTAGTATGTCCTGATGCGATTGAGCCCTTTCATTTCCACTCTTCATTAGAACATGTCTCCTTTCTCTTTATTGTGAGACAGATAATATAGCAGTGCTCTCAATAACAGTGGGACAGGCACTGTCGTCCATGGCAACAAAGCTGCACCGGAATGCATTGCTTAGTAAATAGAGTGACTGTGAATGGCGAGGATGTGGGCAGAAAAATGGAGAACTCTTGCACCTGGGTAGCTGGGTGGGCATGAGACCCCTGCAGAGTGTTCAGTAGGTCCCCTCTCCCTGGGGACCTGAATGTCTCATCAAAAGCCTGGCTTGCATTCATAAAGAACCTAGGACAGACACCACATCTGCAGTCATGATAGAGAAGAAAGAGAACAAGGAGTTGTTCAGTGTAGACAGACGTAGAATTTCTTGACTTGACAATGGTGTGAAAGTGATATGTATTCAGATGGAACAATGATTTGAATTTTGGATTTAGATCTTTTCCTGGGCTAGTGATATGCAGTCTGATCTTCCTGTGATGCTGGGCGGAGGGGAACAACTAATGATCATGAAGGGAGACAACCAACGCCCACAGTGCCGCAGTCTTGGCTGGGCACAGAATCACGAGCCAATCAAGCAGGAACAAAACTTTATTTTGAAAAAGCCGCTAACACTCTCAGCGCCAGCAAGTCAAAAACCGGTCCTCCCACGAGGGTGTCCGACCGGAACCGCGCGCCGACCGGAACCCCCCCCGTCTCCTCCCACCTCCTCCGGAATTCCCTCCTACTATCCTTCCCCAACCAATGGGAACTCTCCAGCAGTCCCGTAAAGTCCCGTAACTTGAGTCCGGTAGCAGGCCAAGGTGAACAGCGGGAGTCCAGTTTGCATATGAATGTAAATTTTAACATAATCATCTCAGTGGCTAGCTGGCGTCACTTTACAACCAAAGGTGCCATACATCGTATATATGCTTGTGGCTCCTAGCATCTGCCCCCTTCTGTTTAATTAAGCAACAAGCAATGTGGCTAGGGACCGTGCCTGGTAGGTTGTCCAATTTAACATATGGTTTTTACCCGTCATGGGAGAACTGACCTTTAGGCGTCAGCTTCCTGTCTTAGGTTGAATCCACTGTAATCAGAGCAACCCGTCGCTGACTACCGGTCCAGCATTCAGCCATGCTTGTGGATAGGCCTATGCACCAGTGGGGGGGTGAGGTTCTTGCCTCACCTCTGTTGGCCCCCAAATTTAGCCTTGGTGCCAGTGGGGGGGTGAGGTTCTTTGCCTCACCTCTGTTGGCCCCCAAATTTAGACCATCACTAGTAGAAGGGAGGAGGATACAGAAATGCCACGACACCAAGCCAATTGACGGCTCCTTTGGAAAAATTGCGTCACTGGTGACACCATCAGCAAAGATATGCCAGTATTACCACAATAAACATGGGGTGAGCTGGCAAGGAAATTGCATCACTGGTGACACCATCAGCAAAAATATGCCAGCAGTACCACAATTCGGTGCACCAGATGATATTTCACAATGTATGCAACTGATATATAGTCCAGGCAAGTTCTGCAAGCAGTTCAAATTGGAGGAGTCTATCAATATGTCCATATCCTCCCAAAGTAAATCAAGTCCTTGATAGCATTACTTGTTGAGTTATATTCATTGATGCATCAGTTTATACAGTTTACTGTGATAGCTATCATAGAAGCTGTAGTTTGGTTTTATCTCAGTCTTCACTGGAATTGGGATGGAGATGGAAATTCTGGCAATGATGGTAAAGAGACATTATCCTGAACAGAATTATTAAATATAATAAAAAGAAAAGGTGAAAGTAAACAAACAGATCTGTTAAACTCCTTTAAAAACAATCCTTAACAGCCGTTTACCAAATTTAAATTAGTAAACAAACAGATCTGTTAACCATCTTTAACAACAATCATAAACAGCTGTTCACCTAATTTAAATTAAACCATATAAATCACGTGAATAAAGAAAAAATTCGGATCCATTTTTTCATGAGCGCTCCTCATATAAGAAATATGGACATACACACATACAGACATACAACACAAAACAGAAGTGTGCACACAACATACAACACATAAGACAATAGTAAATAAAGGCCTTGTAACTATACTTAGGTGAAATCTCCATTGCAATGTTTAAAAACTCCACAGTCAAAAAAAAAAAAAAAAAAATAAATAAATAAATAAATAAATAAATAAAAAATAAAACACAGTCAAAAAATAAAACTGATCAGAAAAACATTAACCTAGGTTTGTATGAGCTCAAAAATAAAATAGAACTTTATGATGTGGAAAAATGCAATAATAAAATAGATACTGAAAAAAAAAAAACCTTGGTTAATCACTGTCGCAGATGTAAGAATAGCCAAGCTGGAGCTCTGGATGTCAGCTGTTATGGATTTGAGTCAAATCATCTTCTTTTTCTGTAGAAATTGTTTTAGTTAATCTCTCTGGAATCCAAATCGGTTGCTGTTCATCCTGTGGGAAAACACAGACAGCGCCCCGATTCCAGACTATCACTGGATCCGGGCCTTTCCATTGTCCTGTTAGAATATCTTTCCAAAGTACCTTAGGCTTATGTACATTTTTGGGGTACAAATGTCTTTCCGCAGCACTAAGTCCCGATGAATCTAAATTTAAAAAGTTTAGAGTAAAAAGGGTTATTTTAAGTTTATCTTTGGGGGATATATACCCCTTTCCAATTCCCTCCTTTTGTTTTAATAAGTACATTTTAATAGTTTGATGAGCTCTTTCAACTATGCCTTGTCCTTGTGGATTGTATGGAATTCCTGTTATGTGAGTAATACCAAATGATGAGCAAAATTGTTTAAAAGAGGAGGAAGTATAACCAGGACCGTTGTCCGTTTTTAACTGTTTTGGAACGCCCACAGTGGCAAAATTTTGTAAGCAATGAGCTATAACATCTTTAGTTTTTTCTCCGGCATGAAGGGAGCCCATCAAAAATCCGGAAGAGGTATCAACTGTAACATGTAAATATTTTAATTTTCCAAATTTTGGCAAGTGTGTGACGTCCATCTGCCAAATATGGTTAGGTATTAGTCCTCTAGGATTGACTCCAAGATTAACTTGTGGTAAAAATGTCACACAATTTTGACATTGTTTTATTATATGTCTGGCCTGTTCTTTAGTTATTTTAAAACGCTTTTGTAAAGTATTAGCATTGACATGGAACCTTTTATGAAAATTTATAGCTTCTTCTATTGTGGAGAAAATATGTATGTCATGTGTAGATTTATCTGCTAGTTCATTGCCCATACTAAGGGCTCCAGGCAATCCTGTATGTGCCCTGATATGACCTATGAAGAATGGATCTTTTCGGTCCCAGATTAGACTTTGTATAGCGGAAAACAAAGAGAAAACAGTAGAGGAAGGGGAAATCCTACCAGCATCTTCAAGGGAATTAATAGTATTAACTACATACTGACTATCAGAAAATAAATTAAATACAGAATCTTTAAACATCATAAAAGCTTGTAATACTGCATTAAGCTCTACCTTTTGAGCTGATTGTTTGGGTACTAAAAATGTAAAAGTTTGATCAGGAGTAACTACTGCTGCTGTACCATTGTTTGACCCATCAGTGAATATATTTGGAGCATTTATGATAGGGGTTTTTCTTGTCATTTTTGGAAAAACTACAGGATGCTTAGACCAAAAAGACAACAAAGGATTAGATGGTAAGTGATTATCAAATGAAACACTAGTTTTACACAGGATTATTGCCCAAGTATTTAACTCATTAGCTAACTCATCAATTTGATCCATAGTATATGGAGTAATAATTTTATTGGGAGAAATCCCAAACACTCCCTTAGCTGCTTTTATTCCTTTGAGTATTAATTGTCCTACAGCCTCAGGATATCTAGTAAGAATAGTGTTAGGGGAATAAGATAAATGTATCCACAATAATGGACCTTCTTGCCAAAATACTCCTGTAGGAATATTTTTTGTTGGTAGTACAATAAATAATAAAGGCAAACTTATATCAATTCTATCCAAATGCATTTTTTCCATATATGTTTCAATGATTTTTAATACTTTTCTTGCTTCAGGCGTTAACATGCGGGGTGAATTTGGATCTGATGGACCTTTTAGAATATCAAATAAGGGTCCTAACTCTCCTGTTGGTATGCCTAGATAAGGCCTTATCCAATTTATGTCTCCCAATAACTTTTGAAAGTCATTAAGTGATTTGAGTTGATCTACTCGTATTTGAATTTTTGGTGGACGGACCATGGTTGAGGATAATAGAACTCCTAAATAATTAATTGGAAGATTTAATTGTACTTTATCTATTGCTATCTCTAGATTATAATTTTTCAATAAATTTGTAAGTGTGGCATAACATTCTAGTAATGTGTTTTTATCTTTATGTGCCAGTAACACATCATCCATATAGTGAAATATTTGTAGTTCAGGATTTTGGTTTCTAAGTGGCTGGATTGCTTTATTAACATAAATTTGACACATAGTTGGGCTGTTAGCCATCCCTTGAGGGAGTACTTTCCATTCATATCTCTGATCAGGACCTTCATGATTCAGTGCAGGGATAGTAAATGCAAAATGTGGACTATCCTCGGGATGAATTGGAATTGAAAAGAAACAATCTTTAATATCTATAACTAAAACATGCCAGGTTTTTGGTAAAGCAGACAATTGAGGAATCCCTGATTGAGCAGGTCCCATAATAACCATCTCATTATTAATGGCTCTTAAATCTTGTAATAATCTCCATTTACCAGATTTCTTTTTAATGACAAAAATGGGAGTATTATAGGGGGATACGGAAGGTTGTATATGTCCTTCCGCTAACTGTTGTCTGACCAAGTCATGGGCTACTTGTATCTTTTCTTTAGTCAAGGGCCACTGAGGAACCCACACTGGTCTTTCTGATTTCCAAGTAATTTTGATTGTCTCAGTGGCCCTTTCTGAAAACCCAATTCATGTCTATTTATTTCTTGATCTATTTGAATAGGTGCTGTCATACCTTGTTCTTGTTCTCTTAATCTTTTTTCTTTCCTAAAGCCTTGTTTAGCCCTAGTAGTGGGCGCGTTAGGATTGATGTTATTTGTTAATGTCAATCCTAATTGATCTAGGACATCTCGTCCCCATAAATTTACAGGAAGATGATCCAATACATAGGGCTGTATAGTTCCTTCACATCCTTCAGGATCCCTCCAATCTAATACCATAGCACTTCTATGGGGATTTGTTGCCACTCCTAGGCCTCGAAGCGTTTGAGTGGCTTGTTGTAATGGCCAATGTTTTGGCCATTCTTGACGAGATATGATGCTGAGGTCAGCTCCTGTGTCCAGCAGCCCATTAAAGTCATGTCCTTGAATTTTTAATTTTAGCATTGGGCGAGAATCTAAATTTAAAGACAGCATAGCCCAATCTACACCTGTGGAGCCTAATCCCTTGGAACCTCTTTCTACATTACAACTGGAAAATTTATCATGCAGGCTGGGTATTATTAATAACTGTGCTATTCTATCTCCTGGTGAAATTACTGATATACCTCTTGGAGAACTAGCTATAATTTTTATTTCACCTTCA
Organism: Spermophilus citellus; assembly: GCF_964194105.1. NCBI lineage: Eukaryota > Metazoa > Chordata > Mammalia > Rodentia > Sciuridae > Spermophilus > Spermophilus citellus. The sequence continues at coordinate 26,609,188 of NC_138182.1, forward strand.
TAATCGGGATCAATTACCCCAGGACTTATCATAAGTCCTTTTAGTGTAGAAGAACTGTGTCCCAATAATAAGCCTACTGTTCCCTGGGGAAGAGGTCCTTTTACTCCTGTGGGAATGATTTGAATTCCCATCTCTGGGGTTAGTACTGCTCTGGCAGAGGCGCAGATGTCCAGCCCTGCGCCCCCTCTAGTTTGTCTGATGAGGGATTTAATGGATAATGCGTCCTGGGCACTACCTTGATGGGGCTGTTGGGTTCCTCCATTGCCCCATATATTTGTGGTTTGGGGCCCCGGGGCATTGGGCCCTCTAGTCCGTTTTTTGGCAATGGAGCTTGATACCTTTCTCCACGATATCGTGGGTAAACACTTGGTCCTTGTCCGTTTTTTGATAACGGAATACCCTCTATGGTGGTTTGAGAACGGCATTCATTAGCCCAATGTCTCCCTCTACGGCATCGTGGGCAAATACCTGGTATTCTATTCCTTTGATATCCAGCTTTGTTAAACCCTCCTCTTATGGGGCAACTCCTTTTAAAATGTCCTGTTTGATTACAATTATAGCATGTTCTTGGCCTGGCATCTAAAGCCTGTTGTACTGCTGCTAAGACTTGCCCCTGTTCATTAATGTCTCTACATAATTTAATATATGTGTTTAAATCCTCATGTCTCCATGGTCTAATGACCTCTCTGCAGCAACGATTTGCTTGGTCATAAGCCAGTTGTTTTATAAATGGCATTACCTGTTCTGTATTTCCAAATATCCTAGAGGCTGACTGAATAAGTCTATCTACAAATTCAGCATAAGGTTCATTAGTTCCTTGTATTACCTTAGATAATTGACCTTGTAAGTCTCCATGCCCCTGTAAAGTTTTCCATGCCCTAACTGCATCTACAGCAATTTGTGCGTACACACCAGGGTCATATTCAATTTGTTGTCTTTGACCCTCATAAGGTCCCTTCCCCAAAAGCATGTCCATATTTCTTTGAGGGTACCCAGCTTCTGCATTTCGCCTAGCTGTCTCCATGCAAAATTCCTCATTGGCAACCTTCCATAACAAATATTGTCCTCCGTTTAGCACAGATCGACACATGTTAGCCCAATCTGCTGGTGTCATGTCCAAGTTGGTAACAGATTCAACCATGCTTATTGTGAAGGGAGCTTGCGGCCCATAGGTCGTTACAGCCTCCTTTAATTGCTTTATTGTTTTGAAATCTAAAGCACGGTGAATTCGTTGCCCTCCTGCCTGCTCAAGTACAGGGCATGCTAATCTTTGGGGTCCTGCCTCAGAATTCCGTCCATCAACTACGGTAGTTGAGGGCCGCTCAGCGGTAGATGGAGCTGTTGGCTGAGTTACGCCCTCTGGTGATAGAACGGAGTTGGTAGCAACCTCCTGTTGTAATTCTCCACCTGATGGCTGCTTGTCCTCTAAGCTTGCTTTCTTTAAATTCTCCTCTGTCTGACTAGCTTGAGAGACCTTCTCTTTTGCTTGACCTAGCGTTTTTTCTACCATAGTCTGGACCTCTAACAATTTACTTAACAGTTTTTCGGTTTGTTTTTTATTGGATTCTAATCTACTATAACCTAACCCAATAAGGTAGGATAAAACAAAGCCGAAGCAGAATGAAACAAAGACGGAGCAGACAATGGTTGTATCAATTTTCTCTTTCTCAGGGCTGAATAACTTCAAACCTTGAGCCAACCATTTTTTCCAGTTCGCCTGAGAAAATTCTAGGGCTAGGGAGCTCGAAATGAAAACAAAATAAATCAAAACAAGAACACATTGTTTTCTGAGAAGGTCATCCATCCTGTCGCCTTCCCTCAGGGGCGAGCAATTTACTCACCTCTAAGCTTCAGGCGTTCCCCGTACGGGCCGCCAAATGCCGCAGTCTTGGCTGGGCACAGAATCACGAGCCAATCAAGCAGGAACAAAACTTTATTTTGAAAAAGCCGCTAACACTCTCAGCGCCAGCAAGTCAAAAACCGGTCCTCCCACGAGGGTGTCCGACCGGAGCCGCGCGCCGACCGAAACCCCCCCGTCTCCTCCCACCTCCTCCGGAATTCCCTCCTACTATCCTTCCCCAACCAATGGGAACTCTCCAGCAGTCCCGTAAAGTCCCGTAACTTGAGTCCGGTAGCAGGCCAAGGTGAACAGCGGGAGTCCAGTTTGCATATGAATGTAAATTTTAACATAATCATCTCAGTGGCTAGCTGGCGTCACTTTACAACCAAAGGTGCCATACATCGTATATATGCTTGTGGCTCCTAGCACACAGCATGCTGTGCTGTGGAGTTGGGTGTTTGGTAGGTTAGGTGCATGACATGCATTTTTTACTTACAATATTTTCAATTTACAGTGGGTTTATTGGGATTTGAACTCATCTTTAAGTTGAGGACCATCTGTATTCACTAGGTGCCAACTCAAGTTCTGCACCTGGGTACTTTTGTATAATCACTTGACACTCTCAGAATGAGCTAAGCACCAATTTTACAGATGAGAAATCCAAGGCTCAAGGAGAAGTCAAGCAACTGGTCCGAGAATTGGAATTCTGACTGTGCATTTCTAACCGTGTGAACTGGGGCTGCCCAGAGAGTAGTACAACTGGGACAGGGACCAGGTCCATCCAACTCCAATGTCCGTGACACCCGGCTATGTTGTTAGCCAAGGTGTTTTTATGGGTATGACACATCACATCTTTTGTCCTTACCTCTCCCAAACTTCTAAGCAGTGTAGGGGTTTCCAAAGAACCAGGCTTCAAAGCTAGTTGTCACTAAGAATGGAAGATATTTAGCCCAACTGACACCGTAACCTACATGCAGTGGAGCTTGGGGTAGCAGAGTCTAACAGCAAAGCCTTTGTAAAAGTAGAATTTTATTATAGAGACTTCTAACACTAGGTGTGGTCAAGAGAACGTTTAAAGATAAGAGTTTGACACAGCTGGGGAGCTGGGAGAACCTGGGGACAGAGTTCCGAGCAACGGGAGCCAGAGCACTGTCCCAGATCTCCCTCCCCTAGCATTCAGCAGATGGCTTCCCTGAGGGTATTTGCAGGAGCTACACAGGAGAATGTTCCCCTACAGTGCCTGGGCACCTTGGTTGAATGCAAAAGCAATTAGAAACGTCAAGATCAAGAGCAGTAGAAAGGCAATGGATTCCTGCTACCTTAAGGTCTCAACTTCACTCATTTTCAGGCACAGCCATGAAAAGTTGACTTTTATACCTGGAAGGCCCAGGCTGGGTGAGTCTGGGTGGACAGAGAAGCTGACGACGCAAGTTAGCTGCAGAACCCAGAGGTCTGGGGCAAGAAGAGATTCAACACTGGGGTTTCTCAGACGACTCCAAGACAGTGAGAGAATGGGAGCTAACTGCAGACTCACACAGGGGTTATGATCATATTGGGGAACATCTACAGTTCCTTCTATACCGAGGCTTCAGTTCTTAACTAGTCCATTACAGGATACAGTAGTGAAGTGAACACAAACTTTAAAAGTCAACAGGCTTGCTAGATGGGCGCAGTGGCACACACCTGGAATCGCAGCAGCTCAGGAGGCTGAGGCAGGAGGATCGCAAATTCAAAGTCAGCCACAGCAACTTATTGAGGCCCTAAGCAACATAGTGAGACCCTGTCTCAAAATTAAAAAAAAAAAAAATATTAAAAAGGGCCAGAGATGTGGCTCAGTAGTTAAGCATCTCTGGGTTCAATCCATTACCAATATAATAATAATAATAATAATAATAATAATAATAATAAGGAGGAGGAGGAGGAGGTCATTAGACTTGAGCTGGGCAAAGTGGCACATGTCTATAGTCCCAACTACTTGGGAAGCTGAGGCAGGAGGGTCACTTGAGCCTAGGAGTTCCAGGTCAGCCTTGATAATCTAATGACTCCCTTCTAAAAAAAAAAGGCAACCAATTTTAATTTCCTCAGGTGTAAATAAAGGGGGTAGCAATAATCACATCAGGGTATTAGCAAGAAAAGGGTGTCGTGATGCCAGAGTGGAATTGAGGATTCAATCAGACTTTTTTTTTTTTTGATACCAGGAATTGAACTCAGGGGCACTTTACCACTGAGCCACATCCCCATCCCTTTTTAAATATTTTTATTTAGAGACAGGATCTTGTTGAGTTGCTTAGGGTCTCACTAAGTTGCTGAGGCTGTCTTTGAACTCGTGATCCTCCTGCCTCAGCCTCCCAAGCTGCTGGGATTACAGGTGTGCATCACCACGCTCAGCCTTGATCAGACTCTTTACTAAGAGTGTGTAGGTGGGTATCAGCAACAGAAGACAGTTTGTTGGAGCCTGGGGAGAGATGTGGAGAGAGGCGAGAGGGAGGAGAGCCCACAGGAGCTAGGCTGGAGGTGGCAGAGCACACCCACTGCTGCTGCAGACCAGGACAGTCCCCTCTCCCACCTTCTGCAAAATCAGTCAGCAGCCAGTGCCCAAGGGGCCTGAGTGAAGCAGTTCATTAGAATCTGCCTCCAGGGCATGAGGCAGGGCAGAGAAGGCCGGAGGATGGACCTGAAAGATCTAATGGAAATCACTGGGACCCTTAACAAATAATTTATTGAGTGCCAAGAAAGACCTTTGGGAGACCAGACTCTACCATCCCAAAATACGAAAGTGAGGTGAGCTGAAGGCAATTAAGAAGAAACAGATGCAGCAAGGTTTTCTGCTCTCCCTCCACTTTCATGAAAGTCAGACATGCAATCACAAGAACAAAAGTGCCCTCCTCTGCCTTCTACCAGGGAGAAAAAGGTTAACCACTGAAGACCCCACTAAGCCCTGCAGATATAGCAGATCTGGGCTAACAGGCTGCACCAACCGAGCTTTATCTCACAGTTATTTGCCTTCTCCTAAGTTGCTACCCCTAGAGACTCCAAGTCTTTTTCCTTTGTCTTATCACTTCCCTGAAAATTCCCTCCTCTTTGTTGAGGATGCTATATAATCTGGAGAGCAGCCCCGCTGAGAAGTATTCGGGGCTGGGTGTCTCCTATGTGTATATAAAATACACATGTTAATAAACTGCTGTTGGGTTTTCTCCTGTAAATCTGTCTTTCATGATGGGGTGTGTGCCAATCAAAACATCTGTGGAGGTTCTTCTTCCCCTCCAGCACCAAACTCTGCAGTAAGTCCGCAGATACAGATGAAGCACTCAGTGTAGTCGCTACAGTTGTCACTGTGTAGTTGGGGAGCCACTGGTCAAAAAAGAAAGAAAAAGAGAGACAGAGAGAAAATAATTATATCATTGCAAATTATAATAGGTAATATGTTAAGAAAAAGTCTAATGGGTAATGCAAATTACACAGTAGGCCCAGACAAGGAGTCATAAGTAGTTAAGATGGGAAGGAGATGTGGAGGTGTTTTAGGTGAAGGAGTGGACTGTGGGGCTGAAGGAAGAGAATGTCCTGAGCAAGTGTCCTGAGAGTAGTGGGAATGTTCCAGAATGAAAAATGGTGGTGTGACAGAGCACAGGCTGTAAAGATGAGTGGATATGGACCATGCTCCATGTTATGGCATGGATGTGAGGTGTGTCTCGAAAGCTCCTGTGTCAAGGCAGGAATGCTGGGAGGTGATATGATTGGATTATGAGAGCTGTAACCATCAGTCCATCTCAGGTTGATGCACTACCTGGGCAGTAACTGTGGGCAGGTGGGGTGTGGCTGGAGGAGGTGGGTCCCTGGGGGAGGTTCCCCAAAAGGGTGCCTCTTCCCTGTGGCCTTTCTCTCTCCACTTCCTGGCTGCCTAAGCGAACAGAGCAGCATCCCCCGCCATGATGTTCTCCTCACCTTGGGCCCACCATGGACCAAGCCTCTGAAACCATGAGACACAGTAACCTCTACGTGATTCTTGAGGGACATTTTGGTCTCAGTGATGGAAACCTGACTGACACACTTGACTTTGTAGGCTGTTAAGGCCGATGGGCTAAATCATGAGCCCTGGGAAGCCATTACGAGTCACAGTGAGTTATGGATGCCTTTTATAAAGAATCAAACTGGCTTCAGAGTGGAGAAGTTATTGGAGGTGTCAAAAATAGACGTTGGGAGACCAGTCGAGGGATCATTGCGGTGAGAGATGACAGTGGCTTGGACTGAAGCCGTGGTGATCATTCGTTCACTCATTCTTCATGCAGTTCTGCTCTGGGTTCCAGGCACTATTCTGTGGCCTGTTGATTGCAAGGTGCAAGACAGACCTGGTTTCTGTTCTCAGGAAGTTTATATTCTGGTGGAGAAAGGTACAAGAATGGCAAGGGACAGCAGGCGTGGATGGACACACATGTGGACAGTAAAACCAACGGACAGTGGACATGGGGCTGAGGAAATAGCAGGTTTCTGTCATCCACCATCAGAAGAACAATGGTGCCATTCACGAAACGGAGGGATGGTGACAGAGAACTAGACTCTGTGGGGGAAACCATGAGTTCTGTTTCCAACATTGCCTTAGTCTGTTTTCTGCTGCTATAAAAGAAGACCCAAGACCAGATAATTTATAAACAATAGGACTTTATTTAGCTCCTGCTTCTGGAAGCAAAGGTCAGAGCGTGGCACCAGCATCTGGTGAGTGTCCAAATGTCTTCCCAAGAAGGGGAAAGTAAAAAAGAGCATGTTCTGGTTAGGATGTGAGGTGTCCCCCAAAAGCTCACATGTGAGACAATGCAAGAAGGTTCAGAGGAGAAATGATTGGGTTGTGAGAGCCTTAACTCAGTCAGTGAATTAATCCCCTGATAGGGATTGACTGAGTGGTAGAGGGTGGCTGGAGGTGGACACTGGGGTCATGGTTTACATTTTGATTCTTGCCGCAGTCTGGCTGGGCACAATTCAGGAGCCACTTGTCAAAAGAAACGAACTTTATTTTTAGAACCACACAGGCCAAACAAAACAGCTCTTCAGGAAAAACCCTCAGAGCCCAACTGCCACCACTGGCTTCCCACAAGCCTCTCACACAAGCCTCACCACCTCCCACAATCCTCCTGCTCTTGAGGCCGATTGGCTGGGTCGCGTGGGCGGAGCCAAAGAAGTCCCCCAATGAGCATCACCACAGAGGAGCCAATCAGCTAGATGTTGCTGGGGCTGCTGTGAGCCAATCATCAGCTGGCAGTCTGAAAGTTTGCTGGCAGCTGGAAGTTTGCTGGGGCCCCTTCGGCTGTGGCTCTCAACAGATTCCGGCAAGTGGAGTGGTGTTCTCTCTCTCTCTCTCTCTCTCTCTCTCTCTCTCTCTCTCTCTCTCTCCCTTTCTGATCATCATGTGAGCTGCTTCCCTCTGCCACATCCTTCTGCCATGAGGTTCTGTGTCACCTGGAGCCCTGAGGAATAGAGCTAGCTGTCTATGGACTGAGACCTCTGAGACCATGAGCCCCCAGATAAACTTTTTCTCCTCTACAGTTATTCTGGTCAGGTCTTTTAGTCACAGGAGCAAAGAAGCTCACTAAGATACGACAGACCAACTCTCTTGTATATGCAATCCAACCTCAAATAACTAACCGGCATGGCCTGATCACCCTCCTTAAGCTCCACTGCCTAATACTATTTTATTGAAGATTAAGTTTTAAACAAATAAAATTGGGGGGCCCATTAGAACCATAGCAGACATGCTGAATTCTAGGACCCCTCCTGGAATTTGGACTTTGACACAAACGTACCATGCAAAGTAGCTGTGACATTTAAATGACAGAGTCTCTCAGAAAGCACTGTCCCAATAGGGTATTAAGTACTAAGTGCTCCACAAATGTCAGCCAGTCACACTGTGAAGAGAGGGGGCAGGGGGACCTCTTAGAAGATTAGTAAATGAAGGTGTCTGAAGGTCTGTACTGAATGAGTGACTTCTGTTCCTCTTGGGTGGACTAAAGAAGCACTGCGCAGAGTGTCATCTGAGAGGCTGGAGAAGAACTTGACCCTGAGCAGGGAGGTGAATGATGTCCTGTCCCAGCCCCTGGTGCTTGGCCACTGGGTCAGTTTTGAGATGGATCCGAATTAGAATTTTTTTCAAAAGTTTTTGTATTTGTTGTAATTAGTTATACATGACAGTAGAATGCATTTAGGCACTTTAATGTATCATACATAAATGGGGTATAATTTCTCATTTTTCTGATTGTGCGTGTCGTGGAATCACATCGGTCATGCAGTCACGTATGTTCATAAGGTGATAATGTCTGTTTCATTCTACTATCCTTCCTATTCCCACATCCCCTCCCCTCCCTTCACACCCCTCTACCTAATCTAAAGTAACTCTATTCTTCCCTAGTACCCTTCCCCCACTTATTGTGAGTTAGCATGTGCATGGATAGAATCTTGAATACTCCCAGTGTCTCAGACACCCTCAGCACTACCTGGCTGGGAGAAATCCCTGGGTTTGGCTCATCATGGAGTTACTTCCAGCAGGCAGTTTGAGGAGGCCATTCAAGTCTGTGCTTAGGAGTCAGGACCCGTCGGAAGCCTTAGCCATTTCCCAGCTCTGAGCTGAAATCGGAGACTTCCTGGGTGGAGAGGTGAGGGTGGCTGCAGAGCCCCCACAAAGCACCCAGGATAACTCACTTCCCAGCTTAGTGCTCTAATTCAGAGTCTGCTTAAAATAAAATTAAAGAGAATCATTCAACCGGAAAGAGGGGAGGGGTCCTCAGAGAAGGGCAACACTTGTTGTAAGTGATAGATCCGGAGCCTGGGAAGGCTGGGCCACTGCTTCACCCTTGTGTTGGGTAAGGACTTTTTTGGTCTCTTTCTTTCTTTGCACCATTTAAAGAGCCAGTTCCTGTCCACAGGCTGCCAATCCAAGCATCTGGTTAAAATAGGACTGGCTCCTAGCGCATGTGAAGCCTGGTTAGTCACATCATAAAGACCTCTGGGGATGTCTTGGGATCAAGCGAGCTTGGCTGGCACGTCTGTTCTTTACGCAATATCAAACTCCTCGAGTCTGCCAGGGTTCATTTGGTATTTATTGAGCAATTACTATGTGCCAGAAAATGTACTACCACAACAGGATCCCAGGGTGATTCCTTTTCAGAAGTGAGAAAAGTTGGGGACGGGGACTTCTCTGGTCTGTTGATCAACCCCCAAACAAGAAGAGGAGAATGCACCTGAGGCAGTAATAGCCCATAGCAATATCAGTATTATTGTCAGCTTTATTTTCAAAAACACACAAATAGAACCACAGATGCTTGTACCTGGAAATTCCTATTTGAGCCGTCAGAGATGATAGCGTCTAGGGAGTGTTTGATAACCAGAAAGCTATAGTGGAGATTCGGTGCTAAAAAGTTTTCCTGCCTGTAGCACAGGAAGGCTGACCAGGAGGATAGATCAGCTGGAGAAGGAAGCATCTACCCGATCCCCACCCCACCCCCAGTCATTCTCAAAGAGTGATTTTTAAAATTCGACTTCAGATTTGGACAGAAAAAGCATCTCATCCAAAGTTGTCAATTTGAAAAATACACCCGGTCACTTCCCAGGGAGATTTGTAATTGGGTCCACTACTCACTTTATGCCTAGAAGCACAGTGAAGACTGTTGCTAAGGGGATTAATTAGTTAATATTTATAAAGGGCTTTCAAGATGGAAAATATTCTGTAAATGAAAAGTGCTATTACTACCACCAGTCGTTCTTTTGCTTTCATATTATGTAGGAAGAGTTGTTTTTTAGCCTGGTTAGAGATTCGTATGGTGCAAATGGAAAGGAACAAGAGAACAGTGAGCCTTCACAAAAGAATGTGACCTACTGGTTTTTGTTTATTTAAAAGGAATTTCTATGACTGAAGAAAGCTTTCTTGACATCACATCCAAAAAAAGAATACACAGCTTACAATGCCTTTCACTCTATATGCTGGCATCGCCTTCTCGCGCCCCCTACCGTCCTGCTTTCTCGGGACCAGCGGGAGGAGAGAGCTTTTGTGAAAGTTGAGTCTTGCAGGAAGAGAGGTGGCCACGGTCTCCTACTGATGGCCAGTAGAGGACTCAGAAATTGTCCAGGAGAGGGGACAAGTGTCTTCTAGGAGTTCCAGTGAGATCTTGGCGGGTGGCCTTGAGGGTGACGTCCCTCACTGTCACACATAATCATTGGGGGGTTTGGTGCCAGCATAGCTAGCGTGACCCAGATCATGCCAAGGTATTGGAACAGGATTTATTTACTAACACAGTAGCTAAGGAAGGTCAACTGGAGGGAGCAGCCAGCACGAGAAGCCTCTGGTGAAATCAAATACCAGTTTAAAGACTGAATTATCAAGTCAGACTTGACTTGGGATTTGACAGGGATTTGGCTGTGCTCGAGATGGCACCTAAGATGGCACTCACAGAAAGGCACCAGACCAGTCAAATGGTGGCTGCTGTTATTGGTGATTCCTTTGTCCCAACCCTGGTCAAGCACCTCTCTATCAAACATGTATTATGTGCCTTTCTGTGTGTTAATCTCCAATCTGCACCCTTCGTGTGTCTTGGCAGGGATGGAGGAGGACAGCAAGATCCTAAATAAGTTTAGAAAGTGAGCCAAGGGGGCGGGGCAATGGGAGCAGAGACATTACCCCAGAGAATGGGTTTGGGTCTAGTATGAAATTAGCCTCTTTCAAGTTTCCAAATGAGATGTCAGCTCATAATAAACCTGTGCATAAAATCCACTGACCAGGTATGGAGAATCAATTTTTGCAGGGGAACTCAATTATCAGAATCAACTTTCTTGCATGGAGCAGCTCAAGAACGCCCATGACCAAGAGTCAGCAATCAGTTTTTGGTGCTTGGGAAATTGTGCTGCATTTCTCATGCATCCTGAGCTTCTGGGTTTTACATGGGCTCAATGAAATATGCTATTTTTGGCAAGGTGGCGGGGCCTCAGGCATGTTCATAAATAAAACCATTTTTGAAAATATGTTCCGACAGTCTGACCTCGGCAGAGCAGTCACACTCGTGGTGACTTTTCTGGGGATAGTAGAACTTTCCAGCTGTCTTTTGAAGACAGTTGAGAGGAGAACCGGGGTGTGTCCTCCACGGGTGTTGAAGTGGCTCTAGGGAATGTTTTTCCTCATTGTTCTCCCAGGCTTCCCCATTCCCCTACTAGTTAGAAAGACCCCACGGTAATAACTTGCCATCCTTCTCCCCCACCCCTTAGGGCTTTTCCTCATCACATGCCACCTGACATGTAGTAACTGTCATTTAGCCCCTGCTGTTTGACTGATTCTGGAACAGTGAGGACTCAGGGTATTAAGGGGCTGAAGTCAATGTCATGAAGAGGAGATGGAAGGACATCCAAAGGTAAACATGTCCCAAGAGGGATGTACCCTCCATCCATCCCATCAAGATGGTCCTTGGGAAGTCAGGGAGGTTGGAGGCTGAAATTGGTTGTGTTTTCCTCTAGCATAAGCCTTGCTTAGAGTAAATAAATGCTTACGATGGAGCTAGACTTGAATCATCCAAGTCCTGTACTAAGTTTGAATATGCCCCCTTTATAGTTCATGTGGAGGCTGAATCCCTAATTCAGCAGTGTTGAGAGGCGGGGCCTGATGGGAGATGCTTAGGTTGGGAGAGGTCCACCCTCATGAAGAGTTTAATGTTGCTATAAAAAAGGACTTTGAGGAGTGAGTTCTCTCTCTTCTCCTCTTCTGCCCTGTCAGTGCTCCTCTCCTCTGGAGAATGCAGCTTTCTGGGCGCCATCTTGGAAGTAGAGGCCAGATCATCATTAGACACCAAACCCGCTTGCACCCTGGTGGGCATCCCAGCCTCCCAAACTGTAAGACACAAATTTTTGTTTTTTATAAATTACAGTCTCCGGTATTCTATTATAGCACCACAAAACAGGCTCCCGAATTCCCATGGCGTCCAGCTGAAAAATCACCAAACATCCAGCAAAGGCAGATGAGTGTTTGTTTTCTTTGAGGATAACCTCAAAAGGGCCATAAGCATTGTAAAAGGAGCCTGAGTGGGCACCAATAACAATGCCTTTTATCATCTCTACACCTCTCTGCATTTTCATTTCAGCAGAGACTGAATATGGGTATGATGGCACATGGGTACATATGTGTACATGAAATCTGCATGTCTTGTGCATCACAGGTGCTTGTGTGTGCATGTGTGTCTCTGCGTATGCACACCAAGAGTAGCACATAGCACAGAAAGCTGTGAGGTCACTGACTGCTGATGGCCACCCAGCCTGCCAGCTACACAGAGGAATGGGCTGCATTTACCACTGGAAACTCCTTTGCTGCTGGGTCTCACTTTTCACTGTTTTATTTTTACTGTCTTTGAGATTATTGTTTCTCTTTTTTTTTTTTCTGGATAGGTTTGCTCTCCCAAGTGAGATTATAAATTGCTCAAGGACAAAGACTGCATCATATTTTGTTTGATTATGAGACAGCTCCAGGGCAGCTGCTCTGATTGATCTTTGTGCAGACTCTCCCTGACCCCCAGGTAAATATATCACTATGGCTTCGCTTTACCTCCTCGAATAAGTCTTTTCATATCTGCAGAGCAAGGGGAAGGGTGCAGACCCCAGTGGCCAGCTGTGAGTGCAAGAATGTCAACAGTGATACACAGGGGAAGGGACCCACTGAGCCCTCCCTTTTCTATGCTCTGGTTACACATTTGAAACGTCATTGGCTAGAAATACAACATGAGCACCTCAAATCCTCACCCCACCCAGACGACACAGGGGCTCTCCTGGTTTCTTCAGGTCCACCCTCCCCCTTTCTCTGTCCCCTCTGGTCCCCAGAAGCTAACTGAGGTCTGCATCACAAGGGTTCTCCTGCCCTCGACCAATGTGGTTCACCATCGAGAGGTGTCCACCAGCTCCCACTTGCTCCCTGCCAGATGCGTTTCTGGCAAAGGCTGATTTCCCTTCTGGCTACAGCTTCTACAGTTTCTGACAGGCAGGTCTTCCTAAGAGAATCTTCTTCCAGAATCTTCCTCTGGGCTCCGGTGCTTACTGGTTCTGATAATGCTCTTTGCTCTCTAATCCCTTCCAGCTGAGGCCGCCATGGTTCCTCCTGTTCCTACCCTGGGGGTCTGAACATCCCTCACAGGTTGCCTTAACCCTGCCCACCCTGCAGGAAGCCACTCCTTAAACTTTCCTGAGAGGAAGGCTTTCAATGTGCATCTCCTTCCCCACCCCCTACTGATGTGAGGGGCTCCAGGGTGGGGCTCTGCCTGTCTCCCTGTTGTATCCCCTATGCTTAGCACTAGGAGGTAGGCAAGAGAGGTTTGTTAAAGGCAATCAAAAGAATGAAGATGAAAAGTTTGTGTGAACAGACGGTTTGATAACTACAATGGTAAGTCTGCAATGTCTCATAGCTCCATGAAACAGAATCCAGCCTCCTCCCACACCTCCCCCATTTCCAGAGATGTCAAGAGGACCTTCAATAGGAAGGAAAGTGACATGCTTGGCTAAGACAGCTATGGCTTGTCACACAGAAGTGACACCATGCATCTGGTGCTGGAGCTCCTCATTCAGGCCTCAGGAATGGCGGCACAGTTAAAAATGTCACTACAGTCCTAGACCCAGGCCTGGCTCCGGGGGTCCCAATAAACTAGGTCCAGCCACTTGTCCCAGAAACCAAACAGATAAGGTAATGGTGAAAAGCAGGAAAGGAAACCTTAATCCACATGGCCATACTGGGAAGACGAAGCGACACCCAGCATCTCAATTCTGAGATGGGGACGGGGTGTGCATGACAAAGCTGTCTTGGTCAAACTGTGGTCTGGCTGATCATTTTCTCAATTCTGGTTCTGTGAGTGGCTCTGAACACTCCTTAAAATGGCTACGTGGAGAGCTGGACATGAACCTGACCCAAAGTGCTGCACATCTGGAAATACTAGAAAGACACACAAAACGAAGGCAGAGATGCCAAGCCTCATCCTGCTTCTCGGTTCCCCATGGAGCATCTGCAGGCAGAGGCAGCTTGTCTAAGTCCCTATCACAGAAACATCTTTAAACTTCTTGGAAAACCTTGACAGTCTGTGAATGAGCCAGACAAGGTCTCCCCCGAATGCAGCCATGAGATGAAAGGCACCTGGAGAAGGTATCATTGTTGTCATTTCTTCCTATAGCTGGAAGGAGAGAGAAGAAGAGGGAGAGACATCCACGCACTCTGAAGTCAGAGAAGGAAGGTGCCTGCTCCAGGAGAGAGCAGACTTGAATGAAGGCAGCACTTTCGGGACACATTCTGGAAATTTCTTAGGAGTGTCCTCCCTACTTCTGCCTCAGGGCAGAGAGATGTTTGAACAAGGATCGCCTTCTGGCAAATTTTTTTTCATGAATTTCCAGAACTGTGTTGCATGTGCTAAGGCTACTTACTGTTAGACGTATTCCATCACACTGGAGTCTTCCAGGGCAGGGGGAAGTAGGGGGGCACAACGTGGCACTTGCCCCAGGAAGAGGGCTCCAAGCTGTTCTCTATATTAAAGGGAGGTGGGCTTCAGATTAAGTTGGGTCTGTGTGGGTTTTAATTCCTACAGGGCCCATTTGCTCAGCCCTTGCAGACATTTATGGATACACTGCAGCCTTGCCCCCTGTCCATTTCATCAGATTCCTGGGTTCATGCCCCATGAGGATGGTTATGTTGTGTGTTAAGATCACCATGTGAATAATAACGATGATGAGTGACCTCCAGTGGACTTGATTTTGTCAAGATGATCTATTTTGTCTTGATGTTTAAAAGCTCTTTGCCGGTCACAGATTCCTCAGAATCTCGGGGGCACTTGGGTTTGCAGTCCTGGTGCCGTATGGTCATATGTATTACCCGCTCACTTACAGTTCAGGGACACTCTTTTTGAGGCCTGTGTGCTGTCTTCCGATATTATCTCCTCATCTATATTGAGAAGAACCTATCCTATTTTAGATATATTCAAGGGAGATGATTTCCTTACCTCTAAATAACATACATCATATTAAAGGTCTTTCTTTGTTGTAGCATCTATGTAGCTCTTAACCTAACTGTCAGTAGATTGATTGATTTGCCCAGCACTATCCTAAATGTCTGTGTGTCAGTCATCTTAAAACTTCACACATGGGCCCTATACATCCCTGTCACATAAACCACAGGGCTGATTAGGAGATTTGGATGTAGTTTGGTTTGTTAGTTTCCATCATCACAATTTTTGAAAACTCAGAAAGAGTATTGTCTATAGATTTCACAATATGAATACACAGTGATATGTATTTACAGTAAAACTACAAATGACTTGAGTATACCTAAATAGAATCTTCAAATCACCATGTTAATAAAGCCACTTTCTAAGACTTAAAATGCAAATCTCTCTCCTTTCTCTCACACACACCTACATACACACAGTCCAGGTATTCATGCAAAAAAAAAAATCACTTCAGGGTTGCATTCTGGGGTATGCATAAATCTAGCCACATCTTATGGGATAAACATTTGTGGGAAATGAGAGGTGGAAGGAGCCTGTGCAGAAGAGGGAAACATGGGTTCTGGCTTTGACTACATCTGATGAAAGCCACTTTGCCTCCCTTGAACTGTTTTCTCTTTGACAAAGGAGGGGATTATGAGATTATCTCTCTTGCTGCTTCTCAGTCTGACTTTCCATAATTCTGGGAGTGCATGATGGTGTTCAATATGTCCACATTGCCCTAGACAAAGCAAGAGCTAAGGAACAGAAAAATAGTAAAATCGCCTCTAAGTTCTTTACTCACTGAGGCAAGAAAGTGGAAAAAATAAACAATTTAGAGGGATTTTCAACAAGTATTGAGATAAAAGGTATATCCCTTAAATACTTGAGTCTCCTCCAAATAAAGCTTATACCCCCTGAACATTTTAAATTGCACTTCATTCTAAATATTTTTAAATAGCTTTCAACCAGTTCCCAATACTTTTCTTTAGAGCATACGTATATTCCATGCAGCTTAAACAAATGAAGAAAAATACAAGCAAACTGTTAATGAGCTTACTTAGATATGGCTCACCTGGGCTCTCTTTGGGTGAAGGTGATAATAAACTCTCTCCTCTATTTATAAATACCCTGTGCTCCAGGCTTCTTCTTTTTGTCTTTTCCTTGTAGTAGCTACAGGAATGGAAATCTTCTATAGGCCATACGATTTGTAAACAATTTCCTTGGCATGTAGGGAATTGTATTGATCGAATTGAATTTAAAACGAACTGAAGTGAAATAAATTGGGTTAGAATGAATCCATCTAGAAAGTTTATTTCATTTGAATCACAGACTCATTATGAAGTCAGAACATGGCCTGTTTGATCTGTGGCTACTTCAAACCCGACTAACTTGTGGTCCCAGAGGCACCGAGTCCCACTTCCTTTGGAAACCTCCTCCCTCTCTCCCCGCCGTCTTCTTGTCCATGGTAACTGACATTAACAATTGCCCCTACGCTTCTCTTCAGCCCGCATTCAGTGAGTGCCGGGCGCTGGGCTTGGTGGTTCCGGTGTGGGTTGACAGATTTACCATATCATGAAGTCAGACGTGTCTTCTAGATCCTGGAGTCACCCAACCCTTTAGGCTATACTGGTTGTCTATTAACATTAATAATGTAATGTTTACAGAGCTTCTCTTCTCAGGTCACTGTTCCAACAGACTGGTCTGCCCAGGTCTAGTACCCTAACCTTATTCTGTAGGGAGGAAGGGAAATGGAGAGCTTAAGGAAACAGCTGGGTTCAACCACGCAGTCCAAGGCCAGGCACACCCGCCCTCCTCCCAGCCTCCCCTCCCCCGTGCCCCTGGCAGCCTGTGCTCTGGCCAACTTGGATTTCTTTCAGGTCCTCAGACACACCCTGTCCATTTTCTCTCATCATGAGGCTTGGGTTTGAGTTCTGGCCACCCAGAACTGTCCCTCCTGTGCCTCATGTCTGATGGCTGGACCCCTGGACCCCCATAGCTCGTGCCACCCCTATGCCCCCATAACCCACATAATAACTTGTTGAAATACAACTTCTTTGAGGGCAAGAAGCATGCCTGCTTCTCTTCAGAGGAGCTAATGCAGCACCCCACACTGGAAACATCTGGTAAGTTTTTGTTGAATGAGTTTATGAAGCGGTGACTTGGTGAGAAGTGGGTTGAGAGGGTCATTGTGACTGTTACCCTGTCCACCCAATCCTCCACACACCCACTACACCAATACACTCTCCAGAGATGCGGAGAAGGACATTTCTGTCTTCACTACCAACCACCCTAGAGCCAGTGGCCAACGTGAGCTCAGACACAATATAATCAGCTGATCATCAGCCGATGATCATAGAGTGTCATTTGTGTCTATGGACCGAGGCGTAGAGAACAAGGCAGCATTGAAGGTTAATAATAAAATTGTCACCAGGGGAATTCTCAGAGAGGGGGACCTCAACTCAGGACAAGTGGGTTCCTTGGCACATGTGATAGGAAAGAATTTCAGCATGCCCTGTCAGAGACACAGAGGTTTATTGAGGAAAACAGATACACATTCAAGAGAGAAGGCAGCTATTTCAAAAATGAGGCGTCTTCTGGGATAAAGAAAGAAATATACATTCAAGAGGGAATGGCGGCCAACTTCAAAGGAGAGAGCAATCCATTTTTGCGGGATGTTAATATTTATAAAGGTTCAGTAGCCAGGGAATGAACTAGAGGTGGAGCCAGGGAGGAGTTACACAATGTTACTTGCATATCGCCTGATTCCTGTTACTCTTGCAGGCCAAGGATGGGGGCCAAGGATGTGCATTGGGTTGCCCAGGAGTTGCTTGTTTGCATTTCAAAGGTTCACAGGTACCTTTCTTTAGAGAGATGTATCTTTCTTTTTCCCATCTCTAAATGAAATCAAAAGAAATGAATTGGGCTCTACCAGCCTTGCCAATAGGATTCGAGCTGCATGGAAACTGACGAGACAAAACCCTTGCTCTTGGGAATGATGGAGAAATATTCATGCCTGATCGGTACCCTACACATCCCCCTGTATCACTCCAGAAATGGACTCTTCTTTCTGCTCTGCCACGGGCAGCTTCAGCCACCCTGTGTCCACTCCTGTGTCCACCACAGCATTGGTCTTGGTGCTATTGACTCCTCACTTAGATGCTGGCCTCTGGGCCTGGCTCCTGAGCATTTTTGCCCTGCATGAAGCTTTGTAATTAATGCTTTTCTGGGCCTGTGGCAACCAAACCGAATACAGGATGCACAGTTAAATTCCAGTTACCGATAAATAAATCATTTTTTAGTGTAGTCATCCCTTGGTATCCACTGGTTCCAGGAACCCTGGAGGATACCAAAAATCCCATGCATGCTCAAGTTCTTCATATAAATGGTATAATACATATATATTTTAAATAAACTCTAGATTATTTATAATATCAATACAATGTAAATGTTGTGGGAATAGCTATCACACTATAACAAGGATTTTGATTCTTCATTTTTGCCTGGAAATATATGAAAGGTGTCTAAAACCAGGATTAAAGTCTTGGCGAATGGGCCTCCATTTTGCTTACATCTCCTCAGATTCCAAGAACAAGGTCTGATCTAAAAAACATCTTGAGATGAGTGGAAGCTACCCTCGCTCCTCAGGCAGTAGCAACTTTCTTATCCACCTCCTATAGTTTCCAACACCTCCCAATAGACCATTCTGATTATGAATCCATCAATGGATTGATCCACACATGAGGCTAGAGCCCTCATGATCCACTCATTTCCGAAAGCTCGAACTCTGAACATTGTTACATTGAGGACCAGGCCTTCAACACGTGAGCCTTTGGCGAAATTCTGGATCCAAACCATAACACCATGGATGGACCTTCTTCAGGTTTAACTCATTCCCTCCTTTCAAATCTTCATCATCATCTACAGGGTAAGACCAAACTCTTGAATGTGACTTCAAGACTGCCTATGTTTGAGCCTTTCCTCCTTTACTCTCCAGGATCCATGTTCCTTCCACATATCTCTGGGCTTTACTAGTGTCACCAGGAAGAGCCTAAACAACCCATGTACCCACACCTCTGTGTCCTTGCTGATGCTGTTTCCTTAGCCTGGTGTCCCTTTCCCTTCTCAGCCAGCAAAGTCTCATTCCAATGGGCCAGGTGTGGTGGTACATGCCTGTGACCCTAGCCACTTCTGAGGCTAAGGAAGGAGGGTCACAATTTCAAGGCCAGCCTCAGCAACTTAGTGAGACCCCGTGTCAAAATTAAAAAACAAAAAGAACTAGAGATGTAGCTCAGTGGTAGAGCGCCCCTGGATTCGATCCCCAGTACCACAAAAAATGTTTAAAAAGTCGTCCAATGGTTAGCTTCTAGGCAGGAACTTTTAGAGGGGAATCATATGCTCGCAGGGCTGGGGTTGTGGGAGTTGCTGCCCTGGAAATGAATGTTAACGTTCCTTCAAGCTAAGTTGTTCTTTTGTTTCAGGTAGAGATTTCCAGAGAAAAAGTGCGAGGAACCTGCCAAAATTGCCGAGTCACTTTCACTCACTCTCTTAGGTAACCTAGAATCAGCTTTGCTCATTATAATCTCATTGAATGTTAAATTCTCCACCCAGGGGCTTTCCTGTCAGCCATTTTTTAACATGTGATGTATGGAAGAAGCAGGAGTCGCTCAGGAACATGCCTACCTCTCCACGTGACAAGTCTTTCCAATATGAATATACATGAGTTTCCCAAATTAAAGCGCCCTGTTTTCTTTGTTCAGAGGGACACACTGATTTGGGACTCATCTCCAGTGCTTTCCTTACTTGCTGCAAGTCATAAACCGCTTCACTCTTACCTCCTTGTTGTGCTCATTGACTTTGCACCACCAAGGAGCAAACTGGGTATTCAGCTACACGACTGCCACCTCCTTTGGCAGACTGACCCACCCTGAGACAACATGAATGATATCTTCCTCCCAACTGCACACTTGACTGGGACATCTACCACATTACCTATTTCATTCACCCTCAGGTTCCCAGGAACACCCAGATCCCATTAGATGTGTGCTCTTTGGGCATCAGGTTAATATCCCACTCTTCCCCTCCCCAAAACTTCTTCGGGCTTTGCCAACCGTGGCTGGGTTATGAGTGTTGTTGGATGAGTTGAATTTTCACAGCCTGGAACGGAACGTCAGTTCCCTCTGGGATAGGTCGTCAGGGATATTTTCAGACTCCCAGGATAGAAAAGGATGTGGAGAGGTCACTTCATCTATCTCTGCCTCGGGCAAGCTCAGCAAAGCTGGACAAGAAGGATGAGCGTGCTTCTGCTGGCTAAGGAAGGAGAAGGAGCGGAGGTGGATCCCTGGTGTTCCTTGGCTGGAAAGCCTCCTCACTATCCATCTTCAAGCCCATGCTCTGGTCATTATTGTTACAGCAGCACTTTAGCTGGTTTTTATTATTATAGGATTAACTGAGATTGCTGTGCATGCCCCCAGAGGCTTTTTAAAGCAACCATTTTAAAAATTGAAAGCACCATCAGACAGTGGAGCTAATAAAATGTGCTTGGTGGGTGCATCCTATTTAGCAAAGTTTCATACTTCTAGCCCCCAGGATTGGTAAAAATTAAAGATTTTCCCATACTTCAGCATTAAAAGAAAAGCCAGCTATGATTTTTATACAGCATGTTTATTTGGAAGCTCTCTGTCATTGTGAAGGTGGGAGGGGAAGAACACCGCACTCTCCTTTCTTTCCCATTTTCTCTTTCATGGGACCAAATTTCTTATAAAATGGCTTATCTTCAGTGCTAACTCCTGGACGATGGGTCTTTCACTGAAAGGTCTGAGTGCTGGTGGCGGGATTTATTTAGAGAATCTCTATATCGTTAACTCAAATGATTGCCAAGCTTAATATGATATATACATAATGCAGGGGGCAGGGGACCATTCCAGAGGGGAAGACGGAAGGGTGACCTAGCTCTGTTCTCCTGAGAAGCCTGGGCACATGCCATTCTTCTCCTATCCTCAGTCCCCACCACACACATTCCCCACCACACACATTCCGCTGCCAAATAAGCCCATTTTACTGCCTGGGGGATTCCATGTAGACCTACTATTGGGGAGTCCACTACTACTCGTGGACACGTGGTCAACACTATCAGACTCACTCCTGGGTGGGCTTTCCTGCCATTTCCAAGGTGGACATTTGGAGGAAGACCAAGGTTATGGGAAAGAACAAGAACATTGGACCTAGATAATTTGGGGGGTGAATATTAGTGGAGCTGTAGTACGACTTTGAGCCTTATTGTCCTCACCCATCAAATGAGTTGTTGTGAGTTGCTGCAAAGACTCCATGGAATAATGGAGATCTGTTGCTGAACACAAAATTACCCCCATATTTAGTAACTTAAAACAACAGCCTGGATTATGTGTTTATGTGGCTCAGGATGCTGGTATGATGAAGCTGTGTCCTCTAATGCAGGTTCTTGTTAGATGACAATCAAAGTGTCTCAGGTTGCAGTCATTTCAAGGCTCCAGGGGCAAAGGATCTGCTTCCGAGTTCACTACTGTGGCTGTTGGCAGGACTCAGTGTCTCAAAAGCTGTTGGGCTGAGGCCTCAGGACTAGTTGACTAAAGGTCTCCTTTGTCATGGTGGCCTCTCCAGAAGGCAGCCTACAGTAAGGAAGCTTGCTCCATGACAGCCAATCAAGGCAAGGGATTGGCTGATTTAACCATTCATCATCTCTAATCAATAACTAACAAAGTTCTGAACAGTTATTCTATGTGCAGCAACACATCCAGTTTGTATGCCATGTCATTTGAAATGAGACCTACCAAACACATACATAAATGGCAAAGAATTACAAATTTTTAGGTAAAAGTGCAGATAAAATATACTGCAAATTTTTATACTTGCAGTGAAAAATATAAAGAAGTTTCCTGGAATGGACTCTTCTTCACTAAGCAAAGAATGTTGAGACTGGAGGATGGAGAAAGGAGGGGATGCCCAGCCCTCTGCTGTCACTTGGCACACTTTTCAAAACATGGACCAATTGCTTCTGACATCCTACCAATTGTATTTGGAGAATAACTCCAGATTCTCCTGCACATCATTTTATTAAAGATGTCACACTGAGCTCATGAGACATAAGTATACATTTTTCCTACATTAATGTGGACTGAGGAAAATATTGCTTTGAGAGATGTATGTAGTCTTTGAAATTCGGGTACTTAAAACCATGGAGATCCTACCCTTAGGATATTAACTTACAGGGGAGGTGTTGAGGAGGTGGTGGTGAGATATGCTAAGAAGAAAAATAAGCATGGAAGCTACCTCATGGTGGCTGGAAAACAGAGAGCAAGGGAAGATGCACCTTCCAAGCGTGCTCCCAGAGGTGCACCTCCTCCAGCCACACCCCACCTGTCCACAGTTACCACCCAGTTAGTCTCTTCAAGCTGGGATAGACTGATTAGGTTACAGCCCTCATAATTCATTTTGTCTCTGAAGATTCCTGCATCAACACAGGAGATTTGGGGGACACCTCACATCCAAACCACAACATCCCCCTGGTAGGAGGCCTGTGGGTCCAGAGCTGTGCAAGTCCCTTTGGACTTGGAACACTTTCCCCACTTATCTCCTGGGTCTGGAGTAATAGGAATCCTGGTCACTATGCTCTGTGTGTTGCATGGGGTGAGGCTACTAACCTGGTCACAATAACACTTTGGTTGGGGACAGCCAGCCCAAGAATGCTACCATAAGGTACAATCCAGAAACTAATTGAGAATTTTAAATCTAGAATGTAGGGAAAGAGGAACAAGATGAGAAAAGGAGAAGGGGGACTTCAACAAGTATTAAGTCAAGAGGACCTGTCCAAGGATAGGGCTGGGCTGTTCCAGGTTCCAGTAAACCCCAGAAAGACCTGTCATGTTTCTGCCCCTCAGGTTCCAACAACTCCAGGGAATAAACTTCAGTAGTAGAGCCAACCACTATTAGCCAACCCCAGAGAGGACACACCACCCACAGACCCCTTCATCTTACCAGTGGCTCTAAGGGTAATGATGCCCACCCACCCCAGAACCAGCAACTGGGCTTCAAATTCACACTTCAAATCAATTGCATCAAAGGGTGTATAATAATAACAGCTGATGCTTAACGAGCATTTATTGTATCCAAGGCAAATAATTGCCCTAATCATTGCATTTAATCCTCAAAATCGAGCTAAAACTAGTTCTACCTGCAGCATACAGATGAGGAAACAGAGACTAGAGAGCTAAATCAATCTCCCCAAGTTCACAGTGCGTGAAGAGAGAGAGCTGAGATGAATCCAGGTTTGGCTAATGTCAAAGATCTTCTTCTGCCGGTCACTATCCTGTCTCTCGGGTAAAACAGACCGACCTAAGCTGATTTCTTAATTTGATAGGGAATAGGCCTTGAAGTCATATGGACATTGTATACCTCAAAGCCAGAAGGAGTAGAAAAGGAAGGCTCAAATGGTAAAGGTAAAGGATAAAGTCTCCAGCTTTACAATTTTTATTTACCATTTTATGCACACACACACACACACACATACACACACACACATGCACACACATATTTCCAGCTGTGTATTTCTTGGCAGAGGAAGTACCTGAAGGTGGTTTATGCCAGGGGTTGCCAGATGCTTGTTGAATGCACCATGATCAACACCTGAGCCAAAAACTACACACAAGGCCTAAAAGAACTTACTAGCCTCCTCCCACCTGGACAAGCTGCAACCAGCAAGGTAACATCACAAAGGATGTAGGGAAACTGTCATGCAAGTCTAGAAAATCCAGGTCCAGGATTCCCAAGCTCCATGATAGTGGCCTTTCTAATTTTTCTTTTAAAAAGTTATCAGATAAATAAGTAACCGTTTAATTTAAAGTTTGAGAGCTTTGTGAGAGTCAGCCATCCAAACATGCCAAACATATCCTCTTAATCTTCTCAGCCCTCCCAAGCACAACCATTAATTAAGGACCACTGAAAGCCCACATGCTGATCTGTACTGACAGCTTGGACACAGTCCCCCGGTGACCTTCAGGAACAACCAAGTTCAAACACCAAGCAACCTTCAACTTAATCACAGGCTGTATTTCCAAACATTCATTTGCAAAGAGGGTGCTTGGGATATGGGAGGCATTTTTTCCAAACAAACAGTGCTGGTTAGACAGCAGAGCAGCCCATGGAAGCCCATTAGTACCCACCTTAGCTCAAGTACACATATACAGAATCCATGCGAAAGATTCTGTAGGGCTTGACACAGCTATAGCATTTGGACTTTGCTCAGGATTTATTGGGGAGCTGTAAATGCATTTTCTTCTTGAGCATTACCCAATGAATGTCATACTTTGTGACAGTTAATCTGGATGTGTTCTGCAGTGTGGGTTGAAGCAGAGAGACCAATAAAGGTGACATGAAAAAAAAATGTAGTTTGAGTTGATAAAGGTTAAAATGAAGCAATTGCACCTGAAATATCTAAAAATTTATGTACATTCATTAATCTAACCAACTTTTTTCTTTTGGGTTCTGGGGATTGAAACCAGGGGAACTTTACCATTGAACAATACCTTCAGTCCTGTATGGGTTTTTTATTTTGAGACAGGGTCTCACTAATGGCTGAGGCTAGCCTTGAACTTGTGATTGTCTTGCCTCAGCCCAAGTAATTCTTACTAAGTGCTTACTAGGTGCTCTGGAGATTCATTCATTCTTTCCTTAGATAAATATTTATTGAGCATCTACCATATGGGAGGACCATCAGGCTCTGGAGACACAGTGGTCTCCATCCTTGTGCAATTTTGCAATCTAGAAAGGATTATGGATATGCAAACTAATAAGTACAGGTGAGGTGTGTGAAGCTGAGGTGGCAGGGGACATTGGAACAACATCATGGGAAACTAAGAGGTACGGGTGAGCAGGAAAGGCTTCCCCAACAAAGTGGAACCCAGTTTATCAGTTGAGATCAGAGCACTGGTTGAGGGCAGATCAATGAAGCAGGGAGAAAGGAACACTCCAGGCAGAGGAACCTTATATACAAAGGTGCGGAGGTGAGAGAGGGTGAGCAAGTTTGAGGAACTGCAGGAAATGTTCATATGGTGGGAACCAAGCATGCTGGAAACGCTGGCAGCACGTGCCAGGTCGGGAGGCGGGGGTAAGCCTCAGAGAGGAGTGTTGTCTTACACTTGGGGCCACCGCAGTTTTAAACAGGGCAGTTACATGTTCAGATACAGGTTTGCTTTTTGTTTTTCAATCACTCTTGTTACAACCTGGAGGAGTAATGGCAGAGGAGGGAGACCGGAGGCAAGGAGCCCAGCTTGGAGGCCGCTTACTATTGGAGCCCAAGAGAGCACACAGTAACCTCAACGAGTCAGTGGTAAAGAAAAGTCCAAGGACCCTCAGGATGTTCAGGAGGATGACTGGTCCTGAGCACATCGTGGCTGGTGGGAAAGATGGCTCCTGGGCTTTGAGAGGGTGAGCAGGTAGGGAGATCATGGAGACAATTACTGAGGTAGGACCCATTAGGGGAGAGACAGGTTGGAAGGGGGAGATGGTGGGATGGATTTGGACAGGTTGAGCTCAGTACCTCCACTGCTGACCAGCAGGGATGTGGGAGGGGTTGGAGAGCCAAGTCTGGACCTCAGGCCACGTGGGCCCATTATAAGGATCTGGAGATTATCCACCTGAAGGGGAAAATGGAACTCACCAAGTAGGACAGGGTCACAAGGGAGTATGGGGTGCTGAGAGGGCATTGAAAGGGAGAAAAGGTTATAGAGATGAGTCAAAGAAGGCTGGGAAGCAACAGGTGACTGGCTTGCTGCCGGGGACAGGCAGGAGGCAGAAGCCACTGAATTTGTCCTGGGTGACATGGAGAATGGCAATGTCACTGGCAGAAAGAGGAACAGGAGATTTAATGATAGGCTTTCCAAACCTGAGCTGACTATCAAGGGGCCAATCCCAAAAGCCAGATGGTTGATTTGTCAATCAACAAATAGATCCTGTCCATATTTAGTGAACGCCTCCAGATATTGCCCACTTTCCCCCAGCTCTGGAGATACACAAACAAACAAGACACAGTTTCTCCCCCAAGGAAACCCAATCCAGAGGGGAGACAGACATGAAACAGAGAGTGATGCATGTGTTGTGACTTGATCAAAAATGGACATATATGCTGGGAACTTCTGTATGGTCACGGAGGAAAGAGGCCCCTCCACTTCCTATGAGGAGCTCAACTCTGATATCTGTCTGTTTGCTGGGGATGACACAACAAAGTGCCACAAACTGGGTAGCTTCAAACAACAGAAAAATTTTCTTTCACTCTTCTGGAAACGAGAAGTCCTAAATCAAGACATTAGAAGAGCCATGTTCTTTCTGAAGGCCCCAGGGAAGAATCTTTCCTTGCTGCTTTCTGGTTCCTGGTTTGTGGTTCACAACAATCTTGGGCTTTCCTTGGCTTGTGTCAACATAACCAATCTCAGCCTGTGTCTTCATGTGGACTTCATCCCTTTGTGACTCTGTGTCTAAATCTCCTTTTCTATTTTCTTATAGAGACACAAGACCCTGCATTTAAGAACCACATTAATCCAGTATGGTTTTATCTGTAAAGACCATATTTCCAAATAAAATTCCATTCACAGGTACCAGGGATTAGGGCTTGAACATATTTTTTGGAGGACACAGTTCAACTCAGTATCTATATCTTTTCAGCACCAGGCTTGGTATCTAAGACCCAATAGGTGCCTAAAATAAGTTGGTTTAATTATGTCAGTAGCCTGTTGTCTTAGTCAATGATAAACACCTGGAAAAAATCAATTTAAAGGAGGAAAGATTTATTTTGACTCTCAGTTGTAGAGGTTTCAGTCCATGATTAGTCGGCTCTGTTACTATGGATCAGTGATGAGGTAAAGCATCATGGCGGAGAGGGCATGGTAGAGCAGAGCTGCTCATATCATGGCAGTCAGAAAGCAGAGAAAAAGAAAGAAAATGGGGGGTGGGGAAGCACTGGGAACAAGAAATATCCTTGCAGGGGATGCCCCCAGTGACCAGTTTCCTTCAACCAGATTCCATGACATACAGCTTCCGTCACCCCTCAGTAGATAATTCAGCTATCAATGGATCAATCCACTGATGAGGTTAGCATCCTCATGATCCAGTCACTTCCCAAAAACTCCACATTGCTTGAACATTGCTGCTTTGGGGACCACGCCCTCAATACATGAATTTTGGGGGACGTTTCCTATCCAAACCATATCATAATATGTCAGAAAAGGAGGGATTCAGGTCTTTGCTAAAGGAACTATAATTCCTATCTGATAAAAGAGCTAAGATTTGTATCTGAATGTGCCTTAAGGCCCGTTCTGAGGACGGAGTTCTTATTGGTATTCCTTTGATACATCCCACTCAATTAGTAAGTGAATCTTAGTGTCTTGTGCTGTTATACAGCCTATTGAAGCCTTTCTACTTCTAAAGAAGAAAAGAAAATGATTTCACCAAGAGAAATTCTAAAACAGAGTTAAGCTTTTGATCATATATGTCCGGAAGGCTTCATTTGGAGGATTCCTGCCCTGCACACCCACATTAAGGAGTCTCCAAGATGGTACGACCTGTACAGAGAAAAATCCAGCAATGCCAATCAAAGTGAAAAATGAAAGTACCCTTTGACCCAGTAGTTCAAAGTTATAGGAATGTAACTTATAGATAATGTTCTCATATGTGGAAAAAAGAGAATAGGGTCAGCTATTTTTTAGTTGTTTGTTTTTTAATCACAGCATTTTTCAACTCTAAAAGGCTAGTAACATAAGTAATGATATTGGCAGACAAAGAGTATCACATCATTTAGAATTGATTCTTCTGCATGTAACAGAAGCTTGACTGTTCTGACTTTAACAAAAAATTTTTTTAAAAGTGTCTTTTATTGTTTTTTTTTTTACGTTTCATAGGATTTTATTTATTTATTTTTTTATTGGTTGTTCACAACATTACAAAGCTCTTGACATATCATACTTCATACCAGAGGTCGGTGGCCCAGAGCAGGTAGGATGGTTCTACCTAGTTACATTCTACCATTGTTCTTGGCCATCTTGAGTATAATATAACCTTTATTTTTCTCTTCTTCTTCTTTGTGTGTGTGTGTGTGGGGGGTCTGCTACTGGGGATGGACTCTGGGGCTCTTTCCCCTAAGCTATATCCCCAACCCTTTTTATTTTTTATTTTGAGACAGGGTCTCACTAAGTTTCCTAGGGCCTCAATCAATTGTGAAGGCTGGTCTGGAACTTGTGGTCCTCCTGCCTCAGCCTCCTGAGTCACTTTGTGTGTATTGCTAAGGATCCATCACCAACATATACTGTTAACAAACAAACAAACAAATGAGGTGCAGAGCAGGGTGCTGCGTGGTATGCCACCGGGGCTCTCCTACAGGTGTGTGTGCATGTGCCCGTGTATGTTCCTGCAGTGCACAGAGTATCTTCAGAAAGAGGGGCAAACTACGATCACAGTGCTTGCCTGCAGAAAGAAGCTCTAAGAGGCTACAGACGAAGGAGAGATGGAAGCTTCCTTTTTGTTCTTTGCTCTTTTATGATTTTGAATGTTTGAGTGTGCACATGTACTATCTACTAATATTAAGTCATTTTTAAAAGAAGAACCCCTCAGGAGTAACAGAGCTGATTCCCTTGCCTTTAGTGTGATGTTAATGCTGTGAATCATGGGGTTCTGGACACTCTACCCCCAAATATGGCAACTTGACATTTGAGAAAATAGCAGAAGTAGGAAGGCCACCCTCACCTCCCCCTTCCCTTCTCCCTGAAGCAGATCATAAAACCTAGGAAGATCACGCTCTTAATTTCTTCCACCCTTTTCCTCTGAAGCAGGTCATAAGATCCTCCTTCAAGAGGCGACTTCCTTTCTCTCTACCTGGAGGAAAGCAACGTGCTTTTCCTCTGGAGACACAGGGTCACAGAGAAGAACCTGGCTTTGCTAAATTCCCTGACTTTACTACCATTAGATCATAGTTTTATCCAATCATGCTTCTCTGCATCTACTCATTTTTTAATTAAATCTAGCATAAAAAATACAGGTCTACCTATTTCTTGAGGTGTTCCTCCCTTATAAAGGCTCCTGTGTCATGTACAACTTAGAATAAATAGATTTGTATGCTTTCCTCCTGTTCATCTGTCTTTTGCTGTAGGAGCCTCATCCATGAACCTAGCGATTGGTGAGAAGATCTTTTCCTCTCCTACTTGACCACAAAGTCAAAGCATTCAATTGCATGTTTTTAAAATAACTATAAGAGTCATGGACCTGCCAGAGAGGAGAATGGGAAAAGAATTCAGCAAGTGGCACGTGCCTATAATCCCAGATACTGAGGCAGGAGGATCACAAGTTCAAAGTCAACATGGGCAACTTAGCAAAAGATCTTGTCTCAAGATAAAACAATAGAAGAGGTTGAAGATGTAGGTCTGCGGTAGAGAGCTTGCCCTGCATCTGGGAGGCCCTGGGTTCAATTCCCAATCTGGCATGAGCATCAGGGGGTGGAGAAAGTAGTTTTTGTTTGTTTGTTTTGTTTTGCCAAGTCAGGAAATGAAATTAAAAGGTTACCAAAGAATCATAAAGATTTGACACAGAGTCCAATGTCTTGTCTTAAAGGGTCTTTAAAATCAGGAATATTATCTAAGAAAGCCAAAGGAATTTTTTCAAAGAAATGTAAAATCACCAATCAGCAGAGGACTTTGCCCACATCCATGGAGGAGGTAGGTGGAAAATCCTCATCAGAAGAAGAATGAGCTGAGCATGTTTTGGTGTGACTCAGAGTCTCAGTTACAGTTCATGGCATCACACCAGGGGCTTGGGCATAAGTCAAATCCTGTCCCCTGGCCAAAAGACTGAGGAGTACGTAACCTTGGCCTCCTGAGATGGAAACTCCAGCTTCATCGGACACAACTGTCCGGTTATAGGTCAGTGCCATTCACTCTGTGGCTAGAATCAAGTATCAAAATGATGAAAGAAATCAAACTCAATCCTTTTTATATGAGTGTAGGAATAATCTATGTGTACCTGGTATTTATCCGATTAGTCATGTCTAAGAGAAGTTGGTATGTTAGTCTTGTTATTCCCATTTGGTGCGTAATTGAGTGATGGATTTAGACTTAAGATTTTAAGATAAAAAGAGCAAGAGAATAAAGCTGGTAAACAATATTTAAATACCTAAGAGAATTTATGAGTCATCATATTTACAAGTTTGACTTATTTTATAAAAATGACTTACATTTTGGGGAAGGCTTTGTTAACCTTCTAGGGGTGCTAAAAAGGAAAAGAAAATAGAATTATTTATAAATGTTTAAGGGAGTAGAGGAGGAAAAATGTAATTTCCTCCTACCCATCTTAGGTGCATTAGCTGAGAACCACAGGGGAGTGAAAAACAGCTTCCTCCAGCCCTCTCGGCTCTTTGGCTGGGCTATGAGTTAAGTTGATATAATACAGATTAACAGGAGAAAAATATGTTTAATTACATACGTAGACATAAGAGTCCCACAAAACATCAAGACTCAAGAAGGGCCAAATGTCATTGCTTCTATAGGAAGAAAATCTTATTTTGGCTTGTGGTTTCAGAGGTTCTGTCCATGGTCAGCTGATCCCATTGCTGTAGCCCAAGGTGAGGCAGAACAGGATACTGTTCAACTCGGTACAGCTGGGAATTAGAGAGAGGAAGGGGAAGGGGCCGCAGGGAGGATGCCCCCAGTGACCCACCTCCTCCAGTTATACAGCCTAGGGTCACCATCCAGTTAGTCCATTCAAACTGCTATGGACGGATTAGGTCACAGCTCTCATAATCCAACCAATATACCTCTCAATACTCCTACATTAACACAGAAGCTTTGGGGGGACACCTCCTATCCAAACCCTATCCATGAACAAAAGTGGTCTTACGCAGATAAAGTCTCTCAGATGATAAAAGTTGTCTGGAGCCGCCTCTTTCTGAAACAGCTACTTTTACTAATGTAGATTTCTTTTATTGATATAAGTTTGTGGCTGAGGTTTAGCTCAGTGGTAGAGGACTTGCCCAACATGGAGAAATCCCTGGGTTCCCAGTACCTAGAGAAAACCCAGTACCTAGAGGAAAAAAAAATTAGATGTGAATTTCTTTTACAAAGGACAGCTTTTCAGAGCTACTCCTAGGTCTGCAGCTTCTCAGAATAACCAGCTCAAAATATACCAAAGAAGTCTATTTGGGGTGGCAAATTCTGGCTCCTACAGTCATATTTTAGAGTATCATAGTTTGAAGCCCCTGTAACAAGAATCAGGTTAATACAGGAAAGCAAAGATATATTTCCCCTCATCCCCAACTAGGTTCATGGCCAAGGTCCCTATAACAAAAGACAGAATAATGTTGATGTAAAATAACAATTGGGCTTTAGGAAAATAAGACAATAGTTTATTCTGAGCCACATACAAGGGACCTTGGCCCTGGAACACAGATTCAAGTTACCCCGAATGGCATGATGTGTTCTGCTGCAGAAGAGGTCACATGAATTCGTAGAGCTATAGAATATAGTGAGTCCTAGATGAATGCATTTGACAAATACAACCGTGAGGGCATGAGGTAGGCGGGCAGGGAAGCCTCTTCTATAGGTTTCAGATGTTGCCTTGGAGCATCTTAGTTTAGGGTGGGGAGAGTCAAGAGGTCTGTAAAGCTTAGTGACACATTCTGTGAGATTTACCTAATAGTCACAAGGAGTTAGGTCAGAAGCAGAAGTTGAAAGTAAATGGCTATTAAAGGGCCTAAGATAACCCAGGATAATTTTGGTTCTTGACCTGCAACATTCCATCTCTCTGCAATCACGATGTCCTACTCGCCAAGGTCAAGCATTCTGCAGGAGCTTTAACATAGATCTGGCTTCTTCAGAGAACTTCAGCTTCACAGTAACAAGAGGAAAACATGCACATTTATTTCATTTAAGTTTTGCATGATGCTAGAGCCTTCGTATGGAAATGAAGACCCAAAGAAAGAGTTAAATCTGACTGACCTAGGTTGGATGAAGCTCAGAGGGCCACAGAGAAATGCAATAGGATCAAGGAGACGTGATAGTCTGCAGGCAGCTCACATGCTTCTCTGTAACCCTGTGTCTACAGAGATGAGGATGCCCCCTTCCTCAGACACAGGGAGGACACCGCTCACAGAGGGTCTTATGACCTCTTCACGGGAGGTCAGAGAGACCTTCCCACACACACTCAGATTCCTTCAGCTTAAAATATTCAATATATCGAGGCATCATAGTTTGGAGTAGGGTACTCCAATCTACTAAATTGTCATCTACTAAATTATGACATTCTTTTGACAACAATTGTTAAAATTTACTAATTTGGTGGCTAGGGGTATAGCTCCGTGATAGAGCACTTGCCTAGTATATATAAGGCCCTGGGTTCCATCCCCAGCCCTGGAAAAACAAACTAGTTTTAAAAACAGAATGACAAGATTGTTAACTTGAACTTCTAAACCCAAGGAATGAGATTTAAAAAACAAAAACAAAAACCTGCGACAAACTGACTATTAAATGAGGTTGCAAAAATAACTCTCTATTGTTTTTCCATTTTCCAAATTTGCCTTCAAGGGTCTAAAACATTCTCATTCACATCTTCGAGGCCCAACCAGGAGAAACCCTTCTCAACCATACCCCGCCCAGAACCGGCTTTGCTGGCAGCTGCCTTTACAACTGAAAAGCTCCCCTATTGATTTACAAGATTTACAAACCCCTGTGACCCACGCCTATACCCTGCTCTGTCGCATCTTTCCTATAGCA
Source organism: Spermophilus citellus (assembly GCF_964194105.1). Classification (NCBI taxonomy): domain Eukaryota; kingdom Metazoa; phylum Chordata; class Mammalia; order Rodentia; family Sciuridae; genus Spermophilus; species Spermophilus citellus. The sequence continues at coordinate 26,641,776 of NC_138182.1, forward strand.
CGAATCATCTTCAAGCGTATCACAGGTTGAACATCCCTCACCCCAAATCCAAAATCAGAAATATCCCCAAATCTGTAGCACTTCAGATAAGAGGTACCCAATCACATAGTTTACTATTATCTGTATTGTTACTTTATTCTCATTATTGGCGCTGGCTATTGGACCCAGGGCCCTTTGCATGCTAAATGCATACTCTATTGCTGAAAGGCACCCCCCCACACACAAGTTATTTTTTCAAAAAGATGATTTATCTGAGTGTGGTAAAAATAGACATAAAATTTACCATTAGAACCATTTTTAAGTGCATTCTCAGGGTTACTAGGTGCATTCACATAATTGATGGTCACATAACCATCAATTCTTTATTAGGCTTGTCACTTATTGCATCTCACTCCCCAGAATATGAGCCCTTCCCGGGTGGCCATGGTGTTCTTTCCTGGTGTCTCCTGCACCTGGAACTGTGCTCCACGCCAGGGTGGAGAGTGACCTGACCATTTCCCTAGTGCCTACTTGGTGACCCCAAGCCATGGGGCAGTTGCTAACGCCAAAGGAGAGACAGAGCCTTTGGCAGTTACTCTTCTTCTCCCAGCACCCACGGAGAGGAAAGGTGCCCACAGGTCCAGGCATTGGGTGGCCAGGACATTAGCCCTGGTACCCACCCTGCCCTCAGCTGCTGCTGTCCAAGGACGAGGTTGCCAGTTGCTAGCCTTTCTTCAGTCCACACCTGAAGACAGCTCCCTGTGGCCACTGCAAAAATTCCCTTAGTGACCTGCAACTTTATGAGACCCCAGTGTCCTTATTTTTCGGTCCTTTATGGTCACACATGTAGATATTAAACAGAAGTATATGCAAGTAATTTCCCTGTTGAACATTCTCTTTATTTAAATATCAATTCTGAGTATTCCCCACTCGGTTACCCTCTAACCTGTTACTGATCCTAAGTTTTCTTAATTATAAGAAAGAAACAGCATCCACCTTGTCTACTGGGCCAACTAAGCTTCTCAGGCTCTATCAACAGAGCCGACTTTGGCCAGTTCTCCAAAAGGAATTTACCTGCTCAAAGCATGAGCTATAGTCCCTTTCCATCTACATGTGGTTTGTCACCAACCCAAATAAGTGGTCAAAAACATTTATAGCAACTTGACAGAATAATTGCATGTTGTTGAATTAATGATAAAAGTTGGTGTTTGCATTTTGTATGTTTTGACAACTTTTTATTGGATTTTCGTCTGTTGTTTCTCTAGCAATGCACATTTATTATATTTTGCAAAAGTAACGGTCCTTGAGGGATGGGAAATTTTTTTAATCGTTTGAGGGTACCACATTGAAGGACATGAAGAGGATCTCATGGACTTTCCTGAATCAGGGACAGGTGGAAACATGCCACAAGACTTGATATCCCAGTTCACAGTGTGACCCCAGGCATTAGAGACTACCGCAGACACCTCCACCACACTGTCCCCACACTGTGGTTTGACACAAGGGATCTAATAGGCAGAGTCTGGGTCTTAGCTCTGTGTGCTAGCTCCCTGGGTCCCTGATAAAGCAGACTGACCTCTCTGGCACATCTGGTGAGAGAGTTCAAGGACAGAAAAACTTCTTCAAAGAAGTGGAGCCCCCAAAAAGAAAAGATCAACATCCATCCTACCTTCCCAGGGTGGCCTTCAAATATTTTGAAATGCTATTTTGTCCCAGGCACTGTCCAGGGCATAGAAAACAAAGATAAGATATAGAGCTTCCTCTTTAAAGCTATGGGGGTCTCTTAGTGAGGCAGACCGAGAGAGAGAGAAACCTCATATGCTGGCTAGAATACAAATACGAACACAGTGGAATAGAAACAGAAAAGGAGTAATGAGCTCTGGAGGGTGAGGGCGAAAGCCAGTCAGTGTCAAGGAAGATCAAGGAAAAGAGGCCTGTCACCTGGGTCTTGAAGAATGCAGTGTCATTTCAGTTGGAGCCGGCTAGTGACAATATGTAGGAATGGACAGAAATTGGTTGAAGCTTGGACTGTGCAGAGTGAGGGAAGGAGGGTAGGGACAGGGGACTGAAATGAAAGACAGTTTAGGCTTCATTAGCAGCTCTTGTCCTGCAGGCCTGCAGGTGATGGGAGTCAGTCGGCCAAGGACTCTCAGGAGCAGATCCAAGTGACAGCAGAGGTTGAGGAGGCAGGAATGGGGACCTGGGGGCTGTTAGGACGCAGTCATTCTCTGGGAAGAGCCGGCATAAAGTGAACTGGCGCAGACGGGGATGGAGAGGGGGTGTCAGTGGGCCAATACCTAGGAGGAGGAGGGGACGGTCCACCGGGAAACGTCACGGGTGCTCACAGAGCTCTGCACTTGGGAAGGACTGTGATGGAAACAAGGGAGAGAGGGAGGTCAAGAGTTGGGCTTTAGCCTTGGAGCACGCAGCGTAGTTCCATTCTGTGCTTGGGATAAGAGCACAGCACCAGAGAGTGGGGGCAAGGTGAGGAGGCGGTTCCCACAGTGCCCCTGAGCTGGGTCCCCAAGCTGACCACATGGGTACTGGGCCACTAATGGTCATGAGGTGCATATAGGGCATCTTCCTGAAAGGTCCGTGATGGCTGTTATTTTATGTAAAAACCCTCATTATGAAATTATTTCAATCATTATGTGCTTGATAAAAAAGAGAGAGTAGAATGCAAAATTCATATAAAGTTTAAAGTAGGCAGTTACCTACCTTGAATTTCCAGTTCAAGGTAGGTAACTGCCTTGGACCAAGAGACTCTAAGAACTAGGCTCTATTCTCCTCTGCCCTCCAGACACTTCACGTAAAGGCAGGAGAGGCACGATGGCTTCCCACCCCAGGATGGCCACCAAAGGATGACTAATGGATGTGGGTATAAATATTCCAGTTCTCCTGCTCCGTGGCCAGGATTATTCTGAGCTGTGTACACTCCCAGGATTAGACTGGTGGCTGACGTGGTGACTGACTCAACAAGTTCACTCCTTTGTCACACGGCCACCTTGCTCATCCTCCATGAGCCACTTCTGGTGTGGGGCTGGGGGAGAGATCAATTTTAAAAACTACTAGAATTAATAGGAGAGTTTGGGAATATAGCTAAATACAAAAGTATTGTGAAACTCAGACACCAACACCACTAATACCAGTAAGAGAGTCTGGTTTTACATAGGTAGTTGTTCCTTGGTATCAGGAGAGAATGATTCCAGCAACCACAGAGATAGCCCAATCCCCAAATACTCAAATCACTTATAAAAAATGGTCCAGTATTTGTATACAACTGTATACTTTGAATAATCCCTACATTACTTACAATACTTAACACCACGTAAATACTATGTTAATGTTTGTTTTACTGTTTTGTTTAGGAAATAACAATAAATGTGAATGTTCACTATAGATGTGATTAAAAAACTCTGGATTTCTCAGGGTGTGGCCTGGAGCCCCAGCTACTCTGGAGGCTGAGGCAAGAGGACCATTTGGGACCAAACTAAGCAATACAGAGAAACCCTATCTAAAAAAAAATTTTTTAAAAAAGGACAAAAAGAAGAAGAAGGAGAAGAGGGTGGGGAGTTGGGGGGGAGGGAGGAGAAGAAGACTCCAAAGATACAGAGGGCCAACTGTGCATGTGGGGTGTGTGTGTGTGTGTGTGTGTGTGTGTGTGTGTAGCTATTTTCTTTGTAATAATAAGTACTTAAAATAAAAATCTTAGAAGAAATCCACATATAATAATGACAAAAATCTATGAAATCTTTGCTAATAAATATAAGACAGAGGTCTACATGAAGACCCCTCTGATGACATACTAACAGACATAAAACAAGAACTGGATAGAGGGAAAGATAAAGCAATAAATACTTTTAAGGAAAATCCAGAGACTATGCCTGACATTCTTAGCCAAATCAGAACATCCAGATGTGCTTTTTTAAAAAAAAATTAGATACTTGACTATGTTAAAAAAAAAACATGCTTTTTTAAAGTGGCAAAAAGTATCATAATAGAGATTGCTAGGGGGACCACTAACTAATTTGGAAATATGTTTGCAATGCAAATAACAAGAACCAAGATCCAAATATAAACAGTGCTAACAGATCATCAAGGCAAACCAGCCACTGGTAAAATGAACAAAGTCTAAACTATGAGGCTTATAGAATAGAGTAGGTAATACTTTTTTGTACTTGGTGTATACACCACTCTACAGACTTTACATATTTTTTTAATTTTTCAACAGTTCTGTGCAATTTTATTCATAATTTAAATTTTTGCATATGGGGAAACTGAAGCACAGAGAAGTGGCAGAGCTATGATGTTAAGCCAGGTATCTGGGTTTTTTTTGTGGGGGGGGCGGGCAGGAGTGTGGGGGTCTGGGGATTAAACCCATGGCCTTGTGCGTGTCATGCAAGCACTCTACCAACTGAGCTATATCCCCAGCCCTCCAGGTGTCTGTTTTTGGTGGTGGAGTGGGGAGTGCTGGGGATCAAAGCCAGGGCCTTTTTACACTGTTATACTAAATTACACCCCCAGTTTAGCACCCAGGATATGTGCTGACCTGCCAAATCTAAATGTCCAAAAACATGAAATGCTGTTCAAATGTGACTGTGGTCAGGGAAACAAAATAAATAACCACAAACAATTTCCCCCTTTAAATCCATTCAACTGGCAGAAATTATGAAAGAACATAATTACCAATCCCTCTCAGATACCCTGGGAAAGAGAGTGCTCTCTGTATTACTGGCAGAAAGGTAATTGTAACTGCTCTTTTAAGAAGGCTGTTTGAAAAACAATCTAGCAGCACTTACTAAGGTTTTTTTTTTTTTTAAATAATAATCTGCATTCATTATGAACCAACAGCCTCACTCCAGGGGAATCCAGCCCACAGACATAAACTCATCAATTTGAAGACTATAGCTATAAGGCAGCTTTAACACATCCGCCTTTTTGGAAACAATGACTGCTCATCAGTAGAGAGAAAAATTCTAAGTGGAACTTCTTTCCAGTAGTTTTCTGGAAACTTCTCCAGAGATGCTGTGCACATCTCTTTCCACCTCCACTGCCAACATGTTTGAAGTTTGAAATTAACCAGAGTGGGGATATTTAGGGCACAGGTATTAGCAAGCACTTGCGGTCAGAGCTGGTAGCTGTATATCTACCAGCTCAAAAGTGCCTCCATAAAATAACATAGTCATTTAAAAAAAATCACACACTGAACCAGTTAAAGTATTTTTATGAGCTTTCATTGAGTAAAATAAGACAAGGATGCGTACTATTTCATTTTTGAAACAAACAATGAAGGAGACTCTCAGAGGAGTACATATGTTTATAAATATTTGATGATATGAACATGAAGGAAAGTATAAAGGATACATAGAGAAAGGGTGACAAGTGGTAGCGGGGGAGTAGAGGAAAATGTTTGTAAAAAATGATTTCGTATTTCACTTTCATACACAAATATACATGTATGCATGTATTTAAAAAATCAAGAAAATGAAGACTAAGCTAAATTTATACCCACAGATTTATAGAGATATTTATGCTCTATTACCAAATGAAGAAGAAAGTTGCAGGGCCATAAGTTTGGAATGATTCTATTTCAATAAAATGAAATAAACTCCAAACTCCAGTAAACGTGTGCATTGACCTGCAGATGCTTATATGAGCCGCATAAAAGCTTATAAGTATAAAGACTCTGGATAGCTCAGAAGGGTAGGACTAAAAGTTAGTAATGGTGGAATTCTTCTTTTTTATGTCTTTGAACTGTTTGAACTACTACAGCCAGTGGGTTATACTTTCATGATTTGAAAGACATCAAATTGAAAAAAAAAATCCTAGAGAAAAAAATGCTCCTTCGCACACATGATCACCTTTGCCCCACCTGCCTATGTAGGAAGAACAGACACTTTGATCTCCACTCCACGGCTGAGGAATTGGAACTCAGACATGGTAATCACCTTGCCCGAGACCCCATGACAAGGAATGGTAGAACCCGTCTCCTATAGTGGTCTCTTGGCCCATGCTCCAGAAGTCCCAGCAAGTACCCCAGAGAATATGGCAGGAGGCAAGCTGTAGCACCTGCAGAAGGTGGCTGCCATGTTTGGATGTTTGTCCTCTCAAAGTTTCATATGTTGGCAGCTTGGTCCCCAGTGTGGCAGTGGTGGCAGGTGTTGGGAGCTTTAAGAGGTAGTGGGGCCCTAGCAGAAGGTTCTTGGGTCAATTGAGGGCCTGAATCTGGAAGGGACTGTGGGACCTCAGCTATCTCTGGCTTCCTGTTTTGAGTTATAATCTCTTCCTTGCATGTGCTCCCACCATTGCCATCCTCCATGATGTGATGCAGCCAAGAGGACCCTCCCCAGAGCCTGTGCCATGCTGCTTTGAACCTCCAGAACTGTAAGCTTAACAAACCTCTTTATAAAGTTAGTCTGCCTCTGGTATTTTGTCAGAGTAACATAAAACAAACTAATACAGTGGCCAATGGTATCTTCTTGGCAGAGACAACTACAGTTGGGAATGAACCCTGGAACCCTGCCTCTGACATAAAACAAAGATGAACGCACAATTATCAGTATTTACCATGGGTAACTAAGAAGCTGGTTGTCTGACTTGAAGCACCCAGTGTTTGCCAGTAATCTTCTTACATCATCTGGGCCTTCTCATGGGGCTGTTCTAGGTCACATTGCCAAAAGAATGCTCATAAACATCATCTGCTGTGGGGAAGAGGGAGTGGTGCCTGATGTGTCCTTTCTCCCTATCAACAGTGTGCCTCCCTAAGCCCTTTCTGCTGGCTCCACAGCAGGGGATCAAGGTGAAGACCTTGCAAGCCCCCTACCTGCAGGAAATCCTTGAGGCCCAGATGTGGGTAATGTTCCTTTGCTGTATCAGCATCTTTAACAAACACACACCCTGTGCTTACTTGAGAGATGTCCAAGTCCCTGAAAAACTAAGTGAGCATTTTGACATGGTCAAACAAACCACAGTGGTAGCTCCAGGTGGAATCAGATCAGTTGGCTCTAACTTGCACACCTTATCATCCTCAATGGAAGTCAGTGCACGCCTGGCTTTCCTGGCAAACTTGTCTCTTTTTTTTCCCTCCTGCACTGGGGATTGAACACAGGACCTCATACAAGCAAGGGAAACACTCTAGCACTGAGCTACACCCTTAGTCTTTTTTAAAAAAATTTTATCTTGAAACAGGATCTCACTAAATCACAAGGCTGACCTCCAGCTTGCAATCCTCCTGCCTCAGCCTCCCAAGTATCTGGGATTGGAGGTGTGTAACACTATACCTGACTCAAATCCTGTCTTTTGAAGATGGATTGAGAATTCTGTTTAGAGGTTCATAAATGTTCTTTCAATATTTACATTAAGTTGGGTGCCTTTGATCAAGACTAATGGGTTTTAGTAGAGCTAGTGGTCAGAGTGAGTGGTGAGCTGAGCCCTAGATTTGGAGACTATATATCTGCAGACAGACCCAGCTGTGGGATCCCACTATGGGATCTCAAATAAGCTAGAACAACTTTGTGGGTCAGAGTCCCGAACTGTAATATAAGGACTGTAAAATTTGCTCTACCTCCCCAGTGGATCATTGTGAGAATCAAACTAGAAAATTTATGAGAATCTGCTTTGCAGACCATAAAGCACTTTAGACACACGAGGAGTTGTTATTGATTTGCTATGTCATAGGAAATGAGAAGCCTCCTCCCTGGGGCTCTCTATTTTAGGAACATATGAAAAAATACATATACATATACATATACACATGAATATACGTCTTCAATTGGGAATCATTCATGGTCGATCCAAGTTTCCTGGTAAATCTTTTTGCAATATTGAAAGAAGAGTTTCTGTTGATAAATGTCCAAGGAGCAGGGAAAGTAATATTTACCACCAACAAATAGGAATGTTTTAAAAGATGCCTTCTTGACCGTAGTTACTTCTTCTTGACACTATGCATATGCCTTTATTTCCACAATGTTGTCTCCTTGTTTCTTAAACGAGAGCTTTGGGAACAGGCTTAGTACAATGTGTAGCTGGAGACTTTCAAAATGCAAATAAGTCTTTCAATTCAAAGTTCAGAATATTCTCTAAATTTAAATGAAATCCACTTAAGATTTTTGGAAAGCAATCTGGCTATGATTATTAAAATTAAAAATAATCATCTTTTCGGTTATAAATGTGGCAGAGCATACGATGAGGCTAATGTTCCCTGCGTGTTTCCCCGGGTGCCAGGCCTGAGGCCATATTATACGGGATCGTATCATTTAATCCTCACCAGTCAAAGAGCAGGTATATTATTAGTTCTATTTTGCAAATGAGGAAAACTGGGCTACTAGATTCAACAAGATGTCACTTTTCCCCAAAATGTGTTCGCGGAAATGTCATTGTTAAATGAGTGTCTGTTAAATTTAGAACACTACCAAGCCCTGGCAGATAGAGAACCCCAGAAGAGCTGTGTTCCGTGCCCACCAGACTCCATGCTAGACCCTTGCCACAAACTCTCCGGCCCCAACTTTCCACTGCCCTAGTGGTTCCCAGAGGAGGAATGAGGCTCAGACAGGAGTCAAACTAGTATTGTTGAGGTTGTTGATGACTGCCAGACCTAGTGCAAGGCCCTTGTTAATGACTTCCTCCATTACCCATGAACAGACAGGGCACAGAGAAGAAACTTTAGTGAATTCATATTGTAAACAAACACATGGGGAAAATGGTCAGCCTCCCGAACAAAAAAAAAAAAATTACAATTTACAGCATCCATGAGGGACCAGCCTCCCTGATCACATTAGCCAAACAAAGTTAAATGCCAGTAGTAGTGACTTCATGCTGAACTCCTTTATTTGTATATTGCTGGTGACATGTTTATGACCAAATGCGGTGAAGATGTGGAATACAAATGGATATAAACTCAAAGATCATCCACGCACACGAAGGGAACACAGCGAAATGAAAACAGCTGTTGTGTTAGGGTGGAATGAAGTTTTTAATCTCTCCAGTTGTCTTCCCTATTTTAGAATATTGTTTTTACAATAAATAAAATGGGGAGGGAAACAGAATTTTATTATCCCGTGGCGCCACATAAGGTAGAGGGTTGCCTTCCTGACTTAAATAAATCTTGGATATGACCAAGCAATTATGAAAAAAAAACAAAACAAGATTCAGTCATTTGAAACTTCTGCCTTCACCTGGGAGATGGAAAGTGGGCTCTAAAGCATAGAGTTTTATGATCCTCATTCAACCCAGTCCTTTTCTTGATGAAGAATAGAGACCCAGAGACAGAATTCTTTGTCAAGGTCAAACAGTTCTCTGTGAAGCTACAGCTGACACCTGTTGCTTCATTTGACAAAAATTCCACAAAATGAAAATACATATGCTACTTTTATTAAAACCACCAAAAATTCAGCAGTCAAAAGAATGGGTAGGTCTTGCCATCCAAATACGCAAGCAAGTATGTCCCTAGGGTCCACTCTGGGACTCCTGGTTGGGGCATACCGGCTGCCAGTCTCAAGGCATCAGCTCACTCTAAGGCAGTGGTTGTCACCGTGGGGTCCCTGGGCCGCATTCGTATCACCCGGGGACTTGTTAGAAATATGAATTCTTGGGCTCCGTCCATGGTGAGGTGAATCATAAATTCTGAGAGTGGGGTCTAGCAATGTTGTTTAACAAGCTCTCTGGGTGTTTCTGATGCAGGCTAAATTGAGAACCAGGCTCTAAGGCGGCGCTTCTCTGAGTTCAATGTGCCCAGGAATCCCCTGGGGACCTTGTTAGCCTGCAGGTTCTGATTCAGTCTGGGGGAGGGGGTCTGGGAGCTGCATTCCTAACAAGCTCTTAGGATGTACCAATGCTGCCCCTTTGGGGACCACATTGGGAGTCACAAGATTGTCCTAAAGTTGTGTGCCCCTGGTAGATTGTGAATGAGCTCCCCACCTGCCTAGATTATGAACCTCAGCCCTCTGTGTCCTTTCCACTCAAAATGTGGTCCGGAACCCACATTCTGGGGATCCTCTGAAGCTTGTTAGAAATGCAGAATCTCAGCTTCCACCCCAGATCCATTGCATCCATTGGTGGGGAACATGAGTGACACTGCTCTGGGAGATCATCTGATGTGAAGGGACAGCCGATATCTTAGAGCCAGTCACCTTCTTCAGATGGCCTCGTGACATGCCAATGCAGCTTAGAAACATTGTTCTCCCTACATTTGGAAATGGCCGACAGCCCAGGTGGGAGAAGTGGGGACTGAGAGTTTCACATGACAGAAACCAACAAGGGGTGGGGCCGGGTGGAAGAGGCTGGGCACAGTAGTCCTACAGAAGCATTTTTAAATGAAAGAAAAGTGTTTAAAAATAACATTCCCTCTCACCCCAACAAAAACAAAATAAAACAAAATGACAACTGTTGTGGAAATTTTTCCAAACTGTACAACTTCACCGCAGATGGGGGAGTGGCTGGCCAGCACCAAGCATCCCCTCTCCTCCCGTGTCCATCCTGCTCCAGACACCAAGGAAGAAATGCAAAAAGTACACAGTCTGAAAAAAATGTTTTCATTAGAATCACTTTAGATCAAGCGCCTTGTGTATTAATTTCCTATGGTTTCTATAACTATCTCAAGTTAGTGAGTGGCTTAAAACAACACAAACTCATAATCCAACTGTTCTGGAGGTCAGAAATTCTAAAGCCACAGTGTCTGTTTCATCTGCAGGCTTTAGGGGAGGATACACTGATGCACCTTTTCCAGTTTTATTGGAAGCCTGCATTTCTGGCTCATCTTCAAAGCCAGCAGTGCAGCATCTTCAAATCTCGCCTCCCTTCAAGCTCTGCTGCCCGCCTCACGTCTCTGACTCTCCTGTCCCTCTCTTTCCTTTATAAGGACCTAGAGATTAACTGAGGTCATTCAGGCCATCTGGGATCATCTCCCCACCTTGGGGTCTTTTAATTACATCTGTAAAATTCCTTTTGCCGTGTAAATAATATTTTGTTCCCAGGTTCCAGGGATTCCAGTGAGGACAGCTTTGGAGAAAGGGGTCATTATTTTTATGTCTCGTGCACCTGCTTTGGAAAGCTCCCTTTCATGGGTCTCATGGTAAAGGATCTGCCTTCCCAGGGAGCTTGCTGGACTCCTGTGGACCCTGCCTTCGAAAATGGGAAGATCATGTGTATGTCCCTGCCTTGTTCAGAAGGGAGGATAATACAGTATTTCCTGTCAGGTGTCCCACTGTCAGCGGGACTCAGCTTGAGTTATTTATAGCCACAATGGCCTGCCTTTTACGTTAATGTAACCATCTGCATCGAATGCATTTTTAAGATAGGCTCTGCTGAAAGCCAGGCTGGGGTGGCCTCTGTTTTGTGGGATACCATGACTCACAGGGAGAATATAATGAGACCTAATGAGGATATTTATTTATCAGGCCCAGCTACCCCCACCCCACCCCCACCTGGCCAATGACAGTGACATCTGAAATACATTTATTTCAAGAAGCTTCCTTTGGGGATCACCTTTTCTTGCTTGCTCTAATGAATTTAGAGCCAGTGAAGGGGACTGATAGCCATAGGCCACCCCATAGCTTAGGAGTCAGTCAATGAGGCTTCCAGCTGCTCTAGCACTGTGACCTTGAGCAGGAAGTATGTGGATTCTGGATTCAGAGCCCCCTCTAGCCGCTGGCTGGTCTTCACTGTAGCTGATGGAGCTCCTTCTGGGAAGGAGAAGTCAGGATAGAGATGGCCTTTGAGGCCAGGGCTAGAAAACATCCTTATTCCCTCAGCAAACTCAGATAATAAAAGCCCAATCCCCAACCTCAGGAACTTCCAGAGAAGAAAAAGAAAACAGCAGCAGTCCAGGGTGGAAGAGCCACACTAAAATTAAGTAAGGGGTGTTAGGGACACAGAAGACAAGCCCTGCAGCCTCAGAGGCAACACTAGAGCAGGATTAGAACGATGAGGAGGAATTAACCAGGCCAAGGAGTGAGGGCCAAGGAGGCTTTCTGAGCACAGAGAGAAACAGGACACAAAGCAAGCTCTGGGTAGGTACTGGCCATTAGCGCCTGTGCTGCTGCTATTATTAATGTATTCTCGCACAGAAGGGGCACTGTTACCATGACATCGAACAAAGCCTAGGGCTTACCAAATGCCTTGTCCATGGGCTTTGAATACAGTATCTCCTCCTCTGATGCCCATGAGCACCTTACGAAATAGCAACACTCGGCCTATCCGAAGGAAACCAAGGCAGAGAGAGCTGAAGACCGAGATAAGGAGACCAGAAGAGGCAAAGCTAGGAGCTTCTTCTTCACAGCCTGATCCCAGAGCCCTGGCTCTCAGAAGACTAGCTGTTCTGAAGCTCTAAGTCCCCAGCGCCATGGAAGATACACATGGCGCAGGGGGCAGCACAGTGCAGGACAAAGTTCCGATTGTTCCTGGAAAGCCATGTGACCTGAAAAAGTCCAACAGGGTTCGGCTCTATTTCTGGTGCGTGGTAAGCTATGGAGGGAACGAGAAGCAGGCTGGTGGCAGGAGGGGACACCATCAGGCCTCCCCAGCCTCAGCCTGTGCTGCAGTTGTAATGGCTCCAACGCTGTCCAAGGAGCTGAGCCCCTGGCTTAGACCACACCCTCCCCCAGCAGCTCCCAGACCTTTCAGGCCACAGAAGCTTTCACTTTCCAGAAGCTTCCCCTGTATAGAATATCAGGCACTCCCACAGGCTAAAAGTGAGGGTCCCTGCACCTGTGGCTCAGGGGAGGATGTCTGGCTGCCAAGTCCACTCCAAATAGTCCGAAAGGAAATGCTCTAGTGGCCCATGAAGGGTGGGAGACAGACTCGAGAGCCAGGGCCTGGATCCCAGGATACATCTGTAGATGTTTCTCACACGAGCCCCACGTGGCTTCTCCTCCCCCAAAGCTCTTCCTTTGCCATCCCCAGATAAGCTCCAGCCAACAGCACTGGCCCTGCCAGCCCCAGGCCGTGCAAGACCTTCGGGTCCTCTACAGCTTAGCAGTCATCCTCTTCTCTCTCCCATGGATCCAGCTGGGGCCCCTCCCCCCAGTGCCCACCTTCTCCCTTCAGCCTTTTGGTCAGCAGGGATGAGGCACGCGACTACCCTAGGACAAACTTCCTGTCCACACAGCTCAGCTGGGTGAACAGGTGACTTTCAGAACATCTTGGCTCTGACGACCTGGGTGTTGCAAATAACTGAGGCACACATGCAGGCTGAGGCCAGACTGGGGAGGGAGCTGGGAGCATTTCAGGCCATTTTGAAAAATCATCCACAATCAACTTCTTGGCCTGAAATGACCTATGAAATAAAGATTCTTGGTGATATTTGAGGGAACATTAAGTGCTTCAGGCAAATTATTCCAAGTACCCTGCCAAGTATCACTAGCTGGGATTTTATTTTCTTAGTTGTTTTTAGTTGTTCTGATTGTGCTTCAAGGACACAGAAAATTGAGTTAGACTCCTCAGTCCTTAATTGTTGTCAGTAGCTGTGAACCTTCTGTTTCAAACCCTGGCTCTACCACTTGGTGTTAGCTCGGTGACATGCTTGGTCTCTGTTAACAGAAGCAACAGTGATACTACCACCAGCAGCCTGCTGTGAGGATCAGTTTAGTTATTACACACAGAACCCTTAGCACTCTGGCAGGCGCGTAGTAGGAGCTGTGGGTTTGCTCTCTCGTTACTATTTTTGTTACACTCTTCTTCTCCTTCTCTGATCTCTACTTCCCTTTCCCTCTCCAGAAAACCAGTCTAAAGGGTTTGATATATGACCTGTTATCCTTGTAGACAGGCTTTCAAAGTCAGAATTAATTCCAGGCCACAAGTCACAGCTAACAGCCAATGGTGCTGTGTTAACAATTCCCACGAGCGCCGTGTGAATTATGGAGAGCTACAGTGATCGCCATATTCCGGGCTAACAATTCAATTTACCCATAAAATAAATTCTTTATAGGTCCATCATTTTTATTGATGCTATATAAGTCTGAATTCTAAGTTGCAAGCTCTAGAAATTGATCCTGCCCAAGAACCTCACAGAATGCCCAACAAGAGGGTGTCAGGGACTCTAATCCAGATTATTTTACAAGGATCTAGGCTAAAAAAGACTCCATCAACTTCAACATATAACCTTGAAGGTTGCCCAGGGCATCAACATTCAGAGACTGAGGAAGAAGGTAAGAGAGGGGGTCACGTGTGGGAGATCTTGTTGGTCTGCCCTGTGAGTGGCTTCATGCCATTGGCCAGGATTCAATCACATGACCTAATAGCAAAGGGGGACTGGGAAATGGGTTTAGTAATCAGCTATGAGTCTTTGCTACAGAAAGCAAGTATTTGGCCTTTCAGTTACCCAGACCCACGTGGGAAGGAATTCCCTTACAAAAGGGTCTCAAACACTCAGCAGCCACAACAGATGACAAACGGGGATCTCTCCTGAGCTTGCAATCAAGATGTTGGTGAGGGCTGCAGTCTTAGCTGAGACTTGATTAGAGCTTCTAAGGCAGTAGAGGAGGAGAGGTGCTTTCATTTCCCCAGGCAGACTTCTGCTGAGCGTTCCCCATCCTCCGTTTAAATCATGTGTGATTTACAGTGTGACTTATTCACCCAGTGGCTAGGAAAGTCTTCTGGCATTAAAACTTTGCAGATTACTGCCACAAAATGATCCAGGATTTGCAGTGACAGATATACTAGGTCATCAGCACTAGAGTCCCTCTTTTCAGGCTTAAAACCATGTGTCCACCCACAAGTCACAAACGAGAGGTCCCAGGACTGTGCGTGCGAGTTTTTACTTTACTCTTAGAGGAAAAACCCCTAAAGAGCTTTGGTGACTACAAAGTGAATGCATGTCAGTAAGTGGCTGCAAGACGTCTTGAATCATGGGACATATCAAGGGTTTGGTGTCATTTTAGTAGGAGCCTCTCTCCATGCCAGACCACGGGAGGACTGCTGAGGGCCATGTCACCTGCCAGGTGGACATCTCCTCTAACCTTCTTCTCTGGGTTCTGGAAACATGGCAGCCCTTGCTCCTTCAGGTCTCAGGCAGTACCAGCTCCCTCTGTTGCTAGCCTTGGAGCCTTCCCCAATCCTAGCAGGTTTCTCTTGAGCCTTTTGTGAAGGGCCCCTTTATGAAACATTCCTTGATCTGTCCTAGTACCATTTTTTTCTCCCTGCCAGGACACAAGCCTATCAAGAAGACACTTACCTTGGACATGATAAAGCCATTCTAACCCCTGGTCTCCTATTGTCTTGAGATCAACCCAACACACCCTTGGTGCCAGGGTGTGATCTGCTCCAAATGTCCTGACTTCACTCAGGTGGGTTTTGAGCGGTGAGCCCCTGGGGGGTCTTTCTTGCAGAACCTGCATGCTGTGTTTTTCACCTGCAGCCTCAAAAGAGGTTACAAAAGTCTAAACAGCCTTCAAAGACATTGAAATTTGAGTTCTCACTGTCATGCTGACCCCTGCATTTTAGCAGAGTTCTTGTTTGTCCGTTGGTTCATTCATTCATTCATTCATTCTAGCTGGTGTTTTGTGGACACCTATGTACCGGGCATTACTGTAGGTTCTGGAAATGCGGCTGTAAAAAAAAAAACCCGAATGTCTTCTCCGTGGAATTTACAGTCTCCTTTGGTTTCAGGGAAACCTCATGATTCAGGTTCGCTGCTTGAATACGATTTATTTCATTTCATTTTTGTGGTGCCAGGAATTGAATCCAGTCCTTCACAGGGCAAGTGCTGTCACTGATCTACACCCCAAGCCTTTAAATACCATTTTAAAGTTCAAGGTGTTGTGATCAAGAGGTACTTCCTGTTAGGATCCCCTCCCTCCCCCACCCCACCCCCACACATACTGGGATCGACAATGGGCCCCTCATAGTTTCTGGAGTCGCAGATGAAAGCAGATGAGGCAGTCTCTGGGCAAGGAACACCTTCACCCTCCCAGGCTGATTCTGCTTATGACATTAAAAAATCCCAGGAGCAATGGGTGTGCCCATGGATAGGAGCCTTCCTTCATCTCCCAGTGCACTGACCGCCCCCACGGTGGCACTCCTGGGGGGGCCGCGTTGTTAATGTGTGTCGCTCATCATCAGCAAATGTCTTCACCCCCACATGGTCTTGAAGCACCAAGGCCTGGGGCTTAGAGTGAAGGGACAGAAGTAATTCCCATTCTCAGGATGCTTTCCCTGGACAAGGGGGCTCTCGGCTGTCTCGATTGTTTCTCTCAGCAAGCGCGAGGCTTCTCAGCTTGGGAAGCGCATGCTGTCAAATGAAACGAGTCAGGCTCTTCCGCATTCCCTAAGGCATCCTGCCAACACAGGGCTCTGTTTCCAGTACAACCTGGATTTATTTCTGCATGGCTCCCAGGGGGGCCTCTTCTGCTGACCTAGTCCAGATTTTAAATCCCCCTGTGGCTGCAGAGCCTCACAGATGGCTCCAGCCCCACAGCAGCGGGATCTAAATGGGTCAGAAACTTGAGGGACACCGACCCCCAGCCACTCTGGCTGTCCCTACAGTTTCTTTCCTGGTAGAATGCAAGGTTGGACCTGGAGATATGGAAATGACAATGGCTTTGGTGGACAAAGCATCATGTCAACTCTTCCTCAAAGCATATGCCCTCTGGGGCAGGGATGACTGGGACCCATTGCTCTATTACTGCACACATTAAGGAATGCCTGTCTTCTCATGGGTGACATCCACGTGATAGGTAAGACACTTGCTCTTCCTTCCACGTTACAGTTCAGACCCAAAGAACCCAGGCATGGTGAGATTCTCACATGGGATGGAGTGATTGGGTGGGCGCACCAGCAGGCCACAGTTTGGGTTTCCAGCACCTTCTCTCTCACTCTCACAGTCACGGTGTCCACCACTTAAAACTGAAGGAGAGGGAGCCGGGACGTGGGATAGGAGTTGGCAGTTAGTGGGGACAGAGAATCCGTTTGAGAAGATAAAGTCCTGAAGACTGATGGTGGCTATGGCCACACAACAGTGTGAATGAGCCTAATGTCACAGAACTACATACTTAAAAATGACTAAAATGATAAATTTGAGTATGTAGGCCCAAAATAGGGGACAAAAAGAAAGAAGATATTGAAAAAACACAACAGCCAGGAGCAGCGGACCACACCTGTAATCCTAGCTACTCAGGAGGCTGAGGCAGGAGGATTGTAAGTCTGAGGCCAACCTGGGCGCTTAGTAAAATCCTGTCTCAAAATAAAATAAGAAGGGCTGGGGATGTGGCTCAGGCGTAGAGCACTTGCCTAGCATGTGTGAGTCCCTGGGTTCAATCCCAAGTACCACAAAAACAAAAAAAAATAAAAAATAAATGAACTTCAAAAGTGTCATGCTACAGGAAAGACGCTAGATACAAAAGGCTCTACACTCTATGGTTCCATTTATAAGATTTCTGGAAACGTCCGACCACAGAGGTGGGGGTGGGGAATGAGATAGTGATTGCCAGGAGCTAGGATTGTTCAAAAGCTGTTGATTACAGAGGGGGACAGAGGGGTTTTTTGGGTGATACAAATGTTCCCTATGGTAATTGTGTTGGATAAATAGCTGATTTGGTTCATCAAACTCATCATAGCCAGGGTTGGCAAGTGTCTGTAGTCCCAGCACTTAGCTAAGTCAGGAAGACTCCTTCAGCTCAGGAGCTCCAGGCCAGCCTGGGTACCAGAGACCCTGTCTTTAAAAACAAACAAACAACAACAAAAAAAAATTAATTATATACCCTCTAAAAGTGATTGCTTGTCTTATGCCAATTCTACCATTATCTACACTTGATAATGGTACCTAGGAGTTGCCAGAAAGGAAGATCCATTCACTGGGTGCTTCTCCCTGGTCCCCCTTTTCTTGGTGCCTCTGTTAGGGACTGAGCGACTTAACACACTCATAGTTTCTTAGATGAGACAGAAAAGTACAGGAATTCCTTAGACCTCCCCAAACAGCTAAAGAGATGCAGGTGGGAGGACGGAGAGGGGCGTGAGGACAGGTCACGACAGGACCGTTTCTCGTTCTGCCTGGCCCTGGCCACTGGACTTCCTGACCTTGCTGACCCTGCTAAATGAAGCCAAGCTGGATTGGGCTTCCCACCCTCCCCCTGCTCACTTTCACTTCCATCATCTCTCATAGCCCCTCCGGTTCTGAATCCCATCTGATGATGCATCCAAAAAAGCAATTGAGAGTTCAACTGAACCTTTCATTTTTCTTTAATAAATTTCCTTGTCACACCTCAGGTACTTACCTCAGGCACATTCAGGCGCCGGATAACCTGTTCAAGTGGGAGACGTCAAGGAGGCCATTTATGGATCTTCACGCGCAGGGTACCAAGACAGCCCTTCGGGCTCTGAGTGTGTCTCTCCTCTGCTGCCCTCCTGCTGCCCATCCACAAGGTCAGAAGGAACTTGGTTCATGACCATGAGTTCTTCAGGCATGGTGACAAAACTATTGTTTTAGGAAGGGACTGTAGAGGGCCAGAAGGAACACATAGTAAGTAAGTCCCTTCTGATCCGCCATGTTGGCCTTGGATTCTGTGAACTGGATGACCCATAGCAGTGATTGTGTTCCTCCCAACAGACATAGAGCTTATTAACTCCCAGTACCTATAAATGTGGTTTCATTGGGAAACAGAGTCTTTGTAGGTGTAATGAGCCAAGGAATTCAAGATCAACTGCGGTACTAGGAGGAGAGAAAGAGCTCTGTGGCAGAAGCAGAGGAGCAGCCCCAGAAACAAAGTCAGAGGCAAGAGATTGGCCTCCGATCCAGGGAATGTCTAGAGCCACCAGAGATTAGGGGAGAGGCGTGGGGCTCTCTCACAGCCTCCAGAAGGAGCTAATCTCGCCAGTGAGACTGATTCCAGATTCCAGAGCTGTGGGAGAATGAATTCCTGTTGTTGGGGGGCCATGGTTAATGGCAATCCTAGGAAACCTCTCCTGGGGTTCGGGGGCCTGTCTTGGAGAAGGCCCTGGATGTGGGAAGAGACCAGGCTCTAGGCCCTTCCTCCAGAGGCTCTGTCAGGGAAATCTGATGCCAACTTCTAACCTACAAAGGTGATCAGAGCAGAGCTCATTTTCTGGGTGGCCAGGATCCGCCTTATCGCAGGGTAGTCAGCACCCTGCTAGGGTAAATTTTGCCTGCTCAGAAGGGGATAAGCCACCTGAGAAAAATAAAGTCTGAAATAATTAGTGAAGAAATAAGAGTCAGAGTCATACAATAGATTTATTAAAAGCAGAGCACCTGATAGTTTCTTCCAAGTCCACACAGGAGCTGGAACAGAACAGCTAAAAAATGGCTCCACTTCTTTATTTAAGGGAGTACATCAAAGGCAGGGATAAGGTTTCAGTGGGTGGAGTCTTGCTTCCGTCAACAGGTTGATTGGCATGTTGGCAAGCCGCACCCATCTCTGAGAGGCTGTGTCTCTGTGCCCATGCAGCAGGTTACCCCGTCTCGGGTGGTGTGTGGGATCTTTGGCAGAGTTGGGTGGGAATCCACATGTACTTGGGCCACCTCATCAGAAGGAGTGCTGATCTGAGTTCCCAGGCACCAGACTTTCCCACTCAATGGCTTCTATGCCTACCTTGTCCACACACATTTCACAGATAGCTCTCAACACTGTCTGGCTGCTCAGGGGCAGAAACCTCACTCTCCCAGCCTCTCCCTTCCTAGGACTCCCTCGAATTCCCCACTCCTGTCTGGAGGCCCCTCCATGAATCCCAGAGGCTCTGTAAGATAGCCTGAAGCCCCCAGTGCTGAAGAAGAACCAGGCAGAGGGGGCTCCACCAATGACCCCTGGTGGCCTTAGGCAAATAGCTGTTTCTTTGAGTCTCAGTCTTCTCATGTATAAAATGGGGATCCTAATTCCCACATGCTCTGAATTATGTCTCCCCACACTCTCTAGGCTAAAGCCCTAACCCACCATGTAACCGTATCTGGAGACCAGGTCTTCAGAAGGCAATACGGTTAAATGAAGTCCTAAGGTGAGACCCTAATCTGATAGGCATGAAGCCTTATAAGAAGAATCTCTCTCTCTCTCTCTCTCTCTCTCTCTCTCTCTCTCTCTCTCTCTCTCTCTGTCTCCCCCCACTCCCTACCTTCAGAGGCTACATCAAGAACCTGGTTGTCTATAGGCCAGGAAGAGGACTGTGTTAGTCAGTTTCACGTTACTATAACAAATAACTGAAATGATTAGCTTATAAATAGAAAGGGTTTATTGGCTCACAGTTGTGTAGGTTTCAGTCCAGGGTCTCTTGGTCCTACTGCTTTGGGGATTGCAGTAAAGCAGCACATCATGGCGTGATTACGTGATAGAGCAAAGCTGCTCACTTCATGCCCAGGGAGCAAAAGAGACTGAGAAAGATAAAGAGGAAAGACCTGGGATCCCACTATGTCCTTTAAGGACACTACAGACCTAAAGACCTCACATGGGCCTCGCTTCTTAAAGGCTGTACCCCCTCTGGACAGTGCCTTTTTAAGAAACCAAGGCTTTAACACAAGGACCTTTGAGATGCACCTGACGCTTAAGATCCAAACTACAGCGAGCACCCTCATCAGAACCAGAACAAGTTGGCATCCTGACCTTGGACTTCCAGCCTCCAGAATTTGGGGTTCCAGAACTATGAGGAACTATGAGAAATAAATGTCTGTGTGTTGAGTCCCCCGGTCCACGGTTACTGGTTGTGCAGCCCAAGCTGACAAAGACATCACTTACCCAGTTGTTTGGAGGGTGAACTGAGAAACCTGGGTACCTTCAGTAGCCCACATTAGAAACTGAGTAACAAGCGGAGGTGACTTCCAGACTCCACTTCCCCTACTCCATCGTCCTATCGTTCCTGCTCCTTTTTATGTCATGTCAGAAGACCCTTCACAGCTCCATGTAGTGGTTGGGGTGTCCTGTGGCCCAGTTTGGTCAATGAGCTACTGGACGCCAGCTGTCCTCCTTGATAAGAGTGTGATACTGTCACGTGAGGTGAGATGTTTGGCCCTGCCGCGGTCGTGCTGTTACAAGGAAGGACCTGAAGAATCTCAGAGACACCAATCCACTGCTGAACCCCTGGCACGATTCTGGGATCACTTCCCTACAGGCTTCTTGTCAAGTTAGATAATAAATGTCTCGATTGTTTAAGTCACCGTAAGAAGAATTCTGCTGAATGTAGGACCTGCCTCCCAGGATTGTTATGGAGATTGGGTGGATTAATTCATGCCAACCACGTGGCCCCTAAAGCCATCAGGTCACTGTGTCCAGCAGTGAGGCTGCCCATAGCACCTGTCTAAGGAACAAGTGAAGGAGCCATGGGCACTGATGGGGGGTGGGGGTGCTGATTGCTAACAGCTGAGCAAAAGCACCAGGGCTGGGCTGAGCAGAGCAGCCCTGGGCCGCTTATAGTATATATACACTTGTGACAGAATAGCCTACCATTTCATCCTCATGGTAACCCTTGAAAGATTGGTAAGGTACCTACTGTGCAAGGGCTGTCATGTTTGGCCTGAGTCAAGGTTTACCAACTCTGCTAGAAGGTAACCTCAGGTTTGGTCAGTTCAGGCAGCTATAACAAATGACCACAGGCTAGCAGCTTAGAAACACAGAAATCGATCCTCACGGTTCTGGAGGCTGGGAGTCTGGGATCCAGCATGAGTGGATTTGGGTGAGTCACCCCTTTCTGGTTGCAAAGGGCAATCTTCTTGTGTCCTTATGTGGTAGAAAGGGACCTCTCTGGGGTTCTTATATAAGGGCACTCTTCCATCCACGAAAGCTCTACCTTCATGACCTGGTCACTTCCCCAGTCCTAGCACCTCCTAGTATGATATTAGAGTTAGAATTTCAACATAGGAATTTGGGGGGAACACAAATATTCAGGCTATAACATTTCAAATGCTTGCCTCATTTTTTTTAATTTTTATTTTTCTCCTTTCTTGTGTTCTTTATGTTAAACTCAATATGTGTTAGAAGGATGGCCACCAGTCTAGTGATGGACGCTTAAGGAAAAGGAAAACAAATGTTTTTCCTTTGTTCTCACTGACCACTCAATACAATACTTCCGATGCACAGACTCCCACACACCAAGCAATCAATGCTACAGAGGAAGATACCTGGGTGTCCAATAGTTCAGGCCAATCCAGACCTCATCTACCTGGAGACGGCATCAGATCTCACAGCCCGAGGACTCTGTCCCACAAGACTGACCTCTCCTACAGTTATTAATTGGAAACATGGGTGGTGATTTTTGCTTCTGACCAATTGGGTATAAATTGAGGCTCCCACAATCCCCTGCTCAAGTCCTACTGAGCTGCTGGGGCAGCTCACAGCACCCAGAGAAACACCTTACTTATGTTTATCTACCACAAGGGACACCACAGGGATGCAGATGAACTGCCGGATGGAGGAGAAGCCCAGGGCGGGGTCTGCCGGGAGGGCCACAGAGCTTGTGTGTACTCAGCTGCACAGGAGCTCCCCGAACCCACCCTCTGGGGTCTTCAGGGAGGCTTCATTGCT
This sequence comes from Spermophilus citellus, assembly GCF_964194105.1. NCBI lineage: Eukaryota > Metazoa > Chordata > Mammalia > Rodentia > Sciuridae > Spermophilus > Spermophilus citellus. The sequence goes on from NC_138182.1 coordinate 26,664,203, forward strand.
TAGGCATGCATGATCACAGCACTCGCCATGGCTCAGTTCAGAGGTTGGGGTGGGAATAAGGCTGAAAGTCTCAACCCTCTAATCCTGCCTGTGACCAGCACTCACCCTGAACCTACCTAGTGGTGGCCAGTCCCTGACTTCTCTTCTTGTCTAAAGATAAGGGCATCCTGGGTAAATGTGCATTGGGTAACACAGAGCAGACCACTGACTGAATCATGAACCCAGGTTTTGGTTATGACTTGGTCACTAATAAACTGAGTCGCTTTGGGAGGGTCCCACAACCTCCCTGCAGCTCCTTCCTCATTTGGAAAACAGGGGCCTGCATTATAAATCCACTACTGTCCTGTGACTTTGTAAACTGACTCCGCCACTTGCTAAGTATATAACTTCAAGCTAGTGACATATATGTAAACCCTCCCCAAGTTCCAATTTTTCTTACTTATACAATGGGCACGATTGCAGTCCTTTTTAAAGTTTAGAAATAACACATATAAAGCATCTAGCACAGTGCCAGCCACGCAGACAGGCATTTAAGTAGCAAAAATTCTTATCACTGTTAGTTTTATGAGTCTTCGCCTTGGGATAAAATTGTGAAACAGGCCGATTCTATCACTTTTCAAACTCAAGGTTTGCAAATGCCTCGCCTGATAGCGCTGGTAAAGCACATCAGGAGTGTATTTGGCACAAAGCCAGTACAGCGAGACCTCGCCCCTGCAACTCTTGTCCAGACCAACTTCCTGGTAAAATGAGTTTGAAAAAAACGTCCAGGGCAGAGCCATAATTAGAAATGACTGAAGGCCTTAAGCGAAAAACAGCAAGGTTTTGCTGATCAATACTTGCCATTTATTTCAAAGAAAGGAAGGCAGGTTTGGAAAAGCCTTAGAATTGGCATCCTGGGTCTTCCCTTGGTGCCATGTGGGTGTTACAAAGTAGCACTCAGAACCAGAATACCTTTCCTTCATGCCAAGAGTCACCTCCAGAGAAATGCTTCTACCCCCAAAGGACCCTCCTCACTGGTGATTCTCAGACTCTGCCCAGGCACCCTGGCTCACTCAGGGAGAGTCCCAGCACCTCAATAGCAGACCAACCTTTCACTTTTCTGTTCTGGAACCCAGGTGCCTCTGACGTGAAGCCCCTGTGGAATAAAGATAGTTGTAGGAAACTCACCAATCAGAGTTTGGGGCCTCCAGTGCTAACCTCACCCACACTCCAATGCAGTCACACAAAGGTGAACACCTGTCAAAGCGGCCGCAGGAACGTGCAGGAACATACTTTGTTTTCTGCCTTGAGGCTCCGTTCTGGTTTCCAGTTGGCAGGGGTAGCAGCGGGGTGGGGGAGGTTTCAGTTCATTTATCTCCTTTTCTGTCCTCCAAAAGGGGAACATGAGGGTTGCCTCCATGGGAGATGTGGACTGTTTCCAAATCTCTACCGTAAAAACTCTGATTTTTTTTTCAAGGCTACTTTTTAAAAAGATTTCCATCATGAATACCCTTGCACTTGCATGAACCCCTTCACGGGCCCAGGTACTTTCCTGTTACACTTCAACAGAGACACACTTGAACTCTTCTACATCCTGCCCGGCCACCCTGCCCCAGTTAGAGTGGGGTCGTGTGACTAGTGTTGCCAAAGAAATGTGAGCATCGGCCACCAGCTTCGATTTCCAGGCTGAGCCAGGTAAGAGCAAATGGGACTCCTCCAGCTCCCTCTTTCTCTGCCCTGAAGGACCCCTCCTCACTCATCCCCCACAGACAGACCCTCTAGCTGCAAGAAAGGCTGGCCATCTGACCCACATCAGACCTTGTGAGATACAAACTTGAGACTTGAAGTTTTATCTGTTGTAGCAAGTAGTCTTAGTACCCGGACTCATCATAGGATTGGTTTTCAGTCATCTCACATTCTTAGAAGTAGATCTAAGATATAAATTCAGGGATATAGGGATACACATACAAATTCATGGAACACTGAGTTTCTGAAGAAAAATATCCCTATTAAAGTACAAGAACAAACAACTCGTAACAATTTGTGAGCTGGACAAAGGAACCTAAGGGACAGAAAGGGCCAGAATGTAAGGATGCACAGAACAGCCCATAAATTACTTTGTAACTTTCCAGTTCCCCATAAGTTTTCTGGAATGTAGCAAAACAGGAACAAGTCCTGGACAGAAAAAGACCATTAATCTCGTGAGGCCAGGGGCCAATGTTTGATTGGACCATGACCCTGTGGCCACATCACTGGATTCACCACCTGACAGCCAGAGATGTTGATACAAACTGAAACCTACATACCAGACCCCCTAACGGTGAAACACAATCTTGCCCAATAGTTTCCAACCCCTAAGGAAGTCCCGCCTCTTGGGTCATACATATTCCACCTAATTATGAACCCTAATAGATGCCTGGTTGCCAGCCCTGGAGAAGCATCCTGCCCTTGAGATTGCCCCCCACCCAGGTATGTGTACCTCCCCTTCACAATGAATCTCTGCTCTGTTTCTCAGATCTGACGTCCTTAAACTCTTTTCTGAACCTTCTTTTCTCCTCAGTCTCTGGAAAGACCTCCTCAGACCCCCACATGATAACAGGTTATTGGTGTAACTTATTATCCGAGGCTCATTTCTTATATCTTGTATGAAGCCCTACTATGTGCAGGCACTCCTGAGCCTGGAGGTAGGAACTCATACCTGCCCTAAGGAATGGTACAGTCTGTTAGAAAACAATGAGCACTCCTGAGCAGACCTGTCTAGGTGGTGAGAGTAAAATAATGATCCCTGCAGAATTGTCTCAAAGCCCTTGTTTCAGCAAATTCAAAGGAGTCATAGGTGCTGACAGGAAATGTAAGTATTAAAGACCATATTTTCTTTGGTCAGACTTAATTGGACAGATGTTCCATGAAATAAAATTCAATTAGGTTGTTAATGGATCTTTTACTTCATCAAATGAGCACAGACTACTCCAGGCATCTCCCAAATGGGAGTAAGACCCCACCTCAGGACATACACAGACAAGGAAGAGTTCAATAAGCAAACAGACTCCCGGGCAAGCGTTCATTCTCTCAAGTTATGTAATAAAAAATAAATAAAATCAGGATTAAGGAGTCATTGGACACCCACTAGATTGGGGGGGGAGGACAGTTTATTGCACAACATCTGTACAAGTTTGCTTACCTAGCTGCCATAGTGAAGTGCCACAGACTGAATGGTTTGACTCCAGAAATGTGTCTCCTGGTCTGGAGGTCAGAAGTCCTAGATCAAGGTATTAGCAGGGTTGGTATCCTCTAGGCCTCCTCTCCCAGCTTCTGGGCATTTGCTGGCGGACTTTGGCCTATCTTGACCTGCAGGTTGCCGGGTTGCTCACGACTAAAACACTCAGGGTCACTCCAGGGGAACTGGGCTGCAGGAAATAACCACACAAGAGACAGAGATACCTTTTTCTTTGGGGGGTGCTGTAACGGCTCCTCTGACCCTAAGAGTCTACAGAAAGAAAGAGAGAACAAGCATGTGCTGACCCCTTTTATTGAGGAGAAGCCATTCAAATGAGGCAAGGGATCAGGTTTCAAGGGGCTGAGTCCAGCTTCATGATGTCTGAAGTCAGCAGGTTGACTGACATCTAGGAAGGCCACATCCAAGGGCAGAGTAAGAGAAGGGGACACACAAAAGGTGCTTCCATGGAACACTCTATCCCAAACAGGGTAATGTCACAAAGGAACAGGTGAGCGTAGCTCGACCTATAGGCCGGTAGGAAGGCACGCCCATGCAGGAGACACAGTCACTGGACCCTAGAAGACCGGGGCTATCCAGCAGCATGGCCGCCAGATGCCACATCACTCAGCAGGGGAGTCAGACCCAGTCACGGGCTAGTTCAGCCACCCACAGCAGGTGCTACACCAGATCTCTGCCTTTAGGTACACATGGTGTCTTACCTGCTAATCACCTGTCTCTGTATCCAAATGTCCCCACATTTTAAGGACAGATATGGGGTTGGGGACTACCTTTTGACCTCATCTTAGCTGGCTCATCTGTAAAACCCCTATTTCTACATTGGGTTGTCGTCATGGGTCCTGGTGTCCTGGTGATCGGGACTCCAGCATGTTTGGGAAAGACAATTCAATGCATCTTGAACCTGTTGTGAAGACCAAAGTGAGGCACTACTCTCTTCAGGGATATGCCAAAGTCATTAGAAAAGACTTAATGCTGTAGTTACAAACATTTTCCTGGACCACATCGTTTTAATTATATTTAAATACATGTGTATTTTGTAGCCACCATTGACAGCCCCCCCCCCACGCCTGCCCCCAAGTGTTCAATTTCTATTGCTGCCATGAGAACTTTGATGAGCAAGTTTGAAAAGATCTGTCTGCGGGAATCATTCAACAGAAGCCTCTAGGTACACAGATGATGGTTGCTGTGTTAGTGCTATTCCCAAACTAGAAACAAAGAGCCATTTCGGCTAATATTTACTGAATATTTGCTTCTGTCTGTTGGGCATGGTACCGGCAGCTGGGGATGCAGTGGTGAGAATCATTCCCAGGGTCTCTTGGCAGAGACAGTGGTCCCAACTGGTGAATATTTTAATAAATTATTTTCTTAACATGTTAGCATACCATGTGGGCATTAAGTAATTTAGAAAAATGTAAATACCATTTAAAATTCCTAAAGATTAAAATGGCATATTGTTTGCTTAACTATTTGAAATATGCATGTTTGTTGACTTTGGTCCATTTTGCTATTGTCTGTATCCCTGGTACTGAGAATAAGGCCTGGTATGTCCTGAGTACTTCATTAGAATTTGGTGAACTGAATTAATGTATTAAGGACTAGAAGGTTATATGCAAAATATTTTTTTAAAAAGATATCATTGTTCTTAGGTCATGGACTCATGAATATGTTTCCTTCCAAAAAAAAAATTTATAGTTATTATAGTTTGTGGGAAATAAGTTAATAAATTGAAAATTAGACTCCTATATGCTTCTAGTCCACATAGGTCAACGGAATGAAAATCTTTAAGAAATTTTAAAAACTAGGATGCTAGGATGTCCCCAGGGCTGAGAGGTTGTCTGCCCTTGATGGTTCTTGGACCACGATTCTTCCTTCAGTTATCCCAGGACTAGAGGCCCTGGACAAAGGAGGCAACGATCCAGGGGTCTTGCAAAGAAAGTGACAGGGTGGCCAGACGTCCTCCCAGCCCCTCCCCTCCAAACCCCTAACGCTGCACTGGCTTCCTGCCTCCTTCATCCGCCTGCTCTTCCAGGAGAGCAATGAAGTGTGCTATCCCACTCTTGCCTGGCTTCTAGACAAGCTTAGAAAAATCTGTCTCTGTAAAGGGTTGGGATCTGCCCATCAGCTGAGACAGGAAGACAAAACTTCCACCTGTCCCAGCAGAAGGATACACACAGACAAAGCTCAAAATGAACGCTCAATGTGCAAAGGGCCCCTCCCCAGTCTGTCCAGTGGCTCAGGGCAGAAGGCTGGTGGTCCTCCTTGACCCTCCCTCCCACCTGCCACAGAACACAGAGCCACTGTCCTGAACCTTACAGATGCCACCTGAAAGTGAATGTCTCCACCTTCTCCCACTACAGCTACCACCTGACTCCTAGTCCCCAGAAACTCACCTAGATTTCTGCAAAACTCCCAACTAGTCTCACTGCTTCCACCCTTGCCTCTTGGATCCATTCTCTGCACAATAAACCAAAGAGATCTTTTTAAAAACACAACTCAGAACATGTCTCTCTCCTGCTTTGCGTTCTCACCTTCAGTGGCACCCATTTCCCTTAGGCTAAAATATAGAGCTTCTCCCTGCCCCTGGGACCCTGTGCCCTGCAGAGCTTCCCCTCATTCATTCACTGGCTATACAAAGCAGTCAAATGAGTCAAGTTCGTATACACCTCAGGGCCTTTGCTCATGCCTTTATTCCTTCTTGGAACATTCTTTTCCTCACTCTTTGCCTAATTAATAGCAATTCATTCTTCAGCTCTCAGCTTAAAGTGATCTCCTTAGAAGGATCTATCTTAGAAATCCCTGCAATGCTCTCTATGTACTCAGTGCTTGTCTTTTATACACTTATCTAAGTGTATAAATGCCCTGTTTATCTGTGTGAATATTGGTTACTGGTTTAGTGTCTATCTTCCCCATTAGCCCCTAACCCCTATGAGGGTAAAGAGCAGGTCTGTTTTACTTACCATTCTGTCTACACCCAGGGCCTAGCAGGGATTCCAGCTCACGGTGAGTCCTCGACACATGGCTGTCAAAGGAAGTGATTCAATGAACAAACCCAAATACCAGTTAAATCACAAGCAATATTTCTTGGTTATGCCCTTAATCTGTCGAACCCAAATTTATTCAAGAGTTACATGACAAAGGGTAACCAGAGAGCATAATTCTTTCACTGGCATGGAGGCTGCATGCATCCCAACGACATCCTTCTCGGTTTGACAGATCATTTCTAGAGGTAGAAATATAGCAGGCAATCAGATAGAGCCCAGGGTGCCAGGCGAGGGTTTATCTTGGAAACATCATTAAATACTTTATAAATTAGGCAATTTCAGGCTTCGAGGGATAAAGACATCCTCAACTTGTCTCAGTTAATGGAAGTCTATCAGTCAGGACTCTTAATGTTACAGGTGACGAAGGACTGAACTCGAGCTGCCTTAAACAACACAGAGGATTTATTGGCTTCATAAATGAAAAGTCTAGAGACAGGGCTGTCCTTTGGGTGAGGCGTGCTTCTACGGCCCAAAAATGTCACCAGGGTCCCTGTTTCTCTGTCACCACTCATTGCTTGTCCTTAGGTTGTGGAATCACCACCAGTTTTGTTTCACAGAAGCAAAGGGGCTACAGTGAGCCAGACCTCACATCTTCACATCCCCTGAGCCAGAGAAGAGAGTGGCCGGGTTCCAGAAGCTCCTTAGTGACTTTCAAACCTGACCCATCAGCAAAATCTCAGGACAAGCTGAATCCCATCCCTTCCCAGCACCCCCACCGGCACAACTCAGGATTCCTGGGGTACGGCCTGAGAATACAACTCTTGAATTTCATTTTATATGGAAAACTCTAAGGGAGGAACCAGAATTGTCCCCTGATTTCACTATCCAGCTGACACCTATTGAAGTTTCCCAGTAAATGTAGTCAATGGTATAAAGTAAGAAAATCGAACAGTATCTAATAAAACGTAAGAACTTCTCTTTCTATCCGTTTTTCCAAAGGTGTCACTGTTATCAGCTTCTTGTCTATTTTCTACTAAAATAAATGTGTGCATTTACCAAAATATATAGCGTCTCATTTTTTTAAATTACGGGAGATGGATCACACTGTTTACACTGGGCTGCTTTCTGCTCTTCTCACTCCATAATCTAACTCAGAGGTGGCTTTATCCTGGCATCAGCAAATGGAAGTCCTCTTAAATCTTTGTAACAGGTCTAAGAATGTGCCATCGTTTATTTAACCAGATTTCTCTTGGTGGACACTTGGGCTGTTCTGCTACGCAAACAGTGGTGCCACAGGCATCCTTCTTCATCAACCTTGACGTCCCCTGTGGGGGGTCCTGGAGTCATCTCCTGGCAGTAGAATTGCTGGGTCAAAGGTCACTCTGGAATCCATCCCTGCTTCTTGCCCGCCCGCCCGTAGACCCTGCTTAACACAGAGCAGTAGGAATTTAGCTGCATTTCCACGGGCTTGAGTGGGAAGGGACATAAAGTTTCATGGAGAGAGACAGATTTGCAGCATGGAGCCTCTGGAGGAAAAGAACTGGTCCTTACTCAACGTGGCAGCCCTCGCAGCGTCTAGACCAGCGACCTAGACTAGATAGATCCCGAATCAGTCCATGGAGAATGGGAGATTTGAGTGGAGTCTGAACAGACAGGACAAGGACCATCTCTTTCTTTTCTCTGTGTAAAGTAAGGCCTGCCACGAAGCAAGGGCTCCGAGGTGTCGGGGGAAGGGAGGGTGACAGCGTGGGCCCACTTGCAGAAAGAGGGTCAGGACACAACAAAGGTTGTCACAGGACAGGAGGGTGGCCTGTGTAGTGACAGAGGAAAGCACAAACAGTATGCCCCAGGTAAAGGAATGTGGATCTCCGTCTGTGTGGGCGGTGGATTTCTTTGTCCAGTGTGCTAGGGAGATTTTCATGGTGACAGTTAAGCAGGGAGGATGAGAAATTGGGAAGAAATTCTAAAACACTCAGACAAGGATCTGATTAGGACTAAGGTTGGGACACAAGAACACCCCAAGTCACCTGGTGGCTGATCTGCCATGAAAGGGGATGGAGTGAGGGGCAAGAGGAAGGTAGCGATGGGTACAGACAGGCCTGAGTGATATAGGATTAGTACTTGAATGCTCAGTGTACCTGCTGCCCCATCATAGTCAGCCCTTATTTTATTAGGCAGTGCCTAGAACCTTCTTCCTCCTCTTCTTTCTCTTCCTTTTCTTCCCAGGGCTTCAAAACTGCTAAGCGCACACACTACCACTGAGCTACACTAGTGGCCACAGTAAGGTCTTTGTAACCCCTCCCTAGTCTCACGCTTTGTCTTCTCCAAGCATCTAGGATGCCAAAAGAAAAAAGGCAAGAAGACAACAGACCAAGAGATAATTGTGCAAGCAGGAGCCAGGCTCTGGGCCTGGGCACTGAGCCAAGAAGGATCTGCAAAGAGATGAGACCCACTGGGCACAGAGAGACCCACTGGGAGCCAAGTCTCCCTAGAGCTCAGAGGGAGACTGGAGCCACAGCCTAAAAGGCCCCCAACACTAGCTGACAGGGGACTCGTCTCTACAAGGAAACGGGCAGAGCCTGGAATATTTTGAGCAAGAGAATAAAGCTGATCTCCCTCTCTGGGTACGTTTTGGATGGGGAGGGACAGCCCAAAGGTAGGGAGATCCATCATTCAGGAAACTGCGTCACTGAAGGGGCAGGAACCCCTAAGGACTGAGAGAGGGTGGTGGCATCGGGAAGGGGAGGAGTTTGGCTGGACCAGGAGGGTGGTCAGTGCTGGCTTGGTGGCACCGTGGCCCTTCTCAGTCCCTGACACTTGCCAACCCTCTCCACAGCAACCCCTGAGGTGTGACCAGTGGGGACTGAGGGGAGCAAAGGCGAAGCGGCCCTTCCCGCTGGCTCTTCCCCTCCTGTTTCTCAGCACCCCTCACAGGGCTGACGAGAAGGTCTACAGGCCTCAACCTCAGGACTCAATCTCAGTAGAAGGCTCAGAGCCATGTAGTTTTCCACTGGAGACCCAAGCAATAGTACTACCATGGTGGCATTCAATGACGGTGTCTGCCAGGGAGGGAGCCCCAGTTGTACTCAGATCTGTGTCACTTAATGGACCAGAGGCCCATGCAGGCCAAGAAGGTGACTCTGCCCAACTTGCTTATTTGACTTACCTAAACTCCCCAGAGCTGATGGAGACTCCAGGAGTCTCATAGAAATGTGTCCAAATTAGGACTTTCTGCTTTCCCTTCTTCTAAAAGTTAGCTCTTCAGAACTCAGTATTCTTAAAAAGATTGGCTCCTTATCATGAATAAAAAGCAGCAACTCTCCTGAGATGCTAGTTCTCATTTTAAAATAATAATTAAAAAAAAAACCTGAGCCCAAGGCAGTGTCTCATGCCTATAATCCCAGCAACTCAGGAGACTGAGGCAGAAGGATCACAAGTTCAAGACCAACTTAGTGAGAACCTGTCTCAAAATAAAATAAAAAGGGCTGGGCATGTTGCTCCGTGATAGAGCACTTGCCTAGCATGTGTGAGGTCCTGGGTTGAATCCCCAGTAACACACACACACACACACACACACACACACACACACACACTCAAGTAATATGCAGCATATTCAAGAGTACCTGATGAAATTTGTACTATTATGAATTCAATAATATTATTTGATTAAGAAGCCCACCACCCAATTTAAGACTAGGATTCTTAACAATAATACCTGTATCTGTGGGTTACACATCCATGAATTCAACTAATCGTGCATATCAAAAATTTTTTTTAAATTGTCCGTACTAAACATGTGCAGACTTTATCCACCTGTCATTATTCCCTAAACAACACAGGATAACATGGCATTTACATTACGTTAGGTATTATAAGTAATCCAAAGATGCTTTAATGCCTATGGGAGGATGTGAGTAGGTTATAAGCAAATACTACAGCTTTTTATTTAAGAGACCTGAGCATCCGCAGAATTTGGTATCTGCAGGGGTCGAATCCAGTAGCCCACTGGGCCGAGGGTACCACTGAAGGTACCTGGGCCCAGTCCTCTTTTGGTGTGAGTGTAATTTCTACATGGGTCCTTTCTCCTCCATTTGCTTCTAGTCTTTCTGAGGCCTAGGAATAGCTTCAAATTCCAATTCCACAGCACCTGATCTCGAGTCTTCCCCACAACATTAAGTACACAGCTAAAACATGATAAGAATGAGAACTTAATGATGAATAGCAGATCACTCAGGATTTCAAAACCAGTAAGTAAAATTATTAAATGTGGTTTTAATCATGACGACTCATGCACTTTGGGTATAATTAGTCTTTTCTTCTTACTCATATTTTAATTAGGAAACAAATATGCAAATATATGCTAATAGTACAGCCAAGCAAATTATCCATTGCGTTTGAGGAAGCACTCAGGCAAATTTTTTAAATGGGATCATAGTTCTACAAAGAGTCCCAGAAATGGACTTAGAAAAATGGGCAGAGGCCTCTAAATGCACAGTGGAGTTGGCTCCAGACCCAGCGTTTTGGAAAGCTTGCATGAATGTGTTGCTGAGTTTCCGAAGGAAACAAATGTTTTCCCCTCAGTTCCTGCTGGACTGAGATCAGAGCCTGTATCCCAGGGTCTGTGTGTGTGCTAAAGCTCTCAAGGATGTAGACTAAGCCAGAAGAGCTCCATTGCCAGGCTCTCCCAAAAGACAGGGAAGCGTTGGCTACTGTCCAGCCTTCCTGATCACGTTGCCTCCACATACTGCTACTCCATGATCCATGTGGCCCAGTCTCAGACCAGTGCTGCGGCAAAGACCCTCAAAATGACTGTCTATATTTTTATATATACATCTCTTAAACACTGTGACAGAGATACAGGGCTCACGGCAATACTTCTTTAAATCTCCTTCTCTTTTCCCATCTATTTCCCTTGTACTCCAGCAACTCTGTCCTAAAATCATCCCAAAGGACCCCTGGCCAGCCACAGCTGAGCAAGCAGAGAAGCATCCTAAACATGGCTGCCCCTTCCCAGTGGACAGGATGGAGAAGGCCAGTCAGCTGAGATGCAAAGCTCTCTGACGGGCAGGGAGGGAAGCCTGGAGACACTCATACACAGCTCATTTTCATTCCCTTCCCTGTCGCCTTCCATGCTTCTGGGCCTCTGCCACAGAGAGACGGCACACCTGCAGAGGGAATCCCAGCCACAGAATCACAGGCTGCACAGGCCCGCTCTGCCTTGGAATGTGGCCTGTGTAAATGGCTGTGGGGCTTCCTGTCCTCAGCTCCAGGGATGAAATCTTCCTGTCACCAGAGTCATCAGATCTCAGCGAACAGCAAGGTCATAAACCCAAGCATCACCAGCAGATGCTGCTTTTAGGAAATCTGAGACATTCCCACTCCTTTGCTGGCACAGGGCCCTAATCAGGTTCTCTTCAGCCTGTGGCTACTCCACGGTCCCCCCTACTGCTGTCGTCTCCTACTTGGTGCCCTTCTCCCCTCCCACGGTGCCTTTTTATAGAACCATCGTCTATAGAGCCACCGAATGAGGCTCAGAATAATCCCTTGGATATCTCTTTTTATTAATTGCTTTAATTATTTACTACTATTGATTTAATTTTTTTTTTTTTTTTTTGGAGCTGGTGACGGACCTCAGGGCCACACACATGGGAGCATGAGCCTACCACTAAGCCATGACCCTGCCCCCGTGGAGTCCTCTTTCTAAATGCACAGGCTGGCCACCCATCCAGTCTTGCCCTCTGCTGTTACTCCACCCACTGCCCAGCTCCTGGCCTGTGCCAGGGTGTCCCCTGTCCATTTTAAGAGCTACAGTAGAAAAAGGCAGCTTCAAGTGGAACAGGAAGGTGGCCAGAGCTAGGAATGAACTTCCTCCTTCACACCAGAGAAGCTGATCTTCCCCAGATTGTTATTTCCTCAAAGACAAACTGCTCCAGCCCGGTTTCCCATATTGATCTAATCAACAGTCCAAACACAATTTCGGGACTGTCAAAACAAGATCCGCAGACAATTAGCATAAGTCAAGGCAACCCACCCCCACGTGCCATCTCTCCCCGATGTCTCAGTCAAGATTTCAGCAAAAGCCGGTCCCCCCTCTTGTTGCAGGCTGTGATATCACCAGAGGCAGGTTGTAGAACTGGGAACCCCTGACAGGAGGCTGGAAGCTATAATTACCCGGGGTATAATTTGGTTGCTAAATGGATTGTTTACAAAGGTGTGCATGATGCAATCACAGGCCTGGCAGAGCCGGAAACAAGGCAGGTGGGGAGGAGACAGTCAGGCATTAACATCCCCCTCCCTCCAGGCTCCCACTTGCCAATCGCAGCTGCTGCCACAGCCGCTGCAGACTCTGACCTTGCTGAGTCATCTGGGGCCTCGTGTTCCGTGACGTTTGGGAAATACCTGGCCTTCCTCCCTCAGGTTTCATCTGGTAATAACTGCAGCAGGAGCAGGGTCACCTGGGCACAGAGCAAGAGGTGGAGTTCTGCCGTCACAGGGCCCCCCAGGGCCAGCCTGGAAGGAAAATGAGCCCAGCGGAAGTCCCCAGGATCCCACAGGCCAGGCAGGCGCCTCCTGGGGGTCCTCACAAAGGGATCAGAAGTGGAGCATGAACTACTTCATATCCCCATCCCCGAGGAATTGAAATAACGAAATTGAGACTTTCCCATTGAAGTTATAGGGAACATCAGTGAGAGGGAGAACAGACACAGACTCTGCCTGAGATGTCAAAAAGACTTCTCGAGCCAGGCATGGTGGCACACGCCTATAATCCCAGCAGCTCAGGAGCCTGAGGCAGGAGGATCATGAGTTCAAAGCCAGCCTCAGCAACAGTGAGGTACTAAGCAACTCAGTGAGACCCTGTCTCTAAATAAAATACCAAATAGGGCTGGGGATGTGGCTCAGTGGTCGAGTGTCCCTGAGTTCAATCCCCAGTACCCACCCACCCCCAAAATAAAAAGGCTTCTCAAAATCACAGAAATGATTTGACATCCCCTATGGACAAGGTTTGGGCCCATTTAGAACCTGCAAAAAAGCTACAGACCCAAAATGTGAATCATGGGTCAACCGTAAAAAGCCTGGGAGGTCACGTCACATCTCAGATCAAATGTGCCTTGGTAATAAAATGCTATTTTAAGACAAAATAAATGGAAAACTCTAACATAACCTACATGTGTTTATGTCAAAAGAATTTAAGAAATTACAAATGAAAGAATTTACCAGGACATAATTATTCTGTGCTAAGAATCAAACTTTTGGAAAGGAGTGGAAAAATTAAAGAGGGCCTGAGGACAGGGGACACAAGGCAGTTACATGCAGCTCAACCCCAGTGACCCGTTCTGAGAACGTGTCATTGGGCAACAATGTTGTTGTGACACACATTAAGACTGCGAGCCATCACTAGGTGAGAGGTCTGCTTGGGCTCCATCCTAACCTCGTGGGACCACGGTCGCGCACACCATCTCTCACTGACTGAACACCTGCACAGGTACGGCTATTGCCACAGGGATGGAAAAGATGGGATGATGAAGGAAGAGTAAAACATTCTAAATCATCCACTCTACACTAAAAGAGGTGAGAGAGGGTTCCATCCTGATGGTACACTCAGTTTTCTTGGAATTCTAGGTAGAGCAGTGCTGATTTCCGTCTGATACTGGGTCATCAGAGATTTCGTTAATAAAGCACTGAGATAACATAGGCAGGAGTTTCATGTGCTCCCGTCCTCCCCATCACAAACCAACAAAAAGGCCAGCGGCTGCATGATCAGGAACCCACTTTCCCCTCTCTGCAGCAACCACACTTAAATATTCATGACACCCACCAAGACGGGCTCCGACGCCATCCTCCCAGAGCTCATGTGGATGGGAACTACAGTGAAGGAAGTCCTCAGAGGATGGATGACACTTCTGCAGCAAATTCCACTCAACTCCCGGGATTCAAGAATGGAGAGGACACTTTTGCATCCTGGCAGGAAGGTGGAATATGATCTTCAGGACCCTTCATCCCAAGGAGCCAGAGGAGGCCCCTGTTCGGTAGCCCTCTTTGCTCAGGCTGCCCCCATCTTCCCAGACTGCAGGAACACCACAGGGCCAGGGATGTGGCCATCTCATCCCACCATCTGCAGACTTGTTCCACATGGACCGTCGGCTGACTCTGAGCTTGGAGGCTAAAACCTTCCAGCCTGCTCCCTGCTGAGATAACAGCTTGAGTCTAGCATTCAAGTTTGGCCCAGCCTCTGAACTGTTACTCCAAAGCATCGGGGACCCAGTCTCAAGCTGCCACTGGGACAGATGAGACCCAAAGGCTGCCCCCTGCCACCAGCAAGGTTCCTGCTGAATGTGGCTGCAAGTGGCAATTGGACTTGTGTAGCTTTGACTGGTAGAGGGGCAGGGAGTCACCCAAAACAAGAAGGAGGGGCAACATCAGTTTAGTACATTTCAGAAATAATCAAAGACACATGCTTTGCATATATATTACTTGGTATAATCCTGTCTGCAGCCACATTGTGGAGGGGATGGTCCTATCATTGGCTGCACTTAAGAGCTGAGGAAACTGAGGCACAGACAGGTCCCTCGGAGCTTGAAAGGGCCTGGGGTTCTACTGCAGGCAGTCTGGCCTCAGAGTCCATGCTCTGGACCATGGTGTGTGCTGGCACTCCTGTCCTTTCTAGGGTGCTTATGCATCCATCCATTCATAAATCTATCCATTCATGAAAAAAAATCAACATAACCTGTGGCATTCATTGTGTCAATAACTACAAGTTTTTATATGAAATTAATATTTTAATATATCTTGTTTTATAGTGGCTATTATATTTGTTGCTCACAACCAGCAAGGTAGATATTAATGTTCCCATTTCAGAAGGAACAATAAGGCTAAGTTAGGAACGCCAGTTTGGTTGGACAGTGAATCCATCAAAGGCTTCCAGGAAAGAGCCAGTGTCTCCAAGGGCTGGCTGGAGGGAGGCCTGGACAGGTGAACAAATCAACCAGGAGCAGCAGAGCAGGAAGCTGCTTCACACCAAGTCTCAAGGGGTAAGGGCAGAAGGTGATGTCATAGCAAGCTCATGAGAGGTCCCAGAAGGGCTGCTGAGAGGAGCAGGGCCCCAGAGGGATTTGCCACCACCAGCAGAAGGGGACCACAGGCACAGACATCACTTTTCTCTCCTCCATCCAATGGCTGAGCCCGGCTGGAAAGCCAGAAGTCAAGAGAGTGGGAGACAGAGACCAGACCAGTTCACAAAGAACAGAACAGTCTCTGAGGCCCTGAGAGTGGAGAAAGTTCTCAAATAAATAGAAGGGAACACTGGAGACCAGCCAACACAAATGGTAAAATGTGAAGCTGCAACTGGGAATCATGGAATAATCTGTCTTTTACCACTGAACAAAGAACATGGTGTGAGCACCTGGTGTTGAAATAGAAGCCCTGTGACTTCAGACCTAGCAGACTAGGGACAGTTCAGGAGAACATTATCTAGACATGTGTATGTCATCTATTGCCCTGCCCTTGCTCATCCAGCAACATGGAGGGAGGAGCTATAGCTGTGTAATCTAGAGTCCCCCAACCAACCCACAATAGCCTAGGAGAACAAATGAATGAGAATCCAGGAGAGTCATATCCTAGCAACATCCTGATATTTACAACCCCAGAACTTAAATTAAGGTGAAGCTCTGTAGTACATGGCCTGGGGAATTGCACATAATGAGCATTGCACTTCACAAACACTTTTTCACCTCCTTCTCTACGGATGTCCCCTATTCTCCTAACATTATGCTCTAACACTCAATTGATATGGTCCTCTGCATACAGACAGCCAATGTATTCAGCAGAGACATGAATTTGTATTCGCCACTGTAGAAGGAGTGTCTGTACCCCAGAGGCTCACAGTCCTGTGGGAACAAGAGGAGGACGAGATTTGAAAGCGTCATCTCAAAGAGAACACAGAAGATGCCTAACATTTCTGATAGAGAAAAAGAGCTCCTGATTATAATATCTATTACAGTCTGGTTCAATTATGATCCCTAGATTACAGACTGCTCATTAAAACACATGGCGCACGAGCGCACACGCAAATCTGACTTTTTCACTAGAATCAGAGCAGTAGGTTTCTTTTTGATTGAAAAAAATTCAACTTTGAGAATGATGCATTCATTCAAACCAAAACAAGAGCCTGAACCGAGTGAGCCTGCGGACATTTTGTCTCCTCCTCGCCTCTAACCCAGGCGCCATCTAGTGTCCTAAATCCTGTACTACACTCTCCAGCCCTCTTAAGCCTTTTCTTGCAAAGATCTGGTTCACAGAGAATCACAACACTTGATCGAGACAAAAAATTGGCCTCTGTGATAGACATTTTTCAAAAGTGGTTGAGCAATAGACTTCTCATTTATTGGATTTCACACATAATTTTTCTTGAGCCAAACCAAAGACTCATGACTCTTACAAACAACGAATAGGGAATGTACAGAGTGTTTGGACATTTTTCTCATGGATGTCTGTTTTTAAGGAAGATGTTTATGTGCACGCATAAAAAAAATAACCGATTTGCATATGAAAGTGCACATTTTGCAGGGTGTGCCATCATGCAACTAAAACCTATTTGGGCTTCTGTTAGGGGCTGAATGTGTCCCTCCTGACCCCCAACAAAATCCATGGGTAAAGTCCTGAATCCATTTGGAGACCAGGTCTTTAAAGAGGTAATCAAGTTAAAATCAGGCTTATCCAATTATGAATGTGTTTGGGGGAAAATGTGACAGCACCATGCATGCCCAGAGGAAAGACCATATGAGAACACAAGAGAGAAGGTAGACATCTTCAAGCCAAGGAGAGAGACCTTGGGAGAAATCAACTCTGCAGACACCTTGAGCTTGGACTTCCAGTCCCTGGAACTGTGAGAAAGTACATTTCTGTTGTTTAAGCCACTCAGTCTATGGTATTTTGTTATGGCAGTCCTAGTAAATTAATATAGCTCCTAACCCCACCCTCACCCCAAGCTAGGCAAATGCTAGGACACTGGAGGAAATACTGATCATGTTGATGCTAACAGTGCCTGAAGCCAAGCTCTGTGTCCCTGTTTTGTACACCTCTTGACCTTGGAGTGTAGGGCAATGGATTTGGGACCACTCTTTGCCATCTTCTCACTCCCATCTGTTAGAAGCTGTTTTTCCTTCAGTCTATCCTTGGAACTGGTTTCCTGGAAGGAGGTGTGGGGAGGATCAGGACCCTTCCAGAGTTGGAGTTGGATGCCCCATCT
The DNA here is from genome assembly GCF_964194105.1 of Spermophilus citellus. NCBI lineage: Eukaryota > Metazoa > Chordata > Mammalia > Rodentia > Sciuridae > Spermophilus > Spermophilus citellus. The sequence continues at coordinate 26,681,643 of NC_138182.1, forward strand.
GCCTGTGGCCAAGACTAGGTAGGTTAGCTAGCAAGTTACCATGCATCCCTGAGCCCTAATTTTGTCCTCCTTTAGAAGAGAATCATGGGATTGTCAGAAAAATGAAATGTGCTCATTGTGTGGGGGACCCAGCACAGCATCTGGCATGTAGTAACTGCCCAGTACATTTCCACCAGCCACTCCTTACTGAGAAAGTGAACATCAGAACTCCCAAACTTCCTCCAGCAAAAATGTTCAGAACTCAGACCTTCCTCATAGTTTCAAAGTAGAGGAGAAGAGGCTGTTTGGGGCTGTAGCCATCTAAACAGCCCCATCTCCTGGAGCCACAATCCACGGATAAAAGCAAAGTTTACAAAATTGCTTTCCAGTGATCTTTGATCTAAAAATCTCAATGTTTAAGTTATATCCCTTTTCAAAGACAGGGGCTCCTGGCTGGGAATTTGGAAACATTTTAAAAGGGAAAGAGAGGAGTGAAGGGGGGTGGGGACAGACAGGGAAAATGGAAGGAGAGACAGAGAGAGGGAGAAAGAAGGGGGAGACCTGGGAGGGGGAGGGGGTGGGGACAGGGCTGCAGGATGGACACGGAAGGGCATCTGGCGCGAGGCGGCTGGACTCCTCAGAACCGCAGCGCCGACTCAGCCACTTCCAAGATCAATGCTAGGCAGGGCCATTTCCTCCGCCGGCGCAGGAACGGGCCATTAGTGACTCGGTGACCCCGCTCACTCGCAGCGTCACCGCCCGCGCGCTCACAGCCCGGCGCCGCGCTGTCCATCATCCGCCCGTCGCGGGCCGGGCCGTCAGTCGCCTGTCGCCCGGCTGAGCTCCAGGCTCCCTGCGGGCCCGAGTCACCTCGCAGCGCCTCCAACACGCGCGGGACTTCCCTGCGCCGCTGTCTCAGCCGCCCGCTGCTGGCACGGAGCTAGGTCGTCCCCCAGACAGCAACCAGGGCTCCCCCTGCTGGACGCCAGATCCCTAACGCGTCCCAGGTGATTTGGGGACTTTCCTGATCAGTGGTTTAGGGGCATTTTCCCTTGAAGACCTCAGAGATCTTGGCAGCAGCAAGATTCACGCAGGGTAAGGCGTGAAGGAGCCGAGATGCCAGAGAAAGGAAGAATGGTAAGGACAGAGAAGGCCATGCCACCACGTGTCGTGAACCGAGTATCAACGAAATGCTCCTCATTGCATTTGTGCTCATCATCAGGGCAAATATAACACTATTGGTTCTCTTTCGTGGAATTTCATACATTTTGGCAAGGAACCAATGAGTTACAGGTGCAAGTCGTTTTCTTAAATATATTGAATATGTAACATCAATCTTCATAAAGGATTTAGATAGAAACAAGGAATGAATGATGTAGGATCAAAGAATAAAAGTTCAGTACCATAGAACATAGTTTGAGTAAGTTTAAAAGTTTTCATAGATGGCACCTTTTAACTATGTTCATATCTGGTTTGCAAGGGGAGAAAAGAGCTTTCTTCCTTCTCTCCTACAAGGGCACTAATCTCATTCATGAGGGCTCTGTCAAGACTTCACTTTCTAATACCACTACCTTGGTGATTAGGGTTTTATTTTGTTTTGGTTTGTTTTGGGGGATTGAACCCAGGGGCATTTAAGCACTGAGCCACATCCCCAGCCCATTTTTGTATTTTATTTAGAGACAGAGCAGGGTCTGACTGAATTGCTTAGGGCTTTGCTCAACTGCTTAGGCTGGCTTTCAACTTGAGATCCTCCTGCCTCAGCCTCCTGAGCCAGGTGATTTAGGTTTTAACACTGACTTAGAGGAAACTATTCCAGCCATAGTATAGATCAACCTTGTGTTTTATTTCCTTATAAAAAAAATAAATGTGAAAATGCCTGGGAATTTCAATCATCTATGAAAGTTAGCTCCTGTGACATGGACCCTCTCCTGTACCTTCCTCTGCACCTGGACATCTGTGCTGTTGATTGAAATCTCACAGAAGGTGAAGCAGCCGTGAGCATTTGAATGATTCTGAATAGCACAGCAAAAAGAAAGAAGATGAGAAAATACGTGTCACTTTCTTACTTTGTAAAGTAAGTTTACAGGTAGTTCTGTTTTAGATCAAATAAGCAAGGTTGGGATGTGTCCCTCAGGGCTTTGGGGTCTTCAAACCTGGGGAAACTTATGCAGAGAAGCTAAGGCAGGTGGGTCTCCTGGGAGGCCCAAGGCTGAGCCCACCTTGGAGGAACTCCCACCCTCAGGGTTTGGCAACATGAAGATCCCTCTCCAACATCTCCCAGAAGGCCCCCTTTTGAAATTTCCATCACCCAGCTGTCAAAGCAAGGGCCATCCTTCTACTTGGAGGAGGCCACATCTGATGTGAGTGACTGGCACTCCTGGAGTCCTAGTTGGGAGAAAGGCAGTGCCGGGGCCCTGAGCTTAAAATGGATCTAAGGAGCAAAGATGCCCCAGAAGCACAGGTGCAGAATGATCTTCTTAAATCCACTTTATTTGGTTGAAAAACAGCATGACACCATGCTTTAGTGTTTATGCTCAGCCTTTTAATTCAAGTCATTAAGTGCTGATTCACTGTTTAACAAATATTAAACACCTGTTGTGGCCAAACATTTATAGAGAAGCAATGAGAGTCCTGACATCTTTGTTTATGTGAAGATATGATGAAACTATAGTGGTTCTCAGTGTGGGTTCCCAGGCCAACAGTCTCAGCACCATTCAGGAACTCACAAGAATGTGAATTCTTAGGTCTCTCCCTAGACTGCCAACCCAGAAACTCAGCAGCTAGGACCCACAGTCTGCTCTAACAAGCCCTCCGGGTGATGTTGATGTACCCTGAAGTTTGAGACCCACTGTCCTATCTCCTGTCTTCTTGTAGTGTCAGATGCTCAACTAGTTCCAAAAGTCAGAGTAGATTCAAAATCAAGGTATTTAAAATAGGGTTTGGAATATGGGGAATAAAATTTGATCTGAAATCATTACTCCCAACTCCAAGACATAGATAAGCAGGGATCCCATGAGGAGAGAGGATGGAACGGGAAGAAAACTGACTGAATGGATCTGGAGAGAGGTTTCTGGATGATGTGCCCCAGGGTTCTGCTTTCAGTCTGGCCTGCTTAATATCTCAATCATTGACAAAGCTAACCAAGTGCTTACAAAATTTTAATTTCCAGATTAATTAGTTGGCAGAAATGTTTGATTGATGGCTCTAAGAGGCTATCGACAGAATTGGAACAGCAGTTTAAAGCTAACTGATATTCATTTAGTATAACATTCCGTAGTCAGGACCAAACGAAGATCAGCCTTGATGCTAAATAATTAGAGTCAGAGAATACACTCACTGTAAAAGTCAATGTCCACCAGAAAGCTAAGGAGATACCAGGGGCTCTTAAAGAAGTGTAGCCTTTAAAAGGGAGTATGAGAAAGAAAAAAAATTCCCCCAAGATATCCAGACCTTAATCCCCAGAACCTGTGAATTGTCTGGGCTCAGAACACACCACCCCCAAATGTGGAATCTTGTAATCTGAGAAATTAGCAGAAGCATAAAAGTCACTCTCTGACCTTCCCCCAAGAGCTGATCATATGGAATTTCCAAACTGCCTTTCTAGAAAGTAGGTCATAGACGCTCTCATGACAGGCACCTGTCTTGTACCTGGAGGTTGAAGAAGAATCTGCAGACAGCCCTGGCCGGCTTTCTCCTCTCACATTAGCACCTTTGGTCCATACTTTTTATCCAGTCATATTTTACCTTCTTCATCAAAACAACATAAAAACAAAGTTTTTCCTGGATCTTTGGGTCACTTTGGAAGATTCTCAGGTCATGCAAACTTTGGTTAAATGAAAACTTGTTTCTCATCAATCTGTCCTTGTTATAGGAAGATTTATTGGCCACGTCCCTTGTGGTGGGTGAGAAAAAAGTATTGCCTCCCCTAAAGAAAATTACCTTATGTGGAAAAGCAGTGTGTGGGGGTGGGGAAGGGCACATATGTGATTGAATGAAGGTTCTTGAGAAGGAGAGGTTATCCTGCCATATCCAGGTGGATCGTAAACACAATCACATGCATTCTTATAAGAAGGAGGCAGAGCCAGGCACGGTGGCACTCACCTGTAATCCCAGTGACTAGGGAGGCTGAGGCAGGAGGATCATGAGTTCAAATCCAGCCTGGGCAAAAGCAAGATGCTAAGCAACTCAGTGAGATCCTGTTTCTAAATCAAATACAAAATAGGGATGGGGGGTGTGGCTCAGTAGTTGAGTGCCCCGGAGTTCAATCCCTGATATCCCCCTACCAAAAAATAAAAGAGAGGCAGAGGATGATTTGACCTCCTGCAAAAGAGGAGGTAAAGCCAGGGGGCAGTGGTGGATATCTGTAGTTCCAGAAAGTCAGTAGGCTGAGGCAGGAGAATTGCAAGTTAGAGCCCAGTCTGGGCAAATTAGTGAGACTCTGTCTGAATATTTATATATATATCAGTAGTAGCAGTAGTAGAGTACCCCTGGGTTCAATCCCTAGTATGAAAGACAGACAGAGAAGGTAAGGGACGTGACGATGGAACAGAGAGATTTGAAGATGCTACCCTTAAAGATCAGAGTGATTCAGCCCCAGCCAAGGTATGCCAGCTGCCACCAGACACTGGAAGAGGCAAGGAATGGATTCTCCCCTAAAGTCTATGGAGAAGCTTTAGACACCTTGGTTTTGGCCCCAGGTGTTAGCTTTCGATTACTATAACAAACATCTGATACAATCAATCTAAAAAGAGGAGAGTTTACTTTAGTTCATTTTTGGCAGTTCCACTGCTTTTGGTCTGTAGTGAGGCAGCACATCTTGGAGGGGGACACATGGTGGAGCAAGACTGCTCACCTCATTGCAGTCAGGAAGCAAAGAGAGCTAGGAAAGCACTGGAGTCCCACTGTCCGCTGTGGGGACACAACCCAGTGACCTAGGACATCCACTCGGCCCTACTCCTTAAAGATTCTACCATCTCCTCATATCCCCAGGTTGGGAATCAAGCCTTTGGGAGTCATTCTAAGTTTAAACTACAGCACCCAGTGATGTTGATTTTGGAATTCTGGTCTCCAGAATGTAAGAAAATTAATTTCTGTTGCTTTAAGTCACCAGGTTTGTGGTAAATTGTTCCAGCAGCTCCAGGACAGTCATGCAAGAAGAGAGAAGAGAATTTTAGGCTGCACTGTGCTTGGTTCTGAGCACCAGACTCCAGGAGATGAATTTATCAAGGGAGGCATTAAGAGTTTTCTGAGTGGTCCCTGGAGGAAAAAAATAGCACCAGTATTCAGAAGCTGTGAGGTAGGTGACAAGTTTCAAGTACCCTCTGGGCAAAGGGGAATGAATAGCCTAAAAAGATAGTGACTCCTCCGAGGCTGAAGGTAAGCAAACAGTGGAGCAGCAGTTTGCTAGGAATGTGAACGATGTAAAAGGAGTTCAAGCCCCAGAGGAGGTGGATTAGATGCTGGGTAAGGTCCCTCTGAACCCAGAGATCCTGAGCTGACAGGATAGCACAGCCATTCTTGGCTCTCACTAGAGCCAGGTAGACAGGAAGCAAGAAGGTCCAAAAGGTTGTGAGAGCCTGAGCAGGTGATGATTAACCCCATGCACGGATGTGGCTTTGGAGATGCGGAGGAAGGAATGCATTTTTAAAAAGGTTTTGGAGGCTTAAGTACTCAGTCTTTGGCAGCAGCTCGAATTTGGAGAGAGAAGAGTATTTATTAGTTGCCTACAGAGAGCATTGACCCAGGAGCCACGGGCAAAATAAATATAGATGGACAGCTCTCCCCTGGGAGAGGGCAGAGAACACATCTGATAATTAAAGAATAAGATTCTAGTAATGAGTTTTGAAAAGATATGGGAAGAAGGGTCGAAAAGAAGGAATCAAAGAAGGCTGGATTCATCAACGTTTTTGGTTTTGTGTTGAGGAAGTGGGCTGTGAAAGATGGCCGGATCCAGCTGAGCAGAGAGAAGCGGGCGCTCTGGAAAGAGGAGCCGGGGTGCCCCAAACGGGTGGGGGAGGGGTGCGCACCCTGGGTTGAAGCAATATAATAGATCTCAGGAAGGTCTGTGCCGAAGACCAGGGGAAAGGAGGACAGTGGCCCAGACTCAAGCTAAAGCTCTAGGTAAAGAAATGACAAATGTCTGGCTATTGTCATGCTCAATTTGGAGGTGGTGGCAGTCTCCAGAGAGGCTCTTGGTGGCCTGGAGTCGGGGAGCACAAGCGTGAAGCTCAATGCCCTTCCTTGGGACTTTCCAACTCTCCGCAGGTGGGAAGGTGGTCCTCACCTGTAGCCAAGCCGCTTGACAGCCAGCCCCCTCCTTCCACCGGCCGGTGCCCCCATCCTCCAACTTCGTGAACCCTGCTGCTCAGGGCTCACACCTGTGACCTCAGAAGACTGGCTTTGGCTGGTGGGAGCCACTTACCAGAGACTCCTGGGAGAATCCATGGCCGACCCTCAGAGGGCAAGGACTCAGACACAGGCATTCTTGGTTTGATTCCTGCACCTGTCACTTACTGGCTCTGTGACCTGGCGCAGGCTTCAGCATCCTAACATATGAATTCCAGACAACAGCAATTAATTTCGAGGGCAGAAGGCAGTATACTGTAGCATGCAGATGCTTGTGACAAAGCCTAGCACGGAGGAGAGAATCAATAAACGATAGTATTGTTAGGCTTTATTCTTCTTATTGTCAAATCACACAAAGTGACATAAAGAATTGGAGGCATTTGGGGTATGAAATCAAATCTCCAGGGGAAGATTAGAGCTATCCTCAAATGATTAAACGGATGGTGAACGAAAGAGGAGTTAGACATGCTTAGGGGATCACCAGAGAGCAAACTTAGACCTGAAAAATAGGAATTAAAAGGAGTTAGGCTTCCGATAAATACATCTGACAAAGACACAGGCCATATCAAGAGAAAAGGGGGGGGGGAGCTGGGCAGTCCCTGGAAATGGGGAGCAGAGGCTGGGCAATCTCTGCCTAGACAATGATTCCAGAAGATTCCTGAGTGGGCTGGGAGTAGAACTAGCCTTTAATGTCTCTTCTACTTTAAATAACAAGATAGGTTCTTTAACTCCAGAACACTAGGTTGCTTGGAGTGAATTCTAAATGGGTGCCTGTATTGTCTTGGGGTTTGGTATTTGTTCCTTAAAAAAAAAAAGTAAGGAAATTCAGAGCACAGCATACAAAGATGTGTACATAAATGTACAACCATATCCAACCATTATTTATACTAAATAGTGGGAAATATTCTAAATACCTAAATACCTATCAATAGGGGATAAGTTATATAAATTATATAACTAATATAATATAAATTATCATATGTTTATATAAGAGAATTATCTCTAGTCACTACCCATGATAATGATAAACATTACAAATGATGTTGTAGATAAAGGGATAATGTCTAAAATGTTTAACAACTGGGAGGACAGAAGTATGGGAAGCTGAACAGACCCAGCCACAGCCTGAAGGCTCTGCCACAACATTCCAGCAGAACATAAGTCCCACATAGATCTATGTCCACAGACATAGAAGTGTGACATTTATGCAAAATCACATATAATTTTCATGCACATAAATTATACATGCAGAAAAAGCTCTCTGCAAGGGTACTCACTGAAAGCCAACAGTGGTTATAACCCACAGGTGCTATGGTCTGGATATGGTTCAAGTCCCCATGTTCACTTGCTGGGAGATCATGGACTCCAGTGTGGCAATACTGAGAGGTGGTGGACCCTTCGAGAGGTGGAGCCTGATGGAAGGTGATTGGGAGCACTGCCCTCTGAAGGGGTTAATGCAGTTCTCCAAGGTCCCCAGATACTGCTGTCAAGAGTGATTGATGCAAAGTGGGGCCACCTGGTGCAATTGATCCCTTTTGCATGAGGCCATTTTCTCTCTGCTTCTCTGCCATGTTGTGATGCAACCAAGGAGACCCTCACCAGACACTGAACAGGTGAGTCTACTCAATCTTGAATCTTCAGTCTGAAAAACAGTGATCCAAATGAACATCGTTTCTTTAGAAATTATTTAGCCTCAGGTATTTTGCTATTGCAACAGAAAAGGGAATGAGACAATGAGTGTGAGACCCAAGATGATTTTTCAAACTTTCTTCTTTGCATTTTCTGGATTGCTTAAATTTTCGAAATGATACTTTGCTCTGTTTTTGTTTTGTTTTCATTTGTTATTATTATTTTTAGTATTGGGGATTGAACCCAGGAGCACTTAGCTTAACCACTGAGCCACATCCCCAGCCCTTTTTAAATTTGAGACAGGGCTTTGCTAAGTTGCTTAGGACCTTACTAAGTTGCTGAGGCTTGGCCTTGAACTTGGGCTCTTCCAGGCTCACAAGCCGCTGGAATTACAGGTGTGTGCAACCACACTTGACTTGTTTTGACTTTTAAAATTGAATGTTAACTTGCAGACTGAAGGTACTGCATAGTCAATTAGCAGACTTTCAAGAAAACACTCTGAGAGTTCTACATCAATTTGAAAGACTCTCTATCAGAATCTTGTCAGGAACCCTGCTCTTTCTCTGCCTTCCAGTTCCTGATGAATGACCTTCAAGATTCCTCTTCTCTTGGATACATCCTAGTGCTGAGGGACTCTTCTCTACCTAGTCTGGACCACAGAAAACACGGACACTAGATTCGGTCCTCTCACTAGCCGTGGGACACTGGGAATTTAAGGTCTCTGAGCCTGAATTTCCTCATCTGTAAAACTGAGGTGATTGGGCCAATGGTCTTTCGGCCCTGTGACTTATGAAGTCTAAATAAAACATCCTTACATTTGTGGTGAAAATCAGGAACCATAAGCTCGGTTCAGGGAACTCAGTTTGTTCCTGACCAGCCCCTGACCCTTTTCAATGTAATGCCTACAAACAAGAACTGTCACCTGCGAGACCACAGTGCACCCTCCACATCAGGAAAGTCACACCGATGCTTTAGGACCTCAGCCTCCATTCAAGCTTCACCTGTCAGCCCTTTCTAGAAAAAGGATCAGTCCTGGCCGAGGGTTGCTTCATCTGTCCTGTCTCCTTATTCCCCCGCAGTCTGGGACAACGGCTCAGTCTTTCCTCCACTTTCAGGACCTGGAAACTTTGGAAAATGACAGGCCTGGTATTTTGTGGTATCTCTCAAAGTAGGTCTGTCTGATGTCCCCTCATGGTGACATTCGGGTCAGACATCTTTGGAAGGAATGTCACAGCTGCAAGACTGTGTTTTTGTTGTATCCTATCAGGTGGCACAAAATTTTGACTTGTTCTACTACTTTTTCTCCCCTGATTAGAGTTGTGTCAACCAGTGTTCTCCTGTGTAAAATAACACATTTCTACTTTGTTAGGAAAACTGTGTTATAAGGAGGTTTATTTTATTTTATTTTTTTAAGTTGTAGGTGGATGCAATATCTTTATTTCATTTTTATGTGGTGCTGAGGCTTGAACCCAGTGCCTCATGTGTGCTAGGCAAGCACTCTACCACTGAGCCACAAACCCATCCCTATAAGGAGGTTTAATATATAAATTCCATGTTCCTCATCACTTTCAATTCACTCATCCATTTCTCTGTTTGTGGTTTCCTATTTTATTCAATAGGGATCTCTTACTCTGGCTTTTTATTTTGGTGCTTATGTTGTCTCTGGAGTTCAGCCATTGGGAGCTCTTTTAAGTGTCTTTTACAATTCAGATCTGAGTGTTAAATGTGTTCATGGTTATATGAATGTCATGGCTCTCAGACTGACGTGAGAGACAGAGCAGAGGGTATATGTACAGACTAGGTATAGATACATAGATATACCTACAGGCATTTGGAGGTAGATGTATAGATAAGGGACATAGCTCTATAGATATGTATGTACAGATATGCTTATAATTTTATATAAGTAGAGATATAGACAGAGGTCATCATAGATATATTCCTGTAGAGTCATAGGCATGATATAGACATAGACAGATCCACGCACACAGTTATAGGTATATTTATGTCCATATTCATTACACACTAAGTTGTGTCCTCTCAAAATCCCTAACCCCCAATATGACTGTATGTGAAGAAAGGTGTGTAGGGAGGTAATTACCATGAGGTAGTAAAGGTGGAGACTTTACTAGGACTGGTGTCCTTCTAAGAGGAGGAAGAGGCACCAGATCGACAGGTTTATCTCCTCCTCACCCCACTCACCATCTCCCCCTGCACAGAGGAAAGGCCACGTGAGGCTGCAGAGAGAGGGGAGCTGTCAGCTAGGACAGAGCCCTCTCTAGAAGCCACATCTGCTGGCACCTTGACCTTGGACTTTCCAGCCTCCAGAGATGTGAGAAATAAACGTCTGTTCTTTAAGCCCCCCAGTCTGGTATTTTTTTAGGGCAGACTATTTATCAACTGAAAACTGAGCATTCTCACAAATACCTCCAATTCCAAACTAATTACAAATTCTAGTTTCCTCCATTCTCATATTGAACCTCCCTTCACTGACAGTAGGAAACTTGGTTCCGCTAGGCTCGGGATATTCGCTTGTTTGACCAAGCTCCCTACTTAGGCCACCCCTATGCCCATGTGGGGACACGCTTCTCAGGCCCTCTGCGCCTGGTTGGGCTGAGTCCCGGGCTGGTTTCCACTGGCAGGGACTCCCCTCACTGTGCTTACATTCTGATCCTTCACCTCATTTAGAGTCCCCTCTGCCTAGAGGTTTCCCCTAACTGATTTGCACACTCCTACGCTAACAGAGAGAACATGAAACTATAAATTACTCCAAAAGCATCACATACTTTACCTCCTTATTTTCATAAGTTAAAATCATAGTTCTTTCCGCCCCCATAGCAGCAAACGTTCAGAAATTCTCCACCTCTGAAAGGAACAAAAGGATGGGCACAAAGTCAGGTGTGTTAGCCTCTTTTCTGTTCCTAAAACAAAATACCAGAGGCAGACTAGCTTTATAAAGTAAAGAGGTTTATTTTGGCTCCTGGTCTGAGATGCAAGGGCATGGCACTGGTATCTCTTGGGCTCTGATCATCTGGGCTCTCATGGCAGATGGCTGGAGCATGTGTGAGAGGCAGAGATCACATCACCAATCAGGAAGCCAGAGAGAAATTCCGAGATCACATTTGCTGTTATAACAACTCATTCTTGTGAGTGCTCAGGGGTCCCACAAGAACAACATTGATCCCCCCATCACCTCCATGAGGCCCCACCTCCAAACACCATGACCCTGTGGACTAAGCCTCCCACACATGAACCCTTGGGGGACAAGCCACCTCCAAACCACAGCATCAGGTTACCACCAATCTGTCCCCTACCCCATTGGAACTCCAGCTCCATAAGCCAACTACCATTGTGACATCTCCAGGCTCATGAGCACCATGAAGATAACACATGGACTTTGGGCTCTTTATCTCAATAAATGGCACCATGGCCACAAAATACCACGGACTCCCCCCTTTCCCAGTGCCCCTTTCACATGGACCATATCGCCCAAACATATTCCCCATCCGGCACTTTCAGTCCATTTCCACACTCATGAGCTGGGCCTCAGTCACCCTCATCTTCCCTTGAACAATCGCAGGCCTCCCCTCACTGGGCCCCTGGCTCCCGCCGTCCTCACTGGGTGGTGGTGTTACCATTTGCAGTAAAGAGCTTCGTATCTCCTGCCTCCTTGACTTTGGCCTGGGCCTCATGACTTGCTTTGGCCAGCAGAGCCAGGCCTCTGTGCCTAGTCTCAGCTCCTCAGGACACTTTTGGAGCAAGAGGGAAGCTGGGCCCAGCCCAGGCCAGCTGTCGGCCTTCCGAAATGGTGAGCAAGGGCTAAATGTCTTGTTAGCTTGGGCAATTTGAGGTCCTGGGATACCACGGTAAAGCCTGCTAATAAGTCCTCTGAAATCTGTTCCAGGCAGTGGCCATGAATGAGCATTGAAAATTTTAAATGAACCGTATCAAGTCATTCCCCTGCTTAGCACCTTCAGCAGTTTCCACAGCATTTTAACAAAGGGCCAGCCGAGGCAGGCCCCTGACCCTGGTGCCCTGGAACCCCCTCCAATGTCCACTTCCTGAGACTCAAGGTCTTTGTTAAACATCGCTGCTTCAGAAAGCTGTCCTTGACCCCACCTGTGCCAAAGCAGCCCTGGTGGCAGAGCCAGGCTCTTTCCATCACATGCAGTGCACCTGCCCCGAGTCTCTGCTCTTTCCACGGCTGGGTCTGTTCTGCCCTTTGGTTGTCTACCACCTCTCACCAGAATGAACATTCCACGCGCTCAGAGCCCGCCTGTCCTGGTCTCCATGGGTCCTGGGCATAGAATAGAGCCCGGAGGGGAAGCGTTCCTATTGTCACGGGAGCCTGACACCTCCAGTGCTGCATAAAGACCACGTGCCTGAAGGGACGATGGGTGGTCCTGCTGTTGAACCAGCCACCTTCTTTCCCCCGTGAGACACCACAATGGGGTGAAAGGCAACAGGAGGAGGTCCAAAGAGTGAAGACCAGATGGGACCAAGGGAGACCAGCCTGTGGAAAGTGTGCGGTCTGTCACAGAGAGACCGTCGGGGGAGGCACTCAGTCAACAGGTGGCTCTGATATGTTACCCTGGGTCCCACTTCTCTGGACCCTGAGTTTCTTCTCATGAAAACTTGGGGTGATTTTGAAATGATCTCTACAGTCCTTTCTGGATTCGCAATGCTGGCCGCATTTCAAACCCACATTCTGAAGACAAGCTTCTCGGAAACAGGCCCACGTCAGGGTTTGGTGAGGAAGTGGCTGGAGCCTTTAGGTGCTAGGTTTACTCTCTCCTCAGAGAGAAAAATGGAAAGCACTGAGAGACTGAAATTGACCTGTTCCCTCCAGGTGTTGCAGACTCTGCTGAGAGCTACAGGCAGAGATCAACCTCTCAAGAAGGCGTGGTGGTGCACGCCTGTAATCTCAGTGGCTCTAGAGGCTGAAGCAGGAGGATCGCAAGTGCAAAGCCAACCTCAGCAACTTAGTAAGGCCCTAAGCAACTTAAGCAAGACCCTCTCTCAAAATAAAAAATAAGAAGGGCTAGAGATGTGGTTCAGAGGTTGAGCACCCCTGGGTTTAATCTCTATTACAAAAAAAAAAAAAAGGACTAACATTGCCAATTCACAGGGATTTTTGTGAAGATTAAATAAGATAACAAAAATGATAGCTGACCTGTAGTGAGTACCTAGTATGAGCCAGGTGCGGAGCTAAGTCATGTGCACATGTGTTATCCTATTTAATTTTTTAATCCTGTACCACAGGCTACTGTTATCCCTACTTATACATGAGGATACCGAGGCACAGAGCAGTTAGGCCACTTGCCCAGGGCCACGCAGCCATAATCTGCCTGATCCTGTCGCTCTGCTCTGTGGTCAACTCACCTGCCTCTCCATTCCCAGATGTGACAGCTCCATCAGCCCCTGGCACCGAGTCGACACTCCATAAATATTCATTTCTTTCTTCTTGTCCACTTTTCAGTCGTGCATTAACTTCGTCCTCTGGAGGAACGTTTTTCCTGCCTTCCATAAATTAACTCTGCGAGCCAGGTGCTTTGAAGAGTAATGTTGCCCTGAGCCCTGGGTCGATGCGTGTGTGAGTCTGACTTCTATGCGCTCTTGGTCCCTCGTTGCTTCTTCCACCCCTCAATATTGCATAAAGAGGGTGAAGTGTTCCTTTGTCAACACAGCTTGGGGGAAACCTGCAGATGGATGAAAGTTTCTGGCCCAAATGTGAGTGATTCGCACAGGTTTGGCAAAAATAAGACGGAGCACAGAGAGGCCACAGGCATGACGGTAAAAACATCTTCAGAACACTCACAGAAATGCGTCCTGTTCTTGAGTCTGTGGGCCGGGTTGTAAAGAACGTTCCCCGAGTTCATGAATTGTAAGGATCCTTGGTAAAACCTTCCTGATTATAGAATTTAAAAAGTAATGTTGGAGTCCCCAGCACTGCAAGAAGAAAACAAAGGGATCTGGAGAGACTGAGACTGGGCATCATGTGCAGAGGACTTAGCTGAAAGAGTGTACTGGTCATTCTAGAAATTCATGGTCCAATGTTTATCATTTTTACATTTTTTTTTAAAAAGAGCTCTGATTAAATAGAAAGAAAATGTGAGGTTTTTTCCCCTATGATTTGTTTTTCTCAGATTTTTACAACTGATCCTGAGATTGGGGAGCTGGAAGGAGCTTTAGAGATCCTGCCACCCCTCCCTATTATAGTGTGGGAATGAGGCCTGCAGCCAGCAGTCCCAGCCAGAGTCACCCAGGGTGCTAAAAGTCTTGAGATGCCTTTAATCATGACCTCTTGCAGTTTGGAGATTTAAAGACTGAATTAGTCCAAACCCCCTAAAATGCATGTCACTTTTATAACCGGACCACCTTTAATGCTTCAATCCACCCAGCCCAGGATGTGCACTAGCTCTCCGGGGGATCTGCCCATCTCTCATGAGTACTGGGGGTTAACAAGAAAGTCTTTTTATTGATCACAATTTGAATGATCTCGTGTGGCTCCTGCCCATATCAATGTCTCTTTATTTGCCTGTGCCTAGGGCCTAGAGATTTCAGCCTTGCCTTCTGGCCATCCTCTCCTGCCCCTGGACTAAATGCATAGTCAGAAGAAGCCATAAAACATATCAGTTGAACTCCAAGTTCTACAGATGCCTGCATGTTTCCCAGCTCATCCTGACCTCCCCAAACACCATCATCACCTGAGTTTCACCCTAGCTCCTGCTACTGATGACATTTCCCAACCTGGACAAAGGGTGCAGCCCAAGGGAATGATCTCTCCATTCCAGCCTCCCACCTGCACTCTCCTGACCCTGCTTCCACAACTGAGTTCCTGGAACATCCTGTCCTGCAAGGCTTCATGCTGTGAATCCAGCCAACCCCTAAGCCACAGCCAGCCAGAGGCTGGTAATACACCAGAGTTTCCATGCTGCACCCAACTCAGTAACTACTTCTTAGGTTTTTGCCAGTTATACTTTGGAAGCTAGGTCAGCACTCCAGGAGGGGCTGAGGCCTTGCTGGTCCTCCCTAGGGAGCAAAGTTGAGCAGCCAGAGTTTACAAGGGAGTGGTCCCCAGCTACCAGGAACACAGAGAGGCAAAGCCAGGTGAAAGAGGGTGGAGGATAAAACTACAGGAAAACAAACACCATCAATGGGGACTAGGGATGTGGCTCAATGATTAGAGGGCATGTTCAGCATGCTCAAGGGCCTGGGTTCAATACCCAGCTCAACCCTACTCCCCAAAATGCCATCATGAATGAGATTCCTTAAAATAAGTCAGTAATAGCTACCATTTATCAATTACTGTGCACCTGTCTGTATGTCAAGCTTTTTATGTATGTATCTTATTAAATTGCAATTCCTCGGTAGTAGAATCTAATACAAACACTATGGCCTTTTTAGTTTACAGACAGGAAAACTGAGGCCGGGGAGACTGGATCATTAGTAAGGGCATATCATTAGTGAGCAGCTGAGTAGAATTCAAACCCAAATGGACACTCTTCTCCTCCTCTACCTCACTGGGCTCCACCCTGTGTACATGGCCCTGAAGCTGAGGGAGGGGACCTCTCCCTCCTCCCTCACCACAAGGTGGGAGCTCCCAAGTGAGGTGTCTTTAGCATTTGGCCATCGGTCCCCTCAGCCTGAGTGTGAAGTGCTGTGCAGGCCAGGGCTGAAGTCAAATGGCAGACCCAACTCATTGCCTCTCCACACGTAAGCCTCCCCAGAGACCAGGTGGCCTGTTCGTGACTGAGGACTCAGGCCATGTCTGGGGCATCTAGGTACTTGAAGGCTTTTCCAGGACAAATGTCCCAAGCAAGCCACCCAGTGCTAGGAGTTAAGGGGGCTGCCCCAGCAGGAGCCACACTGCATTAAAGCCACTTCCAGAACACAGGTGAGCCGAGACTGAGACCCAAGACCATGCCAGTCCATCCAGGACAGCTTCCTAGCCCCACTTGCCTGGGGACAAACCTCTGTCCATAAGAGAAGTTCCTCAATGCTAGTCAATGATTACCTCATGATAACCCTGCTGCTGCCTTTCCGGAGACCCTCCGCTCACCCTCTGTTGCCCACAGAGCAGGGTCAGAACTCTCCTTACCACCCGCTTCCCTGGCTTCCTTCCTCTCTGACTCACATTCTCTCTGCTCTCCCTCCACACTGAACCCTTCACTCCCAGAAACCAGCCGAGCTCTTCCTTGAACCAAGCCCCTGGCTCCTGCTGCTCCCCTGCCCAGAATGCACTTCTCTACCCCTGAGTTCCACTGAGCCTACAACCACCTAGCTCTCAGGGCCTTCCCTAGCCCCAGGTGTTATTGCCCTCAACCTGTAGTTGATTATTCAAACCCATCCCCCTAACTAATGGAAGGAAACAGGACTACTCTGGGTACATCCTCCCTCCTGGACCCTGAGCTTCTCTAGGTAGCAGTTGCCGTAGTGATGACATTCACTGCCACTGATTTGGCAGAGAGCTTGGTAGAACACCCTCCTGATTATTAGCGAAGTACCACTGTGTTTATTGGATGGGTGAGAGGCTCTCCCCAGGGTCCATCTTTGCTCATACCGTAGCCCACATTTCCTACCTTGGAGCCTCCAAGTCAATGCTGCTGGTCGATACTCCACCTGGGTCATCGGTTCGATTCATCCTGCAGTTTCCCTCGTCTTTCTTTCATTCTCAGTTTTTCTCCATGCTGTCGGTCCGTCTTCGTGAAATTGCACTTCGCTCTTCTGATCTAGTGACAGTCCCTCTTCCAACGAGTGTGTGCCATCTCTACACCTCTCTGACTTCTTGAACACAGCTCTGCCATTTTTAATTGCTTCAGACTTTGAAAACACTGATTACAAAAAGTTTAGAAATGCATATGATTTTCCAAGAAATTGATGTTACGTATTAAGGGTGAGATCTTAATCATGACCTATGTGACGACAGATTCCTGAATGTTCATTGATGAGGACGGTCACAGCATCTCATGTTCAGGCATCTTTGGGAGACGCACAAGTGTCCCTGTGTGGATGCAGGTACTGAAATCGGCACTCAGCTCCATGGAGAGATGGGGATATGGCCTGCAGGAGTGGTGAAAATCCTCGCAGGGTCCTTGCCAGGTGCTGCCATCCTTTACCTTAGGTGCCTCTGAGCACCCCTCTTCCCATCCCTTTTCCCCAGAGCCCGCATGGTGTTTGTGTCAAACGACATTTCCTAGAAATGCTTAAGTACCTAGTGAGTGATGGCAGCCTGCTGTCATCCATATATCCAGACATGGACATCCCAGGAACCGAGGGAAAGCACTGGGGAGTACAGGGAGGCAGGTGGATGGTGGAGCCCCAACTTCCAAACATGCAGATTCAACAGACGCTAGATCACAATTATTCAGGAAAAAATGGCATTTGTACTGTCACATGCAGACTTTTCTTGTCATTTTTCTACTTACAGAGTTGCTAAGTTGCATAGTTTCAAAGCGTTTGCATTGTATTAAATTAACTGTTGTAAATAATGTAGAGATGATTATAGTTAGTATATAGGAGAATGTACATGGCTTCTACACAATACTAGGCCCCTTTATCTGGGTGACTGTAGCATCCTCACATTTGGGTATCCAAAGTGAGATGATAGGAAGTATAGCCTCTGGAAGTCTGGACAGTTTGACAGTTCCCAGACCCTGCAGAGATGTGATCTCTCAAGTGTATGGCCCAAGGAAATATGCTGAGATGTAGGAAGATAAAACCACAAATTCTATTGGTAATTATTTTCTTTAAGAATACAAACCTAGAACTGGGTGTAGTGGCACATGCCTGTAGTCCCAGCAGCTCGGGAAACTGAGGCAGGAGGATCACAAATTCAAAGCCAGCCTCAGCAACAGCAAGGTGCTAAGCAACTCAGTAAGACCCTGTCTCTAAATAAAATACCAAATAGGGCTGGGGATGTGACTCAGCGGTTGAGTGCCTCTGAGTTCAATCCCTGGTACCAAAAAAATAAAAAATGAAAACCTAAAGTTACATAAATATTTGACATATAGACTGAGAGTAGAGCACGTGTGTGTTCTCATGCATGCATGTGTAGTCATCCTTCAGAATCTGGTGGGGGCTGGGGTGGAGGGTTCCGAGTCTTCTTGGGGATACCAAAATCCTCAAATACTCAAGTCCCTATACAAAATGACCTAGTGCTCACACAGAACCTAGGAACATCTTCCCGTTTACCTCAAATCACGCCAGATGACTTGTAATACCTGATACAGTGTAAATGTTATACAAATAGTTGTTATACTCTGTTATTTAGGGAATCATGACAAAAGGGGAAAGTCTTTACATATTCAATACAGACACAATTTTTTCCAAATATTTGATCGACAGCTGGTTGAATTGTGGGTGAAGACCCACAGATACAGGGGAATGAATATATATAAAATCAGGTAGTATAGATGCTCAGAAACATTTACTGATGGAGGAGTAGACAGAATAGTTTGGAGACCACTGACTCAAGGAGAAGCAGCCAGCCCCCTTCATGCCTGGGTGCTTGGCAGGTACAGGCACGGGGTAAACTACAATCACCCTGAGATGTGAGCAGGCTGTCTTGTAGCCCAGCAGGGTGAGGTGTCACCCCAGGCAGAAGGAAAGCATCTCTCTGAGGATCCCAACAGTGTATACTGATATGGAAACAACACTAGGTTTTCAGCCAACAGAAGTCCAATCCCCTCTGCCATGGTCACCTCCGACATACACTGATGGTGGTCAGCCAGTGATAACAATGAATGTCCACCATTCACCGAGCTGACCATTGCCTTTCCAAATGCCACATCTGATTCTCACACCCACCATATGATGTTGTATCAGTACCTCAATTTCACAGAAGAGGAACTAGGCTCTCACAAGCTAAAGAAGTGGCCTTAATCCCAGCTGACTCATGGCACGCACAGCTGAGATCTGGAGAGAGGCTGACTCCACAGCCCGCACTCTTCCCACTGATGCTCTGATGACACCTCGGCTGGTTGATGTGAAAGGGTTTCTGTCCCCAAATTGTCAGGATTTCTCCTCAGGGATCAGATGGCTCTATTTGCAGAAGCAAGTTTGCAGAGATAAGCCAAGACTTTATTCACATCAACTCTTCACACATTCAGGGCACCCTTGGTGGGGTACGTTATTTGAAATGAGCACAAGACAGCGTTGAACCGAAGGCTGCAATTGGCATAAGGCACAATCAACATTCTCCAGGACCTCACTGTCATGCCAGCCAGGTGGACCCAACTGGAAGAGCAGACTTTAATCCAAAGACTCGATGTCAACCAAATACACCCACAAATAGGAATATACACACACCTTTCTGCCTACTATCAGAGGTTTTTTTAAAAAAATATTTTTATTAGTTGTTAATGGATCTTTATTTTATTTATTTATCTATATGTGGTGCTGAGAATCAAACCCAGTGCCTCACACATGCTAGGCAAGCGCTCTACCACGGAGCCACAACCCCAACCCCCAACTATCAGTTTTTAAAAATACATTTGCACTTATGTTGGAGAAAAAATGCCTCCCAAAGAGAATAGTGTCTCTGTTGTGTGGAAATAAATAATCATTTCTAAAAATTCATAGCCCTAGTAGTGAATTTGAGCTTTGAGACTTAAAATTATGTTTTCATTTCCTTTCCTGGAGTTGTTAACTGATCTTTTCTAAGATAAAAATTACATCCAAAACAGGCTGTTGACTTTCAACTGGCATTCACAGGGTCAATTGTTGGAACTGGAAGGACCAGGAGTCGGGTATGGGGTGATGGGACACTAGGAAACAAATAAACAGAAAAAAAAAAGAGGAAGAAAATCAAAGCTTTTAAAACCCAAAAATCTAAGTCAAGTCCTATGAGCCTGGGAGAGTTCTCCTGGCCTTACTGACTGTAGCCAGCAGAGGGCAGCTTCTCTCTGTTCAAGCGGAAAGCCTCACAGCCCTATTTTTCAGAGAAGGCAGGTTTAAATGGAGTGTGCCTAAGCACAGGCTCCCCCCCACGAACTGTAAATCTTTTTTATTTTTTTCAAGAAGTTAACCTTTATTTATTTTTATGGGGTGCTGAGGATCGAACCCAGTGCCTCACGCGTCCTAAGCAAGCGCTCTACCACTGAGCCACAACCCCAGCCCTGTAAATCACTCTTTTCTCAGCCTTTGCCTCTGTAGGAAGGATGGCGAGGCAATGGCCCTGGCCAAGGTCCTCCCTCAGCACCCGGGTTTGTCTGCTCTCAGTTCTCTGCAGCACTCTCTGAGACTTGGACCTGACACTAGGCATTGATGACAGCAAAGAATGCCACCCGTTCTTGCTCTTTGGGAGTTGTCTTTGGATGGGAGGCCCATGGACAGAGCAAGGGGAGCCCGAAGGCAGGACAGATAGCCCAGGAGAGCCAATGGCATCACATATCCCTTGCCCCCTGGCGTGGGCTGCACTTAGGGAAAGACCCAATGGCCTCTCCTAGGCCCCTGGTGCAGCCTCCCCACTTCCCCCTTATAGTGCAGCCAATGGGCCGGGTCTTGGTTTGACCTTTTTCTCCTCCCATTCCACGGGGCCAACCACGGGACTTCCTCTGCTACTAGAAGGACATTTCTCATAATCCCACTTCTCTTCCTGGCCACCTAAAGCAGCCGGTTACCCATGAGTGGCTGTCCATCGTTCCAGGCCACCACCTGGTGCGAGTGGTTTTGCAGTTGGGGCCACTCATATACAAAGTCCTTCGGGCGGCTGCCGGCTGCCCAGGCTGAGGGTCTCCCTTCTTTTCATTTTTGTTGCTCTTTTGACCCAGCCGGGAGCCCAGAGGGCCTGGTGAAAGTGCGTAGCCCTGTGGTTCTGGGGCCACATTAGCACCTGGGGAGGAACCGGCCCTTGTCTTGCCCCTGAAGCAGGAACACAGACCTGTAGCTCTTTAATGGGGACCTTGTGTGGCCTGTGCAGCCAGACTGTGGGCAGTGCTGATTTCCTTCCTGTGGAGAGTCCACCCCTAAATGATGACCTTCATCTTCACCTGTTGACACCAGGCAGGACCAAAGAGCCAGCACCCACGGCAACATGCGTCCAGGGCCTACCAAGGAGGTGCTGGCCCTGGTTCAGCCACTCTCTGTGACACTCGCCCCCTCCAGCTGCCAGGATCCCGGGCTGGGACCCCCTTAGTGGAGGCCCCGATTCCTGAAGGTGTCTTCAGACAACTGGAGCTGGACCACAGAGGTCCCTTAACTCCCTCAGATCCCCCTGGTTACAGTGACGTGGGCCTTGGCTCCCCGTTCTGGGCTCACCCGACCGTCCTGTGCTCTCTCTGCTGTGTCATTTATTCAGCGTTTTAAGTTGCCTTGTGCGCTTTAAAAAAAAAAAAGGAAGAGTGGGAGAAAATAGGAAATTCCCAGGTTGTTATGAAGCCAGAAATCTAAAAATAGCTCCTGTTCAGAGAAGCAGATTCAACTGTGGCTTCTCTTTATCTTGAAAGAACTGGAGCTAATGGCCAAAACAGGCCGGCTTCATGCAGGCTGGTGACAAGACACCAGGCAATGTCTGCAGAGGAACCTGGCGTCACTTGGTCTCCTGACATTGAGGGACACTCGTCCCTGTGATTCCTTCCATCGGAAGAGTCTAGTGGGAAGGGTCCTGGATCCTGCCAGTGCTGCGGCATGAGGGGACTTCAGGTGGGGCCTCAACCTCCTTCCAGGGAGCAGAGAAGGACACAGGCACAAGGTCAACTTCAGAGGAGATTTTAAAGCAGGGATCACAAACAGGTCCATTGACCACCCCAGGAAGCCAGTTGCTGGCCCCCTCCCCCAACCCCCGCAGATCCTACAATAACAGAAAAAAGTCAGTGGCCCTTCAAGGTGCTGGGCCCTGTGCCAGGCACTCTGCTCACGTCATTTTATGGAATTGTCACCACCTGTAGGATTCTTGTGTGACAGCCAAGGAAATGGAGGCCTTAAGAGGTTAAATCACTTCCTGAGATTTGCAAAGCTAGCAAGTTGCAGAACCTGGATTTAAACCCAGATGTGAGTGTCCTCCAAAGCCCAGCACAGTCTAAACTGCATTGCTCTGTTGCTTCAGCTGGAAAACCACCAGGCGCTGAAAACAAAGATGAGCCCAGCCAGGCAGAAAAAATTTCCTAATTTGGAGGGTGGGGAAGCCTTAAAGCAGCTTCTGAACAAAGACACCAACCATCTCCTGGGACAGCCTTCAGTCCTCTTGGAAGAAGAACGGCCACGGGCAGCATTTTCCCTGACGGCCACTCCTCCCCTAACAAATGTTTAATTGAGCACCTACTTCTTGCCAGGAACAGGGAACAAGACGAAGTCCTTATGCTGATGAACTGTGCTCTAGGAGAGGAATAAGCATGCCATTACCATAAGCAAGTCAGCGAACAGATGAGCAAAATAAATCACTAAGTGAGAAGGGAGGTCAACTTAGGGTGATGCTGAAAACTTAGGGCGATTCTGGGATGGGCTAGGAGCAACTCTGGTTTGGGTGCAGCACAGTCTTTCTGGAAAAAAGACTCAGAGCTCAGTCTGAACCTACTGCTGGGAATATTGCTCAAGAAGGAGAGCTCTTAAGCCATCTCGGGCGCAGTCCAGGCCCAGCAAAGGCCCCACGTGGAAACAGACTTGAAGTTGGCAAGCAATGGGGCCTGACCGCTGTCCTTCAGAGGTCACACCTCTGCCGGCTTCAGGACCACTGAGAGGCAAAACCAGAGGTCCAGTGGGCATCGGTGACCCAGCAAGAGAGGAACGTGACTCCCCTTTGAGAACAGCATGGGAGGAAGCACCCTCCATGGCTCAAGCGCCCAGAAATAAAGGAGAGAATGTTCTGGAAAGGCACTTCCAGCCCAGGGGGGAGCTGGAGGAACCAGAAGGTACAGGAATGGATGACTGCGCAGCTTAGTCTCACCTCTGTCCTCAGGAAGGGCAGGCTCTGTCCCTGGGGCTGGTGACTGGACTATGTCAGATCAGAGTTCTGGTCTAAGGGAGTGAGTCTGCCTGATTCCGGGGAGAAGCTGAGACCGGCTCATTCTGCGACCCAGCCTCAGCTGGCCAACTGCCAGATGGCTGCCCTCCAGCCACCACCTGCCTCTGGAGGGAAAGAGGGGGCCCTAGGCACCCAATAGAAAATGACAAGTTGGGGAGCTTTTTGGAGGAAGAGCCAGCTAGCACTTACCAACCTGTTCTTGTCGTGGCTGATGAGGAATGTGGGTGTTGAAGACAGATTCCTGTGAGGTTGGGTCCTGCTCATTTTGGATGAGAGTCCTCCAAAGGTGCATGTGTTAAAGCTTTGGGTCCCAAAGGGGCTCTATTGAGAGATGGTGGGAACTTCAAGAGGCGTGGCCTAGTGGGAGGCCTTTAGGCCACTGGGAGCATGGCTTCAAAGGGGATTGTGGATCCCTGGCCTCTTCCTCTCTTCCCACCTTCTGTTTCTGACTCATGGTTTGCTTCTGCCAAGATGTGCCGCCCTCCCTAGATCTTTGCTGCCTCTCTTGGATAGGAAGCCAAGAGCCAAAATGAACTTTTTCTCTGCGTGAGTTAATTGCTTCAGGTATTCCATTATACTAATGCACAGCTGCCTATTGTGGGGCTTAGAGAAGAGCATGATTAGATGGCCATTCACTGCGACAAGCCCAGTGGGCACTGTGGTGGAGGAACATTGGAGTTCTGTTTAAGTCTGTGATGCCTGTTGACCTCCAGGAGGAGATGTCAAGTAGGCAGTTGGAGAAAATACTGAAGAGATTTGTTGAGGACTTCCAGCCTAACAACTAGAGCACCCTCGAGGCACAGGCGACCTGCCTGCCTTTCCTGTGGCCCTCAGCCCCATCCCGGCTCCGGGCTCAGGTGTCTCTCCCACTGTTGACAGCTTTGAGTTCCACCAGGGCGCAAGGAAGCTCCAGAACTGCTTTCTCTCTTCAACTTAATTAAGAATTAATTTTTTAAAAAGCCACTGGCTCGGTTCTGAAGGGACTGACCTGATTAGGGAGAGGCAGAGCCCTGCCAAACAAGCTCTGTGCCGCCGGATCCTGTGCCGCCGGATCTTCCTCTCCTTGCGGCTAGCTGCTGCCTCCACAGTCCTGAAGTGGCCGTAAAGGCAGATGACATTCATTCAAGCTAGTACAGAGGATCAGGCCCCGTGCCAAGCGTTCCCTATGTGTTATCCTCTCCTCCCAGCGACCCAGGGAAGGAGGTAAAGACTGTTACCCCATTTTTCAAATGAGACAACCGAGGCTTGGAGAGGTGAGTGAGTGATCAACTCAACATCGTAGAGATAACAAGAGACAGAGATGAGGTTCAAGCCTGCACCTGTGAACCCTGGCACCCTGAGTGCCCACCCTACAGCCCAGGGTTCCTGTCTCCCCACACAGATGTGGGCATTTCAGTCCTCAGAGCAGGCCTGGGGGAATAGGCTCAGTGCCCCACTCCCTGACCTTCCTGGCTGAGACAAGGCCCCCAGCATGCTGACACAGTCCTGTGGGGGTTCTGGCCAGGACCCAGGATCAGGCTCTGTCTCTATCTGTTGACGACAACCTAAGGCAGATCACGGACCCTCTGGGAGCCTTGGGTCCCCCCTTCTGTACGGTGGGAACACGGATCTTTGTAACTTTTCAAGATTAGTGATCACCAAGACGAAGGTGGGACCAGCCCCATCCCAGTCCCTCGGGATACAGGCCGCAGTTAGGAAGGGGCTTCGGGAGCCAGGCACCTTGCATCCTGATTCCAGAAGATTCCTTAATACTTTCCAGCTTGGTTTATTGAAGTGTAAAGTGAGATAACCAAAGTCCCTATGTTACAGAGCTGCTGTGGGAATCAAATAAAATGATGCGATGAACAACTGAGCCTTCAGCTACTCACGTCGTGGTTATTTTCTAACACTATCAAAGGGCCTAGAAGCAATGACGTCCCTATAATAATAAACACACCAAATCCACGTGGTGCTTTCTAAACGCCATTCCCCACTAAAGAATGTCAGGACTTCCTAGGGGAGTGGCCAGACCAGGCTGGGACAAGATAAGTACCAGGTGACCTAGCATATTTGCTGTTTTGAAGGTGAGGAAAGGTTCAGATTAAGGGAAACAGGTCACACTATACACAGGACCCAGCTTGAGGGGGACTCCCTGACCAAATTTGGTACAATAATGCTGAGGGCCATTGCCAAGTAGGAATGACGCATCGATATTTCCTTGCCAGCGTACCCCATGTTAAATGGACTTGCCTTGGAAATTTGCTGTGACCTTGCATGTGTGTTTGAGAAAGGTGACCCTGCTCAAGGACCAGGGTGGATCCAGGTTTTAGGAAGTGTCCGGGTTTAAGATAATTTGGTTTTAAGGCGTTCCCGGTTTAAGACAATAGGGGTTTTAGGGAAGTTGGAGGTTGAAGATTATTGCTGCCGGGATTAGGGTGTTCCTGCTGCTTGTTCCCGTTGAGTTCTCGTGAGATTCAAATGGGAGATTGGAAAAAAGCCTCGTGGAGTAGGTGAATTGGGTGGAGGAGAACTGGGATTGCCCCAGAACGTGTGTGTAGAGGCCGGGGTGAGTTCGGGAATAAAGATTGCTGTTTGAATCTACAAAGCTGTGTGGTGGCTCGTGATCTTGTGCCCAGCCAAGACATTGGCACAATAAGGCCACCAATAATAATAAATATGTTTAATAAGTGATAAGCACACTTACTGGTTGGTGGTCACAGCATCAATGCTGCCCATCATTCAAGGTTGCTGGGGAACAGGGTAACACATCTCCTGACAGTCACTGCCATGATTTGGATGTGGTTTGTTCTCCAAGGTTCTTGAACCTCTAGGGTGGAGGGGGCTCCCCAGCATAATGTTACAGAGTGGTGGGATCTTAAGAGGCGAACCTGGGAGAAGGTGATTATGTCAAGGGAATACCACCCTTGGAAGGGATTAACCCCCATCTTATGGGACGGGGTTAGGCCTACCAGGACTGGATTGCTCACCAGGGCAGCTGGTTCTAATAAAGCAGGTCTGACCTCGCCCCTTGCTCTCTCTCACACATGTGCTCTCCTAATGTACTCACTTTCTCTCTCTGCTTTTCCACTGCAAATTGAACCTCCATGAGGCCCTTATCAGGAGTCTGACAGATGTTGGTGCCATGCTCTTGAATTTCCATACCTCTGAAACAATTGGCCAAAATAAACCTCTTTTTTTTTGTAAAGTATCCAGCCTCAAGCGTTTTGTAATAGTGACACAAAACAGACTAAGATAGTAACACTCCACTAATTTCTCATTAATCATACAATGTAAAAGATGCCTTTACCATGGAAAGATTTGGCTGTCATTACTTGTTATCAAAGTTAGCATTACCAATAACAGCATTAGGAATCCTCTTGAACCTCCTGCAGTGTTTCTGTAGAGAGAAGGGTGAATGGGAAGAGGGAGGACATTTACAGAAGGAGAGATCAAAAGAGACAAATGTTAATTGGTGAACGCAGATGATGGACACATTCATTGTGCTGATCTTCCAACTTTTCTGTAGGTTTAAAATTGTTTAAAAAAAAATAAAGTGTGATGGGGCTGAGGCTGTAGCTCGGTGGTAGAGCGCTTGCCTTGCAGGTATGAGGCCCTGGGTTCAATTCTCAGCACCACATAAAAATAAATAAATAAAGATATTGTGTCCATCTACAATTAAAAAAAAATTTTTAATTAAAAAAGCGTACATGAGTGTGCAATTAGGAGGGAGATATTGGTGTGGGACCAGCTTTGGGTTGTGTCACCACTGGCCCACCCTGACCTCTGTGTCAAGCCCCAGCCTGGCTTGAAGCTGTTCTCTAGGGAGTAGTAACCTGAGCAGTTGAGAGGCAAGATTCCCAGGCAGGAGAGGCCACACTAGGCATCTCAGGACCCAGGAGATCTTTTGTGACATTCCTGAGTACAGCCTCCGTTGAGAATTAGGATCAGGAGCTCACAGGCTGAAGGACGGTGTCGGGTGAGGGTGGGCCACCCGGGCAGAGGAGCCTGTCCCTCCCCTTTGCCTGGCTCCCGCCTGCCTTGTGGTGTCAAGTGGTCTCTTATTGCTGGGCCAGTGTCCTCACAGGGGGACTGAGTGTCCTTCCTGCCTTCTCTGTCCTGAAACTGGCTCTTCCTCCTCCAAGAAGAGCCCCCCTGCACCTGCTGGGCCTGCTCATGCAGACTGCTGCCCCCAGGTCCAGCCCGGGGCCTTCATGCACACCTGGAACAGGTTCACCTTCACCAGCCCCCCAGGGCCGTCGGCCCCCAAGTCTGTGGCTTTGGGCCAGCGGGTTTCCCAGGGCAGAAGCACCCAACTGAGCTCTCTGTGGCGCTCTGCCCAGCCCCTTCCATCCAAGCTCCAAGCTGTTTAGGCAGCAGGCCACTCCAGGCCTCAGCCTCTCCTCTCTACTCCCCTCCACAGGTCAGTGGCGACTCCGTCCAGCCGCTGCCCAAACCCTGAGAATCATCCCCACTCCTTCCCCTTCCCCCCAGACTCCCGTCACGTTGGCTGTGTCCCACCCCCACCTACCTTCCCTGCTACCACCTCATCCAGGCCTTTATCTGTGGTTCCTGTAGCCGACCAGCCCTGGGTACCTGGCCTCCACGCTTTAGTCTTTCTTCCTTCAAAACAGATGACCTTAGACTCCAAATCTGAGGGTATCACTTTGCAGTGGAGCCCCAGGTCCCTCTGGACTTAGCCTCAGATTCTGGTTCATCCTTCTTCACAAGAAGCTACTTGCAGAACCCCAAAACACTTCTTGTTCCCCTTCATCTTCCAGCACTCCACATGGCCCTGTCTAGGGTGCTCATGACCACCTGGAGTCTGCCCGACTCTCCTTCTAGACTTGGGCCATGTGGCCCACCTGAACCTCATCAGACTCTCAGGACACCCTCTGTTCTCTGTTGCTATAAGAGAATATCTGAGGCTGGGTAATTTATTTTAAAAAGAAGTTTATTTTTGCTCACATTTCTGTAGTCAGGGAGTCCAAAAGCATGGCACCAGCATCTGATGAAGGCATCTTTCTGCATCGTGACATGGCGAGACAGCAAGCTTGTCACAGAGAGCTCACAATAAAGTGATTTACAATAATCATTCCCGTGATAACCTATTAAGCCATTCACCCAAGAAGGGGTCAATCCATCCATAAAGGCAGAGGCCTCATGACTCAGTCATCTCCAGATACCATCAGCATATGAATTGGGGGCTTAAGTGTCCAACACATAAAAGTTGTAGGACTCTCTCTGAGACTTCTGAAGCAACTTGTATGTAATTCCAGAATGTCCTTAATCTCATTGTATGCCAAGAATCCCCTTCTGTCCTCACTGGGCTCTAATGGAGGTGGACAAGGTCTCATTCACTGTGTATTTCCTGTACCTATCATAGTGCCTGACTTAGATATTATATTGTTTCATGTATTCAATTTGAAAAACATCTTAAGGTCAGAAAACATGGAGAAAGAGGAGATAAACCATGGAGTACCCAGTCCAACACCCTCATTTCTACCTGAAGAAACAGACCAGAGAGGTCAGGAGATCCACCTGAGGTAAAACAGCTTATGATTAAATGGTATTTCCCCTTTGGTTTGTATAAAGTCAGCTGTGCAGATAAATAGACCACATGTGGGGGTGGCAGGCTTGTGCACCCCAAATCTCACAATTTTGCAGATATTTCAACTTATGAAAAATAGTACAGGTGGTATCTCATGGTTCCTCTTTTTACTAGCACCCTGATTTACCCGAGGACTGATATCTCTGGCCCGGCCTGATTTCTTTCACACCCTGATTTCTTCCAGCTTTTAGAGGCGCAGCTTGCCTGAGAGATGACTCATTTGCTCACAAGTGAAATCCTCCGTCAGGCTCAGAGGACATCTAGAGGGCGGATGTTCCTTTTGATCATCGTTTCATACTCTCTCAGCATCATCAGGGTTATTAAGCCATTGGGTATCCCAGGCAACCTAAGAGCAGCTCCTGGACATTTCCCAGGGGAGGAAGGAGCGATTCTCACAGGGTGCCACCTGCAGGAGGGGGGCTTGCAGGTGGGAGGGGAGGGCCCAGGTGGAGAGCCTTTTGTTCTAGCCAGGGAAACAGGTAACTCTGTCCTGGAACCCCCGCTGAGCCCTGTAGGGTGATCCACAAGTTTCCTCATCAGCCCGAACCCAAGTTAGCCTTGATGAAAAAACGTAGCCAAAAAACAGTGAGGTCCCTTCAGCGGTTTCTAGAAATATTCAGAGAATTCCCCCCCAAACCCACCCTTGACCAGGAGCCACAAAAGTGCTTCCAAACCCACCTGCTTGCCAAAGCCCCCAGCACAGTAACCTTCTGCGGGCTCCCTTTGAACCCGGGCTCTGGAAGGCACAGCCGGGATCCCTGCACCTCCTTAGCTGGGAGAGGCCACTCGCCACTTTCCAGGGCCTCTCTCTATTCATAAACCACTGGGCCATTTCCATGGGTGTCTTGTTCCTCACTTGAAAAGAAACAAAGGAAACTGCCAGGCATGTGTCTTCATGAGTCATTAAGTCCTTTTCCCCGGAGAACAGGAGTGGGGTGGGGGCTGCGACCTGCCAGGGGCCCTACACACTGGAGGAGAAAGGAAAGGTCGCCCTGAGCCCCCAGGGCCCGCAGAGCCTTTGATGAACAGGCACATCCAGCCTCCGAGCTGGGAGCAGCCTGGGAACTATTTGCTGTGGGCAGGGAGGGGGCGCACAGCTGGCCCCCCGAGCCCTGGCGGGAACAGAGCTCCACTTTGTGGGAGCGGCGCTGGTGGCGCCCAGATGTGAGCCCGAGGTTGGCGCCTGCGCAGGCCTTGCCCTGCCAGCTTGATTTCTGTCCCCTCTTCCCCAAGCCACAGCCTTGGGGCTCCGTGTCTCTCTTGCTCTGGTTCCGCCCCTTTTGCAGGGGTCCTGGGATGCTTCCCTCTGATGACTTGGGGGACACGTAAGGCTGTCTGACCAGAGCTTCCTGGAGCGCCCCCGGGCCCTGAGCTCTTGTTGCTCCTCCTGTTACTGAAAGCGGAGCAGCAGCTGTGATCCAGAGGCTACCCACCACTGAGCGTGGAGGGCACAGGGCCCTCGTGGGGACGCTGTGGTGGAGGACACTGTCTCCATTAGCACAGGAAATGTGGACCCTCTTTATGCATCCAAGTGCGGCCCCACCCTAAGCACTACTGAAAGATCTGTCCCCAGCCCGTTCCCTCTGCCCTGTTTTCTTATTGAGCCTCCAGTGGTTTAGGGTCTGACTTGGCCCTAACTGGGGTGGGACAGGGGTCCTAGAGCCACAAGCACTCCTCCTGTTGGGGTTTTGTTTTCCTCCTTTAGGAGAAAGACTGCCCAGAAGGAATCCCAGGCCCTCTGGAAAGGTCTTCTGGTAGGCTGAATCCCGGGTGGAATACTGGTTAATCTTAAATTGAAACGTTGTGCTCGATCATGAATAACTGAAAAATCCCAGTGTATCAGCGGCTGAGGAGGTAGACATTTATGACTCTCTTACATGAAGGCTGGGCTGGGAAGTCTTCAGGGGTGCTTAGGTCTAGATGTAGCAATGTCATTGTCCTAAGAGCAGGTCCACCAGAAAGGCCAGCTTAGAACCCTTTTGCTCTCCGCTCTCTTGCTCTCCCATGCTCTGCCACAGGGTGCTGCAGCAAGAAGGCCCTCCCCAGATGCAGGCTCCTGGACTTTGGACTTCCCAGCCTCCAACACTTTAGGAAATAAATCTCCATTCTTTATAATTTATCCAGTCTCAGATATCCTGCTATAGAAGCACAAGATGGGCTAAGACTCAGGACATTCTGACATACTTGTACTTGCTTTGATCCAAGGACATTTTGATATGGACAGAAACCATCAAGCTCAAAACTTTTTCTTACCAAGTAATCAATGTCACAGATATTCTCTGCCCACACCCAGGACTCGCTGTTTCTCACTTCGTGCTTTCAATCCTGCCAGGCCAGTCTCTGGGAACTGGGTGCTTAGGGTTCAGGGAGATCTGCTGTACTGACTTCTTGGCAATAAAAATCCATTTTTGTATTTTGCTAAGAGTCTTATACAGAAGAGCTACCAAAAATAACCTCATCAAAATGACTCTCAAAATCCCCTAGATCACCCCAACATCAGAGGAAAGAGGAATAAGAAATGGATAATCCAGTAAGAAGCACCCTGGTGAGTGAGCCCATCTGAGCACACGGGCCCAGGGGAAGGCCCAGCAGGTGGAACCATCATGACCCTGGGTCTCTGGTGGTCGGAATGCGCAGCCTCCATCAGAACCTGCTGCTAAAGCCGCTACCATAGCTCTTTCCAACTTGCTTTACTTTGGCATTTCCCATTTCTTCTAGCTCCAGGGAGAAAGTTCTGGTGATTGATTGCCAAGCAAACCTGTTCATTACTCCTTAATAAGATGAATTTGTGTCACCAACAGTAAGTCATCCTGCCTCTCTCCCAATCCTGACAAATCTCTGATGTCATCCCTTTCTTCCCTTTGTTCAGATGTCCCAGGCAAGGCAGACTGACCATCAGGAGGTTGTCATTTTGTTTGAGGGATTTCTTCGTTGTTATTTTGTTTTGTGGTGGGGTGGGCCTCTAAGAGGGTAAGAGCTGTTGGCCGATGGGTTGAATTTAATCCAAGGAGGTTATGCAGAACTGAGAGAGTACAGTCACCTCTGGAAGACCCTGGTTGAGTCCCCAACTCTGGGCAGAACAAGAAAAATACAGAAGGATTTTGATGATCCTCACAGATGTAATTAGCTAAATTAAAATAATGTCATCCTAGTGTGGGGTGGAGCCTTAGTCCAATGTGCCACATGTTCTATGAAGAAGAGGACTTTGTGAAGCCAGGGAAAATGTCATATAGAAAGGAGGTCATTGTCGGTGAAGGTGGTGCACACCTGTAATTCCAGCAGCTCAGGAGGCTGAGGCAGGAGGATCGCACGTTCAAAGTCAGCCTTAGCAAAAGCAAAGTGCTAAGCAACTTGGTGAGACCCTGTCCCTAAATAAAATACAAAATAGGGCTGGGGATGTGGCTCAGTAGTGGAGTGCCCCTGAGTTCAATCCCTGGTACTCCCCTCACCCTACCCCCCCCCAAAAAAAAAAGGAAGAAAGAAATCGAGGGCAGTGTTATTTATGCAGCTACAAGCTGAGGAATGGCCAGAAACACCAGGAGCTAAGAGAGGCAAGGGACAGATCCTCCCCAGAGCCTTTGAGAGAGCATGGTCTGCAGACCCCTTGATTTGGGATCTCTAGTTTCCACAACTGTGAAAGAGTACATTTCTGCTCAGCCTGCAGCTTGAGGAGCTCCCTGGCAGCTAATACCAACTAATACAACACCCAGGACCAGGCTGGCCTCCATTTGTTTGTTAAAATGAGGCAAGGAATTGGGGTCGTTGAGAGCACAGGCTTTGGATTCCAGCAGACCCAGGCTTTGCTCCTTCCTATGCATTGACTACTCTGTGATCCAGGTAAATGAGAACCTCAGTTTTCTCATCTGTGGGACAAACATACAAGACCCAACTTTTTTCTTTTCTTTTATTTTGGTACCAGGGATTGAACCCAGGGGTGCTAACCACTGAGCCACATCCCCAGCCCCTTTTGTGTGTTTAATTTTGCAACAAGTCTTAGATAGCTTAGGACCTCGCCAAGTTACTGAGGCTGGCTTTGAACTTGTGATCCTCATACCTTAGCCTTCTGAGTCACTGGGATTACAGGTGTAAGCCACTGTGTCCAGCAAGACCCAATTTTCTAGAGCTGTTATGAGCCTTGATACAAGTGATGGAGGGAAAGTATCACCTCAGGATCTGGCACTCACAGTCCCACTGGCCTCCAGAGCATAGAGGAAAAGATGGGGCCTACTTGCCCAGGTGTGCTCTGGCTGCACCTGGGTTCTGGGTGGATAATGGAAGACAGAGGCCAGGCCAAGTTCCTACCTCCCAGAGATGTTATCAAGGCGAAGGAGATGATGTGTGAAGCCCTTGGAGTGAGCTGCCACATTAGCATCAAATCACTACCATTATTGTTCCCTCTTTGCGTCACTGACAATTTTATAGTTTCAACAAGACAGTTTTCAGTGTGATGCAGAGACTCTGTGCTGGGCCTCGGCTCACACTCCAGGCATCTGGCTGTCACACAGCAATAGCAAACCCATTCGCTTGGGTCTTACTGCTTAATTATTGCAAATTGGCACAACTCCGGGTACCTTGAGAGCCCTTGGACACGCACCATACGTTTTGGGCAGGAAGGCTCTCCTGGCGAGAGGAGGTGGCTTGTCACTTCGGCAGCTCCACTCTGTTAAGTGGTGGATTCTCTCCAAACTCACGGCTCCAAATGCACAGGAGCAAAAGCCTGGCGCTCAGCAGTGCCAGGGCCTTGCACACATGGGACCGGCTTGTCAGCCACGCCATCCAGCATTTGTCACCAGTGGCAATTCCCTGCCTGGCAATGGGAAGAGGCAAGAGGGTGGGGAGCCAGGAGCCAGCCTTGTGTTTCACATTCTGAAAAACAAGAGTACAGAGCTCTGCCCCTTGCCTTCCCTGGCCAGCTCTTGGCTATAGGTAGAGAGTTAAGGAGAGCTCACCAGAGCCTGAATCACTCACTCATTCCTTCAATCGCCCAATATTTATCGAACATCTACTGTGTGCTAGGGGCTGTTCTTGACCCTGGTGACACAGAAATGAGGAAGAATGGGGAGACTTCAGAAAGCAACACTTGCTCACTGGGGACGGCAGGCACTGGATCTAGGACGGAGAGTCAGTCACCCCAGAAGTCAAGGGGGTAGCTCTCCTGAGCTTCACTATCTCAAAGATGGAGGATCCTACAGCGGGGCATGCCAGGGAGTTCCTCAAGCTGCAGAGTCTCTTAACGATGTTCATATCAACACGTTCTTATCAAGACTCCACTGTGGGCTGGCACAGTTCAGGAAGCATGGGTATCAATGAAACCCAAATCATTGACGCCTGTCTGAAAGATCTCAGCCCTCACCATACTTATATTAAGACCCCAGGGCATCTAAAATGGCAAACTGAACACATCGTATTCCTTCTTGACCTGAGATTATTCAGGTGAAGCTGGGGTCCAAAGAAAAGCAGCAGCTTCTGTCTCACAAATTGATCATGAGGCCAAGTACTAAGGCTGCCACATAGCTCAGGACCCCTTGACTCCTGGCTTCCCTTATCTGTCAGCATCTGCTTTAGTCACCGCTGAGACTAAAGAACCTGACCAGAACAACTGTAGGAAAAGGATAACTTTATTTGAAGGGGCTCACAGTTTCAGAAGTCTCTGTTCACAGAAGGCCGGCTTCATTCCTCTGGGCTCAGGATGAGGCAGAACATCATGGCGGAAGAGTGTGGCAGAGGGAAGCAGCTCACAGGATGATCAGAGAGTGAGAGACTCCATAGTCCAGAGACAAAATATATACCCCATAGCCATGCCCCCAATGAGCCCCTTCCTCCAGCCACACCCCACCTGCCTCCAGTTACCTCTCATTAATCCCATATGGGATTAATTCACTGATTAGGTTAAGGCTATAATGCAATCATTTTCCTCCAAACCTTCTAGTATTGTCTCACACGTAAGATTTTGGGGGAACACCTCACATCCAAACCATAACAGCATCCCAGGGGTGGTAAGACGTAGAGGACTGAGTGTCAATCCCCACAGAGAAATGACAGTTGGGGGAGAGAATAGCTGTTCAGGGAGGGGTCGTATTTTCAAATGGCTGATGCCAAGAAGTCTTAGCCCCAGTTTCTCCTAAGGGTCTAGGGAGATATCTTGACATCTGAAGCTCCTAATGTGGCAAAAGGGTAAACACAATGCACTCCCTTTTCCATATAGCCTGGTCACCTAAGCCAGAGCCCAGTGACCATTCCAGAACTTTCTGCTGAAGAACTGCCTCCTGGCACAGACGGGGTAGGACTGTTGCAAAAGGAGAATCCAGTTCAAGCCAGTGGCCTCCTGGAGACACTGGAAGACCTGCTGGGTGGCTGGCACCAAATTCCTCTTTAGGAGATGAACTGAAGGTGGCTGGGCTGGAGGTAGGGATGATGGGGACAGCTGTCTGGGGTGGCGTTGCACTTCCCTGGGCCAACGTACTGGGAGTGGAGGCACGTTCTAGAGGAAGAAGGGACAAAGTCTTTATCCTTTTAGGAATATTCAGAGGACGATTCCTTCCCCAGGAATAGGAAAGGGAAGCAGAAAGCAAATGACATTTTAGGAGTAAATCAGGAACTAAGTGCCAAGAACCTAGATCAAGCTAACTCCACTTGCAGCACCATGGACATTTTGGGACATTTAATTCTTTGCTGGGGGAAGCTGTTCTATGCCCCGTGGGATGTTTAGCGGCACACCTGGCCTCTGCTCACTTGATGCCAGGAGCATGTAGTTTGGCCGCCAAAAATGTCACCAGGTATTGCCAAATGTTCCCTGGACCCAAAATCACAAAATCATCCTCCCTTTTTTTTTCTTTTTGTTTTTCCCCCCAGTGCTGGAGATTAAACCCATGGGTGCTCTACCACTGAGCTACACCCCCAGCTCACTTTATTTTGAGACAGGATCTCACTAAGTTGCTGAGGCTGGCCTTGAACTTGCAATCCTCCTGCCTCAGGCTACTGATGGCTGGGAATCTAGGTGTGCACCACTGCACCTGGAAACCCATCCTTGATAACCACCATCTTGCAGTTTCCCTGAGCAATCCTTCCCTGATAACTGCTTGGTCAATTTCTAAGGTAGACAGCTGGTTATACCCGGCCAGGATCTCAATAAACATTTTCTGGTTTGCACATTTACAAGAAAATATCATAAGCATGTGGTTAAGACCTTGGGCTTTAGGATCAGGTGGCATTAAGTTCAAATGCCAGCCTTGCCACTTTATTAACTACCTGATTCTGAGCCAACCCTTCCCCTCTCCACACCCTCACTTCCTCATCTATTAGGTGGATATACTGATGATGCTCACTGCCCTAGTATTGTGAGGATTGAATCAGATTAAGAATATAAATCCCCAGCTTAGTGCATGGCACAAAATCAAGTACTCTATCAATGGAGCCAATGTGGACTTTCTGCCCAGGGAGCAATAGGAGATACTGTATTCATTGTCTAATTCTACATAACAAATCACCCTGCAATTAGGTGGATTAAAAACAGCAATCATATTTTATTTTTAATCTCTCAGTTTGTGGGGGTCAGAAAATTTAGGAGCCACTTGGCTGGAGCTCTGGCTCTGAGACTCTCACAAGGTTGCAGTTAGGTGTCAACCAGGGCTTTGGTTACATCTGAAGGCTCCACTGGGAGTGGAGGATATGCTCAGGAGGTGGCTCACCGTGGCTGACAAACTGGTGCTGGCCAGTAGCTCAGCCTCCTCAATCAAAGCCTCCACAAGTGGCTATTTGAGAGTCCACAAAATGTGCCAGTTGACTTTGGCTGAAACAAATGATCCATGAGAACAAGGTGGAAGCTTTGAGGCACTCATACCTCAGCTTGGAAGTCACGAACAGTAACTCTACCACATCCTGATTCAGCATGGGAAGGGACTACACAGATACCCATGTATGAATACAAGGATCACTGGGTTGTCTCTCTCCTAATATTGATCCAAAAATTGGGACTTGCTGCACCCAGACTTTGACAATCATGTGGCCTGTAGCTCCATCTGCTCGTCTATAAAACGAAGTTCCGCCATCCCTTGGTATCTGCAGGGGTTGGTTCCAGGATCCCACAGATACCAAAACCCACAAGTCTCTTATAGGAAATGCATAGCATTTGCATAGAACCTATCCATAGCCACCCCTACACTTTAAATCATACTTCTAATACCTAACACAACGTGACTGCTGTATGAATGATTGTTACCCTGTGTTGTTTAGGGAATAATGTCAAAAATGTGTCTGTACAATGTCCAACACAAGGGCAGCCATTGTAGGCTCAGCTCCACAATGTACATATGAGATGGAAAGTCAAGAGGGAGTCCTGGAGATACAGGGTCTGTGGCTGCAGGAGGCTGCCGCAGGTGTGCCTACGCATAGTTTCAATCACGCGGACTCAACACAGTGCTCAGAGCACAGCAAATTCAAATTTTGTTTGTTTTTTTAACTTTCTGATTTTTTTTTTTTTTTGGCATGCAGTACTTGGGATTGAACCCAGTGGTGCTCTATCACTGAACTATATCCCTAGCCCTTTTTATTTTTATTTTGAGATAGGGTCTAAGTTATTAAGGCCAGCCTCAAACTTGTGATTCTCCCGCCCCAGCCTCCTAAATTGCTGCAATTACGGTGTATGCCACCAGCTATTTTTTTTTTAAATTTTCTCCTTCTCCTCCTTCTTTTTCTTCTTCTTTCTTTGAGACAGGGTCTCACTACATTGCTGAGGCTCACCTCAAACTTGTGACCCTACTGCCTTAGCCTCCCAGGTTGCTGGGATTACAAACTGTACCACCACACCTGGCTTCAAATATTTTTTGATCCATAATTAGTTGAATCCACAGGCAAGAACCCACCGTTGGACTAGTTGCTTCAAACACCTGTTTTCCAGGCTAGTCTGTGAACTCCTTAAGATAAAGGCTACAGGGGCTGGAGTTGTGGCTCAGCAGTAGAGCACTTGCCTGGCACGTGTGAGGCCCTGGGTTTGATTCTCAGCACCACATAGAAATAAGTAAATAAAATAAAGGTCCCTCAACAACTAAAAAAATATTTTAGAAAAAAAGAAGAAGAAAGTCTACAGTTTCTTCTTCGTTTATCCCCACAATGCCTCTGCAAATGTCGTACAGGTGATATGAAAGATTGGATGATCTCTAGCAAGAGCCTCTAGTTTCTGCTTTGTTCCTGAGATCTAATGAGCCGAAGGCTGTGCAAATTCAGAACCTCAAGGACCCATCACACAGCACGACACAAGGCAGAGGTGTGGGAGGTAGGTGAGCTTGGATGTGACCCTTGGGGCTCTGCATCCAACCAGCCAGACGCCCATAGGACACACGGCCCAGGCCAGCCCTAGGGAGGCACGGGACCCATCCTGATCTGACTCACATCAGTTGCCAGGCTTTGGCAGACAAGGCCTTTCTTCCACAGTGTTAAGATTAAACCCATGTGTTAGGATTTTTGGATGATATTTACTGTATTTTTCAGATGATTTTCTGAATTTTTAGATTTATTAAAATGAATGTGTATTTGTTTAGTGATGAAAGAAAATAAAAATATCCTCACCAAGTGTGCAATTTCCACTTTGTCTGGCCCAAACACAGTTCCAGGGTCCTACTCTTCTGAGGACATGCTCACCTGGGAGTACTTCCTCTGGGATCCTCCCTCTTATTAAGGAATCGATGACTAACCTGTGAAGGGGGGGTGTTAGCCTGTACTTTCCTCTGTTACTGAGGGTTGTTTGTGAGGATTAAGGAGATGTTGCTGGATAGACGGTTAAGATCGGGGAAGAAGACACTGTAAGGGCAGATGGCCGGTGACAGAGAGGCAGAGAACAAAATTGTTACCCGGATCACACAACCACTCCCCAAAACTGAGATGTGCCTCTATCATCTGAGTAATGCACCCTTTCTCCATAAGGGATTATGCCGGGGGGACCTGACTTGAAAGTTTCACGTCTAATTATTATTATCATTATTGCTAAAATTAACATAATAAAATTGACTCTGAACTTAATGCTTTGTCAACTATGTAACAGCAGAGTTCCTAGCTGCTAGCTGGAAGATGACAGAAATTGCAATTTTTCACAAGAGGCCATAGTGAGACGTATCAATGCCGTTAAGATCCTCAGATTCACGAGACCTGAATAGATAGATAGATAGATAGATAGATAGATAGATAGATAGATGATAGGCAGATAGATAGATGATGGGCAGATAGATGATAGATAGATAGATAGATAGATAGATAGATAGATAGATAGATAGATAGATATTAGTTGTTGATAAACCTTTATTTTATTTATTTATACATGGTGCTGAGAATCAAACCCAGTGCCTTACACATGCCAGGCAAGTGCGCTACCGCTGAGCCACAAGCCTGACTTTAATAAGTGTTTTTTCCCCCATTTCTCTTCCAGATCCCTCTCCAGAAACAGCTTCTCATTGAGAATCGTCATGACAACCTGGAGAGAGGACACACTCTATAGCAGTCCAGGGTGGGAACAGAGGCTCTGTGCGTCACAATGAAAGAGAGCCGTGATGAAGGGGACGTTGGTCAGCTGCATGCGCTTCGCTGAGAGCTCGGTCTATAAAATCACAGTGAATGGGGAAGGTCATGCTGAGTTTTATAAACAGGAAACTGGGTTAGGTGCTTGGCTACGTGAATGCTTTCAGTCGCTGTGAGCTCCTGTGGATAACCAGGCTGTGCCCCTAGAGCCCACGTGGGCTGTTGTCACGCTGACTAGCAACTCAGGGTCAGTAGGCTGCACTTGGGCACACCGCCTCCCACCCTCGCTGCCCAGGGAGGTGAAGGTTTAATTGAGCTTGGCCACCAAGTTAACGTCTGCAAAGGGACAGTGGAGCATGGGAGAAAGCAGGCAATCAAGGAGGAGCTGTGATGAACTTTCCAGAAAGACCACATGGGCCATTCTGGGAAGTGCATTTCTGGGTGGTGTGGACCAGGGAATATCTGTCAGCCGCAGTGGAGGGTGGGAGGGAGCGGTCGTCTGTCAAACAACCTGACCCTTGCTGCCCCTGCTAGGAGGCTCGGGGCTTACCAGGCACCTCCCAGATTTCTCCCATTGGAAGATCCATAGTCCCAGGAAATTGGCTTATGTAGCAGGGAGAACAGCATCTCTACTGCCGGAAAGACCTGGATCTAGAAACCAGCTCTGCCACTTACACCCATGTGACCTTGGGCAGCTCACAGGAATGTTGCAGAAGTGAAATCTCAGGACACTCCAGTTCCAAAGCCGCAAACCTGAGGGTCGGTTTCCCTCACTGCACCCCCACCCAGTCTCATTCATCAGCAAGTGTTCTTGCTCCAAACTCCTCTCCAGCCTGTCCTGCATCGGCACCATCTCCCTGGCAGCCAGTTCAATCACTGTTTACCTGAGGTCTCTGCCAGCCTCTAGCTGGGCTCCTAGCTCCTCGCCAATATTGTCATGCGTTCGTTTGCCACACAAAGCCACTGGGCTCAGAAAGGGTAGTGTCTGGGTAAAGGAAAAGAAATTAAATCTTTAAGGATTTTAAAGTACCGAACAGATGTGGTGTCACACGCCTGTCATCTCAGCAAATCAGGAGGCTGAGGCAGGAGGATCACAAGTTCAAGGTCAGTCTCAGCCCCACCACAGGGGCCTAACTGCCACCCACTTATGTCTGTCATAGGGGATGCTCCAGTCTGTCCTTGAGACTCAGTGTCAACCACACACACAGTATAGCAGTCCCTTCCCATCTGAGGTCTCACTTCCTGTCATTTCAGTTACCCACAGTTAACAGCAGCCCCAAAATACAGGACAGGGGCTGGGGATGTGGCTCAAGCGGTAGCACGCTCGCCTGGCATGCGTGCGGCCCGGATTCGATCCTCAGCACCACATACCAACAAAGATGTTGTGTCTGCCGAAAACTAAGAAATAAATATTAAAATTCTCTCTCTCTCTCTCTCTCTCTCTCTCTCTCTCTCTCTCTCTCTCTCAAAAATAAATAAATAAATAAATAAATAAAAGACACCAAAATACAGGACAGCAGAGTGTGACAGAGAGAGAGAGAGAGAGAGAGGAGGGGACAGCACTCACATAACTATTATTACAGTGTATTAATATATATTGTTCTGTTTTGTTGCTGTCGTCGTTAATCTCTTACTGAGCCTAATTTATAAATTACACTTTGACACAGGTATATAATATAGGAAAAAATATATATACATAGTCTATCTATGGCTCAGTACTCTCCAGCTTCAGGCCCACTGGGGTCTCGGTGCCTATGGTCTGCAGGTCAGGAGGCCCCTGTACTATCTTTACAGGGGAAGGTGTCAGGAACTCCAGGTTTGTTTCTCTGCCACCTCCTCCATGGGTGGTGACCTTCTGTGTGTATGTTGCCCTTGCTGGGCCGGAAATCTTTCCTGTCTCAAACAAGAAAGTTAGATTAGAAAGGCCGCCTTTCAACCTCTTTTTTAAACAGTATATTATTTTAAGATGAAAGAAAAATTAACTCAAATACTAAACAACGAAATATGATGTGGAGCCTCCATGTGGGAAATACCAGCTTGAAAGACCACTGCAGAATTAGGCTGGGCAGGCAAGTCTGCCCACTTACTGGCCCCCAACCATCCTCACCCCTTAGCTCCAAAAAATCCCAGGGCCCCAAGGAGCCCTGAATGAAGTGCTTCTGAGGAGCATCCCACTTAGCTGAGGGGCTTTCCTGAGCAGCTTTCTCTAGGCTTCAGGATTTCACTGGACTCCCTGGAGGGAGACTGGGAAATCAGCAGGAGGCCTGGATTAGAGGGAGACTCTGGGCACTGTCCCCAGGGGTGTGGAGGATCCACCTTCCATCTTCCATATGGGTCTATCAGGAGGCTGAGGATTTTAGTCCCATGTCAGGACAAATGTCACTCAGCACCAACAGTTGTCTGCACATTGACACTTGGGTCCCAATCAAATAGTGTGGTGCCTTACCCCTGCAGATGCCACGGACTCTCCACAGCTTAAATTCAGGAACAATCTGCCTTCATGCAGGGCCTGGTAGATGAGTGTTTCCTTTGGCAAGCCTTAAGCCAGGCAGATGTGACAGCACAGAGTCTCCGCCTCCAGCCTGTCACAACACAACATTCATAAATAAGACCATCTCATGGGGGGAAGCAGGCTGTGCAGTCAGACAGAGATGCAGGTCAAAACCCCTAGCCCAATTTTTCATCTGTGAAGTGAGGAAAATAATAATATTGACACCCTAGGGTTGTTGTCTGGTGGAAATGATCAAGTGTAGCTTTCAGCTCCCATGTGCTCTGTGCTATGGAGACCACATTTAGCCCCAGCACGTAGGCCTGTTTCTAAGCAGCTGCCGTCCTAGGGACACATCACACGCACAGAGCTGCAGAAAACCCTGCAACATCACCGGGGCCCTCTGTGGCCTGGATTTTATACCTACGGTCTGTCTGGTTTGAATACTAGCTATTCTGATGAAAAATGACAGAGATAATCTGAAGTTCCAGATGACCTTATCTGCCTGCCTCTGGGGGGTTTACTTTTGCTTTTGGCAGGCACTTAGGCCAAGGGGAGATTATCTTTTTTGAAGGGGAGGGTGCCAGCAAACTCAGGGCCTTAAGCATGCTAAGCAAGTGCTCTGTCACTAAGCTGTACCCCCAGCCCTGGAGATTAACTTAATCCAGGCTGGATGAGCTGATTCAAAACTGCTTTCAGTCTTTGCGAAGGCCAGGCCATACCTGGGTCACCTTTGTGCCTGAGGACAACTGCTGAGCCACACCTGAAGTCCTGGAGGGCTTACCTGGACACTGCTCCTTGCAGGCCCTAAACAGAAATATGGGTTTTAACAGCCTCCGGAGACAGCTGGAAATCCCACCCAGAGTCTCAGCCTGTCCACGGGCACTTTGACATTGGCAAATTTCTCAGTGTGGAGAGTGAAAGTGTCAGGCTCACATCTCTAATTTCCTTCTCCTATTGATTTTGGCTCAAGTCCTGGCTGCCTTGGTAGCTCTCTGATACCTCAACAAAGTTTTTAAAATACTCTGCCCAGTTTCCCTAGTTGTTCTCAAGGTGAGATTTAGTCTGAGAAACCCATTGTTGTCCACCATCTTGGAAGTGTAAGTCTATTTGATTTTAATGCTTATTTAGGTATTGTTTAAAATTTATTTTGTTTTCCTGTATTGCATATCTTAGTCTATTTGAGCCACTATAGCAAATATAACATAAAGTAGGTAGCTTATAAACAATAAATTTTTGTTTCTTACAGTTCTAAAGTATGAATAGTCCAGTATCAACACACCAGTAGATTCCGTGTCTGGAGAGGGCCTGTTCCTCAGAGGCAGCACCTCTGTGGGTGCTCACATGGTGGAAGGGACTAGCTAGCTCTCCAGGGTCTCCCTTTTTAAAACAGGACCTGCTTCAGGATTATTTATACCAACAGCACCAGAGGACACCAGCCCCATGCAGGTGGCAGTCCAGGGGGTCAGTCTTGTCCACACATTGTCCACACACTGGCAGGCAGAGGTCTTATTCTGGGGTCCCCTTGGGGACCTGGACACCTTTGGGAGCCCGAGCTGGAGTCAGAACTAATGTTGGAGCTGGAGCCAAAGCTGCAGTCTGGGTCTTGGCTTGGCATTGACCTTGGCCTGGCCTTGGCCTGGCCTTGGCCTCTGGACAGCAAGGTCTGAGATACTTGGCAATGAGGGCCCAAGCTTGTGTCCCAAGGTTGGAGTGGGCAAGGTCAGCAGGCTGATTGAACTTGCAGCTGACACACTTTGGTGCCAGGGGCTTAACCTCCTTGGGCTTTAGGAGGCCTTAATAGTCCCAGCACTTGCCCTCACAGTCATGGCATTGGTGGCCGGCCTCTTCCGCAGGCCCTTGTGCTTCTTGGTGAAATGCATGTTCCTCAGGAACCTGGGGTCTTTGTGACAAGAGTTTCTTGAAGCCAATTGCCATTTTTGAGCGTGTAGTGTGGTTCTTGGACTTGGCCATGTCTACATGGCAACCTGTGGCTCCCCCAGGGTCCCTTCTACAGGGATAGTAACCCCATTCACAGGCCTCTGCTGCAATGACCCCATCACCTCCCAAGGGACCTTCAGCCAAATACCTTCTCCTTGAGTGTAGGGCATGACTTGCTGCCCGCTTCCCGGTCTTGGGGCCGCACATGTGGCTGGGATGGCGCCTGGCGATCAGCCAGGAGGCGGATCTGTGGGTGGTGACAGAGAAAACAGACCACCTCCAGGATAGGTCCAGGACTCTTCCACCCTCGTGGACAGCTCGTGCCTTCCCTTACAAACCATGGGATGGGTGTACACGTGAACTTGCTCCACCCCCTGACCTTCATCCTGATGGGCTCCTGTGCATTATATTAGCTGTGTGTACCTCCTCAATAAAGGAGATCCTGCTTTGACTCCTCTCCCTGGTGCGTCTGATTGTCCTCCATCGAGGGAGGGCTGGGTGTGGGCGGCCAGTCGACCTTTGCCTTTCTTGGCTCGTCCTGGTGGGGGCGTGCTTTCCCGCTTCTCCCAACGGTCAGGAGGAGACGGGGGGGCTAAAAACCCCCGACACTTGAGGGTTAGGATTTCAACATATGCCGGAGCAGACACAAACATTCAGGCCTCAGGATTATGCCTCATTAATTTAAAGACGGTTTCACTGGTTGGTTGGGGAGAGTGAACGTCCAGGGTGCCCATGCTAGTCTAGGGACACATTCTCAGGACAGAGAACGTAAGGAGGGTCTCCTGCACAGATGGAGGTGGCACATCATCAAAAACCTAGGGGCAAGGTCAAAGAGGGCACTTTGTCCAGAGGTTTCCTTAATGCAGAAGATAGTTTTCGGCAGGAAGTCCACAAGCTAGTTAGATAAGTAACTTTCCCTCCAAATAATTCAGTTGGGACGTGAGGTAAGAGAGCCATCTCCTGGTAGGAAAAGTGGCAGTGTGCTGGAGACTCTCATGATGGGTGTAGTCCTGTAGCTTGGCGGGGAGTTTGGGATTTGGGAAGGTGTGGATTCCTGGCCCTGTCTTCACCCACCTCAGTGAGTGTTCCTCCCAACGTATCCGCCAGGTTTCTGAGATTTTCTTCCATTGTGGAATCTGAGAAGCTGTCCCATCATCAAATATGTCAAAAACCACTGATACCTTTTTATAGATTTAAAAATGGCGAGGTCCCTGGAGTCAGGGAGACTCTCCTCAGCTCACAGAAATGGTTCATGGTGAAACGAGAAGTTCTTCCGACCCCAGTCAATGCTCTGTCCAC
The DNA here is from genome assembly GCF_964194105.1 of Spermophilus citellus. Classification (NCBI taxonomy): domain Eukaryota; kingdom Metazoa; phylum Chordata; class Mammalia; order Rodentia; family Sciuridae; genus Spermophilus; species Spermophilus citellus. Next base: position 26,726,379 of record NC_138182.1, read on the forward strand.
CAGTCCACCGTAGCTCTAGAAGCTCTTTATTTTGGAGACATACTTCTTTTAAAGAGCACTGCTCTGCTTTTAGTGGACATGGGAGCTTTCCTCACAAACTCCTCCCCCAAAGGGTGGGAAGGGGGCATGGCCACATTGTCATTTCCCCACAGGAAGCCAAAGGCAGCCACACCACAGACTCGAGGCTGGTGTTTGTCCCCCGACTCACTGTGGCATTGACTAGTCACATCCTACATGGCAACATGTAGAGTCTTCTTCTCTGTAAAACGAGAAAACCAGACAGTTGAAGAGCTTCACATCTGTGCGAGGTCCTTGGGGGAAAAACTCCCTGACATGGCCTGAGTCACCCTGACACCATCTCATGATTCTTCTTTCTTCTGGGAAACCAGCAATGTCAATAAACCAACATCACTGGTCCCTTCCAAGAGATGAGCCACATCTCCGCATCGAAGGAGGAGAAATGTGACATTGATGAATTTCCCACTTAAAGGCCTCTTGCCCCCACTTTAGGAATTATTCGTGTTGGTTCTTTTGACAGCGTCTATCAACGACTTGGAGAGAAACTCACTCCTTTGACTAAGATAAAGTCATGATGAGGTGACTTTACTAGGGACCTACACTGTCTTCCCTGGGGAAAAGGTCTCAGCACAGATGCATGTCTGTCTGTCTGTCTCTCTCTCTCTCTCTCTCTCTCTCTCTCTCTCTCTCTCTTTCTCTCTCCAAAACAGGTCTGACTTTCTTGCAAAGATGGGGCTGAGACATTCCAGCAAATCTGACATGTACACCCTTATCACTAAGGAGTCAGCCCCAGCAGGCCCAGGACGGCTCAGATCATCAATGGGCTCCACTATGCCAACAGGATCTGGGTGATATTTGGTATCACATTTAGTAGGGGAGAAAATGGAAGATGAAACCCATTAGCTGCTCTCTCTTTGTATCCTCTCATTCCTGTCTCCTTGAAATAAAATGAACCAATGTACCATCCAGTCCAGGAAGATGAACTCGTGCATGCCTGTCAGACTCTAAAACACACCGGGCTGGGTTGACTGACTCGGATGGATGATGGATGTGGCACCAAACCAGGAAAGAACAAAGCAACCGCTCCCAGAATAGAGGTGTGTGTGAAGAACTGTGAAGAACGCCCTCTGCCTAGGCAAAAGGTTGTCGGCATGGGACTGATAAACCATGGCCTTGCAGTTGTGGGTGACCAGCCCTCTGCTGCCTCTCTCTGCATCAAAGGTCACAATTTCCCCGAGCGCAAAGGCTGAGGAGACAGCAGGTGTTTGGAGCCAGGCCCTGCTTCAGATCCCGACTCTCTCGCTAGCACTGCAGTGTCTCTGACCTCAGCTCCCTGACCTGTAAGACAGGAAGAATCATGCCTTCTTATCGATGTAAAGAGTAAATGAAATCAAGGGTGAGCATCAAAGACTCGGTGCAGGTAGCCTGAGGCCATTGTCCACTCTAGAACAGCGCCTCCCACGGGACACATCCCTGAACCCACCGTGGGGCTCTGGGCACCAAAGGCACTCCCCTGCTGTCTTTTGCTATGGTTGTCCCCCTCTTATCTAGTTTCAGTTTCTATGATCTCCGTTGCCTGTGATCAACTGTGGTCCTAAAATACTGATATTTGTCTTGATTCTTTCAAGAGCAATTATTTTCACGTAACTTTACTACAGTGTATCATTATAATCATTCTATTTTGGTATTAGTTATTGTTAATCGTCACTATGCCTTACTTATAAATTAAACTTTGTCATAGGTAGGTACATAAAAGAAAAAAAGAAAGTATATACAGATGGTGCCGACTTACAATGGTTCAACTTAACCGTTCCTCAACTTTGTGATGGTACAATTCACTTTTCATACAGTATTCATGGAGTTACATGATATACTCATACATCATTATGGAATACGCTTTGTATTCGATGATGTGTTGTTAGCTTTTTTTGCCACTGTGACTAAAAGACCTGACAAGAACAATTTTAGAGGAGGAAAAGTTTACTTGGTGCTCAAGGTTTCAGAGGTCTCAGTCCATAGATGGCCAGTTCCATTGCTCTGGGCCCGAGGTGAGGCAGAGAACATCATGGTAGAAGAGGAAAGGGGCTCAGAACCTGGTAAACAGGAAGGAGAGAGAGAGAGAGAGAGAGCGTGTTCCCCTCACCACAGATAAAATATAAACCACAAGGGCACGCCCACAGTGACCCACCTCTCCAGCCACACCTACCTGCCTACAGTGACCACCCAGTGGATCCCTTTCAGTGGCTCAATGCACTGATTAGGTTGAGGCTCTCACAACTCCATCATTTCACCCCAAGCTTTCTTGTATTATCTCACACATGAACTTCGGGGGGACACCTCATATCTAAATCATAACAGATGATCTTTTGTCCAGCTGTTGGCTGATGTCAAGTGTTCTGAGCAAGCTTAAGGCAAGCCAATCTAAGTTAAGATGTTTGGTAAGTCAGGTGGACCACCTGAATTTTCACTTACAGTATTTTCATTTTTGATGGGTTTATCAGGACCTAACCCCACTCTAAATCAAGGAACATCTCTACAGAGTCTGTTACTTCATAGTTTCAGGCACAGCACTCACTGGGAGTTTAGAACATATCCCCAGCAGACAAAGGGGAAATATAGTAGTTGAAATTATTATTGAGTTTTTAAATACTGAATTGGGCTCAAAAGAGTGGAGACACAATTTTTCCTTGACTTAGAAAGACCAGAGGGCAGGATTCGCACAGGATGTCAGAAGGCCTGAGGTCCTGTCCAGTCACAAAGTGTGCAATTTTATATAGTCATAGTAAGAGCCCCTTAACACAAGAAAGTCCCCATTAGTCACTTTACCCAAGAAACTGACGTCTGTGGGCAAAAAAAAACTAAAGAAGGAGTCACGAAGAACCAAACCACCCCATCCAGGCATCAGTGAGCGAGGGCCACTGAGGTCAAAACCACAAACACGCACAGCTTGCAATCCCTCCTTAAGCCGGGCAACAGAGCCACAAGGAGAGATTGAAACAGCGCTTGCTGCCAGGTGTGGTGGTGTGAGCCTGTGATCCCAGTGATGCGGAGGCTGAGGCAGAAGATTGCAAGTTGGAGGACAGCCGGGACAATATAGTGAGACTCTATCTTAAAGTAAAAAATAAAAGGACTTGGTTTGTAGCTCAGTGGTAGAGGGCCCCTGCAGACAAGACAAAGTACTAGGGAAAGGAAAAAAAAAAAACAAAAAACAGAGCTTACTAGCTTACTATTATTCCTCCATTCTGATTCTAATGCTCTGTACGCTGGTGGTTTTTACATCATAGTCCAAGGTAAGGGTGGCTAAGAGCATAATACCCCATAATTTGTCTCCCACTGCTGTCAGGACTTAAGCTTGACAAACCCCCTGGGTGCCTGAGCCACAAAGACAGCTGCTGGTATGACTTGATCTGAGAAAAACCCATAGGCTGACCTTCCCTTCCCCCAAGTATCTCCTTTCATGGTTGCGTCAAGCACAGTCCTGGCATTAATCAGCTTTCCATCACTGTAACAAAACACCAGAAGTAATCAAAATAAAGAAAGAAGGTTTATTTAGATTTATAGTTTTGGAGATTACAGCTCTTGATCAAATTACTTTGGCCTGTGGTGAGGCAGCTCCATAGTGGGAGCCCATGGGAAAGCAAAACTGCTCACCTAATGGCCTGGAAGCAAGAGAAACAGCTGAGATCCCACAATCTCCTTTGAGGACACACACCCACAAGACCTCACCTCTCAAAGGTCTCACCACCTCTCCATAGCCCCATCCTGGGGACCAAGACTTAAATACATGGGCAAACTATAGCAGTCCCTAAGAGACCAATATCAAAATGTACCTAGATCTCCAGAGAAGAATGTCAGTCCACATTCACATATTACCACCTTTGCGCTACCAGCCCACCTAAATTAGGAAAAAAGCTCTAATAGGGAAATAAGTCAAAGACACTATTTGATGGATGTAGGAGAGTCAAGTAAAGATGCTAGACCATGGGCCATTTCCTGGAATCACCAGGTCTGGGTGAAAATCACCAGGTCTAGGCAAAGCCCTGGTCCCCTGAGTCAGGCCGTCCTGGCTTCTCTGTATGCCTCCCAGAGAAAGTTACTTCTGTGAGCAGAGACATGGAAAATGCAGATATTTTCTATCTTGCAGTGTCAGTTTGATCAAAGGAGATCCTTAGGGACAGTACTAGAACAGTGCCTAGCAGATAATACATCCTCAATAAGTCTGGCCTTCTTTTCTCTGAAAGCAGAACAATGGAAGCTTCCTTTTTCTTGTAGTCTTTTTCTTGTAGTCTGGTGAAGGCCTTTTTGTTGTCATAATTGGTGGAAGGCACCATATGGTGAGAGAGAGCAAGAGATCAAATCTGCAGCCTGAAGTCCTTCTACAATCAGCATCAATCTGCTCTCACGGGTTGGGCCTCACGACCTAACCACCTCCCATTAGGCCCCACCTCCCAGTTTTCAACACATGCTTTTGCGGGGACAGAGTCAAACCATAGCAGTGAGGAGGGAATTACATGGAAGAAGAATGGAAAGTGTGTCACAGAGGGAATGCAGGGTGGCATGTGGTAAGTGCAGGCAGTGGTCCTGATTGGCACATGCCCTTGAGGACTAAGAACTAAAGGGAATCCAGTTGCTGAGGCAAACTATAAATCAACTCAGGATGAGCGGGATGCGGAGGAATCTGCTTAAAGACAGAGAATGGCTCTGAGGCTGGAAGGGGCCAGGAGACCTCCCTGGGATCTAACTGAAGGTCTGCATCTGAGGAACGAATACATCAATGCAGTGTGCATGTGGGTTTCCAGAGGAGGCCGGGAAAAGGCAGAATCAGCAAGACAGTGGTGCTAACTACAAAGGCAGTGGTCCCCACGGAAGGGTGCCTGCTACTCAGTGGACACTGGGATGATCCATGGAGTTAGGGGACAAAATGCAACTTCTATTTCTGTCTTGCTTCTCCTTCAAAATTCTATAAACAGGGATGTTTTACAATGTGCAACACCTATTAGTCCACTAGAATACAGTTTATAGTAAGTAAGCAGACTGACTGGGTGTTTATGCTCAACACGTTTGATAAAATTGATCTGGAGATTGTGAGCTGAATTGTGTCCTCTGAAAATTAATACATTAAAGGCCCAAACCCCCAGTTCCTCAGAATGGGATTGTGTTTGAAGTTAAAGCTTTCTTCTTGTTTTTTAATTTTATTTTGAGAAAAGGTCTCACGAAGTTGACCAGGCTGGCTGCGAATTTTCTATCCTCCTGCCTCAGCCTCCCCAGTAGCCTGGCTCTGAGACAAGGTCTTATTGCCGCAGTCCGGCTGGGCACAAAATCACGAGCCCACTCAAGCAGGAACAAACTTTATTTTTGAAACTACTGCCAATGCCCCGTACGCTCCCGGGGGGGGGGGGGGGGGGGGGGGGGGGGGGGACTGCCGACCGACCTACCGACACACACGGCGTTCTCCCCGAACCCCAACAGGAAGTCCCTCCTCTGGAATTCCCTCCTACCGCACTTCCCCAACCAATGGGAACTCTCCAGGAGTCCCTTAGCAGGCCAAGGTGGACAGCAGGGGTCCAATATCCATAAGAATGCAGGTCTTAACATAATCATATCATCTCAATGGCTTTCTGGCGTCACCTTTCAACAAAAAATGCCATGCATCATACTACTTGGCTATGGCTCTTAGCATGATTGTTAACATTAAATGAGGTCATTGGATGGGCCTTAATCCAATATGACTAGCATCCTTACAAGAAGAGGAGATTAGGTCACATACACATTGAGGGATGTTCCCATGAGGACACTGGAGAATACAGTCATCTACAAGCAAAGGAAAGAGGTCTCAGAAGGAACCAACCCTGCTGGCACCTTAGCATCAGACTTCCAGCCTTCCAGATCCATGAGAAAATTACTTCTGTAGCTTGAGCCTCCCCCCAGACTGTGGTACTTTGTTTTAGCAGCCTGATCCAACCAATGTAAGGACTCTCATTTCAACCCTGAGGGAAGGAGAATAGGTCTGAATAAAATCCTTCTCTGCTTACAGAGCCCAAGGGGATCTCCAGCTCCTAGTCTCACCCATCCACCGGCCTCAGGGTGGAGTTCTTCATAAACCACAGGAACTGTGTCAGGCAATGACCACCCTGCATGGTCCCAACTGCCCCCTGCACAGCCTTCTTGCCCTCTCCTACCTCCCTCTCTTTACACTCGCCTATAGAGCCACCTGTTCTAGACCCTACAAGGAGTGAGCCAAATGTGGGTCAGTGACTTATCCAAGAAAGTCAGCGACTGTGTTAGTCAGCCTTCTGTTACTATAACAAATACCTGAGATCATCCATAAAGAGAAAAGGGTTCTTTGGGCTCACAGTTTAAGAGGTTTCAGTCCGTGATCAGTTGCTTTGTGCCTCTGACAGTGGCACAACATGGTGGGAAAGCATATGGGAGAGCAGAAATGCTCCCCTCATGACTAGGAAGCAATAGTGAGAGAGGAAGAAAGAACTGAGACTCCCTACACCTTCAGGAGCACGGCCCCAATGGCCTGAGGCCCCCCACTTAGCTACCAGCTCCTGAAGGCTCTGCTACCTCCCAAAAGCACTCCCCTGAGGACAAAGCCTTTAACATATGGGCCTTTGGGGAACACTCCAGATTCTAATGTAGCAGTGACTAAGTTAAGAATGGAATCAAAATCCATCCTAATTATTCAATCTGGAATCTTAGTGAGCAAGTGCTCCTGGTGTCTGCAAAAGGAACTTAGTGATATTTGCTACCGGCTCATCCTCTTCTGGAGAATGTCTGCTGGAGTTGAGATTTAAGGGCAATTGCTGCTAGTGGCCAGCATGAATGTCTTCCTTTCACTTGAAAGGAAGCTGGAGTTAATGTATCATGCCCCCATAGCCCAGATTTTATAATGACCTGCTTGTTGCACAATCAAGAACTCTCAAGGGGTACGAAATATGTGCTCTAAATCAGAGCCAAGTTTTGAAAAATAAGCCATTTAAAGGGAGTTCTAAGCCTTGCCATCCTATGCAAACCATCTCTCTAAGTGTAACTGGTCACGTGCATCCACATCGTATTTCTTTATGGGAACATGGTTTCTTTTCCCATCACAACACTATGGCTTGGTGGGAAGAATGAATGGAGAAGATCTCGGCAAATAATGACCCAAATGTCCGAATAAAATCTGTGAAAACAATTGACTTTCTTCCTGAGCACTGGAAGCGGCGCGGGCAGTTGGGCAATACAGGGAGGAACAGCAAGTTTTCTGCTCCATTTCTAGAACAACAACAGAAACACCGTGGCGGGAAAACAGCGCCAAGTGGAAACCTTCCTTTCTTTCCTCGGGGATAGAAAGATACATCCGTCTATTAAGTTTGTACAACCACAGATTGCAGCAAGAAGACGCTGCAGAGCCAAGTACCGTGGGATGGGCCCGAAGTATGTGGCAACTGACTGAAAAGATGCTTCCCGCGTGGCCAGCAGCAACCAGTCACTGGGAAGAGGGGAGGAACAAAGGGCTCTCACTGAGTCCAAAGTGCTGATGGCTGCAGCTTCCTCAGCAAACTGGCAAAGCCCCTGGAGAGGGAGGATGGGGAGGAGCAGGGAATCAAGGGGACGGGAGCCCTCCCTCAGGGACTGCGCCCACTGTCACCCTAAGAGTGCCAAGTGATGAATGGCCATTTATCCTGGACCAGGAGGACTTGATGAGTCTGTCCCAGTTCCTCTCTGCTGCCCACTCCTCCTACCTTGGTTTAACCATCATGCAAGCAAAATCTCATTTGTCTGACATCCTTGGGCAAGACCTGGTCCACGAGATTTCATTTCACCAAAAACTAGGGCTGATCTATTTGAATCGCAAACATTGGTTTATTTTAAAGTCCAATTTTTTTAAAGAGATCTTTTTAAAAATTGATGTCAGAATTCTCTGCCCTGCGTCTCTCGGGAGAGGATACAAGGAGAGTCCAGCCTGGACCCTGCACGCCATGGGTGCTCAGCGGCGCCCTCTGCTGGTTGGTAGTGACAGACTGACGACTTCTTATGGGTCACGGATGGGAATGTGGCTGACGGAGTGAGACCCCTGTAGAGGTAGATAAGATGAGGAGGTCCAGGGCTGTGCTTTTCCATCCTTCGTGTCTGGGATTTCTACTCGTTCCCCTCCACCACAAGGCCACTGCTGGTCTTTTCTGGGTCCTCTCCTGTCACTCACATGCCCAGGCCTTCCTTGAACAACAGACTGGCACATAAAGCTTCCCATTATCAGCTGCACAAACGTACTGAACCCAAACTGCACCCTCCCAGACTCCGTGCCTGCCCTCAGTCCCCAGCCACCTCCTCCCACTCCTTCCCATCCTTCCAGTCAGTTCTGTGACCTCGACCTTCAACGTATATACTGAATCTGATCACCTTCAACCCCTCTGTCACCTCCACCTGGGGCCAAACCACCACCTGCTCATTCCTGGGTTAGGAAGTTTTCCTACCTTGCCTCCAGGTTCTGGCCTTGTCTCATGATTCTCAACATATACACCAGAGCAATCCTTTCATTCAAGTTACTCCTCAGCATAGAAGTCCTTACAGTGACCTGCAAGGCCCAGGTGATCTGGGTCCCCATTACCTCTGATCTCGTCTTCTCATACTACTAAGCTTCCCTTCCTACCCTCACCCCTTGATGTTCCTTTCTCAGGGCCTTTGCACTTGCAGTTTCCTCTGCCTGAAATGCTCTTCACCTGCATACACATTTGAGTGCTTCCTCAGCTTCAGGCCCTTACTCAACACCACTCGCTAGGGAGGGCCTTATCTAGACACTTGACTTGAATCCACCAACCCTTCTGATACCCTCTTTCTCTCCTTGCTCAATTTTAGCTCTTCTAACTAAATACAGTGTGCTCATATATCTTTATTGTTTGTCGTTACCAACTACAGTGTAAATTCCCTGAGAACATGGATTTTTTTCTATTTTATTCATTACAACTATCTCTCTAGCCCTTACAACAGTACCTGGCACACCATTGGTCATCAACCAGTATTTGTTGAGTGAAGGGTTTTTTTTTTTCTGTAGTCACTAAGCCTTCTTCTAGAAATATTCACTAGTGATTTTGAACATGGATCTTAAAGTTAGTCTAATGAAAATTCAAAAAACTTTTTTTAACCCCATTTTAGCTATGGGACATTGGGGGAAAATATTAAACTTCTCTAAATATAGGTTTTTTTATTTTTTGGGTTTTTTTTTTTTGTTTTTTGTTTTTTGTTTTTTTTGGTTTTTTGGTTTTTTTTTTTTTTTTTGAGGGTGAATACTGGGGATAGAACTCAGGGGCACTCAACAACTGAGCCACATTCCCAGCCACATTTTGTATTTTATTTAGGGACAGGGTCTCACTGAGTTGCTTAGTGCCTTGCTTTTTGCTGAGGCTGGCTTTGAATTCTTGATTCTCCTGACTCAGTCTCCAAAGCCACTAGGATTTCAGGCGTATACCACCGCACCCGGCTCTAAATATAGTTTTATCATCTTTAAAATAGGTACCATAATGTACAAGTTTTCATTGTCATATATAAAGCACTGAACCTGGCAATCTGCAGTCATTCAACACATGAGTTGTTTTTAGGGTCAGCCCCATAGCCCCCAGCTCACTGCTTAATGATCTGTTGCCTGTTAACCACAAAACTCCCAACCTGTCTCCTAATTCTAGTTTTCCCAAAACCCAGAGTCTTCTAGACAGTAGGGCCATAGTGATCCTCCAAACATAAATATGATGGATAACATATAATCCAAGTTGGTCAATAACAGCTGAGTCAATTAACACTTATAATCTGAAAATTCCTTTTCTCAAAAAAAAAAAAAGACAACAAGAAAACACATCCAAAAAAAAAAAAATGTCAACATCAACTTTTTAAGAACTCTGGAAATTAATCAAAGGCTAATGGACTAATTAGGATGATTTTTTTTTCAGTAAAAAATGGCCAGGTCTTGGTATGAACAGAAGAGTGTCTTAACTTGCTCTTTTCCTATGTCTCTGTCTCCAGCTTTGGTTGCCTTGAGAACTAACCACCACAGTGAAAGACAGCAAACCAGCACCCATAAAAGGGAGAAAAATGGGGTTAGGGCTACATAAAGCTTGATTCTCAGAAAATTGCCACTGTTTGACCTCTCTTGTGCTTCCTTAGTTGGCCTCATTTGCAAGGCTGTATTTGTTGGACTCACTTGCCCAGGGAAAAAGGTTTTTCTCCAGGGATGTTTCTTGAAAAGAAGGAAGGCAACTGTTTAACTTTCTGACTGGGTGTTTGGTGGCTGCCTGAAGCAGTGGATAATAGTTGAGGCAAACAATTCCCTAAGCAAAAAGCTTAAGTGGAAAAATCTGAAGAATTAATGATCTGTTGCCTGTTGACCACAAAACTCCCAACCTATCTCCCTAATTCTAGTTTTTCCAAACCCCAGGGTCTTCTAGACAGTAGGGACATAGTGATCCTCCAAAACATCTCTGTAGGGTCTTTGACTTACTCCTGGGCATCTAGAAGGCAGTGCGCACATACAGGGTCATGCACATGCTCAGAAAAGACCTTAAGAAGGCCCTAAGCTCTCACCTCTGCTGACCTTGAAGCTCTGCACACACAAGAAGTGAAAAACTAAGGCAAAATTTCAAGTTGAAAAAATGTTCTGATATACACACAGAGTCCCTTGACAAAGACTAGGAGATTTATTGGTTGTGGACATTCAAGAAAACCTCTGTTCATTAACTGGCCACTAGGCTAACTGAGCAGAGTTTAATGGTTAAATGTGACAAAGACTATAGGCTTTATTTAATTAATTCAGAAAAGTCACTAAATGAAACAGTAACAGCAACAATAACAAACCTCAGAGACAGGGCAGAATCTGATTTCCAGAGTTTTCAATAAAATACTGTTTTCAATAAAAAAATTGATTTCCAGAGTTTTCAATAAAATACCGTTTTAATAAAGAATTAAGAGACATTCAAAGAAAAAAATGAAAGAAAGTATGATTTGAACACCAGAATTAAGGGGAAAAAATGGTGAACAGAAACTTTGCCTGAAAAAGCCCAGACACTGGACTTATTAGACAGTCTTTAAATCAATTATTTCAAGTGTGTTAAAGACATGAAGGAAATCATCTCTAAATAACTAAAGAAAAGTAAGAGAATGATGTCTCACCAAATAGAGAATATGAATAAAGAGATAGCTATTTCTGGGAGGGAAAGACAAACAGAAATTCTGGAGTTGAAAAATATAATGACTGAAATGAAAATTACACTAGAGAGGCTCAACAGATTTGAGCAGGCAGGAAAAAGAATGAGTGAACTTGAAGACTGGCCAATTAAGATTACTCAGTCAGAGAAACCAAAAGAAGAAAAGAGAGAAAAGTGAACAAAGCCCCAAAGATCTGTGGGGCACAATCATGTGTATCAATGTATATTTAATAAAAATCACAAAATGAAAGGAGATAGAAGCCAAAACCTCCCCATATTAGATGAAAAACATTAATCTCTACATTCAAGAATGTCAAGGGACTCCAGGTAGCATGAACTCAAAGAGATCCATGATGGATACTCTTTCAGTCAGCCATTTCACTGCTAAGAGCCATAGCTGAGTAGGAATGACGCATGGCATTTTTGGTTGAAAGGTGACTCCAGCAAGCCATTGAGATGATAATGATTATGTTAAGATGTGCATTCAATTGGAGATTAGACCCCTGCTGTCCGCCTTGGCCTGCTACTTTGGAGCTCTTGCAGGACTCCCGGAGAGTTCCCATTGGTTGGGGAAGTGCGGTAGGAGGGAATTCCAGAGGAGGGATTTCCTGTTGGTGTAGTGTGTCCTGGGAGAAGGCCGCATGTGTGGCATTCGCGGGAGTTTTGGAAATAAAGTTTGTTCCTGCTTGAGTGGCTCGTGATTTTGTGCCCAGCCAGACTGCGGCATTTCACCACTGTGACTAAAAGACCCAGCCAGAACAATTGTAGGGGAGGAAAAGTTTATTTGAGGGCCCATGGTTTCAGAATTCTTAGTCCATAGAAGACTAGCTCCATTCCTCAGGGCTCAAGGTAAGGCTGGACATCACGGTGAAAGAGTGTGGCAGACGTGGCAGACATGGCAGACGGAAACAGCTCACATGGTGGTCAGGAAGCAGAGAGAGAGAGGTCTCCATTTGCCAGATACAAATATATACCCCAAAGCCCCATCCCCAATGCCCCACCTCCTCCACCTACACCCAACCTGCCTTCAGTTACCACTCATTAATTCCCATCAGGTGATTAATTCATCAATTGGATTAAGGCTCTTGTAACCCAATGATTTTTTTCTCTGAAACTTCTAGCATTGTCTCACATGTGAATTTTTAGGAGACACCACATCCAAACCATAACAGATACATCATGATTAAATCACCAAAAGACAAAAACAGAATCTTAAAAGCTTTGAGAGGAAAAGTGACTGAGGTGGTTGATTTTATATATCAATTTGACTAGGTCAAGGGATATCCAGATAGCCAGTAAAATATTATTTCTGCAAATGTCTGTGAGGTTGCTTCTAAGAAGATTTAAGTCAGTGGACTAAGTGAAGATGATCCACCTTCACCAATGTAGGTGAGCATTATCCAACCTACTGAAGGCCCAGTTAGAAAAAGGCAGAAAAGATGGGAATCCACTTCCTCTTCTGGAGCTGAGACATACATCCTCTCATGCCCTTAGACATCAGAACTCCAGATTCTTGGACCGTCAGACTCTGGAATTTGCACCAATGAAGCCCCAGTTTCTCGGGTTTTTGGTCTTAGACTGAGGGTTATATCATCTGATCCCTGGGTTTATGGCATTTAGCCTCAAATTAAATTATGCCATCGGCCTTCCTGATTCTCCAGATTGCATAGTCTTTTGTGGAACTTCTTTCTTTTTTTAATCGTTATTTTTTAGTTGTAGTTGGTCACATTCTGTTTATTTTTATTTTATGTGGTGCTGAGAATTGAACCCAGGGCCTTGCACATGCTAGGCAAGTGCTCTACCACTGAGTCACAACCCCAGCCCCCCTTTTGTGGAATTTCTCAGCTTCTACAATCATGTGAGCTAATTCCTATACATACATATATAAATTGTTGAATATATATAAATATCATATTCCCATTATATATATGTGTGTGTGTGTGTGTGTGTGTATATATATATATATATATATATAAATATATATATATATAAATATATATATATATATAAATTATAAAACACTTTGAGACAAATGGAAATGAAAACACGACATCATAAAACCTAAGAATGCAGCTAAAGCTGTACTTACAGGAAAATTAGTAGCTATAAAAATATATTATTTAAAAAGAAAGAATTATCAATAACCCAACATTCTACCTTAAGAAACTAGAAAAAGAAGAGCAAACTAAACCCATCAAACATAAGAAGGAACTAATACAGATTAGAGAAAATAAGATTGAGACTAGGAAAACAATAGAGAAAACACAATAAAACCAATAGACCAATAAAACTGCAAAGCATTTCATCAGACTGACCAAGGGTGTGGGGAGAAGACTCAAATTTCTAAAATCAGATCTGAAAAGCAGCATTAGTGCTAACCTTTGAGAAGTAAAAAGTTATAAGAAAATCTTATAAACAATTATATACCAAATAAATTCAGATATACTAGGTGAAATGGGAAAAAAATTGTAGAAACACATAAACTAGGGAAATGGACCCAATGCATATATAATCTGAGTTGGCCTATAATAAAGAGAGATGCTGAATTCAGTAATTAAAACACCCTGAAAGTAAAATCCCCTGACTACATAGCTTAACTGGTGAATTGTACTAATGAACATCCATCCTTCAAGGACTCTTATAAAAATAAAAGAGGCAGGGACTCATTCCACCTCGGAGCTGCGTGACCAAATGCCCTTGGTTAGGGCACTAAAGGCCTTTCCTAACCAGGTCCCTGCACACCCCACCCTCCTGCAATGCCCTGAACTTATGGTGTCACCCCTGTTCCTGGGAACTCTCTTCTCACCTCCTGGCCTTCCTATCAGCCCTGCTGCCACGGCCCTTCACTTCCTTGTCTCTTGACTAACTCCTACTTATCTTTCCAGTTTTAACTTAGGCAGCCCATCCTCAGAAAATTTTCCCAGACCTCTCCTGCCTCAGGTGTCTTTCCCAAGGGCACCTGGAGCGTCACATGTCCATGTGCCTATACCTCTTCCAACTGTGGGAGGAAAATAAATGCTCATTTATTGTCTGTCTCTCTTTCCTGTCCTGGAAGCCAGGGACTGGGATTCCAGAAGCTTGGGTGAGTCCTGTTATTAGCAAGGACACATCAACATTGGCTGAGTAGGTGACTTCAGAATAAGGTGAGGCATTCCCAGATGACCTCTATTTGCTGAGCTAATTTTGACCATTTCACCTCAGTCCCAGTGAGGACTCTCCCTTCGTAGAGATGGTATTGCTGACAAAATGATCTTTCCCAAGATGAGAAAATAAAAAGAGCCTTTCCATTTTAGATCTGCTCACAGAGTACAGTGGATGGAGCTGGCCCACTTCTGATTGTGTAACCAACTGCATGCGATGTGTCCCTCTGAGTCCTCTCATCACCTCAAGGATGCATCTTGTTACCCAAAGCCTTGTCTAAGGCCACATATTGATGCTGGAGGTGCCAGGAGACAGTAGGCACAGCCCTGTCCCTATGCAAAGCCAACATCTAGTGAGAAGAGATAATGTATTGGGGGAATTAGAGGGGTAAGGCCACCTCTACAAAACCTGGGATTAGGTGAAGGGGGCAAGGCCTGCAGGCACTGTTGGGGGGTGCAGCACGGTGCTCAAGGTGGCCAAGGAGCTCACTGAGGAGGGACATAGGAAAAGGAGGGAGAGTCCTCCTTGCAGGAGGAGCTGGAGAAGTCTTGAGGTGAACATGAACAGAGTGTGTTGGAGAATGGTGGGGAGGGAGTGGGCGAGGCATGAAGACCATGGGGGTGGTTGAAAACCACACCAATGACTGTTTTCCTGTAGTCACTTGGAAGCCATTAGGTATTTTTGATCCAGGGAGAAAGTGATGTGCCTGTCAAGTGGACTTTGATGAAAATTCACCAGGCAGGGGTGCCCAGGGTGCGGAGAGCTGGAGAAAGGGGCCCAGTGGGTAGATACCAGGCATCTTAGCCCTCACAGGAGGGTGCTGTGTGCCTTGGTCCATTTTCTGTTGCTAACACAGCAACACCACAGTCCGGGTAAGTTATTCCGACTCACCATCTGGGCCAAGGTCAAGGGGCCATGTCTGCCAAAGGCCTTCTTTCTGGCAGAGTCCAAAGATGGTGCGGGGCAGCATTTAGGAAGCGTGCATGTGTACGTACAGTGGTCCTTCTCTCTCTTCTTACAAAGCCACTGGTACGCAATCACGTGGGCCCCCAGCCTGTTGACTTTGTCTCACCCTAGTTACCTCTCAAAGGCCTCACCTTAAACACCATAGTTGGACTACTCTCTCAAAACCTTCCATACCCATTAAATCTCAACACATGCACACTTGGGGGCACACTCAAATAATAGCCACACTGTACCCCCATGTTCCTACAGCCAGGAACCAGCAGGGAAGCTGAGACGGCAGCCCGGGGAGTCTGACCCCAGTGACCTCCCTCTTTACCATTAGGTAAATCTGCATGGGGACCACCTGGACATGCCTCACTACACTACCCATAAGGGTCATTGTGTACTATGTGCTGGGTCAGTCACTTAGTCACTTATGAACATGAAAAGGTGGGACTGGTCTCCTGCCCTTTTGGACACCCCACGGTTGCTTACAGTCTTTGGCCACATTGGATCTATGCACATGCTCATTGATTTGAAAAGTCCTTTGGCCCCTGGAAAAAAATCACTTGAGCAAGGTTGTGGAACCCACAGGCCCTCCGGTGCCACTTCAGGTTGTCCTTTGGAGACAGGCTGATGACTATGTTACCTCTGTTCCTTTCTCACCACAGGTTACCAGTAGTGACTTCATGGACTTGTCTAATGCCACACTGGCAGGTGGGGCCCTAGTGACTATTTTACATTATTGTTCAATAACTCTTGAAAGCGCAAGTATATGTCTAAATGTTTCCCTGTAATTATATAGGGATTTTTTTAAAAAGTTTCTAAAGATTTGTGCCTAGTAACTAAGAAGCAGTGTTAGAAGTCACGACACTTTGTAACCTTCAGGTGGCATTCTGACCCTACTCTGAAATAAACAGACTCAAAACAGTATTTCACAAGAGGAAACAATTCCATTATATTCTAAGTTTTAAGAGCTTTTAACTTTGTCTTTTTTCCTCTCTTGTAACTAATAGTATAGTTTGAGCATGAAAATAAACCCGGGGAGGAAGAAGAGCATCTTTTGTTTGTTAATGTTTTTTCCTTTAATTCACTGTTGTGAAATGTAATTTTTTAATGAACGATATTTAATATTCTGTGTTGACCTCCCTAGAGGCTCTGTTGAGCATGACAAATTTGTGGATGGTTACTTCTTGGTTCTCATGGAGAAGATAAAACATGAATATATTAAATTTTGTATTTTGATCACATTTTTCTACATGAGGGCTTTCATTTTTTTCCAAGGTTTGTCATTGACAAATAGGAGTCCCTCATCTTCCAGACAGATGCCACCCTTTCTCTTGAGGATGTCACGGAGGCTGGCCACAGTCTAGCTTCTCAGGGGCACTCCAGTGCTAGAGCATGTGTCCCAAGTAGCCCCATGAAGCGCTGGCTTCTGACTCAGGGGACCACAGGACAGTCAAAGTTGAGTGTCCTGCATAGTTCAGAGAGACAGGGGTCGCTGCTGGAGAGTCTCATGCCTCTTAGAACAAACCTCTCAGGATGCGGCCAGGGTTGCAAATTCACTTCCTATCCCAGCAACATGCAGGCCGTGGAAAGTTTGGGCTGTGCACCAGCCTGCCCTTTCATCTTCAAAGCTTGAAAGCTCTTGGATCTAAGAAGGAAATAGCTTATTTGGGTTGAAAAAGACAATTAGGTTTTTGGATGGCTAAACACAGGGTTCCCAAAAAATTAAAACCAAACAACTAGCCTCATAAGAAACCCACATGTTTGTAAGTCTTCTCTTAACTCATTAATGCCACCTAAAAACCAGGCTTCCTCTGTTGGAAATTGCAACGAGGTGTGAAATGGACCGTGTGAGAGAAAACACAAGTCTGACAAGTAGAATCTGGGCTCCTAGAGCCTTTTAAGCAGTTTGGGTCAAAAGTTTAGGAAAACAGTTTGGAATAGGATTGTGGACGATAAGATGGTGAAGAATTGCTCTGAAGTTATCTTAGATGTCTACACCACACACACACACACACACACACACACACACACACACACCCCACACCTCTCAGTGTTTACAGAGGTCACTTGCCCACTGAGCCAACAAGCATTTCACTAACCACTATGGCCTCCCAGGCTGATAGATTACACTTGGCACAGTGACCTCAAACCTTTTCTTGGGGCTGGGGCTCTAGCTCAGTGGTAGAACACTTGCCTAGCATGCACAGGCCCTGGGTTGGATCCTCAGCTAAAAACAAACAAATGAAAAAAAAAAACATTTTATTATGAAATGATTCAATGACTAACTTCATGACACTGATCAAGGTTTCCGACCCTTGTGAGCCTGTTTCTTATTCTAGGAGATAGGTTGGGTGATTCCTTTCCTGCAGGGGTGTTGAGGAGTAGCAGCAGCACCTGGAGCACAGAGCACCCCATCCACTGCACCAGTCATAATGACTTTGGTTCCTTATGATCAGGGTTTGAAAATAAGGAATTTGAAAAAATGAAGGTCAGTGGTCCTTTAGAAAGGAATGTCCCAAGGATAAAATAGATTTTATTTAAAAATATTACTCCCATTATCCTCTTCTTTTAGATTTGCTTTAAGACTGTGGCTATATGTGTCTTTGTATCAAAAATCAACATATATAGCTATTTTATTTAATTCTTAACAATGTGTTAAAACCAGGTGCAATGGTGTGTGCTGTGATCCCAGCTACTCAGGAGGCTGGCACAGGAGGATTGCTGGAGCCCAGGAGTCTTAGGCCAGCCTGGGCATCAGAGAGAAAGTAGTCTCAAAAAGAAAAAAAAATGTATTATAATTCCATGGTTTTTTTTAAATGATACTTTTGACAAGAGTTTGTAATAGAAGCCAGAGTATGGAATTTTTTCTAGAGGACCGTTAATGTGATATGCCACCTACTTCCACAAAAGGACATAGAAAAAGAAAAAAAAGTTAAAAAAAATATAATATATAGATTGTATACTATATATATATATGCATGTGTGTGTATATATGTGTGGTTGTGTATGTGTGTGTGTGTGTGTGTATATATATATATATATAAAATCCCCTTCCAGAAGTTTGAAAAAATGCCAACTACAAAGTAACAAATTTGGAGAGAAAGTTGTGTCCAAAATCCTAAGCTAATACTAGGTTTTATGAGTGAACGCAAAATTTGGCTGAGTTAAGAGAAAATCAGAAGCAGACAAGGTGAAAAGCTTTTATTTTATTTAATAAGGGGAGGTCCACCGTTTTATGAATTTGAAAGAAAACAATCACATATGAGTCTTCACCTAATAGAAATTTGATACCATCATTTCTTGCATGGATGCTTTTTCAAGGTCAAGGATGCGATGGATTTGTAGATCTCGGGTGGTGGGATTTCCGTGGACAGTTAACACAACGCCGCCTGGTGCAGGACTTTGTGAAGGTCAAGAGGATGTGATGTGTTAGCTGCCATGGCCAAGGATCACCCGGCTGAGCTCACTGGTGTTGGTTCGCAGGTCCCCCCTTGGTGTCTGGCTTTGCGATGTCCTCCACGCCTCTCCCTGAGAACTTCTGCTGCCATCCTTCTCGACAGGCTCCAGTGGAGCCTTCTGAAGGGTGTGCACCCCAGCCTTTTCTCCTTTTTTATTTGGTGCTAATGTGGCCCAAATGGAAAGATGTTTCCACGGGTATCCACGTGTTTTCTGGGTTCTACATTCAGAAGTGGTGTTTAATTAGGGACAGAGCCTTCTCTCATAATCCTTTGAAAGCATTCCCTTTTGTGATTAACAAACAGATCTCACTCCACTCGTGGGGGAATGGATGTGAGATGCAAAATACCCATCTCCCGCTCCGTCGGTCAGAAGAAGCTATAGAGCTTCATACTCTGGGGGTTTTTATGAACCATTATTTTATTAAGAAAATAATGGTCATTTTTTAAAATTCTGCAAAAATAAATGGTTTTATAAATTGCATATTCTTCCTTAAGGCATGCCTCCTTCAGACTCTGATGTTGGGGAGGGGCACACACCCTCACCTCCAGGAACCACTTATGAGGGAAGGAAGGTTGGCAGGCCCTGTGGTTCTTTCTGAAAAATCATTTTCCTCATTTCACATTTTTATTCATTCCACATGGGATGTAGAAAAGTAGGATGACAGGAGGTGGAAATGCCTGACCTACAGGTATTCAGGGCAACAGCTTAAAAGGAAGGTCCAAACTTTGCTGACTCTAACAGTAGGAGGCTAAAGTGTCCATTTCCTATGAGACTAGAGAATCAATAATATACTCTTGGCTGGATGAAATATTATTTCATCTCCACTGATGGTGAATTAGAGAAGAAAATAAATCAGGGTCAGACTTTTCTTAGAAATCGTTTCTTGGATTTATCCCAATGTGGAGGTGCATAGTTGGAACCCCAGGGTTTCACATTATAGAGAAGAAAGTAGATCTCCACAAGTTTTAACA
This sequence comes from Spermophilus citellus, assembly GCF_964194105.1. NCBI lineage: Eukaryota > Metazoa > Chordata > Mammalia > Rodentia > Sciuridae > Spermophilus > Spermophilus citellus. Next base: position 26,746,102 of record NC_138182.1, read on the forward strand.
TAACTTCTCTAGAATGCTGGATTTTGGATTTTTTTTGGTTTTTGTTTGCTTCTTGGTTTGTTGAGATGGAGTGTCACTATGCTGCCCAGGTGGCCTGGAACTCCTGTGCCCAAGGAATCCTCCTGCCTCTGGAGTAGCTGGGGCTACAGGCAGTGCCACCCACAAGTGGCTTTCCAACATTGTGTTTTATATGGCCACATTCTATGTCTGCCAAGCTGAGCTAGTCATCAAATACACCTCCAGAAAGTTAACCTATTGACTGGAATCAACTACAATCCACCTGGGTGCTGAAGAGAGTTGCCCAAACCAATAGTGTTTGGCAAAGTGGATACTGCATGTGGATACTGAGCTGCACTTTCCCATCATAACTGGGTACCAGGCTTGGTTGTTACATAAGAATGTCACTGGCACAGGGAGAGGAAGACCATGTCATCAAAAGTCACTTCCTGCACCAGAATGGATGCCTCTCTGAAGATGACATCACTTTTTATGATGGTATGAAATCAGATGTTTATAAAGCTAGGACTATCACATCAGCCTGTGGGGTGCTGTGGAATTGAAATTTTCCTCCTTTGGGAGCCCGTTTTTATCTTTTTGTGCAGGAAGGTGGTTCTTCTATAAACTCTCAAGAGGCACTTAACACGACCTATATAGGTTGTTCTGGAAGAAGCTCCTATTAAGGGAATTGAAGGTCAGTGGTGGATTAATAAGTGCAAAGATTGTAATATTGCAAAAGTTTCTTAAGTGAATCTGAGTGAAGCAGTAGTTCATTTTAGAAGACTTGTACCTAGAGCACCTGTTTTTCACGTAATATTTCAAATCAAGAGGCTTGTGTCTGTGGCTTGTGGAGAGAGAGCTAGCACTGTGGACAAGAGCAGGGACATTCCCCCAAAATCAGTTCTGGAGGAACTGCAGAAGTGTGAGGCAAGCCCGTGCGCATCGGAAGACAGAACTCACACCAGGGAGAAAATACTAGAGAGACCATGGTTGTTGTAGGTGTTGGGGACGAGGGGGTCTGAGGCATGGTAGGGGTGGTGCTGGGCACTGAGCCAGAGGAAGCTGTGGAGGCCTCCAGGTTGGCACTCACCATCCCTCTCACTGCCTTGGGACTGTTGGGACCTGCTGTCTGTCACAGAACTAGGTGGCAACCTCCAGGTCTTGGGAACATCAGTGCCTGCTGGACAGAGATGCTGATGACAAGTGGGGCCTGTCCCCCAGGACTGGAGCCATGCATACTGGGCACCTTCCTCCTCCCAATGCTGCCTCCCACCTCAAGGAGTATAGCAGGGCCCTTAGTGATGGGGAGGCAGCAAAGAGGGTCATAGTGGGTCCTGGGACTCCATACTCCAGGGCTCACTCCTGTCCCTCTGCTGAAGTCCCCAGGAGGGACACACACTAGGGCCTCATATTAGGTTCCTGCTGATACACATTACCAAATGGGGAAGCTGACATGTTCCCGGAAATGAGCTACTAAAACAAATACCCGCACCTCTGGGGAGTACAACCATCGTAAAGGAAACATCAAACCAAACAGCCCACACCCTCCACTCTGGTCTGTATATTTGTGTCTCCCCCAAATTCAGACATGAAATCTTTTCTTTTTATACACTGATTCTTTATATTTTGTCTGGAATAATAGATATTGTTCTAGTCAATGCTTGTCTATCTGTCTCTATATTTATCTTCTTATCCTCGAATTTTTCTGATAATTTTATGGGGTATATTTTTCTTTTTTTATGTTATCATTATTTTTTATTTGCAAAATAAAAAGTGTTAACAATCAGGTAAATATATAAATGAGAAAATGAACAATTGCAACAAAAGCATTCCAACACCCTTCTCTCTGAGCCTGACAGCAGGAGTATTCAACTTGTTTTCCAGAAATATTGAAATATTCCATCATCAAACCTATCATTTACCCAATTCTTCCCTGACCTTCATGTCAGGTGTTTATATATATATATATATATATATATATATATATATATATATATATATATATAAAATATCAATAATTAATTTAAATATAAATGAATTAGATATTATAATTAAAAGGTATAAATATTCAACAGACATGAAATCTTAATCCCCAAGGTGATGGAATTAGGAGTGGGAGCCTTTGTGGGTAAATAGGTCAGAAGGGCGGGGCCCTTGTGAATTGGATCAGTGCCCTAATAGTCCCAAGTGAACTCACTTACCTCCTCTGCTAGGTGGAGACACAGTCAGAAGTTTCCATCTATGAACAGGAAGTGGGCCCTTACCAGACGTCAAATCTGCCTTCACCTTGGACTTCCCAGCCTTTAGAACTGTGAGGAACACATTCTGTTGTTTATAAGCCCCTAAGTCTAAGTTATTTCTCTAGAGCAGTGCAAACAGACTAAGGTACCCCAGGAAAGAGAAAGGTAGGAATTGATGGACCAAGAAGAATCAAATTGGCATAATAAATAAGCTCACAGATAAGAGAATAGAAGTAACACAGAACAGGAACCCAGTTATCTAAAAGGAAGCAAGTAGCAGCTCAGGCACTCCAAGGGGGGTGGAAAGAGGGTGATTCCCAAATTCCTATGGAATTCTCAGTACAGCAGTTGGAACTCCAGCCCCTTTCCCTACCTTCCCAGTGTGAGCAAAAGGAGGATGGAGGCCAAAATGGATTTCCCCTTCTTGGTTGCTTTAAGGACGTCCTTTGCAAGCCCCAGTGCTCTAACCTAGTTGCTTTTTTCCACACGGACTGTGTGCAGCCCGGAGAGCAAAGACAGGACCCTGTACTGTGCACAGTTCATTTCTAAAACATGAATTTTTCCGACAAACCTCCATCATCTACTGGATGGAGTCCAGAATGAAAGATAAGGCTCTGCACATCCGGGACCCAAACTACCTTCTCTCCCTCATCTCCTGCTATTCTTCTCCAAACACCTCATAATCCAACCGCACAAAAATTCAAATTCCAGGCTGGCAAGAGCACTGAGCCCATAGATCTGTGGGAGCTGCCCAGACTCTTTGTAGAGAACTGGGAGGCGCTGCTGTTGCCGATTGGCTCATCCTCCTGGGCTCTGGAGATGGGAGATGGTTTGACGGGTTGTGAGTTAATGAGCCGCTACTAGGTGTTCCCCAGATGCCGTATGAGTTTTCCTAACTTTATGCCTTTGAAAGCGCTGTTGCAACCGACTGAAGATTGCTTCCCGCTCTGTCCACCAGCTTAATTCCTACCCCACTTTCAGGATTCAACATAATCAGATCTTTCCAGGAAGTATCTCTTATCCCTTTCCAACCCTGCCCTTTGCCAGTCCCAGGAGTGGCCTCCTTTTTAAGATGTGATTTGAGGCACTTATCACATGGCGGTGGTGACACTTGTTTATGGACCCATCTCTCCTACTGCAGGGTCCTGGAGGGCGAGACCAGTTTTCCCCTTCTTTGCATCCCCTCTGGGATGATCAATGACAGGCATATCGATACCATTTAATAAATGCTTAATTAATTAACTAAATATAAATGTCTGGCTACCTGATTAATTACAACAGTTAATTATACACTGCTGGAGGACCTGTCCAGAAGGTTCTTTGGGAGTCCCACCTTGAGGGAGGATAAAATTAGTTCAGTCTAGCCCATCCTAGGGGCAGGTCCGTGTGATCTAATTGCAGACCCTGTTCATGCCTCTCTCCAGAGTATCTGTCTATTCTCCAGCCCATGGCTGTCCCCTGAAGGATCCTCCAGGGTCCTCTGCACACAGGGTGTCTGCCTAGCAATGCTAGTTCATCTCCTTCTGGGCCCCAAAGATGAGGAAATAGCCAGGGATCTATGAAGGGAGTCTTCTTGCTCTTTGGCAGGCAAAATTGTTCTCTGACCCGACAGAGTCAAACTTGAGTACAGAACGGTGTGTACTTTAGGTTTGGAACATCCCTCAGCCCCGGGTCCCTGGGGACTCCCTGCCCACTCAGCTGTCATTGCACCATTTCCTCTGCACGTGGCCCCCTGTGCTTCTGCATCTCAGCTCCAGGTGCATTCCTACACGTACGCACACACACACACACACACACACACACACACACAGTCAACTGGCAGACACCTGCCTAATTTTAAAATTCCACCCAGGCATCACCTTTCTGAGGAAGCCTCCTTTGATGCCCCATCCCCTGCCACTCCCAGGCCCCAGGAAGCACAGCTGTGGGTTCTAGCACCCACCACCGTTATGATCCCAGGACAGAGAATCAGGTCCTTCTGCCAGTCCTGGCCGAAGCCTGAGCCTGCAGTACGGAAGGCTTGTGGCACCATGGGGTGAGGAAGAGGGCTGTGTGGTCCTGCTAAGCCAGGATGGTCAAAGGCCACTCTGGCAGGGAGCACAGGAGGGCAACCAGGTGTGGCAACCATGGGTGGCAGGGTCCTCCAGGTAACGTGGCCACCTGCTGTGGTTTTCAGGCCTCCCCAGCAGTTCACCTGTTCTCAGTGGTAACACGAGATGACCTCTTCCTTCCCTCTTCTGCTAGAGAAAGAAAACTAACTAGAAGCACAAGAACGTCGCTAAATGAATTACGGCCTTCACCGCAAGCAACACAGACATCTTGCCAGAGAGCAGAGGCCACCTGCGGCTAAGAAGACGCTATGATCACTCAACCCTGAGCCGAGGAACCCAGTGCTGTGATAAGGGGCGGCCTGCAGAAGACAGACTGCCGTTCAGAAGAGTTTCAGAGCTAAGATCCCCCACTTGGTTGACAAAGGAGATGGAGAATTTGAGGAAATGGCATCCACTTTTTGAAGGCATTTCTTCCATTAAAAGTGACTCTTCAGGAGTCATCTGCTTTAGGACCTAATACTCAGCTCAATCTCAGGGAGATAGATTGCTTCTCAAAAATTACAGAAATGTATCTGAAATTCCCTCTGCTTCCATCCACGCTGACTTTATTTTAGACTTCCTGTTTGGCTGGATGGCCATGGCATACCAAGCATGACAAGGCACGGCAGCAGTCCTAAAGTTACAGACATGGGCTTTTAGAAGCCGGCTTACCTCTTAATGATTAACTTGGCAAAATAGTAGACACACGGCTCTTGCTGTGTGCTGGGCTCTGTTCTAAGTGCTCTCTACAGATTGACTCACCTAATCTTCTCCACAACCCTGTAAGGGAGCTACGATGATGATCTTGATTTCATAAAACAGGAAACTGAGGCAGCAAGACTCACTAACTTACCCTGGATCACACAGCAAGAATGAGGCCAGGAGGCTGGGCAGCAGCTGGGCTCCAGTGCCACCTTTAGCCACCCTGTGATCCCAGCTCTTAGCAATAAAGGCCACATGGTAAAGTATGCAGGGTAGAAGAGGGTGGTCCCTATCATCTGTGGTCATGAAAAGGCTAGACTGGATTCTTAGGATGAATATTCATGGGTGAGGATAAGTAAGGGGAGGGAATGAAGAGAAGAGGAAAGGGCTCATCCAGGAGAGGCTCTAGGCAAAGAGGCTATTGCCAGGATATGCAGTGACCAAGAGCAGCTCACGGGATCCGTGCAGACGAGCCAGGAGAATGTTAAAAGGGACCGAAGACAAGTGAAAACACATGTGAATATTGTGCTGAGGAGCAGGGCTTTGAAGTTCCGAAGCCAATGTGGACCAAGAGAACAATGAGGCAAGGCTCTGTGTGTTAGTCAGTTTCACATTACTGTAACAAATCCTTGAACCAACTTAAAAATAAAAAAGGTTTATTTTGGCTCACAGTTTCAGAGGCTTCAGTCCATGAGGTCTTGGCCTTTACCTTGAGCCCTGTACCAAGACAGAAAACTGTGGCAGGCTCAAAGAGAGAAAGAAATGGGGGGGGGCAGGTCTTCTCCTTTCAAGGGCATGCTCCCCTAACCACCTAACTTCCTCTCACTAGGCCCCACCTCCTAGTGGCACCATGGACTAGGGAACAAGCCTTCAGCACATGGGCCTTTAGGGGGACACTTAGTCAAACCAAAGTATCCCATTTGGAAAGGCCGGGGTTGGCCAGCTGTGGCCTCCTGGTGTATAGTTGATGCAGCTGCCTGAGACCATGGGCTGAGATGGGCCAGGAGGGGGAGGGTCTGAGCTAGAGCCAGCTGTTGGGGTAAAATGACTGTAGAAGTTTGAAGTCTGGGCCTCTGAGTACAGATGGCACCATTGAAAGAAGAACCAGGATGGATTCCTTAGGAGGATGTGGTCAGGAGATGTTAGGGAGGACCTCAGCACTTTGCTGGCCTGGGAGGTCATTATTCAGCATCAGTCCAGCTTGCTTGGGCCTCAGCCCCAAGCTCACCCCACTGTGAGTACCAGGATCACAAGGCAAACTTGATGCAATGTCACATCACGTCCTGTCAATTTGGGGCACTGAGCAAATACAAAACTATAAAATGAGACCACAGAAATCATTAGCAATGTACCAGATGATCTCATGATGTCACTGTGAGATATCCCAAGTAAACAATTTCCTTTCTGACCACCAAGTGTCATGATCATACAAACTAGAAAGCTTTCCATGTCTTCCTGGCTAGCCCCTCTCAGATTTACATCCACACGTCAGAAGGACTCCTCGCTGCATTCCCCCCATCACTTAATCAATGGTTCACGGTTGACCCCCATGTGTCTTCAAGTTGGGATTATTTATGGATACGGGTTTCTTGTGTAGGGTCACTGTAGGGCCTAATTTGCATATGGCTCTCAGGAGAGCTGGGCAGTTATTTGCATAATAGCCTCTAGGTTTCTTGGGAGGGCCTATTAAAAAAAAAAAAAAGACTGTGGGAAGCTTAGGGGCAGATTCTGCACTATAGGGCACAGATACCAAAGGGAAGGCTCTAGCCAAACCCTAAAGCAGCAGCATGATGGGAAAACTGGTCCCTGCCACAAGCATCAAGAGTGAGCCGGTCAACACCTGCTCTGCCTCCAAGGGCACCTCAGCTGTCAGCCTACTGTGTGCCAGGAATAGCCAACGTCCTCCTCACTCCAGGGAGAAGGGGTGCGTGTCTGTGAGCCAGACCACAACTGCAATCTGCTTCCATTACATTTAGTTAAAAGCGTTTCCTAAGCATCTCCTGGAACAGGTGGGGCGAGAGAACATGACCAACAGGTGGGGTCCCTGCCCTCCAAGGTTCTGAAAGTCCAAGGAGGGAGGGAGACTTGTGCCATCACAACAGCGCAGCAGTTTCTTGTTACCTCCTAGTTTAAGACTCAAGCCTTCTAACGTTATAAAATGCCCCTCTTGTTTCTAGGAAATTTCTTTGCTGGAAGTCTACTTTATCTGATATTAATCTAGCCATTCCTGCCTTTTTAAAAGCCTGTGTTTCCATGGTATAAAAGAGGTTTGCTAAAGATAAATTCCTAGTTTTTCTTTGTCTGATAATATCTTTATTTCCCCATCATTCTTCCTCTTCTTCTTTTAGACAGCGTCTCCTTGGGTTGTCGAGACTAGCCTCAAACTTTCAATCCTTCTGCCCCAGCTCCCAAGTCACTGGAAGTACAGGCATGTACCACCACACCCAGCTCTCCTTCGTTCTTTGTACCTTTCAGGTATTTGCATGGGATACAGAACTTGTGGTTGGCAGTTCTTTTTTTCCAATACTTGAAAAATTGCACCAGCTCCTCCTGGCCTCATGGCTTCAGATGGGAAGAGAATTGGAGTTCCCTTGTAAGTAAGTAATGAATTGTATCTTTCTAGCCATCTTAAAATTTGTTGTTGTTGTTGTTTTACTCTCTTTTTGTTTTCTGGTCTTTAACTTTTAAAAGTTTAATGATAATGTGCCTGGGCATGAGTTGCATGCCATTTGGGTGTATCCCATTTGGTTTTCATTCAGTTTCTTGAATCTATAAATTTATGGCTGAACCCCATAAATACCTTCTCAGCAAATGTAGGGCATCCACTCACACTGCCCCACGGTCTCCAAGGACCCAGTGACACCAGGAGCAAGGAAGAGAGGAGGGCTAAGCTCACACCGTTCTGCAGGCTTGGGGCAGAAGCTCAGCTCCTTGCAGGGCCCTGCTGACACTAGGGAAGGGGAGAGTAATAGAAGTGCCAATCGTCCTGCCTCCCACCTCCCACAGCTTTGATGCTGGGTAAGTTCAAGGCTGGATCAGCTACTGGACTCCAGGATCATGAGCCTGGCAGGGAGATCAGAGCACTGCCTGCTCCCACAGGAAAGAGCAGAGGAGGAAGATCAACGCCACACTCAGCCCAGACCTGGCACCTGGTGCAAGAATGAGAGGCCCCGCCCACCAGAGGTGGGAGGCAGGTCTCTGCTGAGCTCCAGGAGGACTGGAGCGCTGGAGCCCACCCTCTCAGCGCAGGCGGGTGGTGGGTCTGCTCCCTGTTCAACCCTGTGGAAATTCCAGGGGGTGTGGTTTTTCCATTTTTCTTTAGGGGGAGAAGTGTCACTAAGAAGCTTTTCTGTGGCACCCCTGTAGGTCACCCTTCACGTGTTAGCAGCAGGGAACCAGTTTTCTTGGAGACTTTTGATGGCACTTCTGGTTGGAGCTCTGTCTGGAATATGGAGGAGGCAATAGGAAACCTGGAGAGCCACCCCTCTCTTGTTCCTTTGGTCCTGGGGACCCCGGGAGACCGCCATCTCCTCCAACTTTCTTCAGCCTTCTGTGCTTGTTCCTTGTGTCAGGTCAGTGGTAGAAGCGAGGAGCCACCAGGAATGTGGCTACTTCATCGAGGTTGGAACCAAAAATTTGATTATACCTGGTACTTTTAGGAGAGGTCAGAGATGTCCCCTTTGGAGCTACAAGGCTGACACCACCGAGTGGCTGAGAGGAACAGCCAGGGCGCTGGCCAAAAGGCTGCTGTGACATGGGAGAAAAAGGTTTTTATTGCTTTCAACATCATGCCTTTTCCAGGAATTAAAATGAAGTAATGATCCAGGAACCTTGCACACTGAGCCGGTTTCAAAACATGAAGTACAAACTTCATAGCGCACAGCCCACTTTCCCGTGTCACGCAGATGCATTTGGTTATGATTATTTATCACCCCGTAGGCCGGCCGCCCAGGGTACTTGTGCAAAACGCCCTCAGCACCCCAGTAAGCCAACATGTCTAGATGGCTGGGTTCTAACGTTTCTTAACTGCAGCTTCTTACGACATTGCCTTCAAAGCCCTTGATGAAGCATGACACTCACAGGCACCAGGGCTGCACTCAAGCGAGCGGAGGAGCAGCGTGCGTGGGTAATTCCAATGGGCGATCCGGGAAATGCGGTGTGAAGAAACCAAACCAATAAGATGCCCATTGAAAAGGAGGACTTTGATATGCTGCAAGGAATGGTGACTTTTGTCCCCCAATTCCTGACATCTCTTTTAACACAAAGTTTCTAAACATCTGTTTCTGAGGCAGAGCAGGACATCTCCAAGCAGCCATAGCTTTTTGCTATTGTCGTGGGCTGTCTGCGTCTCCCCACCCTTTCTTTCTTTTTAAAAATCCTATCAGAAAATCTCTCTCCTTTTAAACTAGTTCAAAGCAGAGCATTTAATGGCCATTTATATGGAGGGCGAATTTTCGAGGCCACTTTTACCAATAGTGTCAGGAGATGAGTCATGGTCAAGGCTGGGATTCGGCTTCCAGCCGGTGATCAATGGGCTGCCTTAAGAACAAGCGGATGGGTGGTGACCACCCAGTCCTACATCAGTCTCATCAGACGTGCATTGCGAATGTGGGTGTCAGGTACCCCTCTTCTGGGCACCACTTTGAAGCACGAATCACTGTTCTGGCCCTTTGTTTGGTTGAATGCCTTCTGGAACTGTGTTTCCAGTCTCTGTGACAGAGATTTACGTCGCTTCGGTGGCTGTGGATTAGACCGGGAATGAGGGCGTGTGGGCTCTGGGTTCCTGGGTGGTAGCAGGGAGGTCAAGGAAGAATTTTTTTTTCCTGATGAAATATATGAGGTGCCATATGGTAGAGCAGCCTGAGAATGCCAGGTGTGCCTGCCTCAGAATCTAATGTGCTGTTGCCATGGAGACTGGCACTCCCTCGCCAATGCGGGGCCCCTATTCCCCCCTCTGAGGAGCTTACTTGTCTAATAGGAGCAGGTGCTTTGACATACAAAAGAATTAAGCCTCAGAAGGCAAGCCTTCAGCAATTTCCAATTTCTTTTTCCTTGATTCTTCCTAGAGAGTTTTTGCCCTCTCCACTTGCAGCTCTTATTTGAGCCACCGCCTTGCAGGAGTCACAATAATAGTGACATTTATTAAGACTGTAGTTTGTGTTCTATATACGCCATATCTACTCTCTGGAGAAACTTGTTTGTCCACATTTATGAGAAAACCAAGGCTTCAAGAAAATGAGATTCTTCCCGACGCTATAAATCTCTGTCCCAGTCAGGATCTGAACCCAGATGTGTCTGACTTCAACCTGTGCACTTAACTTCCCGCCAAAGGGGGACGCGTTGCTATGACTACAGTATGTCTTCACAAAGGATCACCAAACTTTTTTTGGTTCTGTTTGGGCTTTTCTGTTCAAATCCACACCATAGTCAGAGATGGGAACACGTTAAAAACTGAAGAGCTAAAGAAAGAAAAAGGATGGAAAGTGCCTGCAGCCTGTAGAGTAGCCAAATGGTGCCTTATTAATAGGACACGCCACACCGCATTGAGAATGAATGGCTAGGATTTATGGAGCAGCTCTATGTGTCATTCATTCTTTCAACAAATATGTGCTGAGACCTAGACCCACTTATGCCAAGCATTGTTCTAAGTCCTGCGGACACAGCCGCTAGTAAACAGTCAACAAAATCCCTGCCTATGGGGACTCTGTGCCACTGGGGGTACTGAAGCCCTGGGACATCAGAAAAAGCAGCAAAGCGTGGTCCCCACCCTGGAGAGGTGTAGAGGAGGAGCTGAGGCAGGGCGTGCACCCCCGTGTGCCCTGTGATAAGAGCTGGACCAGAAGGAGGGACAGAGAGCTGTGCATGGTGGGCTGCTTGTGGGCGCCAGGGTTCCGGGCTTCTTCTCACTCACCTTTGGCGTGCCTGGCATCCTCAGGAGTCTCTGGAGGCTGACCTGTCTACACTTACTCTGGAACCCTTGCGGCTAACTTCTGGGAAGCTGGAATCTCTCGAGGGGAATATTGGAGCAGGCTTTTGTCATGTGGTCTCTCTGCCTCATGCACCAGGCAACTGATACACACTGTCCTCTACATCTCTCCCTCACCTCACTTTCTTTCTTCACATTTCATTTTGCTCATTTCAGCTCTCCCTCGCATCCCTACTGAGCCTTTTTAAAGTTGGTTTAAAAGTCTTAAACATAATCTGTCCTTCCCAGGTTTGGGTCCTCTGTAAATTTGACATCTTCATCTTCGCCTTGGATTACAACACCTTGAGAACAGGATCGAGCATGAGACCCTAGAGCATGTATACAGAGCCTTGTTTGGAATCCAGAATAGCCACTAATCCACACCCTTTGGCGCAGTCGCTCAGCCAGCCAGGAATCCAGGTCCCCGTCCTCCAGGTTGCATTTCTCTACCTTGTGCACAAGGACATCATTGGAGATGTTACCAACATCTTGGCAAGGATCCTGTGTCCACTGTCAAGGACACACACACACAATCCTGGTGCAAAGCCAGGGAGACCACATTGCTTTCAAATCTAAAATCTGAAGTGACACCACTACCTCTCAGGTTCTGCCGTGCTGGCCCACTGAGGCCTGTTGCTCACAGCTGGTTTTTGTTGCCTGGTGCCAAATCTTCCAACATGAGTGAAATGTAACCAGACAGTGGTCCCTCTTTGTTTCGTTCATTTGTGAGCAAACAGGCATGGATTGGGGCATTACATAAACAGACTTCAGTGGCAGCATTAAACAAAATTTAAGACTATGCAAATACAATACAGTTGAACAATATGCATGGTCATGATTGTGCTGTATGATAGTTAAATGGGAATGATAAGACACTCACCATAAAGCCGGAAATGATTTCCTTAAATAGTCAAAAATCCTTGGAGTACACATTGAGTAAGAGACATTCTAAAAGAAAAAAGAAAGCGGGGCACAGTGGCACATGCCTGTAATCCCAGTGGCTCAGGAGGCTGAGACAGGAGGATCTCAGTTCAAAGCCAGCCTCAGCAATGGCGAGGCACTAAGCAACTCAGTGAGACCCTGTCTCTAGGTAAAATACAAAATAGGGATCAGTGATCTAGTGCCCCCGAGTTCAATTCCCAGTACCAAAAAGGAAGGAAGGAAGGAAGGAAGGAAGGAAGGAAGGAAGGAAGGAAGGAAGGAAGGAAGGAAGGAAAAAGGGATATGGGAGATGGAATTAGGAGCATCTGTAAGATCGGGGTTAGGGGTGACTTCCATCCTTTCTAAGCCAAGCACTTCCAAGGACTGTAACATATCTTTGTTCAAGTGTTTCCAATCTCTGGAGATGGCTGAACAAGCTAGAAATTTGGGCAGAGGGGATAGACTCTAAGAATACTTGTTCAATCTTCTGGAATAAAAGACGCCCTGGGAAGCAGATTCTGGTGCTGAGAAACTCCCATGGAAGGTAAGTGCCTCCATCACGAAGGCAAGCGACAGGAGGAAAGCAGACTTCCTATGCGACAGTCACGGCCAGGGGCGTTGATTCAGATCCCCTGGGAAGCCTTTCAAAAATTCAGACAGTCTTAAATCTACCAAATCAGATCTCAAGGAAGGGGGTTTAGGCATGTGTATTTTAAAAGCTCCCCAAGTGCTTCTGATAATCACCCTTGTTGAGAAACATCATGTGTGTGGACTTGTACCCATTATGTGTGCACCCAGAGGTAATTAGAAATTGCAGCCAAGGAGAGGAAAAGAAGAGGGAAGACCAAAAGGAGAAGAGGAAAAAAAGAAGGGATATGGGAGATGGAAGAGGGGCATCTGTAAGATCGGGGTTAGGGGTGACTTCCACTTTTCTAAGCCAAGCAGTTCCAAGGACTGTAACGTATCTTCGTTCAAGCGTTTCCAGTCTCTGGAGATGCACGAAGTGCTGGAACTTCAACATGCATAACAGGATCTAATCGGATTGCTTGCCTAACACCCTTCACCAAGGGCCAGGGGCAGAGGTGTTCTGACTGACATGCAGACGGGGACATGATTTTGACATGGCATGAGTATGCTTGGGTTGTTACAACACGAGGCTTTGGAAAACCTAGGAGCACTGGGGCCTTGGTCACAGGGAGACATTTTAGGAGGTGGAAGGAAGTAGAAAACCAGAAAGAGGGCTTTTCAACTGGTCGAACTAATTTTGCTTTAAATCTCCAGATGCCGAGGGCATTTCCAATGAACTCCATTCGGGTGTTCTTTTCCTTTTTCTTACCCATTTCACTGCCACAAGCTCAAGGTGAAACAGTGTGCATCCAGGATGGGGGCACTCTTCCTAACCTGTAACGTTACCCATGTGAGCCACTTAACCTCAACCACATGGGCAACTCTCCAAGAAATCCTCTATCTTGGGCATCTATGTTATCTAAGAAGCTGAAAATTGCAGACACATATTTAAATTATGTCAGTCTCAGATGTCACAGACCTTCGAATGTGAAGTATGATGCAGTCCCTCATCAAGGTGCGCTTGCCCATGAGCTGCTCTCAGAGAAAGGGATTATGGCTCCAAGTTAGAGGCTCTATGGAGCACGTGAAAATCACCGTTTTATCTGGAAGCTTCTCATGCAACATTTGTCTCCCCCATCACCATCCCCTTCCAAAGCAGCAGTAGCGGCTTCTACTTTTCTTCTTTCTGGTGTCTCCTGGCCTCAGTGCTCTACTTGTGCACCCTTCCAGTATCTTCCATCTACTTTATCTCTGATCATTGACCTCAGGATTTGAAATCTGAAGAGCAGATGCCAGGAACGTCAATAACTGAATGAAGGTTATCTGTATCTCATGCAGGTGATGCTGGGCTTGGTTATTTTATTATCAGCTGAGCACCATGAAAATATAAGGCACCCACAGAATACCCACTGAATAGCTTTCACCTATGTTAATTTCTCCAGTCTTAAGAATCATCCATCCACTGTTCCCCCACACAAAGGTTGAAAGGAAACATACTGGATACTACATACAGGTTATATTTGAAATCAAATCAGCACATAGTGCAAAGGGTTTGTAAAACAGAGATGCAATTTGCCTTGGCAGGAACTGTGACTTATTAGAGGATGAAATAACTCCTGGTGTTGTGTTGATACTACATAATAAATTTAAATGAGTTTCCTCTAACATGAATGTGCTGGGGGGAAAATTGATCAAACACTGAGCTGGTTTTCATTCTCAAACTGACCAGAACTCAGGTTCTGTTTTATGTCTCTGTCTCCCAGAGGGGTATGATTTCAGGAACAACAAAGCATTTTCTTTCATAATTAACAAAGGAGCAATTATTTTCCAACCATTTCCCCAAATTAATGTGAAGAAAGTGCTAGAATGAAATCATGCCGTATGATCTTAGGCCAGTCACCTCACTGGACCTCGGTTCCCCTGCTAGAAACATAAGAGCACAAGATCTCCAAATGTCCACCCAGCCCTACAGCTTTCTGACTTTCCAATCCTAAAACTTCCAGAAAGGAAAACATAAATATTAAAACACAAAGTTGCAATGAATAGCGCAGCCGGCCAGGGCACTGAGTGGGGCGCATGGCTGTGTCAGGAGGTGGACCCTTCTTATGGTGGAGCATTAGGGTGACCAATTATTCAGCCTCCTTTTCTGGAAGAGGACAGTACCATCTGATGCCCTGAGCAGAGAGTGACATTTCCTGGTTCTAATGACAATGAATTTTGGCCAATGGGACATGAGTGGAAGTGATACCTACCATATCTGAACGCAGTTTTGAGAGGCTCTGAAAGTTTCTGAGTCCTCTTGCTCTTTTTCCTAGGCTGTGAGAACATGGACATCCTGAAGGCATCACAATTGTCACCAAATGAGATAAATAATGCAGGATAGATAGAGCAGGATTGTGGCCCAAGCAGAGCAGCAGGTGACACAGACATGTGAACAAAAAGTATAACTTTGTTATTGCAAGTCACCTGGTGTTTTGGGGTCATTTCCTTACCGGAGTCCTGCCTTGAGAAGGTGGACTCCACATACATGACAAATGCTCAAAGCATGAGAGGCATAACTTGACTAATAATACATGCCCTCAGAATGTAAGCTCCTGGCAGCAGAAGCCTTGTAATTCTACTAGTTCTGTGGCCACCAGAGATGCAAAACCATTCAAGTGTGTAACATAGTTGCCTGCTATAGGAATAATCCTCAATCACTGCTACCTCCAATGGGAGTCCAATTTGAAGAGGACCTTGGACTTATTCCCCGCCACCCCCTCCCCAGTCCCAGGCCACACTAACTGCTGAATTCTTTTAAGTCTGCAGACTTTGACCTTATCCCTGGAGCCAAGTCACATGACCTTACAAAATCACCAGGAAGTCTTCTCCAATGGGCCAGATTGTGCCCTTTGTTGTTGCTCATCTAAATAAAAATATTTTAAAACTTCTCATAGAATAAATGGACTCTCTAGCTTAGTCTAAGAAATACTAAATTCAATGATCCATAGGTTCCTCCCAGCTCTGGAAGAGATGAATCTTAAAGCATTATCTAATCTAGACATAACTTTCCTCACCATTTCACAGGTGCATACCATATCTATTAGTGGCACACATCAACTTGATGCAGCAAATTAGGGCAGAAGGAAAAAAAAAAGCAGCACATGAATTTTCCAAATGAATTGACAAGACCATTTAAGATAAATGTGGCTGTAGGCGAAACTACCCTCACTTATCAGTCTTCGTTTGGTGGGCAATGTGTATGTTTCTTTAAGGGAGAAAAAGAAAACCCAGAGAACTAATTAGATGTACAATCTGTGAACAAAGTCAAAATCAAGAGCTCAATTCTATTTTTTTCATTCTCATAGAGCCTGGGGGCAATAGCCCAAAGAAATTACTATTAAGTGTGAGTAGTGCAAAATAGATTGTGCGAATTTCAATCTGAAATGTGTGAATTTAATATACAACTGCAAATTAGGAAGCGCCTTTTGATTTTCAAAGTAAGCTTGATTCGTAAGAGGAGAAGATTCTATGATATGGGTTAACAGACTGCACGTGGATCTGGGAAAAGGGAGGGAAATTTTGCAGCAATGAAAAAATACCATGAAGGTGGCGTGGAGTCATCAGTCACAGCACTTGTTAGACCCCTGAGAGCAGGGCTGTGGCAGTGGGTGCACCACACAGGGACTGTGGTGGCAGGACAGCCACTTTCCCTCTTGAGAAAGCAGGCTAAGTAGCTCCTCGGCAACTCCATGGGTCCACACAGGAAGGTTCCTTTAAGCTACACAACAATGAAAGGCAATTAAGTTTTGTATTTATTGGGCCTTGTTCACAGACAAGGCCTTGACTTCTGCTCTGGGCTTTCTCCCTAGGAGCTGGCTTCAAAGCTGAGCTCTGCCAGCATGGCTGGAAAGTATCTGCTCTGTGTTCTTTGGGTTCATGCTTACAGGGATGTGCTGAAGAAAAGAGACCTTCATGTATGATTGTAGATCCTCCGGGTCCCTAGGGGACTTGAACACCTGAAAAATCCTGTGGAGATAGCCATGAAGAGGGGGTGCTCCAATCCTTGCCCAGCATGACATCTAGCAAAGTAACAGCTCTGCAAGGGACTCACTCAAGGAAGAGGCAAATACAGCTCTAATACAAGGGCCAGGAAGGCAGGGACGTGTGCCTATGCCTACACTGGTGTCCCCTTCCATGCCACCTGTAAATGTCTTGGCTTCAGAACCCTGTGCCCTCATGTCCTGCTAAGGCTCCTGGTCCTTCTCTTCTGGACCACCTCTTGGTGCACACTACCTGCTCTTACTGCATAGAGTCCCTGTGATGGTCTCATGGCTTTCTTCACCAGGACTGAGTTCCTTGAGGCCAAGGGTTGTGCTTCAACTCTGCTACATGTTCTAGTCTAGTAATGACCTACATAACAAAAATTATAAGATTCAAATTTGGATGATGGAAAGATGTCCTGGCGAGACCCTCCAGACTCTGTGTCACGCCCTCTGGATCACACAGAAACTATCTTATGGAAGACTTTAAAACCCTCCTGACATCAAGTAATGCTTTTCCTCTCTTGTGCAAAGTCAATGCACTGTGACTCTAGCCTGTGATTTTTAAGCGAGGTACACAGACATCTGTGAGATTCCCTAAAATATATCTGCAACAAGGACGACGATGTGTAATTTCTGTAAATTCCCTAAAGTGCCTCCTTACTGAGGCACTTCTTACTGAGAAATTATGTTTGCTTTTTAGTTTCTATTGAAAATAGGGAGAAATGCGATTCTCACTGTGCTACATGAAGCAAGAGGGTTCTGATTGGGCACTACCATCAACCTTCGGCTTTTGGTTCAGGAAAGGTACTAATGCAGGTGAGAACCCGTATTAAAAGAAGCCTCTTCCTCCTGCCTCCCCCACCTTTGCTGGGAAAGGAACCTTCTAGCTTTCATAAAAACTTGGCCAATACACTTCTGCGTGCACAAGTCTGCTACCACTAGTAAGCCACGCCAGTTGGTGGGGTCCAGAACCTTTTGGACAACTGAAGAGTCCCACTTTTGGCAAAAGGCTGAAAGCAGTGTGGACATAGCCTAGAGGTAGCTCAGAAGGTATTTAGAATGACAGGGAGTGAACCCTCTGGTCTACTCCTGGTGTCCTAAGAGTTCTGTGACTGTAATAAAAGTTATCTGGTACAATCTGGCCCCTCACTTTGGCAGATGCCAAAATAGTCATTAGTCAAAAGGGTTCATTACAGTCGAGCTGATCCTAGATGCTGTAACTGGCAAGGATGAGTCGTGTTATTCACGACAATGTCCACTTGCTTTAGAGGGAGTGACAACTGCTAACCAGGGACATGCTGGTAAACGAGCTCTCCAGAAGGGCTGGAGGATGGGAAAGCTCTGACCTGCAGTGCTTGCTGGTTTCCATGGTGTACATGTCCTCCCCATGGCTAATTTCAAGCTCTCAGAAGTCCAAAGGCTGGAAACACTCCTTCCTATCCAGCAGGATCTCAGAAATCTACAACTAGGGCCACCACTGCAGTTAACACTGAGCTGAGGGTTTATTAGGGTGTCAGAAACTGAAAGGTCTTTACTACCTCATTTAATCTTCTCAAGAGTGCTATGAGAAAGACATTATTATTGTCATTGTCTCCGTGGGTTAACACGGGCACAGAAAGGACAAGTAACCTGTTCAAAATCCCACAGCTTGGAAGTGGTAGAGCTGGGGCTAAAATCCAGGTTTCTGACTCCAAAAGATTCTTTTCCCCGTATCTTGTGGTGCTGGGGATGGAACCGAGGACCTCACACATACTAAATGAGCACTCACCCATGGAGCCACAACCTCAACCCCAGAGGGGGAGTTTTCACAACCTGTGATCTGAAGGATGTTTCATTGTAAATAGGTGTCTAGTTAAAAATCAGGAATGATGCTGTGGCCGGAAGCACAGCCAAGTAAAACCAAAAGTGTGTGGCTCTGTCAACCTTCACATGGTTCATATGTTATCAAGGGTTATTTTAAGATGGAGAAGTGAAAATTCAATAGGAATTCAACTTGTCCTATCCAAGGACTATCATGTCTAGACAGAGCTGTCAGAAAACCAGTCAGTGGGATGAGCAGCTGGAATACGTCGGCATATAAAGGTCAGGGAGGAAGGCAGGGAGAGGGCAAATATCCAGTGCTTCACACTGGGAACCTGAGAACGACGTTCAAGCAATAAATATACCCGTAATAACCCGTCAGGAAGAGCATGGTGAAGAACAGGCCCCTGGGTGCCCAGAAGACCAGGTGCAGGTGGCCACTTCCAGTCTAAAATGGGTCACCAAGGAATCGGCACAGAGGCACTAGGAAGGCCAGGGCTGCATCCAGGGCTCAGTCCAGGAGGGAATGTTTTAAATCACAAGGTGTCAGTGATAATGAAATCAATTTCCTGCATCAGGTCAGCAATTTCACAAAACGAAGTTGACTGGAAAATGTCAAATGCATTGCACATGATAAGGGCACATTTTTTTTTTTTTTTAAACCAAACTCGAGTTGTACCTATATTTACATGCACTCACATACATACCATGTAAAATGAATTGCTTACTCTCAGTTTACAAATTTCTTAGTATGAGAAAATAACTACTGGTTGAAAGAAATCTGTTATGTGGAGAGAACTAATATTGAGAAATATTTCCACTGTTACATGATTTTGTTGCCAAAAACAGTCTCGTATTAAATACTCTAATATGTGCAACTTAAACTTGAAACAATTCTTTTTAAAATTTTTTTTTCTTTTTTTTTTATTGGTTGTTCAAAACATTACAAAGCTCTTGACATATTTCATACATTAGATTCAAGTTGGTTATGAACTCCCAATTTTACCCCAAATACAGATTGCAGAATCACATCGGTTACACATCCACATTTTTACATAATGCCCTATTAGTAACTGTTGTATTCTGCTACCTTTCCTATCCTCTACTATCCCCCTTGAAACAATTCTTTTTGTTTAAAAATCTTCCAAAGGAAGAAGTTCAGTGGGTTTTGAACTATTAAAATAAAATTCAACCTTCCAATTAATTCTCAAGAACTAACTAACATCAAGGAAAATACAAATTTAACAGCCAAAGTTTAATAAAAACTTCTGCATAATTAGTGGGCATGATTAAAAATGAAATTCATTAAAAAGTTGATCTCACAGAAGCAAAGAATAAAACAGTGGTCACCAGAGCCCAGGAAAGATGTGGGACAGGAAGGAATGGAGAGAGGATGGTTAAGGACACTAGGGTGGAGCCGGATGGGGGGAAACTTCTAGCCTTCTACAGCAAGTAGGGTAACTCTGGTTGACAACAGCTAATTGAATATTTCCAAATAATTACTAGAGAGGATTTTCAGTGTTCTAACACAAAGAAATGATTAAACAACATTAAAATCATGACTTATGGTTTCAGCCTACGATTTGTTCTTCTACCCGGACTTACACACTTTTGTCAAGTAACTTTCTCAGCTATAATGGTCACTGAAATTAAGCAGTGAAATTAATTAGATCACTGTCCTTGTTATCCCAAGGTAAAAAATAATAATGAAGGGTATTTAATCCAATGACCCTCAATACAAATATTATTCATAATTTTAGAAAGGATTGTATAACAATAAAATTACTTTCCAATGTTTTCTAACCTTCAAAATTTCTATATCTCATGTTTCTATAAATTACATGGAAGTACTGTCAATTCCAAATATTCTGTAAACTATCAATATAGTTAGTAATAGCATACAGCTCACAAACTTTTTATTCCTGGAGCAGCATTGTCAAAGCTTGGTGAACACTGCCCCATGTTAGTGACAGGGACTGGCACAATCCTGCCCCAAGGCCAAATGAAAGGGTATCAAAAGCCATGTCTGATTCTTAGGCCAAGAGCTCTTGGGAGAGAGGAAAAAAGGCAGGCACTGGATTGATTTCTGCAAGTACTGCTTTTTAAAACTTTAGTAATTTTGCATTTCTTCTGCCAGGTAAACAATAATCCTATGGAAAAATGCAAAGTAGAAGTCTCTCCTAATGCAAGATGTTCTGCATTTTGGTTTGAACAAGAAGATGTTAAGTGTCAATCCTTAAGAGAAATTTACCTATCAGTAAAGCTTCTCCTTTAATGGTCATTTACGTCATGAACTAATGAAACATATGTAAGAAATTGGTTCACTTTGAAAAGTACAAATGAAAAATGAAATAATTTCCATTAAAAGACAGACTAATGGTTATTTCTCTTGATTAGCAACTTTGCAATTGCCCACGAAGAACTGAAAAGAAAATGGCGCCTCTCCCTTGGTATATTTCTGAATGCAGTTTCTAGGTGCCTTAGGCATATGCCTTTCTTTTGTTGCTGTTTCTGCAAATCTTTTCCAGAGTCCTCATGATTTATGACATTCTGTCCAATTAGTTGTCAGCATGTTTCCTTTTACCTTCCCTGCAGTGACCTTACTTTTTCTAAGACAATTTCATACCATTAACCTGTTCAATTAAGCTATACAAAAAAGCAGTTTTCAAAACCTACTGCTAGGCAACAGAAACCTGTTGAACGAAATCTTAGGTGAAAAAAAAAATTCTAAAAAGAGATGAGATCGTCATAATACATGTTTATTCAATCCAGAATACAGAGGTGCCTTGTTAAAATTTTAAGAACAGGTTAAACATCCCTCATAAAACCCAAAATCCAAAACCTTTTGAGTACCAATCAAATGCTCAAAGTCTCAGATTTTGAAGCATTTGGAATTTTCAAAGTGGGGGCACTCTCAACTGGTAAAGTCTATGCAAATATTCCAAACCCCCCCCCAAAAAAAAAAAAAACCCTCCAAAATCTTAGTCCTAAGCATTTCAGGTAAAAGATACTCATAGCCTATACAAAAAGCAAAAAGTTACCCTGCACAAATTTAAAGGAGTATATTCTAATGTCACATGTGTGTGAATATATACATAAATCCAGCATACATGACAGACCCCCAATGACTAGTTGGTTCAGTTTGCTGTTAGACTGATTCACTTCTGCTATGGATTTGGGAAGACAGTGTCAACATGCTGTGTTTTCAAGAGAACATGGAGGTTATAAGTCTTTTGCTGATACTAGCTTTGAAGAGTAACAAATGAAGCAATTTCTCACAGCAAAAACAAAATAATTTATTATCCTGAATTCAGGGCCTAGATTTTGAAACATGGTCACTGTGTTATAAACCGAACTAAAATATTTTATCCACATTTATTTATCTTGAGGGGAAAAAATGTTTTGATTGGGGAAAATGCTTTTAAAGGCTGACAGAATTCATGAGAAGGGTTCCTAAAACTTCTTGGAAACCAAACTGTTCTTAAAAAACAACTTTGATGAGTTAAGTGCAAATAAATCAGAAACATATGGATTAAATTTCCCTTAAAATACGCAAGGGTTTAAAAATTAGAGGAAATGTGTTTGGTAAAGTATGTTTGAGAAATGTTACAAAATATATTTCAAAATGCTAGAAAAATAGCTCGAGGTATTTTATAAACCCCAAATGAAGTGCAAGTCGTCCATCCCTAATTGCATAACAAGTATTAACGCTATAGTTAAAGATTTATGTTATGGAATACAGCAGTCACACTCTGATTAGTTATTTGTTTAAACATTTATTTAAGATGTGCTAATTGGAAGACATTTCGGGCATTCAGAACTAAACTCGGCTTTCCAGGAGAGCTTTGGTAGTGCCTTGCAAGTGATGACAACCGTATATCCAGCAAGGGACCCAGGAGCTGTCATCCAGTTAGTGGAGCAGTGTCATCCTTCAGAGCAACAAAAGTAACAGTTATAGCTTTATGTCTCTTAACTTGGTACCCTAAATAGAATTCATGGAAACTCTCAGAACAATGAGGTAAAGGTATGCTTTGCCCTGAGAAACAACAGGCATATATCTTCGCTCTGATACAGCAAATGGCACAATATCCCCCAAATTCATTTAAATCCCATTACACAAATCCCATGATTAACATAAAAACTATCAAAAGGACACATCATGGGAGTCCATCTACAAAACTCCTGTTTTTTAAAAATAGTATTAAAGGGAAGAAAAAGAGTGGTTAAGAACCCCAGAAAACTGAGTGACTGCAACATGTTTAAGAACCAAGAGCTTTTTGTACATGTTTAACTTGTGGAGAGTAATCTTGAAACATGGCAAAGGAAAAGGCTCTAAACCAAACTAAGCTAGGCTCAACACTTCCTCCACTTCTTAGGAGAGCAAGTCACTCTGCAAGCCTTGATTTCCTCTTCTGCAGAAAAAGAATAATAGTAAATACATCCCTGGGATTAAAGTATAAATTTAATGAAACAAAGTATTTAGCATAATACCAGATGTTACATTAGTTCCAATCCTTTGATGCAGCATCTTGTGGTTCTTGACTATTATCAACTGGGCTGAACAGTCTCAGTACGGGTTGAGGATCCCTAATCTGAAAACAAAAAATCTAAAATGCTCCAAAATCTGAGCACTGACATGAGAGAAACTCCACACCTGACCTCACGTGACAGGTCAGTCAAAATCAGGTGCACTGAAGGTATTATACTAAAATTACCTTCAGGCTATGTGTATAAGACATCAAACAAATGAATTTCATGTTTATTCCTGGGTTCCACCCCCAAGATATTTCATCATGTATTCAAAAACATTTCAATTTTTTTTAAAAAATCCACAATCCTAAATGTTTCTGGCTCCAAGCATTATGAATAAGAGATGTTCAACCTGTGCCATGCTGTACAGTCTTAAAGTAATTTAATATTTTGCCATCTTGACTTCCTTTCTTTAAGCCTTGTCAGAAGTATTCTTCAAGACCAGAAATAGATATAAGTCCTGTTTGCATGAGTCAGAAAGTGAACTGGAGCACATATTTTAAAATCTCCATGGTGTAGCTCTTTACCTAAAAAATGAGGGGACTGGACTATATCATATTCCTGGATTCAGCTCTAAGCACTACAAGATGCTGGTGAACCTCTCAAAACTTACATGGCAGATTGTAAGAAAATAATAGGAAAAGTTAAGGAAGAGTTGGCCATAAAGCCTTCCTGATCATAAAGAGGAGAGGCATAACCTTGCCACATGTGCCATCCCTTTGATTCCCTTTCCTGCCTGTTCAGAGTGCAGGAGGAGGAACGGCATGACGAAGGAGCCAGAGGAATCCCAAGTGGGCCAGGGCCAGGTGCAGCTGGTTGTGGAAATATCTAGTCAGGGGAGGGAAGATAGCACCTTGGCACCAGCCTTCAGGATGAGTGTGAGATGATGGAGCCAGCCAGGGATGTCGCGGGCCCACCTACCATTCTCTGGTCCGTTAGAAAGGAAGTAGCTGATGCTGAGAAGGGAAGGTGCTAGGCAATGCTCATATTTTTGCTCAAGGTTTCAGCTGAATTCCTGGCTTCTCAGGGCAACTCCCCAACCCCCATGCTCTACCATGTTGGCCAGTAACCACGTCCCATTCCCAGGCAGCACTGGGGAAAACAGAAAGGAATGAAGGGAGAGTGGGGAGGCTCCACTCACAAGTGTCTCCTATTTTTGTTCCACTTACCTAAATCTTTTCCTTTGTACCCTTGAAGAGATCTAAATTTCATCCATCGTCATGGGAGGAAAAAAGGAGAAGTGAGGGGCATGGAACTGTGTCTAGCTGCAAATACTACCTAACTGTATAGTCATGTGATTATGCTTTTCTGACTTCACACTTGATCCATCTGGAACACTTCTGAGGACCAAAGATAAAAAGGTCACAAATAGCCCAGAAAATGACACAAAGCACGAACACTCAAAGAACAGAACTGCTCGCCACTCCTCACCCACCACCTGCTGACTAATTTACCAGGATTCTACCCAGACTGGCAACTGTTTCACAGTCTCCTTCCAATTGGAAAGAAGCTGGAGAGGAAGACAGGCTGTCACCCTGATGTGGACCAGTAGAAATGTTATAAAAGCAAACACTGAAACCCAGTGAGAGGCAAAAAACGTCCATCCACTGGTATTGATGCTCTGATAACAAAGGAAAAGGTAAAATCACATGCTTTAGTTTATGACTCAGGCTGTATCTATTTTAGCAAGGTATCAATCACAACTAATTAAAACACTGATAAGCCTTAAGAGATAATCAACATCATCTATCATTAGGCAAGTGCAAATCTAAACAACAATGAGACACTATTGCACACCTATTAAAATGGCAAAATCCAAAACATCAATGACATCAAATGCTGGTGAGGATGTGGAGTAACAGGAACTCTCATTCATTGTTGCTGAGAATGCAAAATGGTACAGCCACTTTGGAAGATAGTTAGGTAGTTTTTATAAAAGTAAAAATACTCTTACCATATGTTCCAGGAATCACACTTGGAGGTATTTACTCAAATGAGTTGAAAACTTATGCGCACACAAAAAATCTGCACAAGAATGTTTAAACCAACTTTATTCAGAGTTGCTGGAACTATAAACGTAGGTGAATGGATAAACAAACTGTGGCACATCTATACAATGGAATATTATTCAGTGTTAAAAAGAAATGAGCTATCAAGCTATAAAGAGATATAGAGGAATCTTAAAGGCATATTTGCTTTATGCGTAACTCACAGCAAGTAGTCTGAAAAGACTGCATACTGTATGATTCCAGCTACATGACACTCTGGAAAAGGGAAAACTACAGAGAAATAAAAAGATCAGTGGTTGCCAGGGTTTGGGAAGGGAAGAAAAATGAAGAGAAGGAAAAAAACTAGCCAGTATGATACTGCAATGGTGGATAAATGACATTTTGTTTTTTGTCAAAATCCGTAACACTGTATGATACAGGGAACTCCACAGTAAACTATGGACTTTAACAATAACAACAGTGACAGAAGTCATAAAATAAGATTCAGTCATCTGGCAAATCCACAATATAGAACATGCTTTTTGCAATGGTGCTACACAAATAAGACAAGTGTATTTATTAAAACAGAATCAACTGAAAAACCACAATTCTTACCTGTATCAACCTTGAAATTATTAGTATAATGCACTGCATGTACAAAATGTCAAGTTAACAATATGTTATTTTATGAGGAATAAAAATCTGGGAAAAGTCCTATCTTACTAGTGAGGGGTTTGTTGTTCCCGCTGGTGGCAAGAAGCATCCCAGTGACTGAACATAAAAAACAAAATACTCTAGAAATTTATTACTGGATTACAACCTACACACAAACCCAACTAAGCTCAAGACTAGCAAAGTAGCAGCACAAAATGAGAAGAAAAACACGTTTAATAAATGCAATTTAGAAAACTCTTTTTCTTTAAACTAGGTTCAAATACTGGGAGACAAACACTGAAACAAAAATCTTGACAAGACACTTACAAACCACCGTAACACACAGCGAGCCCCCGGAAAGCGCCCACACAGAGTCCACTGCAGCTTCTCCTGACGAATGTACATTTGTCCACTTTTGTGTGTTTTTCAAAAAGAGTGTTTAGGTTCTTAGAGACTAGACACATGAACGTTAGTTCCAAAATTTTTAATGTCCCTGTTTACAAAGCTATGAGAAACTAGGACGTACACTGTGTTTGAACCTTCTCCTAAGAATGACATACATCCAAATAATGAAGTGGCCATGACAACAGGGGGAAGAGCAGACAATCCACAGAGGCCTACTTGGGAACACATGGCTTTGCAAGAGGAAGACAGATAAGACAGCTTTTAAGAAAATTTTGTGTTTAAATGAAAAAGTTAATAAGAAGAGGGCAAGGGAAGAGAGTACTTAAAGAAACAAATCTGCATAGATGAAGAAGTGAACTGGATTCATATCTAAAACTAACAAGCATGGTGACCTGAGGTAGACTCTGGGAATAACACATGCAAAGACTCAGGTTTTTCCAGGGCAATATTTACTCATTTCAGAGAATGTGAAGTAAAAGTGCATTTTATAGTTTTGAACATATCAAATGAAAGCCCTTTGATAAGAGGGAGACTTTGCTATACTAATTCCCTATTTGTTGTGCCAAGTATATAAAAGCTACACACTACTTGTGATAAAACAATATATCCAGGTTTTATATTTATTTTCTCAATAAATGAGAAAAGTAAACAAAAAGAATTCTATATTACTTTAACATTTTCCCTGTTTTATTAACAAGCCATCTAAAATTTAGAAATATCAAAGCTAGAGTTCAGATCCCAAAACCTAATAAAAATTCAAATTATTGTCAATCACATGAACATGTATAAACATATCTATTATTACACAGATTTGATTCTTTAAATACTCAGTTTCCACATTCAGAAACATTAAAAGTAAATGTCCAAAATTATTAAATAAATAAGTATGAAAAACCTAGTTTAAAAGCATAAATAAGTAAACTTAACAATAATTACAACAGAGTTTTTAGCTCTTTATGCAAATACTATTAGTGGAAATGAGAGCAAAACATTTTTATCCCTTTAACATGTTCTCCCAACCATAGTTCCTGCTTTTTTCTGTGTGACAGATTCTTAGGTTCACATAAATATTATGTGCATCACAAATTAAGTGGTATGTAAAAAATACACAGAACAGTTAAAGAACAAAATGAAGACACAAAAAAAGTTAGAATAGTATGATTTTTTTTCCTTATACAAGTTAAGTGACCTTTTCTTGGAAAAAGCCAGCATGTACCCTTAACTGATTCCTAACATATAGGATATCCTCTAAGGTGATTTATTATTAATAAAATAAAAGGAAAAGTAGAAATTAACTATGATGCAAAAAAAGACTCAAGAACTTATTAGACAATACTGAAAGAGTCAAAGACACCCATACATGAAATACCTGCCTAGTTGTTATGTTACCTCAAGCTGTGTCAATGACACAGTTACTGTTTTAATGTTTTGTGATTCTCATCTCAGACTCCTCAGTATACACAGAAACTTACTTCCAAGAAAGGAAGCCAAATGAACTCATGCTCTCTAAAGAGTATCTATCATTTCTTGTCCAATAGTTGGGCTGCACAGAGCAAAGTGAAAGAATGATAAATATATTGTCAATTTGGCCTGTATATACACATTTTTCCTTGATATAGCTGTATGGCTGTTCATATTAGATTCATCAGTGCTTGCCTAGTTTCTGAATCGAGACTTCAGCCAATTTTTTGAAATATTTGCAAGTCAAAAATCATATCACAAAAACCACAATCTCAGGAGCTCAAATGAAGCCCTAGCTCTATATAGCCGGCCTGCAGGGTGATTCCATTCCACAGTGTCTTGGTATTTTGGGAGATAGCAGTCAGAGCCTAGATTGTGTCTGGAGAGGCTGTGATACTATTGTCTGCTATCTACTTGAGTGACTAAGAGGATACAACTACCACTGAAGAGCAATTTGTCTGGTATATTTGATCAACATTAATTCCCTTTAAAATCAAAGGAATTATGGGAGCAAAATGATTACAGTAAACATGTAACGTGTACTCATTTACCATAATTACACATGTAATTATAGTATAGAAAATGATAAAACTGAGATTACAATCATCAGCTCTTTAATAGGTTTATATTGTTGAAACAAATGGATATCAGTTCTAATTGTAAAAATGATTAAAGAGCAAAAAAAGAGGGAGGGGGACTTTTTTATATTATTTTCTCAAATATAGATTTGTGTGTCTTTCCACCCATGAGGTAAACTCTTATTTCAGCAGAAAGCAGAAGCTACATAGAGTAATTAGAGAAAGCAACAAGTCAGAACTTCACTGTCTGTTCCCGCTTTGCAAGTCAGAGCTCCCACCCATTGCCCTGTATACAGCAAGCAAGCAAGCAACCCACGTCTGCCCATGAAGGGACCATCTGATTATATATCTGCAAAGCAGAATTATACCCAGTGCAGTCCTAACATCATTGTGCCACAGAACCCTGAACACTCACGTTTCCAGAGGAATTAAAGGAACTAAAATTTATACTTCTGATAATGCATCTGCTTTTACAACATAGAAAAGCAAACCAAAGCAATTCTTTCTCATTCCAGGGAAGGCAACACACTGTCTTGCAATAAAGGCAGTGTACACTAAAAAATGGACAGAACACGTGCGGGACTTTTCGTGATCTTTTAAGGGGCTTAAGATATACAAAGCCTTCACCATCCACTGACAGAGCAAAACGAGAAACAAGGGAAACAAGCACAGATGACTCAATTAAGTCAAGATAAGCTTCTGGGAAGTTTTGAGTCCCAAATACTGCTTAACTGGTAATAAAAGAAACACAATTGCTATGTCATTATCCTTAAAGAATTAAAACAATTAAATACACACTGAGGTAAGTAACACAAAACCTAGAAAAGGACTACAAATCAATTAAAGTGTGACAGAGAAGTTTTTTTAATTACATAACTATGTTTTAACAATTGTCCCTAAAAATTTAGGGGAAAAAATACACTACTGAATGGCAATAGTCCACAAGATAATTTTGGTGGGATTATTTCTTTATTTTTAAAGTTTACAACTGGAGCCGGGTGCAGCAGGGCATACCTCTAGTCCCACATTCTTGGGAGGCTGAGGTGGGAGGCTCAGTTGACCCCAGAGATTTGAGACCATTCTGGGCAACACAGGGAAAGCCCATCTCAAAAATAAATAAATAAATAAATAAAAGAAAAGTTAATAAATAAGTTAGGAAACTTCAGTTTTTCAAGATGAAGTAATCCAATTATAATAAAATCATGATGCCTTATGATTTAGAGTCTTATCTGTATCTCTGAGGAAAAAGGGAAATTTATTGCATAAGATAAATACTGAAGTTTAAAAGGAGACTTAAGTTATCTGAAAAGAACATGAGGCATTTAGAGTTCTTAATGGGAAAAAGTTAAATCTTTTAAGCAAGACACTAAGAGTTTCCCCTGTGTCTACAAGTCATATAATATATGTTTTAAATCAGTAGGTGCTGTTCAAAATCAAGAATTTAGTATGTCATCAAATACCAATTTTAAAAAGCCTGATCACTAAAACAGATTGTCTAATGATTCAAATAGAATAAATGTAATTAACTATAAGACCTAATCCCTCAGAATACTCTACTTGTGATTAGATATGTGTCATTTGCCTTTCCTGGCTCTGATCTACCATCTAATTCCTGCTGGACTGAATGAGCAGATTTCTAACCTGATCTTACTTTGTGTACCAGTTCTTCATCTAGACAAGGAAGAATTTTAAACTTTTCAAATAAACATCATTCATTACATACGATGGTGTTGTTAAACAAGCTGTGTGGAAAACTACAAACATTTTGTTTTGCATTAGCCATGCAGACTGGGTTTGTTTAAAATATCAAAGTATTTTCTTAAATACTAAAATTGAATTCAACAAAAATCAAATTGTGTTGGAGCTGAGAAAAATATTAGCTGTAACTGGTTCAACATGTTGAAAGAAAAGCAAAAACAAACTCAGAAGTCTAGAATGAAGAAGCACTCCTAAAGTAATCATAACATCCTTCCCACTTTTCCAATATGAAATACAAGGGATATTAGCAAAAAAATGCTATGGACCAGAGAAACCACCTGGCAAAACGATTAAAACCCAGAGCACAGGTTATTTCTCGATAGTGCTCAAAAAAATAATCAAACAGCTAATAAAGGAAACAATGGGGAAGGAAGGAGTGAAAATTATAACTGTTATACTCTTAATAGTTAAGTAGGAACTGAAATCTAAAGATTGAAACTAGCAAATTCCTTATTTCCTCCAAAACTTACTATCATTTTTCTTATAACAATGAATTTGCAAACCCAGTTTTGTTGTTAAAAGCCAATATATATAGCTCCCTCATAGTCATAGAGCAATAAATTGAAAAACAAACAAAAAGAGAGACAAATGCAAGTAAGGAACATCCTTCTAAGTCTTTTGTAAACAAGTTTCTAAAACAGTACACTTCTACTTTCTTTGGCCTCCCTGATATACTGGTTTGGGTGCAGAATATCAATGCATAAGTACGTGGAATACCAGCACAAGGCCAGGCAAGGGAGACAATCAGATTCGCTATTCAAGTTTTTCTTAGTTCAAAACCACATTTAGTACTTTGTGGTTTTAGTTTTCTTTTTTGCCTCTAAGTGAGAACTTCTCAAATGAAAAATTCCAAACCTGTCTTAAAAAACTGCAGGAATTTCTTCACATTTTATAAATAAATACACTGAAAATGAAAGAGCTGATAAAAACTCAAGCAGATCCAAATTCAACCATCCATTTCTCATACTTCTCCAAATCTGCAGCAGAGACAGACTTAGCAATTTTCTTAAGAGCCAACTCAAAGTCTCCTTTGGTAACAGGCATCTGAAGTTCCTCCTTAGAAAGTGCACGGATCTCCTCTGGACTTAAGCCATTGATACGCCGCCTCATGGCCATTAAAGAAGCATCCCTAAAAACATACCAAAATCAGTCAGCAGTAATTTTTGTGTTTTGGACACTTCAAATTGTTATAAAGTTGTGGGAAAACATTTAAAAGATTATTTTATATGTTTTTATGATGCTACTTAGAACTTTCTGCTTCAGAGACATCCTGAGGTTTCAGAAGAGATTAAAAGAGTATACAAAAGTCTTAAAGCATAAAATGTATAGTTAATGAACCACAGAAGTCAGAAGTCAGATAATATTGAATTCTGCACTTCAAAAATAGCCAAGAAGTTTAGGAAACTGGAGCCAAATTTTGAAATACTGAATTGCACACTTGGAAATGAACACGTGGACAATATTAATTTAAGCCATATATATACTAGTTTGTCTATAGCCTAGTTAGAAGGGGTAAAATGAGAAACCCCTCTTTCTGGAATATGAATATATAACAATATGAATATATACATTGAGTGGATACAATTTTCTACAAGGGAGTATTTGTGGGCAACAAACAGTATCAACTCTGGCATCTCCTAATCCTATTTGCAGTTCTATTTGACCAATTACAAAGAAATACAAAGTTTGGAGAAACAGATAATTGACAGTCACCTAAGAGGAAGGCCAAGCCAATCAAAACTTCAAACATTACTACACTGACAATAAAAAACTATTGTGAGCTTACTATATGTCATTAAACTTAGATGCACACAGGAAAAACACTAGCAGAAAAAAAAAAACACAGATGTTCAGACTTAAGCTACTTTGAAGTCAGTGTAAGTACAGTTAAATAAGAGCTGAAATAAAAAATTGAGTGATGCGAATTGTCTAAAAATTATTTTGCTGCTAAACTGAAAGAAAAATTTTAAAAATGGGTTAATATTTGTTCTATAGCTTAAATTGATCAACTTTTTTGTTCATCACATGTGGCCTAATAATATCAACCATAACTAAATGATATTACATTATACTAATTGGGCTAGGCTCCAACATAGAGCTAAATTGACTGTGGGTCGTTGAAGTCATTATTATCAAGTTGAATATACAATTTAAAAAAAAAAAAAATCAAAGGACCAAAACCATAAGTGACCACATTGTTATGTAATCATTAACCTAACAATAACCAATAAAGCTATACAGAATTTTTTCCCCACAAATAAGAAAAATCTTCAAAGAAATGGATAATTGCTTTTAAGTTAATGGCTAACTGCATTGACTTTTAAGACAAGTTCTCCTGAAAAATCTGTAACAATGTCTAGGATCACAGATCATTTAAAAAAAAAAATACCTGCAAACATTAGTTATATCAGCACCAGAATAGCCCTCAATCTTCTCTGCTATATCTTCCAGTTGAATATCAGGATCTAACTCAACTTCACGAAGATTGATCTTCAGAAGCTCAGCTCTTCCTTTGGCTGGAAAAACATTTTTAGTTGTTAGAGATACAAATCATTTTCCCAACAAATTAAATATTAGTTTAGAAAAAGAAAAAACAAAAGCAAAGCAGAGTCAAGAACTGTGAGCCCACCAGTGTCACCAATTCACTGTATAACTCAGGCAATCAGTCACCTGTGCACCTTTGCTGCAATAACTAAAAACTGAAACATAACTCCGTTTTCCTTATTGACTGTGAGGATACCTGCTATGAGAACAAAGGATCTGAGATCTTCTATGACAACATAAACATCAATGTATTTCAGCACTAGCAATGCTTCTAATAAAATATATTTGGCCTACACTTACAAAACTAGACTGTATGCAGTATAAATCCTATAAATTATTCTGTTCACCTTTTAGTATGCTACAGGAAAAAAATTCCAGAACTTTCATCAGTAGTTTTATAAAAAAAAAAAAAAACACTAGAAATAAGCAATTTTCATAAGCTCACTATTACATTTTTTTACATGATGAGACAGCCCAGAGACATTGATATTTCTGTGCAACTTAAATGTGTATTGAGTCAACGCAAACAAAAAAATTTTTTCAGTGCCGAAGGTTGAAAACAGGAACTTGTGCTTGCCGTGCAGATGATAACTCCCCAACCCCTAGATGACTTTTTAAATAACCAATCATGTTTGCTATATCACTATGGCTTTTAGTGGCACATTTGCTTAATACAGTATTATTCATAATGAACTTATCTGGCTCTATGTTATTTCCTAAGATAATAAATAAAATTTAATTTTCTTGAACTTTTATTTTGAAAATATTCTAAACTACTACCTTTCATCAGGATTTGCCATTGTTAACATTAACTGCCCACCTCTCCCCAACCCTTTTGAACTAAGAACTGACTATAGTATGATTATACTTCACCTTAAATTCTTTAGCATTTATCTCCAAAGAACAAAGGTATACATATAATTATCACCCTCATTAGGAAATTTAACACTGGTATATTACTAACATCCAAAACACAATTCAAAGTAAAATATTACCATTTGCCCCAGGCTTTTGTAATATTCACAAACCATCGTATATTGTATTCAGTTACCATGTCTCATTAGTCCTTTTTCATGTAAACAGTTCCCCCATGTTTATTTTTTATTTATTTTGTCTTTCATGACATTGACAATTCTTCAACTGATCTTACCGAATCAAAGCATTCCAATAAAGATCCTAAAAGGTCTGTTTGTGGAACCAAACAGGCAGATACTAAAATGTTTATGGAATTGGAAAGAACCAACAACTATCAGAACACTCTGGAAGAGAAATAGCAAGATAGGAAGAGTTGCTCTACCAATTTATAAGATGTACTGCAAAGCAACAGGATTCAAATCAGTGTAACATTCTTTATAAAAAAATTTTTTTCAGTTTTAGATGGACACAGTATCTTTATTTTATTTTTATGTGGTGCTGAGGATCAAACCCAGTACATCATGCATGCTAGGTGAGCACTCTACCACTAAGCCACAACCTCAGCCCAGTATAACATTCTTCAGAGATAGACAAAATAATTAATGATATAGAATTGGAAGACTAGAAGCAGATCAGAGCTCATACTGTGGATAGAGGTTGTTCAGGCAGCAGTGGTTAGGAGTGGCTTTTCAATTAACAATGCTACAACACTATCTACAGGAAAAAATGAAGATTGTATTATACCTCATACTGTACACAAAAATTAGTGCTGACACATTACTTCTAGGAAATTATCAGAATTTTAGAAGATAATTCTGGAAAAATATCTTAATATTCTTAATGTTTTCAAGATACACATTCAAAAACAGAATAGAAAGGAAAAGACCAATACACGGGCCACATTTAAATTACTTCTATTCCTCAAAAGACAGTATTAAATATAGTGAAGACAGACAGCCTAGAGTGTATTTATGACATATATAAGTAACAAGGGACTTATATCCAGAGTGTTTTAAAAAACTTCTACAAATCAATAAGAAAGAGTCACACTACCCAATAGAAATATAGGTAGAAGATCTGAATAGATATGTCACAAAATCCAAGCAGACATATTATATAAAGAGAGAAATGGCCAAATTGTTAAATAATTAAGGCAATGCAACTTAAAACACAATGAGATAACACTGCACTCCAACTGACTGGTAAAATTTAAAAGCATGGCAATTTATCAGGTGTTGGAAAAATATGAAACAACAGGAACTCTCCTACACTCCTGGTAAGAGTGTAAAGTGGAACCACCACATTGGAAAACATATTGGATTTATCCACTAAAGCTGCAGTTGGCAATATGACCTAGCAGTTTACTACTAAGCCATAACCCTCCATCCTGGCCTGAAGAAACACAGGCATTTCTATACATGTAAAAGAAAGTTCATATTAGATCATTCATAATAATCTATAATGGAAAACAATCACACAGCATTGAGCAAATAACATAATGAAGAAATTGTGGTATAATCACAACATGGATATTAAGGGCTGAATTCTGTCTCCCTCAAATTCATAAGTTGAAGTTCTAACCTTAGTTCTTCAGAACATCACTGTATTTGACGAAGGGGCCATTAAAGGGCTATGAAGGTTATATGGGCCCATGACTGGTGTCTTCATGAGAAGAGATTAGGACACAGACACACTTGATAGAAGACGACAGGAAAACATCTGAGGAAGGTGGCAATCTGACAGGTGAGGAAGGAGGCCTCAGAATGGAACCAGCTCTACTGACACCTTGATCTTGAACTTCTCAGGCTCCAAAAGTATATACCAACTGCTACAAAGGTGCTGTGTTCCCGATGCCCACATAAGAACTCATAATTTTAACAAAAAAGTGTCACTATTTAGTGTTCCACATGTAGCAAGTGAACAGTGGTGAACGAATATTATTTAATTTCTTAGTTCCAATATTCAAATACCATTGCATTTGGAAATTACTCTGTTTGAGCCTAAGAACCTAATCACCAAGTTTAATATAATGTATTCTTACACATAAATGAAGTTCCAGAAAGCTGATTTCAAAAGAACTTTGGAACATAAACCCACACCTGAGAGACGACCTGGTAATTCTGAAGCATGGTAGGAAGCATCCTCCTTTACTCTAGAATTGTGACTTTGGGGCAATTAACTTTTAATAGCAGCTGTATCAGTGATTTGTTAGAAGATTCTAAGATTTATCAGCTCTGTAAAACTGAATGATATTTAATAACTTTGTAATGTGATTTAACAAGGGATTAATGTGTTAATAATAATGTGTTAATAATAGTGTAAAGAACTGCCATTGCAGAATACAACTGACTCTAGGATTGCTGTATGTGTACACATGGATGTATAACCAATGTGATCCTGCAATCTGTACACGTGGAAAAATGAGAATTCATACCCTATTTGAATCAAATGTATGATATGTCAAGATCACTGTATTGTCTTGAGCAACTAATAAAAAAAAGTTTTCTCTTTTTTCACTTGGAAAAAAAAAAAAAGAATTGCTAATGCTATGTAACAAGGTCAATGCACATTCTAAATTCTAACAAACAAGATTAGAAGCACCACACACAATTCCTTATATCCAGAGTTCCTCTTGAGCACAACAGGCAGTTCGGTGAAGGGGAGAGAGTGTGTTCTAGGGCCAGACTGGCTCACACGCCTGTTCTGCTGCCTCAGGTAGGAAACTTAACCTGAGTACCTCAGCTTCCTTATCTGTACAATAAAGATCAGAACAGAATCTGCCTCATCAAACTTTCATGAGGGTTAGATGAGTTAATACATTTTTTCGTAAAGCCTGGACCACAGTCAGCACTCAATAAATGCTCACTCCCCTACCCCTGCTGCCACCACCAGTTAATCAACAACCAGGACTACAAGGAGACTGCAAAAACCCAGAACCCCTTCTGTGGAAACCAACACTAATGAAACACACGAGGAAGAGAAGGGAAGTTCACAAGGAAGACAATCCAAGGTGATAAGGCTGCTGGAGTAGGTATGTCTTAATGTTGGTTTTGAAAATTAGTACCAAGTAGAAGGGAAGAGAGAACAGCCCAGTAAATAGGAGCACCATAAACGACGACACAGAAGAAGAAAGATGTATGCTCCAGAATGGAAAAAAAGGTAAGTGGAAAATGAACAATGGAATACTGAGATACCTGAAGAAACACAGGCCACATAGGGGTGAACCTGCAGTAAAAATAAGTAAATACATAAAATTACTCTTGCCCTGATATGACAGGAAGCTAGAATTACTCAGAATCTAAATACTATAATACCTTAGTAGTTTAGGGGTTAATCTAAAAGCAAAATGTAATTAAATGAATATGCATAAAACGTACGGTAGAAAGTGACAAGAGACTTATGGTAAGGACATTAGAGTTCCACCCACACCCCTCATTCTGCCTTCTGTCAAGGGTGACAGAATGTATTTACCAAGATGGCTGCAAAGGATAACAGGCTGGCTTCACTTCTACTACGTAGCCTTACCACTTAGTCCCCACCCAAAGGTTACCTGGTTCCCTCCCCTTGAATCCTGCCGGGCTTCTTCCCACAATATTTTAGAAGTGATACTGCATAGCCTCTAAGGCTAGGTCATAAATGCAATGTAGCTTCCAACTTATCTCAAAGAACATCCCCCTTTGGAGTCTTGAACCATCAGAGATGGAATCCGAATACCCGCTGATCACAGGGAAGGGCCTAGGCAACATGGGGGTTAAGTGCTCCAGAAAGACAGCCCCATGAAGCCCCAGAACAGGTGAATGAAGCCATAGCCAAGGGATCCCAGGTCTCAGCTATGATGCAAGGCAGCATGGGACTCAGCCAGCCCTGCTATGCCCCACTCCACATGAGCACAACACAGTATTGTCTTGAATCACTAAGTGTTGGATTGGTTTATTAAAGAGCAAGAGAAACTGATACACTGATACTTTCCTTACCACCTCAGTGTCATTCTCCACTCTAAAAATACTGTGCAGAGCTCCCACATCCCACGTGCTATTGCCTTCATGACAGCGAGGCTCAGTCCGTGCCTGCCTTCGAAGGCCAGTGTTGGTTCTCTAACAGGGACTACACAACATTCATATTTCCACAGTACCTAGAACAAATGTCTTGCAGATAGCGATGAGCCAAATAAACACCTGTTGATGGATTAACACATATGAAAGAAAAATTTAGAAGGAGCAGAGTTCTAATGATGATAATTGCTTGGGAGCCTTTAGGAGAAAGCGTGTTCCACAGTCATCAGGCAGACAAGCTTCAGACCTACAATGAGCCAAGTGATTAGCTATAATGGGTATCGCTGTTTCATAGGGGAGGGAAACCCTTGTCAGCCAAATTTATTTTGCTTTATATTTCCAAGGGAAACTGAGTTCCCACATTTATACCATAAAGTATGCCTTTCCTCACAAACTTAAGCTTGCCTCAGAAATTCATAAAAGTACTGTCATCAACTATTTTTCTAATTACATTTTTTTCTCTTTACTATATCAAGCTAAAGTTCAAAGTACAAAAGCTTGAATGATATAATAGTTCAGGTAATAAAACTTTTATCCCCCCACAGGTTATTAGTATTTTATTAATGATCACTATATAATGGCAGTTAAAATTAAAACTCATTTCATATACAGATACCATGCATACATTTTGTTTAGAAAATAAGGAAGATGTACAAAGGGAAAAGAGGAGAAAGAGAAGAAACATAAAATCAAAAATGAGAACAAACCACTCAAATTTCAAAATTCATGTGACTAATGTAATAGAGAAGCACATTAAGCAGTTACTTCTAGGAGATACAGTATCCTGGGACATCTTGGTTTCTAAATCTAATCATTTCCGTTACTGCTTTAAATAAGCATATTATTCTATGAGCTAAATCAGTAAATTAAGAACTACTTTAAGAAATAGAAAAGTTTTCTTTTTAAGTAATAAGGATATTAGGGGCTGGGGATATAGCTCAGTTGGTAGAGTGCTTGCATGCACAAGGCCCTGGGTTCAATCCCCAGCACTAAAAAAAAAAAAAAAAAGATGTGTAAAAACATCATAAGACAAAATATGGGAGCTAAAAATCTACTAACTATGTTATACGGCCTTGATGTCTGTCAACAAATATGTTATAAAAATTAAGTTTCAAAATTCATAAGTGAGCCAGGCACAGAGGAGCATGCCTAAAATCCCAGCAGCTCATGAGGCTGATGCAGAAGGATCACAAGTTCAAAGCCAGCCTCAGCTTCAGCAATTTAGTAAGGCCCTAAGCAACTTAATAAGACCCTGTCTCAAAAAAAAAAAAAAAAAAAAAAGTGGAGAAGAGGGGAGGGAGGCTGGCGATATGGCTCAGTATGCGGCCCTGGGTTCAATCCTGGCATAAAAAAAAAAAAAAAATCTTATGTGAGGCGTCTATTTTCAGTCATGAATACCTGTACTAGACTTGCCATCCTATGATAAACAATTACAAAATGAGGAGAAATATAAGAGGCAACGTTTTCATGTATTAGCCAACAGATGGCAGAGAATTTTAAGATAAGACTTTTTGCAGCTCTGTCTATAATCTGAGTATCTACCAGAATACCAGAACACCCTTTAAATGAAAACAATATAACCCAGACCCCTATAACATAGAGCACACAATAAAAATTACTGGACACATTAAGGAGCTAAGAAATGGGATGAGGATAAAGCTCATTTGGCAGAGTGCTTGCCTTACATGAATGGGCCTTAGGTTCAATCCCTAGCACCACCACCAAAAAGAAGGAAGCTAAAAAATATAGCCCATAATAAAAAAAATTAAAAAACAGACAAGAGAATCAGATAATCTAAAAGCTACTTAGCTGACAAAAAGTATAAAGCAGTTAATATTAGGTTAATTATCTATGTCTACATAACCAATTTACTGTCCTTACAGTTTCTATGAATCAAGAATTTGGATACAGCTTATCTAGGTTTTAGCTTGGGGTCTGTTGATGGCTTATTTTATGTCAGCATGGCTGGACCATGGTACCCAAATATTCTGCCAAACTTTATTCTGGATATTTTGGTGAAGATGTTTTAGACAAGATTAACATTTAAATTAGTGGGCTCTGAGTAAGGGAGACTATCTATCCTCCATAATGTTAGTAGCCTCAACCAATCAGCTGAATAAAACAGAATAAAACACTGACTTTCCCTTAGGAAGCAGGGATTCAGTCAAGAGCTGGCCTTCAGGCTTGAACCACAACATCAGTTTTTCCTGATCTGCCAGTCCACCCTGCAGATTTTAGACTTATCAGCCTCTAACTGTGGGAACCAATTCCCTAAAACTAATCACCCCAACCCCCAATACACACCACTGTCCCATTGGTTCCGTTTCTCTATAGAATCTTTACAAAGGGTGCCTCATGAGTTTGTGGTCAATTTACAAGTCAAGACTACAGTCACCTAAAGGTAGCTCACCCACATCACTGGCAAGATGTTGCCAGTTGTTGATGGAAGACTTCACTTCCCATGGGAGCTTCTCCACAGGCTATTTAAAATGTCCTCGTGGCATGGCAGCTAGATCCCCCAATAATTCAAGAGACGGAGAGCCATGCAGAAACTATTCTTTTTAGATCTAGCTTCAGAAGCCACTTAGCAACACTTCCGCCTTATTCTATTCCTTTGAAATAGATCATTAAGTCCAATCCATATTCAAAGAGAAGGGAATTAAGCCCCACTTTTTGAAGGGAATATGTCAAAGAATTAAAGGAAAAGAAACAAAAATAAATGAGCCAATGCTGAAGAATCCCAGCAAAGTAATGGAACTAAAACTTAATAGACTAAATTTGCAAAATAGAATATCTACAATAAAATATTCCCTAGACGGAATGAAAACAGATTGGAAATGGCAGAAAAATGGGTCAGCAAATACAAAGACAAATGAACAGAAATTATTCATTTTGAAGAATAAAAAGAAAAGAGATTAGAAAAAATTTTAACACAGCTCTAGTGACCTGTGCAAGAATATCAAAATGTCCAACATGTACATGCAGGATAATAAAAAGAAAACCCCAGACACATATCAGAGTCAACCTGCTGAAACATGAAGATAAACAGACTATCTTAAAAACAACCAGAGAAGATAACATCTAAAGAAAATACCAACCATTTTCTATAAACATACACTATCACATGCCATCATTTCTTGAATAATAATTTCAAGGAAAATGAAAACAAATGCCCAAAGATCGGACAATGAATGCTCATAGCAGCTTTAGTCCCAACAGCCCCGAATTAGAAACAATCCAAAATATCCATTCATAAATGTCATGGTTTGGATATGAGGTGTCCCTCAAAAGCCCCTGTGTTAACGCAGGAATGTTCGAGGTGAAAATGTCTGCACTACGACAGCAGTAACCTAATCAGTTCATCCTGATTTGAATGAACTAACTAGATGATAACTATAGGCAGGTGGGGTATGGCTAGAGGAGATGGGTCACTGGGAGTGTGCTCTAGAAGCGTTCATCTTCACTGAGCCACCTTCTCTCTTTCTGCTTCCTGGCTGCCATGCCTGGACTAGCTCTCTCCACCACATCCTTCTGCCATGATGTTCTGCTTCACCTTGGACCCTGAGCAATGAACCCAGCTGACCATAGCCTAAACCTCTAAAACCATGAGCCAAGAGAAACTTTTCCTCCTTAATCTTGTCAGGTATTTTGAACACAAACACACACCAAAAAAAAAAAAAAAAAAAAAAAAATGTGGTCTATCAGTATAAAAACACTACTTACCAAGAAAAAATAACAAACAATACGGATGAAACTCAAAATAATTACTCTGGGTGAAAATAATGAGCCACAAAATTATACAAACTAGTGGTTGCCTGGGGTGGAAGGTATTGGGGAAAGAGGGAAGGATGGATGGCAAAGGGGCAACAAAATCTTTTCAGGGTGAAAGGTATGTTCCACAACTTCATTGTGGTATGGTGCCATGACAGTACACAACTATTAAACTCAATGACTTTTAAATAGATGAAGTTTGTTCCTGTT
The DNA here is from genome assembly GCF_964194105.1 of Spermophilus citellus. Taxonomy (NCBI): domain Eukaryota; kingdom Metazoa; phylum Chordata; class Mammalia; order Rodentia; family Sciuridae; genus Spermophilus; species Spermophilus citellus. The sequence goes on from NC_138182.1 coordinate 26,787,275, forward strand.
TGTGGAACAGGAAGCTCCGGATGCTGTTTCCAACCAACAACGAGAAGACGACCAAGACTTAACAACAATAAATGGTTCAGAGGCTTATGTGAGAACTCCAAAAGCCAACCAAGAAGTCACAGCATCTCAGGTAAGCTCAAAGCCTATGACTAAGGGAGTGAGAATGTCACTGAAAAGGGTGAGAAAGGCTGCTTCATTTCAACTGACTCAGCTCTTCACTGAGCCAACACAGCTCCCTGTAATTAGGAAGAAAATCCCAACTTGCAGTTTCCAGAGTTGGAAGGGAAAGAAAAGGGTAGAACACACACCCAACATTTCAGCTTTCCAGGGTGCTGCCCAAAGACTTGGTTTTTGCTTCATCAGACTTTAAGTATAGAGAAGAAATAAACACACCTTGGATGCCTGAGAACAGTTTATGATACCACAGCTTCATGACTACTCCCTTGGGAGAGAAAGAGCAGAGTGAGATGTACATTCCGGCTATTGAAGGGGCTTTCCAGAGACTGGTTTCTATCTCACTTGCTTTGGGGCACTGATGGAACTGGCAGACCTTAGAGGCCAGTGGGGCCATGAAAAACAGGTGTCTTGTCGCAACATTAGAGAGCCTACAATACCACAGACAGACACCAGAGGGAGCAAGAGAACAAAACTACCTGAAAAATCAGTAAACCTCTCTCATTGGGAAATTACACACAAAAATCCAGAGAGGAAGCATCCCCACAAAAGGGTTTGAGAGGGCTCCAGAATCGAAGGTAGGCTGACTGGTGAATCTCTTCCCCTGTTAAGTTATTTCACAAATACTAGAAGAGGATGGCTATTCTCTCAAATGTGCAAATCATGACAAAAAAATAAAAAGGCATATGAAAAAACAGAGAATGTGGCCCAATCAAAGGAAAACAGTATCAATGAACCAACTCTTAGGTAATTCATAAATCTTTTTTTTAAAGAATTCAAAATAATAATCTTACAAGAAACTTGGTGTTAAACAAAAATATGGATGAACATCTAAATGAATCAGGAAAATGATGCAAGAACTAAATAAGAATTCAACAAAGAAACACTTTTAAAAGAACCAAACATAAATTCTAGAACTGAAGAATATAATAACTGAATTGAAAAATTCACTAGAGGGAATCAACAGCAGATTTGATCAAGAAGAATCAGTGAACTCAAAACTGGTGGCTGGAAATTACTGAGTCAAGAGAAAAAAATTTGAAAAGAATGAAGAAAAGTAAAAAAGCCTAAGGAACTTATGGGACAATATGATAGACCAATATGAATATTATGAGAATTCCAGAAGGATAGAAAGTGAGAAAGGGGCAGAGTGCTTATTTGAAGAAACAATGGCTCTACACTTACCAAATATGAAAAAAAAAATATGCCAAATTCAAGAAGCTCAAAAGAATTTCAAGGAGAATGAACCAGAAGTTCACATTCAAATATATTGTATCAACCATCAAAAGTCAAAGGAAAAGCCTTGAAAGTGTTTTTTTTTTTCACCTATAAAATAGTTCCCATATGATTATCAGCAGATTTTGCAACAGAAACATAACAGGGTAGAAAGGCATGGCATATATTCAAAATATTGGAGGAGACTTCCAACCAAAAAGATGGTACTAGGCAAAACTGCTCTTCCAAGAGAAACAGACTCTCCCAGAAAACAAAAGCTAAGGAGTTCATCACTAGTATGCCTGCCTTCCAGAAATACACTACAGGGAGTCCTTCAAGTTGACACAAAAATATGGTAGGCAGCAACAACAACAAACAAAAAAGGTGGGTAGGGGGGGAAAACAAAGCTCTCTAGTAGAGATAAATATAGAGACAGGCAGAATCCTGTATTACTATAATGGTGGTATATGAACCACTTTTATTTTAGGTATAGAATTTAAAAGATAAAAGCATAAAATAAATATATAAAACTATGCAAGCCAGACTTGGTGGTACAAGTCTATAATCCCAGTGATTTGGGAGGCTGAAGCAGAAAGTTCCCAAGTTTGAGGCCAGTCTCAGCAACTTAGCAGGACCCTCAGCAACTTAGAGAGATACTGTCTCAAATTAAAAAATAAAAGGACCAGGGATAATAATAGCTCAGTGGTAAAGCATCCCTGGTTCAATCCCCAATACCAAAAACAAACCAAAAAACCCAAAACTGTGCATATTGTAATTGTTAAAACAACTACTAAAAAAATTAGATAGAGCTAAAAATCCAAAAATGATGGACTGCAAGAATGACAGACTAGAGATATGTTACCAATATTAAGAATGAAAACTGAGCCATTACCACAGATCCTATAGATTAAAAAAGGAAAGTCAAGTGTGTGGATTTGTATTATGCCAGCTCCAGAAAAGCTGGCATTCATTTCCTACAATTCTCCTCACTGCATATTTCCGAGTTAGCTGTAGTCCATGCAAGTCCAAGGCAGAAACGAAATCAACTCTCACAGTTGATACACATTGTCACATAGGTATTGGTTTCCCCTTGTTAGTGGGGCAGCTCTTTTAGCTGCTGCTGTATTTCTTCCTACAGCTTTTTTGACTCAACAAGCTAGGTATACATTTACCCAGCTTCTTTTATAGGAAACTCTGTCAAAGTTGGAAATCTTAGAAAAAAAAGAGAGCCCAGTATGGGTTCTGATCTATCATCCTGGGCTCCTATTCATCCCCACAGATTACAGTTTGTCAATACTTCAACCACTTCATATTCATCTTCTGTTCCTGAGTGCCTCCACCTACTGACACTAAGTTGCAGACAGGAAATCAACAGCTTCACCTAAACTGTTTAGCCAGCATCCACATATATATTAGTTAAAATCCAAATAAATTTGGCAACTTAGTGGAAATTTATCAGTTCTTTGAAAGACACAAGTTACCAAAACCTACTCAAGAAGAAATAGTTAACTTGAAGACAGCCCTATATTTATTTACCCATTAAATATATTCAGAAAAAGACCCATACATAGTAAAATAATTTTCAAAAAAAGTGTTGAAATAATTTAATGGAAAAAGAAAAGTCCTTTCAACAAGTGGTGCTAGAATAATTGTATAGACTATGAAAAAAATAAACCCAACTCCACCATCTAACCATCCCTCAGCTCATATACACACAATTAAATCAAGAAGGTTCACATATCTAAATATAGTTTCTTAAAGGAAATCCAGGAAACTCTGCAGCTTTAGGGTAAGCAAAAATTTCTTAAGACATGAAAAGCACTATCCATAGAAGAAAAATTTGACAGCAGGACTTCATCAAAATTAAATTTTTTCTGCTCATCAAAATATACCATAAAAAATACAGCATAAAGATAAGTGAAAAGCAAACTACAAAACAGAAAATATCCACAAGACTGCTGAAGAACCTTACATAAAGCATTAATAAAACAACAAATAACTCAATTAAAAATGGGAAAGCTGGGCATGGTGCCTAATTCCTATAATCCTAGCTCCCTGGGAAGCCAAGGTAGGATGATCACAAATTTGAGGCCAGCCTGCTGAGCAACTTATTAAGACCCTGTCTTTAAAAAAACAAAACACAAAAAACAAAACAAAACAAAAACAAACAAACAAAAAAACACCTGGAGGGAAATACCACATAAAAATATAGCAATATAACAATTAGAAATACAAATTGAAGCCATAAAGAGAGAGCCTTTCAGACTGATAAGAATGAATAAGATTAAAATTTACTCATAATACTAAATGTTGGCAAGGACATGAAAGTATTGGAATTCTCATTCACTGACAGTTGAGAGTATATAATGGTATAATCACTCTGGAAAACAAGTGGGGTATTTCTTACAAAAAGATCTTAAAAGAGCATACTATAGGGATACTGCTACATCGATGTTCATAGCAGCACAATTCACAATAGCTAGACTGTGGAACCAACCTAGATGCCCTTCAATAGATGAATGGATAAAAAAAAAATGTGGCATCTATACACAATGGAGTATTACTCAGCACTAAAAAATGACAAAATCATGGCATTTGCAGGGAAATGGGTGGCACTAGAACAGATTATGCTAAATGAAGCTAGCTAATCCCTAAAAAACAAATGCCAAATGTCTTCTTTGATATAAGGAGAGCAACTAAGAACAGAGTAGGGAGGAAGAGCATGAGAAGAAGATTAACATTAAACAGGGACGAGAGGTAGGAGGGAAAGGGAGAGAGAAGGGAAATTGCATGGAAATGGAAGGAGACCCTCATCGTTATACAAAATTACATATAAGAGGAAGTGAGGGGAAAGGGAAAAAAAACAAGGGAGAGAAATGAATTACAGTAGATGGGGTAGAGAGAGAAGATGGGAGGGAAGGGGAGGGGGGATAGTAGAGGATAGGAAAGGCAGCAGAATATAACATACACTAGTATGGCAGTATGTAAAAATGTGGATGTGTAACCGATGTGATTCTGCAATATGTATACGGGGTAAAAATGGGAGTTCATAACCCACTTAAATCAAATGTATGAAATATGATACGTCAAGAGCTTTTTATGTTTTGAACAATAAAAAAAAACAAAGTTAAGCATATACCTACTATATGACCCATATTCTAATTTATAATATATTAATATATTCTAATTATATTAAATTAAAAATATTCATCCATAAAAAGATTTGTACAAAAGGTTTATAGCTTGGTTCATAATAGCCAGAAACCAGCAGTGATTGAAATGCCTATCAAAAGAAGAATAAATTATGGTATCATCATTTCAAGAATAAGCTTCTGAAAACTTATAATCATATAAATGATCTCAAAAAAATTTCATTGAATGAAAGTAGCCAGAAAGCAAGACTACATGTTGTTACAAGTCCATTTATATAAAGTTTAACAAAGGCAAAACTAATCTGTGGTGATAAAAATCAGGTAAAGTGAATGTTGTATAGTTTGGATCTGGAATGTCAAAGGTTCATGTGTTGAAGTCTCCGTCCCCAGATGGTGACACTATAAGGAAGTGGCAGAATCTGCATAAGGTAGGTCCTAGTCAGAAGAAGTACATAAAGAGGTATGTACCCTGGAAGGGCATATCCTGTCCCCAGCCCCTTCCATCTTTCCTTCCCAGCCACCATGAGCTGAATAGCTTCATACCACCTCAAGCTCCCTGCCATAATGTTCTGCCTTACCTCAGGCCTAAAAGCATGGAGCCAGATAACCATGAACTGAAACTTCTGAATGTGAAATAAATCTTTCCTCCTTTAGGTTGCTTATGTAAGGTACTTTGTTACAGTTATGAAAAACTAACACAATGTCTAATGGAGGTTTAAATTAACTTGTAGGGGCACACAGACACTTTCAAGGGTAATATAAATGTCCTATATCTTCAATGGGGCATTGATTAAAGTGGGAGATACATTTATCAAAACTTACTGAATTATTCACTTAAGACATGTACATTTTACTACAAGCAAATTTTATCCCAAAATAGAAAGAAAAAAATCACTTATGAAAATTTGAACATCCATTAAGATGAAATTATGTTTTTCAAAGCAGCATATTTTTAAAAAGACCCCAAGAGAATGTCATTTTTAATCACTTAAAGTTTGAAGACTTCAAGTTCAAAGTAAAAACTTAATTGCTACCAAATTTATTAACAAAAATACTGTTCTGACTCTAAGAATTTCTCTAAAATAAGGTACTTCAATAGAGTACTGTGTGGCCTCTGTTTCCATCTACTACAAATTGGTTTTGTGATGCTACAAACTTATTTAAGCAGAATGACAATGGAATAAAGAGATAAAGAGAAAAAGGTAACCAGAAATGACAGAAGAATTCAAGGTACAATAAAAGGAAGGTATCATACCTGTTGGGAGAGGTATATATATCCTTTTCTCTAATCTCCTTCGCAAAGCTTCATCAATGTCCCATGGGAAATTGGTAGCAGCCAATACCATAACCATTTTGGAAGGATCATCATTTTCTAAAGCTCCTCCAACTCCTAGACACATTAAGAGAGGAAAGGCTGTCACTGTTTTTATTACAGCCCTTTATTATTTTATTCAACTAACATTTCTATCATAGTGCTTGTGGCAGAATTGGTGACAAAATGAGACACAACAACAGATAACTACAAAACAAGGAAGTAAAAAAATTCACAAAATCTTGTTCAGGGTTCTAATGCAGTAAGAAAAACTAAATTTTCTAAGAAAATAAGTATATTTCTTCTGAAAAGACATCAGATACTAGTCTATTTCTTTTTCTTTCTCTAGCTATATCCCCATACTTTTTTCTTTCGAGACAGGGTCTTGAACTAGATTCAAATTTGCAACACTCCTGCCTTGTCTCCCAAGTCGCTGGGATCATAGGCATTAACCACTATACCCGGCTTCATTCTTTCTTTTTTTAACCACAAATTTCCTCAAAAATTATTTTATTTTTGTTCTGAGTCTAATTTAAATACTGTTTACTTTTATAACCAAATCAACTACAAGTATGTACAAAGAGTCTGCCTTTTCAGAGTTAAAATTTAAGAAATATAAATAAAATTTCAGGTCAAAGTAGAGAAAGGGAAATGGGGGAAGGGAGGAGGGAAAGGAAAGAAGTACTAGGGACTGAAGTGAAGCGAATTATATTCCATGCACGTTTGATTATGTCAAAATAAACCCCTATATTATGTATAACTATAAGGCACTGAAAAGAACATTAAAAGATTTTAGATCACATAACAGAAACTCTGGAAATAATGGGTGAATTATACAGAGTGCTTGCCTAGCACACGTGAGGCACTGGGTTCAAACCTCAGCACCACATAAAAATAAATACATTAAAGTACAGATATTGTGTCCATCTATAACTAAAAATATTCTTTAAAAAAAATAAAAAACCTCACAAACTTTACTGATACGATTTTCTAGCCTGGTATAACAAATTAGTGGTTTTAGAGCCACCAAGTTTAATATGCATTTTCATATTAAATTAATACTAAAACTCCTATTTCAGTCCTATCCCAAAGAATCAAGCTGTCCAACTGATAAATCAACCACAGTCACAAACACGTCTCAATGAAATTTTGCTGATTAAATGTGTATTCAGTTTTTTTTTCCAATTTTGAACAACTAATACTCTCCCCTACACCCTTCCTGTAAAACATAATACAGCTGCTCCTTTCTCACATACTTAAGCAAAAGTTAAAATGGCAAACTGAGGAAAAGACACTACATATAACACACCATAAATATTAAGTATTCATGGTCAGTGGGTAACTATTTTGAAACAAATACTCTGGATATTTTTTAATAGCTTTTAATCTTTTCTCATGGTGCATACCACGCACTAGCAGAGGAAGCAGCACCTCTAAGCACAAAACTCTTTTGGGTGGCTACCCAATGCCTTTTTTTCTTTGTCTGGACAACCCTAACCAATGCTTCAAAGCCCAACTCATCTATCCCCTTCATGACTCCCTTAGTCTGGGTGGTGAGACTCCTACTGTGTTTTCACTGCACCCAGAGCTTACTTCTACCACAGAACATATCAGCATGTATTACAAATTTTCTCATTGGTTGTCTGCTTCCTGGCTAAAAGTGGCTCTCAAAATTTTCAGTCTCAGAACCCTTTTACAATCTTAAAAATTCTTGGGAGTGCCAAAGAGCTTTTGTATGTGTGGAGTATATCTACTGATATTCACCATTTATAAATTAAATTTATAAAATATGATTATTTTAAAATAATAATATATCCATGAATAGTTAACATAAATGACATATTTTGTGAAAATAAGTTTAGTAAAAAGAGACTTTTTAAAACATTTTAATGTCTGACTCAACAGAGAACAGCTGGATTTTCACATCTGCTTCTGGTTTCTACCTTTTCTGCTACTCCTAAGTCTTATAGTCTCTGAAAAACTCCACCATACACTTGTGAGAGAATGAGAGTAAAAAGGCAAAGTCTTGATATTACTATTAAAATAGTTTAGGCCTTGCAAAGCCTTTTAAGGGGTCTCAAGGACCCCTGGAACTTTAGGTCACACCTCTAGAGCCTCTGCTGTCACAGAGGCTCCTTGAAGGCCTCGGTGGTCCTGTACTAATTCACCAACAGATGAACAAGTGGGTGGGTACATAAGTAGTTAAAAATAAATTCAGACTTCCTTTTAGTCCATTCTCTGAAAACATCCAAAGTATGATTTTATGCAAAGCTAAAAACGTAAAGATACCAGTTTTGAAACATAATTAAATATCAATTACCATCCATCTGAATTAGGAGCTCAGACTTGACTCTGCGACTTGCCTCATGCTCATCAGAAGTTCCTCTTCGGCTACAGATAGAGTCTATTTCATCAATGAAGATTGTGGTAGGGGCATAAAACCTAGCCTTTGTAAAAATATTTTAAAGAAATTATTCATCTATCTCATAAAATAATTTGAATATTTTTAAAATATCATTTTTTTCCTTTTAAAATAAAGCAAATGAAAGTTGAAAACCTAACTTTCAACTTTAAAGCCACCACAATCTGGTTAGTAACAGAAGTTAAATCAATTAGATAAGTAAAACTTTCTAAAACTGAAAAAGTTATATGGTTGGTAAAGTTGGATGATAGAATAGTATGGTGAATCCCCATGTAGCTTTTTTTTTTTTTTTTTTTTTTTTTTTTGGTGATGCTGGGGATTGAACCCAGGACCTTGTGCATGCAAAGCAAGCACTCTACCAACAAAGCTATATCCCCAGCCCCTCACCATACTATTCTACTTTTGTGTTTGGTAATATCCATAATGAAAAAAGTTTGAAAGATAAATCAACTTCTATCCTCAAACATGCATTCTTTTTGTGTGTATGTGTAGTGATGGAGATTGAACCCAGGGCTTTGTGCATGCAAAACAAGCACTCTACCAACTGAGCTATATCCCCAGCCCACATGCATTCTTAATTATTACAAATTCTTTCTGAAAAAGGAACAAGTTTTAATGCTACATCAGTTTCTGATGAAGTGATCTGTGCTATTTAATATATATATTAAATACATATAAAAATATTCTTCTGCTCCACCAATCTTCTGGATATCCAGAAACACTATCCAGTTGATCTATATACAGCCAGAATCTCTTCTACTCCCACTGAGCAAGACACCAGAGGGCCCTCTTCAGAGAGAAAGACACACTGAAGAACATCAACTATCTCACAAAACCCACCGCCCCATTGCTCAAGGCGGGTGTATGTCCAGAACTATTGAAATATAACCACAAGCCCTTTTTGAAAGGACTCCTAGGGGAATGGACCTAGAATGTGGGGCCACCATACGCCCACACAAATAGTACTTTAAATCTGAATACACCATCACTCACCATTTCAAACAACAGACGGACTAACTTCTCAGATTCACCTCTGTATTTAGACGTCAGTGTAGAAGAAGAAACATTGAAAAATGTTGTGCCACATTCAGTGGCAACAGCTTTTGCCAGCATAGTCTTACCAGTGCCTGGGGGTCCAACCATCAGCACACCCTGAAATTTCAAAAGATGAATTAAATGATTTTTCAGATTAAAATACTTTTTTTATAAATTATCATGTTGAAGTACATAAACACAGCTGTCACAGTACATTTGGCAGGAGTATCATTTTATAGATAGAAAAAAAGTGAAGAGTGATTGAAGTAAGTTTCTATACTGTGGGGAGAAAAAGCCAGTAGATAAGAAGATATAGGAAACAGGTGACAATTACAGGAGTAAGTTCCTGAGGAGATGAAATAATAATAACCATGTAAAAATTCACTGATCTTCAAGACATCAGAGGGTTGGTTTTCTTAAGACATTTTCATTATTCACTGATTTGTTTTTGTAGAATACTTGATGTATTTGTTTTCAGATATAAGAAGCAGTTCAAGGTTAGTTTTTAGTATGTATTTAGTGGCTCTTTTATGATTAATACTATTTTATTTATATTACATTAAGCTGACACAATTCTAGTTAATTTGATTATGTTGGAATGACCAGTAAATTTCACTGCTACCTTATTACCTCAAATGCATCTTAATTTTTTTGACTAAAAGGTATATATTATAGATGAATGTGGAAGGTAGGATTGGTCCCTTACTGAGGGCAAGAAATGTTGGGTTCAACATGTCACAGAAAATGTCTTTTTTATTTTGAGGAAAACTGCTCTCAGCCTGTGAAGTTTGGCCCAACTCTGCATAGGTGGTGTCAGAAATCGCCACATAAGCCTTCAGCTGAGCCTGGAATCTGGGAGTCATACAACTCATCCCTCTCCCTTTCCCTTTTTCACTTTTTCTCAACACCTCTTACAAATCCAGGCCAAACAGTCAGTGCCGTGGCTCTGAATACTGTGACAGCCTCTTCATTATATCCCTTACCTCTCTTTAGCTATGTCCACCTCCAACCAATCAATCCTCCTGCTACTGGAAGAGCATCTTTCTACGTTTGCAAGTCATCTCCAGATAAAGCTCTTCGATGACTCAGTATCTTTAGCATGACACATAGGGCTCTTCAAGAAAGGCAGCTACCTCCAGCTACTCAGCAGTCTTTTGTTACATGACCCATAGAAACACTCTATGCTTCAGCCATATTTCCCCAAACACACTACATCCTCCTACACCTTTCACGTTTGGACAGACAACCATTCTGCCTTAGGGACTTTCCTCGTCACATTTGCTTACTGAACTCTGGTGTCTTTCAAGTCTCGGCTCAGAGGCACCTGCTCTGGAAACCATCCTGATATTCTCCATCACAGATCTAGTTACTCCTCTCTGCTGCCACAGCAGCATGTTTACTACCACACTGTCCTGTGGAACAAAAACTGCACGCAATACACTGCATCTGTAATAATAAATATTTATCTGCACAAAGACCATGATTTCCTGTGGGTTGTTATTTAATCATTTTGGTCCTCTGCACTTAGCCTATCACTTGACACGTGGTAACTAATAAATATGTATTTCCCCAAGGTACATTTACTGAATCCTTACGAAGTGTTAGGCCCTGAGGATACATGGTTGACCTAGTCAGAAATCACACATAAATCTTTAAGAAAATTTTAAATTTAATGGGGGACAGAGATAAATAAATTACAGTGCAGTTTAGAAAGTGCTGAGGTAGGCCTGGTGGATGAATAGAGTCTCAATGTAAGAGTGACTCAGGCATACGTATATATTTGAGCCACTGAGAAATACAGCAGTCTACCTTCTGGGCAAGCCCTTATCTTCTTAGTATCATTTTAAGTGTTGCCTTGGAAAAACAAAGTGACATAATTTGGACTTAAAATTTATAAGGAAGGCCTATTATTTTTTTAGAGAAAATTTCATCCTAGAGATATTCATTTTTGAATGGCACTGAATATCCTTGTCCTTCACCTCTCTCAATAACTTCATCCCCTTGGGAATCTGAGGCAAGAGGACCAGAAGTTCAAAGCCAGCCTTAGCAATTCAGCAAGCCCCAAGCAACTTAGTGAGACCCTGTGTCAAATTAAAAAATAAAAAAGGGCTAGGTTCAATCCCAATACCAAAACAAACAAACTTCAGCCCTGCATATCCAACACTAATGGTGTACTTCCACATGAATACTATACTAAATTCTCAAACTCAAAAGGAATTCATTATCTCTTTTCCCAGAAGCACCTCAGCTCTTGTTAAAGTTTCAACAACAATAATAAACCCAAGTTCTACATTTATGTCGCCTCACTCTTTACCCAGAGGCAAAGTCTTGATATTATCTTTGCCCTGTCTCCTTCTTCACATATATATTACATCTGAAAGCTTATCATTCTCCTCCATTAAATACAACTAGCATCTGTCACTTCTATTTTCATAATCACCATCTTAAGAGGCCCTTTGAGTTTAAAAGCCTAAACTACTGCTAACCACTTCTGAACCCACTCTTTGCCTCTTGTCTTTTGCTACTCCTGGGAAGCAGACTGTTCTTCCCAAACCCTCCCCGTGTAACTATGCTACCTTCGCTGCCCAAAGAGTTCTCCCCAATGCCTACAAGAAAAGGCTCAAACTCCCACAATTAATCTGGTTTCAACCTATCTTCCCATTTGAATCCTCCACTAATTATCTATTTAACTTTTACATAGTTCTAACTACTATCAGTATTCTAAGGCCTCTAACTCATTTAATCCTTAAAATATCCAGTAAGGGGCTGGGGAATTGGCTTAAGCGGTAGCGCGCTCACCTAGCATGTGCAGAGCGCTGGGTTCCATCCTCAGCACCACATAAAATAAAGATGTTGTGTCCACCAAAAACTAAAAAATAAATATTAAAAAAAAACTCTCTCTCTCTTTAAAAAAAAAAATCCAGTAAGATGTCTTTTATTGGGATTCTATAGACAAGGAAACGAGGCATGAAGAAATTCAGTAAATGCTGAAGATAACAAAGCAAGAAAGTAGAAAGGGGCCAGAATTTGCACGGAGACAGTCTGGATCCAGGGTCTATGCCCTTGATCAATACAGGTATACTCTGGAGACATTCAGGCTTCCGTTGTAGACTACTGCCATAAAACCAATGTTGAAATAATCAAGTCACACAGAGTTTTTGGTGTCCCAGTGCGTACACAAGGTATGCTTACATTATATTGTAGCACTATGTTTAAAAAATGTACATACCTTAAATAAAAATACTTTGTTAAAAAAATGCGAATGATCATATGACTTGTTAGGAAAATGGACCCATTAAACTTGCTTGACAGAGGGTTGCCACAAATCTTCAATTTATTTTAAGAAATGCAATATGTGCAAAGTACAATAAATCAAAGTGTAATAAAGTAAGCCATGTCTGTACCTTGTTGCTACCTCTCTTATAAAACTCCAACGTATCTATATAACATATTTATATTTTCTCACCTACCTTCTGCTGCTTACATCCTATTCCCCTGAAGTTCCAATATCAAATGAAATGTCTGCCCCAACATAATAAAATTCTCGCAGTCCTCCAAATCCCACCACCTCAGGCATGAAGCCTCTCTAATCATGGCGAGTCTGCTCTCTGCTGAGCTCTGAGAGCACATGTGGCCTGCGGCACCCATCAGACTCCTCCGCTGTCTTTAACTGAAAGCCTCCTGCATCTGCCTAACGCTCCCTCCAGGATGTCTCACAGACCAGGCACCATGTCTTGAAAATCCCATCTGTGTTCCAAGTTCTCAACCAAGATCCTTATATATAACAGAGCTAGATAAGTATCTGATGGCTAAATAAATGACTTCACACCTGATATGGGAAAAAGTATGCTGGGGAGGGAGAGGTGTAATAAGCTGATAGATGTAATAAGCTCAGACACACTGAATTTTAAATTTTCTAAAAGAACGATCATGGCTATCACAACCTATCTGGACCTTAATTTTCTAGTGTCAAATTTCAGGGATTTGATAGGATGATCTCAAATGCTCATTTCAATTCTAAAATTCTAGAACTTAGATTTTAAAAACTTTTATAAATTTGAGGTATTTTTGTGGTCTCTACTTTCACATCTTCTAAAATCTATTTACTGTCCCATTTTTTAAACTTTAATTTTTAGGGGTAACAAATTTCTAAATAACTCAAAAATCTCTTAAAATGTCTAATATAACTTTTAAAAGTCAAATTTCCATATCCTAGAATTTTATTTTTCTAATACAGACAAGAATTCATTAGTCAGGAATAAGATTCATTGCAAATCAATGTTTACGATATTTTCTTAATCCACTGGACAATAAATACTACAAAAGCACATCAAGGAGAAATAAAATATGATTTGACTTTATCAGTTTTAACAGTGAAATAAACAGCTTAAAAGTTAATAGCTAAAGTGGGCACGGTGGTACACACCTGTAATCCCAGCAGCTTGGGAGGCTGAGACAGGAGGATTACAAGTTCAAAGCCAGCATCCGCAATATCGAAACCCTAAGCAAGTCAGTGAGACCCTGTCTCTAAATAAAACACAAAATAGGGTTGGGGTGTGGCTCAGTGGTCAAGTACCCCTGAGTTCAAGCCCCAGTACAAAAAAAGAAAACAGCTAAAGACCTCTATTAAGAAAAAAAAAATTATGAAAGTCAAGGTATGTTAAACTTTTGAAGGTTAAAAAAATGGTTGCAAATTACACTCACCTTTGGTCAGATACTTTTGCCCCTTGTCCCACATATCACTGTCACGCCAGCCTGGAAACTTTATCCTCTTAGGGATGTAACCTAAATGTCAGTTGGTAGGCCCTCCTTTGGGGAAGCCACCCAGAAGTAAAATGGATCTCATGTCAAAATATAGATCCTCTACTGCAAAACTCCTCTCCATTGATGATTTGACATAATAAAAATGATAGTTTTATTAAATAATAAAATGTCCATTTTCTTTACTTCAATTTTATTAACCTCTATGATTCTAGATAAATGGAATAGTAAATCCTCTAATATTCTTGTATAGTTAAGCAATTTGAAAAAAAAAATACCTATAATGTTGCCCTATCATGAAAATCACAGGGTAGATCAAAGAGAGAGGGTGACATATGAAAGAAGCTGGAAACTTCAACTGGCAGACCACAAATTCAGAAGGAATTAAGGACTGACCTCACAACCACCAGAAGCCATATATAGGCATCACTATTTGGCTACCCCAAACATCTGTGCTTGTTTTTAATGTTGTTTTGTTTTACTGTGATTCAAATATATAAACTGATGATAAAACTGGTCCTAAAAAAAGAAACTATGTCTAGGAAACAATAAATTTTAAGCTTTCTAAAATGACACAAGATATTGGCTATGTAACTCAATCATTTGTTTTTAGTTTTACAAATACCATAGCTAAAATTAGATTCTCAACCAATCAGATTATGTATTACTTTATGACACAAACAAGCTTTATTGTAGCAAATGTGTGCTTTTAAAGTATAACATCAGTCCTTAATCATTAAATGTTTCATTAAAATATAAGAGCATAAACATACAATACACTGTAAATACCTACTTAAAACCTTTTGTCTTTTAAATATTTCTAAAAGCTATAGTAAAGAGGAAGTTTTTGGTAATATGTTCCCAAAATAAAATCAGAAATAATCTATAGCAGGATGTTAATAAGACAGCCAAATAGAGCTACCTGTCACTCATCAACTGTATTTCAATTGGAGTGACAAGGGAGTACACTGC
Organism: Spermophilus citellus; assembly: GCF_964194105.1. Classification (NCBI taxonomy): domain Eukaryota; kingdom Metazoa; phylum Chordata; class Mammalia; order Rodentia; family Sciuridae; genus Spermophilus; species Spermophilus citellus. The sequence goes on from NC_138182.1 coordinate 26,802,318, forward strand.
AGCCACGAAAGTGGCGATATCCTACTTTCCTCACACGGAGCATGCAAACCCCAAGACGCACTGTGAAGAAAACTGCCTCTCCTCACCATCTCCCTGGCCAAATGGCCTGGAGCAAAGACAGACCTCTCTTTACCTAAAAAAGGTAAGCTAGAGACTGGCTACGGTTCTCCTGGCCACAGCAGATGACTATGCAGAATAATCCTGCAGCCCCAACAGGCCCTAAAATCTAAAGAATTGCTATGAGTTCAGGTGGCTGAGAATAAACCCACATTATACATTCCCATCTCTGTGACCTGAGCTGCTCTAGCTGGGTTCCATCTTCAAACTGGATCCACTGCTGGAGCTCATCCTGCTCTGGGGGTAGCAGCCATCGTGTATCTTCAGTGTTGATATTCCACTGTCATTCCCCACGATGCTCACACAAGTGACCAAAGACCATGACCTCAGATGCTTAACCATAGGCTGAGCAGAAAGGCTCATAACATGGCTTCCAAAACTATAAGTTGTGTCCCATCCCCTGGAGAACAGTGGACTTGCACAGAGGGGAAACCCTCATATAGCTGGGGGCCCAATACACCCTCAAATCCTGCCTCACAGTCAGCTAGGCACTGGCCCCACCCCTCCAGAGAACCCACGACACAGCCACCACTCTGGGCACCCATGAACATCCAACAGAGTCACAAACACAACCTCGGCCACTGACACAACCACTGACATCACTGACGAGGATTGCAGCTAAAGAAACTGCACAGAAATGACACTACTGTGTCCACTCAGAATCAGCGGACACACCAACCCAACCAGCACCTTTTCACCCACCACGGCGCTCTCCCCCATAGGGAAGGTCAGGTAAACATCCCATAAAATTGGAAAGGGCAACTTTCCAAGGCTCATACATCAATGTAGAAAAGAAAAACAAAAACAAAACTACACACACACCAAAAAAAAAAAAAAAAAAAGTAAAGAAAAATGACACCCCCAAAGAAGTACAATAATTCCCCAGTACTGGAATCAAGGAAAAGGAAACTTGTGAAATGTTTCAAAAGGAAATCAAAATAATAATCTTTTAAAAGTTCATTGAGAAATAAGGGAATATAAACAAGTCAGTCATGATCTGAATAAGAAATTCAACAAAAATATTACATGAGAAGAATCAAACAAAAACCCTGCAACTGAAGAAATCAAGAATGAAATGAAACAACTGAGATCCAATCGACTAGATCAAGCAGAAGAAAGAATTTCTTAACTTGAAGACAGATCTTTTAGATTAACCCACTCAGAATGTAAAAACAACAATTTAAAAAAAGAATAAAAAGAGCAAAGAAAGCTTATGCAAAATTGGGACATTCCTAATAAGCAATCAGATATTGAACTATGGGGTTTCCAGAAGGAAAAGAGATGAAGAAAGCCACAGAAACATATCAAACAGAATAATCATCAAACACTGCCCAAGTCTTGGGGGAGATACTGACCTCAAACCCATAAAGCTCATAGGCTTACCTGGAAGAGGTTCTCTCCAAGGCACATTAAAACCAAGTGCAGAAGTCAAGACAGAGTTCTAATAGTAACAAAAGAAAAAGTGTGATGTGCTAGGAAATCTACAACACTGGACTAATAGCAGTTTCCCAGCAGAAACCTGCAAGCCAGCAGAGTGCTAAGGAAAAACAGCTACCAGTCAAGAATAACATACCCAGCAAAGCTACTCTTTAGAAATCATGGAGAAGTAAAGCTTTTCTCAAAAAAAAGCTGGATTGGTTTTATAAGAAATGCTTAAGGGAGTCCTACATTTGGAAGCAAAAGGGTGATAATTACCATCATGAAAACACATGAAAGCAGAAGACTTTCATAAATACATACACAAAGGAGAAACAGAAAATAGTGAAATCTTATTACTACAGAAAAGTATCAAATCACAAAGGTCAATAAGAGAGGAAGAAACAAAGGATATACAAACAGAAAAAAATTAACAAAATGACAAAAGTAGATCACTACCTATTAACAGTAACTCTGAATGCAAATGAATTAAATTTTCCAGTTAAAAGATATAGCTAGGAGCTGGCGCTGGGGCTCAGCAGTAGAACACTTGTCTCACTATGTGAGGCCCTGGGTTTGATCCTCAGCACCACATAAATAAAATAAAGGTATTGTGTCCAGCTAGAACTCAAAAAAAAAAAAAAAAAAATTAAAAAACAGATATAGACAGACTAGGTTAAAAAAAAAAAAAAAGCAAAACACAACTATATGTTGCCTATAAACAACTTGCTTCACTGATAAAGACACCCAGAGACCAAAAGTGAAGAGATGGAAAAATATATTATATGCACCTGAAAACCAAAAGCAAGCTAGTAGCTACTCATTCCAGATAAAACAAACTCTACATCAAAAATCATAAAAAGGGCAGGGGCTGTGGCTCACTGGTAGAGCGTTCGCCTAGCATGTGTGAGGCCCTGGGTTCGATCCTCAGCACCACATTAAAATACATAAATAAAAGACAGGTATTGTGTCCAACTATAACTAAAAAAAAATACCACAAAAAATCATAAAAAGACAATTGCAGAAGCTTGAGTAAAGTACAGTAAAAGAGGAAGGAAGGATAACAAAGAACCAATCAAATACAAATTAATAGACAAGCAAAAGGAAGTCTAGTAGAGAAAGGAGAATGGGAGGATCACCCACTGAAACTGATCTCCATGATGGACAAGTTTGTCAGAATGAACCCAATACTATGTATATCTACAAAGTTCCAATTAAAAAAAAAAATGACCTTAAAAACAGTGAAAGAAAAAAATACATAAAAAGTGGCAGAGAAGGTTATTACACAGTGGTAAGAGGATTTTATATACACACATAGATATATATATAAATTCGAGGAGACAGATACACATATATAAATAAACAAATATTATGTATATCCACATCCCAACAGAGGATCACTGAAATATAAAAAGCGAATATTACTAAATCTAAAAGGAAATACAAACAGAAAAAAATTACATAAATGACAAGAGAAGATCACTACCTGTCAACAGTAACCTTGACAAGTTAACCTTCACTACAAATACAATAGTTGGGTACTCCATCACCTATATGGATAGATCAATCATCCAGACAGAAAATAAGCAAAGAAACCTGAGTTAAACTATACTATAGACCACATGGAACCAATTTACAGAATATTTCACCTAATGTTTTTCTCATCAGAACATGAAAAAATTTCCAAGATAAACCTTGTTACAAAACAAGTCTCAACAATTTTTTAATAATCAAAATCATTATTATGTATCATTTCTGACCATATAAAATGGAATAAAATTAGAAGTCAACAAAAGGACCTGTGGGAATTGTACAAATACATGGGAATTAAATAACATGTTACTGAATAACCTGAAGAATTAAAACAGAAATTTTAAAATGTCTTAAGACAAATGAAAAAAGAAGCATAAAACACCAAAACCTATGGGAAACAGCAAAAGAAATACTATGAGTGAAATTGAGCAATACATGTCTTCTTCAAAAAAGGAAAAAGATCTCAAATAAACCATTTAATAGTACAACTCAAGGAACTGAAACAGCAAGAGCAAACCATACTCATAACTAATAGAAGGAAGAAAGGAAGTGGAGAGAGGAAAGAAGGAAGGGAGGGAGGTGGAGGGGGGAGGTGAGGGGGAGGAAAGGAGGGAGGTAAAAAAAGGAAAAAAAGAAACAATAAATTGAGACTAAAATAATACAAAAGATCAACAAAAGAAAATTTGGGGTTTTTAAAAAGATAAACAAAATTGACAAACCTTTAACTAGACTAAGAAGAGAGAGGGGAGCGGGGAGGACAGGGAGGAAGAAGAGCCAAGTAAATAAAAAAAATCAGAAATGAAAAAGGATTTATTAAACTGATACCACAGAAATACAAAGATTATTCTGGACTATTACGTACAACTTCATAACAACAAATTGGAAATCCTAGAAGAAATGTGTAACTTCCCAGACACATATAACCTACCAAGACTGCATCATGAAGAAACAGAAACCTAAACAAACCAATAATGAGGAATAAGTGGCAAATAAGTATATGGGAAAATGCTCAACATCACTGATCACCAGGGAAATTCAAGTCAAAACCACAATAAGATGTCACCTTACCCCTATGGCTACTACCAAAAGATAAAAACATAATAAGTGCTGGTAAGGATACGAACAAAAGAGAACTCTCAAATACTGTTGGTGGGAACATAAATCATACAGCAATTATGGAAAACAGAAAAAAAAATTAGAAATAGAACTACCATATAATCTTGCAATCCCAGTACTGAGTGTACATATCCAAAGGAAATAAAATCAGTATGTCAAAAACATATCTGCACTCCCATTCCATTGTTTATTGTAGCACTATTCACAAGAGCCAAGATATGAAATAGCCTAGACTTTCATTTGTGAATTAAGGAATACAATGTTATGTCTGTCGTGGAATAGTATTGTGATGTGTGGCAACAGGAATAATCCTTGAGGACATCGTGTTAAGTAAAGTAAGTGAGGCATAAAAGGACAAATACTACACTTTCTCATTTATATGTGGAACCTAAAAAAAATGGTCTCAATATTAGAGGATGGGAAGGGCATGGGAAAGAAGGGGATGGGAAGAAGGTGGTCAACAAGTAGCCGGATAGGAGGAATAACCTGTAATGTTCTACAGCAAATAGCGTAACTATGGCTGACAACAATTAATTGTATGTTAGCTAAAGAGGATTCTGAATGTTCCAACATAAAGAAATGACAAATATTTGAGATAATGGATATGCCAATTACTCTGATTTTATCATTATACACTGTATACTGTTTGAAATATCACACTGTATTGCATAAACACACACTATTTGTCAATCAAAATAAAGTACATATTAGAAATAAAAGTGATCTATAATAAATATAGTCTTTAAAAGCTTTCAAGCTATGAGAGGCAGTCTAAGCATTATGAGTGTTTCAGACTATTCAGGTAAATTCACAATGTGTCCTCCTCTCTTTCTGGCCCATGAATAAAGAGGATGAAGCATTCAACAAACAAACAGACCTTTCTAGCTAAGCCAGAAGAGCAAAGTAAGAGCAGGCTTTCATTACATTCTACTAATCAAAATAAATGGAAGACTCTGCCTATGGCTAAGTTAAAAAAAAAATATATGGCTGGGGTTGTGGCTCAGCGGTAGAGCGCTCGCCTAGCATGTGCGAGGCCCTGGGTTCGATCCTCAGCACCTCATAAAAATAAAATAAAGAGGTTTAAAAAAAATATTCCAAGCAGGAAGGTAGTTTCCAGAGAGCTTGGGAGAGTTTCTGATATGTAGAATGACACTGTGAACTTAAGGGACTTGGGCCTGGATAGGCTTTAACTCTATGGTAGCAGGTAAGCTAGAAAGAAACAAACTTTCTGATTTTGTCTGAGAATTATACTGAGCCTCGATTAAATGAAAATCAGAAAAATTAATGACTAGTGAGAAACACAACAACTTAAAAAAGGTATTCATTTGATCAAACACTTATTCTGTAAGACTATGTGATATTGCTGTTTAATTTATTTTTTATTTACAGAAATAACATCTTGGAAATTCTTAAAATTGGCCTCTAGCTCAGACTTGAGGGGGAAAAAAACCAAAAGACAATAGCTTCAACCCTCCAAGCCCATGTTTGGCACACAGCCACAGCACCTAATTCAAACCCATGTGTTCTGGATGTCCACAGACCTCCCCTGACATTCACAAACCGTGTGAGACACATAAACATCTCCAGCAATGCTGCCTTTCATTACCATGCAAGCAACATTCTTATACCAAAACTACTTTAATAAATCCTCACCTTCCACGGCCTTCTAATTCCTTTGAAAAAATCAGGCATCCACATTGGAAGAACAACAGCTTCTCTTAGCAATTTCTTTGCTTCTTCGAGATCTGCTATATCATCCCTGTGTAAGAACAACAAAGTTTTATGATGTTTATCCAGGATGCTATGATTTATGGTTGAAACTAATTCTTTTGTATTTTTTACTTATGAAATTATTTTAATATTAAGAACATTGTTCTAATCCTTACTGCATAAAATGATCAGTGAAAACACTACAGTTATTAAGACATGTTATTTAATTAATGAACTTTGTCAGTTAAATCAACATCAAATTAATGTGAAATATCCTTGGTTTTACACACACACACACACACACACACACACACACAACCACTGAGCCACAACCCCAGCCCTTTTTTATATTTTATTTAGAGATAGGGTCTCACTGAGTTGCTTAGGGCCTCACTAAGTGGCTGAGGCTGGCTTTGAACTCACAATCCTCCTGTCTCAACCCCGCTAACCACTGAGATTACAGATGTGCACAAACACATCCGGTTCCTTGGTTATATTCTGACAGAAGGTTCCCATCAATTCTATGTACTCATATTATCAATGAACATAATCAATAGATTAATGGATAAAAAGAAAAGGCTCAACACCAAGTCAATCTATGATCTGTTTTCTCCTCTACTTTAATTCAAGAATTTAAAAGACTCTAACCAATGAATGCTGGGATTCCTGGATACAATGTCTCTCTCAAGGGCTTCCACCAGATCCTTATCATATCCAGCACCATCAAATTTTGGAATTTCACCATCACTTGCACCATCTTGCATATTTTTTCTTCCCTGGGGACAGGTATAAAAAAGTTCTGATCAATAACAGGATCATTTTAATTAACATCATTAAGTTTTCAAAATGTTATAATCACTTTTTTTTTTTAAAGTGGGAGTTGAACCAGGGGCACTCTACCACTGAGCTAAACCCTCAGCTCTATTTTTTGAGACAGGTTCTCACTAAGTTGCCCAGACTGTACTCAAATTTGTGATCCTCCTGTCTCAGCCTCCCGTGTCACTGAGGTAACAGTCATGTGCCAACATAGCCAGCTATTATCATTTTTAAAATATCTTCCGACAATTTAAAATCGTGTTTTCTGATTGTTCAAATGCCTTTCTTCCCTACGTATCAGAATTAGATTAACTGGTCAAATTTATTATAAATATCTTCAAACCTACAATCTTAGGGGGATAATTGCAGATAAAACAAAAATGTTCCTTGCTAGATCCAAACAGACTAGAAAAAGTCTCTCTGAACTGGTAAATGGAGAGGATTTCCACCACTACTACAGAATAATTAGAATATTAATACATGACAAAACAGAAAATTAATTCACTGAGACTACTATGTAGCAGAAAATCCCATATACATTATTAAATATAGCAACCTGCAGGGTAGACATTATTTTTCCTTCTTTTTATAGATAAGAATAAGTAATTTAAGTTTACTAGTAAACATGAAGGTGGAGATTTATTTTTTAAGGTGGAGATTTATTCCAGTCTGTCTGCCTCCCTAAACCCATACCATTCCATCAGATCATCTCATGTCTAAGATGAATTAAAGAGGGCAGAACTATTAGATTCTCCAAAGAATCTGAGAAAGAGGCTGCAGACGAGGAATAGTCAGGACTGGGCAACTGCATCTTACTGAGCCTGTTCCTTTAACCATAAGTAACCCCTCATGATTCAGGGTTTCTTCCAGTGGGTTTTTGAGGCACATCATAAAGTCACTGTAATGACAATGATAAAATGACCACTTCAAATCATATTTCTAAGATCATTAAAGCAATATGCTTTTACCCCAAATTCTTCATTTAATGACATGGTGGCTTTATTTTAAAAGTATATACTAGGGTTTCTAGCTATGGAATATTGCCAAAATTCACTCAGCTTTGAAGACACTTACATAAAACACTAATTTGCCAGAGATAGTTCAACTAGGGAACTACTTTGACAGGCAGAGCCAAATACCATGCCCATAGCATCAGCCCCAAGTTACCACCTAAAATAAAAATGAAGGGTGGAAATGGTTAAAGTGAGTCAACCTCCTGAAAAAAGACAACAGAACAGGGTGACCTTCTCTGATCCTATTCTTCTGAGATAAACAAAAGGAACAATAAGTGCTGAGAAGGGACTAAATAGCTCCCTTTTGTAGATCCTCCTGTTATTTTAGCCACCAGGTAAAGACCAAACAGTATTCTAGGGAGCTGACCCCCAAGGGCAATATGGCAGCAGTATTAAATTAAATTTTCAAGAAAGAGCCTCACATTTCAATGACATATCAATACTGACACTATCCAAAGAAGGAAATTGCTGGCACAATGGCATACGCCTATAATCCCAGTGGCTCTGGAGGCTGAGGTAAGAGGATCGCAAGTTCATAGTCAGCCTCAGCAATTTAGGAAGGCACTAAGCAACTCGGTGAGACCCTGTCTCTAAATAAAATACAAAATAGGGCTGGGGATGTGGCTCAGTGGTTGAGTGCCCCTGAGTTCAATCCCTGGTACCCCCCAAAAAGAGAAGTAAATTTATGGCACCTCTACCAAACAAACATAATATAAGTTCAGCACAGAGTCACATTTTATATTACGATCAGGCCAATGCTACAAAGTTATTTAAACAAATCAATGGAACACTCTACGATTATTTTTAAATTATTCTAGAAATAAAATAACCAAGGAATACAAGAGAAATTTATACAACTATAGCTTAACAAGCCTTCACAGGGCATTGTTGCTAGTCTTGCTTTGCATCTTAAAAAATACTGACAAACAAATTATAGCCAGGGAAGGATGTCCAGGGTGACAAAGGTTTAAAAAATATGCCACAAGGAAAAGATAAGAACATTAGGGACATCTAAGCTGCAGAAGAAAATGCTAATCCAGCAACACAACCAACTACAACTACCCTGCTTCATCTTACTCCAAAGAAAAGAACCAGGACCCATATCAAGTAACAAAGAAGCAGATTTCAGATCAACAAAAGAAAGAATTTTTCTAACAATGGTCCTGTCCAACAAAGAAGTCAAATCTCTTGTTAGGCAGTGAGTTGCCTGACATGATTACTGGCTAATCAGTAATAAAACCACTGGCCTGAAGTCATGAGGATGTCTAAGCTGAATAAGAGCTGACCTTTGATTCTTTCTGTAAAGCCACAGTCTCTCCTTGCCCAGTGTTGCCTGGACTCACTGGCCCAAGGCAAGTGCAAGATTCCTTGCACATCTAATTATTTCTTTTTTTAAAAAAGTAACTTCATAAGGGAGAGAGAAGGGAAATTGCATGGAAATGAAAGGAGACCCTCATTGTTATACAGAATTACATATAAGAGGAAGTGAGGGGAAAGGGAAAAAAAAAAAGGGAGAGAAATGAATTACAGTAGATGGGGTAGAGAGAGAAGATGGGAGGGGAGGGGAGGGGGGATAGTAGAGGATAGGAAAGGCAGCAGAATACAACAGACACTAGTATGGCAGTATGTAAAAACGTGGATGTGTAACCAATGTGATTCTGCAATCTGTATATGGGGTAAAAATAGGAATTCATAACCCACTTGAATCAAATGTATGAAATATGATATGTCAAGAGTTTTGTAATGTTTTGAAAAACTAACAAAAAAAAAGAAATGCAAAAAAAAAAGTAACTTCGTGTTCTCTTTCATATCTGTTCAGCATGTCAGACTGATAGCTTAAAGTCATACACTACTTACTGGGTGGCAGGCACTATTGTAACTTCTTGACATATACTAACTAACTTGTTTTTCCTAAAAGTCCCATAGGGTAGATACTTTTATTATTTTTACTTTACAGATGAGAAAACTGAGGAATAGAGAGGATAAGTAAATGGTCCAAAGACACACAGGTAGAACCTAGGTGATTCAGCTCCAGAATTGGTGAATTTTGTTCACTCTGGCATCCTGCAGCACACACCTGGGCTACTCCTACCCTGATGTGAGCAGCAAACCCAGGAAAAGTTGGACAGGGTCGCTAAACTGCATTCTCCCCTAAGATTATTTTGCAAAGTAAAATAGGTTGATATATCAAAACAGTGCTTTATAATTCTGGTGTCATGTACTGCACTGGAAAACTAATATAAAACACATTTAGGTTGAAATAATAGATCCAGAGGATTCTACATACTTACCAATATATCTGGTTTTTTTTCAACAATATTTATGAGTATTCACTATGTGCCAGACACAGGGAATATATCAATGAACAAATACATAGAAACCCTGCCATCATGAAGCACACATGCAAGTTAGAGGACACAGTATGTAAAAAAAAGCAAAATAAAACATTTAGGGGCAGAATTAGCAAGTATAAATGCCTCAAGGTGGAAGTAGGCTTGGCCAGTTCCAAGAACAACAAGGAAACTAACAAAAAGGAGAAAGAGGAGGGGGAAAGTGGGTCAGAGGTAATGGATGCCGGTCCATGTAGGGCCTTATAGCCCATTATATGGACTTCGGCTTTTAGTCTAAGACAGAAAATCAATGGAAGTTTTTGTACCGAAGAGGAACATAATCTGACCTCTGTTTAAAAGGAATTCCCTGGCTGCTATATTATAAATAGACCAAAGTAAGGGGTTGTCTTGTGCTCTATTCTACCATTTCTGTAGTACACTGACAAGCTAGCATGAGTGAACCATCCTAAGAAAGGAGAAAACATTTAAATATGGCTACTAAGAGCCACATTTAATCTTACTATATATGAAATACCACACTGAAACAGAGCTCATGAACTCCTAGTATAATAGCCCTGAACAGTGGGATTCAATGGGTAAGTGGGATTGAAAGTGGGAGTCAATGAGCAAGGTTTGAACACAGCAAAACCATTCAGTCTATGAAAATATGTTGAGTAGTCTTTTGAACGAGGGGTTAAAAGATTTGAATATGAACCTTCCTGTGACCCAGGAGCTCATCCCCTCTCTCAAAGACTAAGCTGATGTTCATACTGGAAAAGAAAACCAAGTGTGGGTTTTTGTAAAAAAGCACCAACTTCCACAAATAAGGTTGGAATTACAGATCATAAGTTCAATCAAAGAGTTTAGATTTTAAAAAAAAAAAAAAAAAACTAGCCGGGCAGAGCGGCACACACCTGTAGTCTCCGAGGCTTAGGAGGCTGAGGAAGGAAGATTGCAAGTTCAAAGCCAGCCTCATCAAAAGCAAGGTGCTAAGCAACTCAGTGAGACCCTGTCTCTAAATAAAACACAAAACAGGGCTGTGGATGTGGCTCAGTGGTCGAGTGCCCCTGAATTCAGTCCCTGGTACAAAAAACAAAACAAAACAAAAAAAACTACTTTATTATAACATAATAATGTTATAATTATAATTTATAATGTTATAAATTAGCTGCCATAATATTTTAAAAAATTTGTGCTGTGATTTACTACCCAAAGGCCAGAATATTTCTTAGGACCAAGTCACTGAAAATACAAATAGTTAATAAGCATACGAAAGGGTTTTCAATCTCATAAGTTGTAAGGCAAATGCGCAATACACAGTAAACATGCTGGTAAAATCACAAGTAATACGATTACACCTAAAAAAGACTGGCAACATTAAATGCTGGCAAGCATGTGAAGCATCATTCTCCATAGGTAAGAATGGAAACTAGATCACTACTTTGCCAAAGTACTTGGTATTATATACTAAAGTTTAATTCATAGAAATCCTATAACCCAACAATTCCACTCCTAGAGATATATATACTCTCCAGAAACACACACACACACACACACACACACACACACACACACACACCTCAAAGGAGATGAATATAATGATCTCAGGTAGCATTATTCATAACAGTTCCAAACTAAAAGCAATTCAAATATCCATTGACAAGAAATAGTTTTAATTGGGCTGGGGCTGGGGCTCAGCGGTAGGGCACTCGCCTAGCACATGCAAGGCCCTGGGTTCGATCCTCAGCACCACATAAAAATAAATAAATGAAATAAAGGTACTGTGTCCAAGTACAACTAAAAAAGGAAATAGATTTAATTACACATATACTGTATAACAATGAAAATAAATTAGTGTATTTGCAACAGCATGGAAGACTCTCACAAATATATTTAGAAAAAAAAAAAAAGCCAGATTCAAAAGAATGTTTAACTGTACATAAAGTTTCAAATGAGGCATAGATAATCTATAGCACTAGAAAGCAGAAGAGTGGTTGCCTCTGGGAAAGAAAAAAATGGCAGAAATTAGAAGAGATCATGAACATAACTTCTGAGGGACCAAATGTTCTACTTCTTGACCCTGAGGGTTACACCTATTATAGGACAGTTACAAGTTACATAACAATGCTATGCTGGAACTGTTTCTTTTTGACTTGTGAGAGTCAATAATTAAATTTTCAGGAATTTTGTGAGCCAGCTATGAAACACTGCCATTATTAAAAAGTAAATTACACAAATTTAGAATGTATTATGTTTTTAGAAAAAATAATACTCAAAATTCCTTTCTTCTAATGACCTTAGCGTTATCTATTCTCAGGAGGTTATTCAAACCTACAGTATCTGTATGGTGGAAATCCTGTATGGTAGAAGGCTACCCATTCTCACCTAGAATCATTTCACAGTGGCATCATGTGGAAATCTGTCACAGTGGACATATGCTACAAAAAGAGCTGATTTGTTCTGTTGATTGTCTAGACTTTAGAAGAGAAAATTTTTAATAATGCAATTAAACTAAAAGTGTGTCATTTCAATTGTTGTTACATTATAAATAGCACACAAAAAAATTTTTCCATATGTGTAAATTATCCAAATTATCAAAGCTGCTCAAGTCACTGATGAACAAGTGAATTCCAGCATATTTTTATTGTTTAATTACCATCTTACTAATAAAAACACATTATCCACCAACATTCATTTCAGCAGTACATTTCCCCATCAAATGCAAATGCAGGTCAGGTACAGAAATGAAAACTGGGCCAAATCAGCAAAAGCATTCTGTGAGAGTCCACTGGCTCTATGAAATTTACAATAAAAATATAAGGTAGTTTACTGTTTATAAATTATGTGCTACACAACTTTTCTATCAGATTTATAACAAACTCGCGTGTGAATGTGTACTTGTGCACGAGAGTCCTCAAGGACAAGTAAATTTGCTACTACACTAAAAATTCAAATACACAAAGAACCTTGGGCAAGATATGTAATTTCTCTTATCCTCACTTTTTTATATCAATAAAGAGTACAGCAGCAGCTTTCAAAGTTCTGACCATGACTTAACACAATAAATGCACTTTAGATCATAAGCTAGAATGCAAAAATATGTTGATACAACTAAATTTTTATATATTTACATAACTAAATTTTTTCTAATACTGTCTTTATTATGGGCAATAAACTGAATTTTCTAGTTCATTTATTTATTTATTTATTTATTTATGCTGATTTTAAAATGAAGCTGACCAAGGTGGGGTATAGGGATAGAGACTATAAGGGATGCTTCCAATATTCACTTTCAAATTACCTCTCAATGAAATAGGATATTTATCAATTTTACCTAACAGCTTCAAACCCTATCATAGAATTCAGTTAGTTTCAGGAACTGCAGTATTCTAATGAATATTTGAGGGTTATGATAATCAGAATCAAATACACCTTTCAAATTCTAAGGAAGTTTCCATGAGTTTGTTTAGTTCCTTTTATTTTTAGTGACTCAGAAAATCCTTTATTTCTGAACAAGTGGAAGGTTTCTCTCTCTTTTTTTAATAAATGGCTTACTTTACAGTGACATTCTGAGTACCTAAATGTCAATTTAAAAAAAAGCTAATATTTAGAAAATTATTTGAAAACATCATAAATGAAAGACTATCTTATAACCTCCAGACAAAAAGGTACTGGATATTCAAATGCTGCTTGGTTGTTTTGTTCTCGGCTTCAGCATCATTAACACATTTAAAAATCAACATTTACTTATTCTAGATTATTTTTTTCAAATCTAATTCAGATTTTAACAATCTAGTTTGGTATGTAAGAATACTACATAATATGGGAGGGGGGGAATACAAAGATATGCGACTTTACAAATTCCATTCTTCTAGGCTTCATTTTTCACTCCTGGCAAGTTACTTTAGCGCTATATACCACAGTTTTCTCATCTGTAAAATAGCAATAATAAGATACCTACTTCTTGAAACTGTTGCATGAATTATTATGTAATCACTCTGAATGGTGCCTAGCAATAGAAGAATCCAATAAACCATGGCCACAGTTCTTCTCTTATACTACATGAAATTAAAGACAAAGTTCATTATCTTGTTCTAAAAGTTTACCTAAAAGCTAATATCAGAGTAAGGGTTGGACTTCAATCCCTACTTTTATTCTCTAAAATGCAAACTAAGGTTAGCTGAACAAAAATGAGAAACAAAGAAAGAAACAAAGATGATACTTAACATACATATTTTCAAGATCCATTTGTGTGGCTTTTAATAATGGGGGGAAACCAGCTCAATTTCTTAGCACGAAATAATTTATTGGTATCATCATTAATTCCAAAAAGGACCTGAGATGGATTCACCTACTGTTTATGAAAATTTATTTCAACAAAACACAAACAGCCAAAAAATATAATCCATTTTCAGTATCTTCATAAGGTAGAGAGGTAAATATGTCTTCAACTCTCTTTTGAGTAGAAATACCCAGAAAACACCAGTTTTATTCTGTCAGTCTCAACATTCCTAATGCCTAGGAAGCTGGTCTATTTTGAGTCCAATGGAAGTTTTCTCATTAAAGAAAACAAGTCTTATTGCACTTTACAATTTCGGCTAAATAATTTTTTTTTTATTTTTAGCAGTAGTAAATCATATCCCTCATTTCATTCTGTGAATCTACTTTCTTATAAGTCTTTCTCCTACAACTATGTTTTCATTTATTATTCATTTTCATTCCAAATATTTGTTAAAATACTGTTTTTAAAGTGTCCAAACGATTTGAAATACTGCTACAAAGTATCTATTTTACTAAATACTTGTATGGTGTCCATGTTTGCTCTCTCAGGTTTTTTACATTGCAGCATGGCCTTCAAAATATAAAGATCACTCAGGTTTTGAATCAGACTCTTCTTTTAACTCTTTCACATTAAAACCATGGACCCTGAAAAGCCAATAAAAACCGTAATACCACCAAAGTCATGTGTTTCAAGTGGAGTGAATTACAAAGAGACAGTCTTGCCTTGTCATCTCTCCCTCTTGCTCTACAATCCTTGTCCCTACTTGTAGGTTTTTCACTCTTTGATATGGGATGTGCTCGGCCTACAGGTCCCCGGGCTCCTACTCCTGCCATTTCTTTCCTCAGAGGTCTTACTTCTCGATTGGGACGCCTGATTTGAGGTGGAGCTCTGACAAAAAAAAAAAAAAAAGTAAAAAATAAAAATTAATCAAGGACAAAAGTATTTTAATACTACCTTAGTAAATAAAACTGTTAAATCAAGAAAGCCCAAAATCTCGTATTTCCAACTCATGACCATGACTACTAGGCTGGTTTTCAATTTTTATTTTTTAAAGCACATTGTTTGATAGAATTATTACATACATATAAATGATACATAAGGTAGCACTTTGCCAAAAGTAGCTATTAATCACCAATAGAGGGCAACACAGACTACCCCCTGTAATAAATAATAGCATAATGGAAGACCAATTACTTTACTCATTGCTATCCTAAACCAATAATACGTAACTTTTTTAAAAGCATTAAAAGCTATTCTTTAAGAATTCAAAATAACTATTTGCATAGTTTACAAATTTTTTTTTAACAACCAAGATGTTTTTCTCTGCTTCTGTACTGAAAAATTCAACATTTCACTCATCAAATTACAAATGACAGGACTTAACAATGAAATTTTCTTATAAACAAAGTAATCTCTTTGTAAAAATATTATTCATGCTTTAAAGTGTCCAAAATCACAGGATCATTTAAGATATACTGCCTCCAAATGTGATTAAGAATCATGATAAACACATGTGTGTGCACACAGAATAGCATATTTTGTTTCTTACAATGTGAAACTTGTCTCCTTCACACAGTAAAGATCTGAGGTTTCTCAGCCAGTATTTAGTAATCTCTGTATCTTGGGTGAGGGACCTTTATCATTTTGTGTCTAATCTTAGTTCTTCTTCCTTGACTAGTCTCTTCAGTACTCCTTCCTTGTTTCTCTTGATGGCTGTGCTCATATAGCACTTCAGATCCCTTCTAGGTGTTGCTTATTTGTCCCTGTACCATACCTATTATTCCTTTCTCACCCTCATGTTTTTAATTCACCTAACTCATCAGTGAGTTTAATTCCTAGTGTCAGTAAAGTTGACGTAGTATATAACTGTACAAATCCAACAAGATAGAAAAATGGATGAAAAGTTGCAAAGGTGGTAAACTTAGTGCAAAACATTTTGGTTCAAAAAAGTTAAAAAAGGGCCAATGTGTTGCCAATCTAAATATAGTATATTCAGACTGTTGGAATTATACTACAACCTGAAACTGCAAAGGTAAAAATGGATGGTGAAAAACGGTGTCTCCCTTATAGATACAATTAGGTTACCATAACCTGACATCTTACTCCCTGGGGTTCAGTCCAGTTAAATATTTATTGAACGCCCATTAGGTAGAAAACAGCCTATAAGAAATGAAAATAAATAAGCAATCTTGTAAAAAAAAAAAAATCACTGGAAAGGAACTAGAAAATAATGCATACTAAAATGGATATAAGGCACTTTGAAACTTAAAGTAGATTACATCATTGGTTCTTAGGACATTATTAAAAGTCTTTTCAGCATTCTGTCAATAAAATAAAAATGCAATTAGACTTGATAAAGAATTCAAGACTAATAATGATAAACTGCTCTATTTCCAGTACTTCAATGCAACCACTGGGGTTTTTTGGTTTTGTTTTTTTTTTTTTTTTTTTTTTTTGGTTGTTTGTTTTTAACCTATTTTTTTTTTCTATTGTGAAGAGGTAGAAAGTAGGAGTACAACTTTGCTTTTATTTATATATGTGTGTGCATAACATCTTTCCTGAATCATATTCATGAGTACAACCAAAGTCAGTATTATGAGACCAACAATCTCACCAACCAGGACACATGTCAAGTTTGCCCTTTTGTTAGCAGCTATGCCTACTATTTAAACATCTGTCACTGTTTGTGGTCCTGCTTTGTAGACTCAACAGCCAGCCAGCCAAAAGCCTCTCTGCTCACCAACAGCAAGGCCAGCCCTTACAGCCACACAGCACAATGCTCTGCAGCTGCTGGGTCTGCCTGTTAGGCCTCACTGCTTAGGGTCAATCTTGAGACAGTCCTTCCACCTTAGCTTATGCTTTCCCCCCTGCAACTTGTTATTTAATAGTCATGTAGGAGCTCTACCACAGGCCATTTTGTGTACACATCTAGCTCAGGAAGGCTATGTAGTAGAATTATTTCAAATTATTTCAGAGCTGGCACATAGGCTGCCAAGTATTTGCTATTGCTGACCTTGTCCTGCCACTCAATATTCTGATGGGCTCATAAATGGTCTGAATGAATCTGCTCAAGTAGCCAGATGTTCCATTTGTGTCAAGTCCCATGTCTCACAGGAAGTGTGCCTGTGCTTTGGAAGTCTTCAGTTCCATCTCACTGCAGTTTGATATTACATTTGTAACAGACTCTGACAACTTCCCAAAGGACATCCTTGATTCTGTTCTGTACTTCTTTGTCCATTAGCGCATCACTGCACAATGTCATGCTTCACTTTAAGGACTCAGTGACAGCTTCCAGGCTGTGTAAACAATAAAACTCTCAAGGCTTCTTTTGCTAAGTATCTCTTTAGAAAGACACTTTATTAGGGTTACACAGCATCACTGACCTCTGTCCTAATGGTCAAAAAGACTGACACTATAATAGCCTACAGCATTTCAAATACAGAGAATAACTGATCTAATAACTATTTAGATCTATAGATGAAGACAAAAATGTCCACTCTGTGCTCACTCCTCCTACTTGTGATCTCCCTATAGGAATAAGAAATATACCATATTCTCTCTTGTGCGCATGTGCCTGATTTCCTCTGAAATACAGTATTTCCTTTTTCTCATCAATGTTATACATGTTTTTATCAATACTGCTTGTAATAAACACCTGAAAATAATCCAAATATCCATTATCAGAATAGGTAAATTACATATTCATAATAGGTCACACTAGACAAGTAAACGTAATTATAGCTACTCATATGACAGATGAATCTCACAACCATAATGTTGAGCAAAAAAACAAGTTCAAAGCACACAGACAATAAGAGTCCAAGCAAAATAAGATACGGCTTGGTGATATCAACATACGTAGTCAAAATATAAAGTGAGGTTAAGGGAAAGATAAGACTCTAAATTCAGAACAGTAGTTGATATCCCTCTCTGAAATAGAGGGAAGGGAACAGGATGTGGAGAAGCACACATGACTTCAAAGGTCATACCGTAAAGTTCTTTACCTTAAATTTAATGGTAGGTACGTCATAATGTATTACCTTGTGATTCTTTTTTTTTTTTTTTAAGAGAGAGTGAGAGAGGGAGAGAAAGAGAGAGAATTCCAATATTTATTTTTTAGTTATTGGCGGACACAACATCCTTGTTTGTATGTGGTGCCGAGAATCGAACCCGGGCCGCACGCATGCCAGGCGAGCGCGCTACTGCTTGAGCCACATCCCCAGCCCCCCTTGTGATTCTTTATATCTTACATAATTCTGATTTTTCTACTCAGAAGTTAATAAAATGTTAAATATGAATTATAACACTAGTTAAATATTTGAGTACCTAAGAAATGAAACTGTAGGGTTGCTATAAGTTTTAGTATACGCAGGCAAATAAGGGCTCAGATTATACATCTAAAAAACTAAACCTCCTGGATCTGAACCTGGCAAATCTCCATAAAATATCAGGCAACAGAAATAGGATTGTCTGATGGTAGACATTCCATGAAGTCTAAGGAAGAGAGACCTCTTCCAAGGGGCCTTGCATCCCATACCATGCTAAGAAATAGGGTCTGCTCTACTGTTACAACTTTCTCCAAGACACAAAGGTTCCTTCCTTCTTAGAGCTACTGAGCATTCCACTTCCCCTTTCTGTTTGGTGATGATTTTAAACTCCTTGGTTACATCTATTTGTCCATCATTGTTAGAATCCTGGCATTTGAGTAAATAATTTGGAACAGGAGGATTTTTGTCCAAGAACTTTAATTCACATTACTTAAAACTAACTTTTAGAAAAGAAGAACAATCTTACTTTGCTATTACGTTAATCTATGTAACTTTGGAATTAAATAAAAAGGAAAACACAACTCTTCCCATAGGTAATACAAAGATAAGAAACAAATTTGTAGTACTTATTATATTCCTGAATATGATTAATTTGCTTGAGATGATGAGGGAAGAGTTAACCTAATGCAGCCTTTTATGTAGTGTAGCAGGGTGCTTTGCATTTGGCAAGAGTTCAAATATTTGTTGAAAGAATTAATAAATAATGTTCTAAACAGACTTCAGCATGATATTGTTTTTAATTTTCCGATAGCAAATAGTTAAACATTTCTTAAATGCTTTTTAGAACCAGGATTTATCACTAAATATTGAATTTGGTGAAGTCACTTGATTTGCAAAGAAGGCACCACTGCAGTTCAGTAGGGAAAGGTGGGTTTTGTCAGTAAATGCTTCTGGGTTAATTAAAATACCCATTTTTGGGGAAAATCTTCCTACAACCTCCTCCATCTTACACCTTATAAGAAACATTAACTTGATAAAAAGATCAGTACTTAAAATATAGGAAATAATAAAATAAAGTCCTAGAATAAAACATGGGAGGGTATCATCATAATTTTGGGGTAGGCAAAGATTTATTAAAAGAATTAAGATAAAATATTGATAAGGTAGACTTAAGTAATTATTGAAAGATACCATGAAAACGTGTCAAAAAGTGAACCACATACTGAGGAAGGTAATTGTAATACACAAGTGATTGTCTTAACAATAATCGGTAAATCAGTAAAAAAGAATATGATTTTGAAAGCATGGACAAAAGACTGGAACAGCCATTTTACAAAATAAAATATATATACAAGGCTGAAAACAGATGAAAAGATGCTTAATATCCGTAGTCCTTTCAGAAAGGCAGCTCACGATGAGATGCCACTACATCCCTACCCAAATGAGTAAAATGGGAAAACTGGCAGTATTACCACTTTGGAAGACTCTATTTAATAAAACTAATCTTTAATATACTTATGACTCAGCAGCTTCACTGCTTAGTGTATACCTTGAAGAATTAAGTCTTCATTATATGGACACAATGCTCATATTCATAGCAGCCTTAATTATAACTGAAAAAAAAATCCTCAATGGAATAGATAAACTAGTAGATTTATGTGGTAGAATACTACACAGCAAAGAACGCAACAACATGGATGGAATTTTCAGGTAATGCTGAAAGAAAGTAAGCAGACACAGAAAATGTACTGTAGGATTCCATTTATATGAAACTGAAGAATAGGCAAAGATGAAACTGAATCCAGAAAAAGTAAAGTGCAAGGAATGGAAAAGAAAACAATTGGTAAAAATGTGGATATATCTAAATAAGCATTTTATTCACTCATTCTTTCAACAAATAGTTACTGAATGCCTACACTGTGCCAGACACTGTTCTTGGTGCTGGGGATAGAGCAGTGGGCAAATCTAAGGCCCCAACTTTTTATGTCTTTCAATCAATAAACACATACAATTTACTATCAGATAGCAGTAAGTGCTATGCAGAAATATAATGCAGAATAAGGAACAGAGGAGTGACGAGTGAAAGGGTAAATATTTTAAACAGAGTGGTCAAGATAAGACTCTGGGTGAAATGTGAACAATCGCATAGGATGGGAGTGTGTAATGAAACCTGCAAACCTTTTCTGACACATCCTATGTGCCAGGCTGTTCTTTATACTTCACTTGCATTAAATCATTTAATTCTCACATTAACCCTGTGAGGTAACTGTCATAACTGATCCCAATTGACAGAGCAGGAAAATGAGGAAGAGGCTGAAAGGCTCATCCTCACGGACACTAAGTGGCAGAGCTAGAATGACAACCCTTATAGCTGGTTAATTATCAGGATCTGTGCAAAGGAAACAGCTTTCCTAGAACATGAGCTCCTGCAGGCAAAGCCCTTCTTCCCACCTGTCTCTACATCCATGATGCCCCCATATAAGAAATGCCACAGGTATTAGGCTGAACTGGACACAGAAAGAATTAAAAAAGAAGGAATTACAGAGGTCACATTCAGAAAAGGGGAAAGCAAATAATGTAATGCCACAGAAACCAAGAAGGAGAAGAGATGGTAAACATTAAATGTTACAAAGGTGAAAAGGAGTTACGTTCTAAGAAAAGGCATTCCATTATTGAATTAGGAAGTTATTCAATATCTTCAAGAGTCAGTCCCTGTGCTGCAATAACTGAAGATCCACGATTTCTAGTAACTAAGGGGGAAAGGAAATAGATGTAGACTCTACAGTGTATAGCAATTTGCCAAAGGAACAAAAGGGGAAATGACAGTGGCTAAAGTGCAGCAAGGCAAAGATTTTTCCAAGAACAATGTAAAAATAATGTGTTATGGCTTCATTCTGACTTACCACTATCTTGTTCCCACTCCTTAGTTTATCTCTAATGATTACAATTTCTATCTTTCAGTTGCCTTTTCTGTAACATAAAAAAGATAGAAATACCAAGTTTTTAGGTACTCGTTGTAATAAATACTTAGAATTCCAAAACAAAAATTTCAAATGAGTGACTACTGAGTTCTATAACGTAAGAAAAATGCTCCCTAGAGTGTACTTACATAAAAGAAATACTTTAAAAATAAAATTAAAAGGCCAAATTGAATGTCCTTTCACCCTAGGACACTTCCAATTACAATTCAGACCCTGTTCCCTCTGTGCTCACCCTCAGATGGTCTTGTTTGCTTTTGCCTTCCTCAGTGAAATGATCACAAAAGAACTTGCACAAGCTGTCACCTCCATATCTGCCCACCGCTCTGCACCAACTGCCTGCCCTGCTGTGACTGAGCCAGCTGCTCTCGCGCTCCCTCTACATGTGCACTAGATCCACCTCGTCTACTCAAAGACTGCTTCTGAAGTTGTGCATTTTGCCCACGTATCTTCTATTTTCCCCTCTGTACCACAGCATATAAAAATTCTGTTATTCCTCTCCTCTCTAAATAATAAAACTTGACTCCTATCTTCCCCAACTACCACTCAATTTCTTTCTCTCTTCAGCAAGACTCACTAAAAGAATTTGTCTTCAGTTCCTCTCTTCCCACTCTCTAGACACCTCTGTTATTTTCTACCACTCTACCAAACTATGCTCTGAAGATGATCACCAGTGAGCTCCTGCTGCTAAATCCAATCCAATCTCTGTCCTTATCCTATTTGACCTACATGCAGCATTTGATAAAGTAACCTGAGACTTTAAACATTTAGTTTCTTCTAAAACATACGGTGTTAACAATATTGCCTATTGTACAGGGTGGTTGTGAAAATTAAATAAGAAATAAGCCATGAAAGAGTTTATTAGCAGAATAAGAACGATTAATGTTAATTATTACTCTGGTTAGACAACCCTGTTACCTATATTCTACTCAAGTCAAAAACAGAGTCCATCCCATAATTTAGAATCAGAATTTTAGAAAATAATGACTCCAGAATGTTAAGAAAATTATTATAACTTCAACCTACGAACAGTATTAGACAAATAACCTAATCCATCACATAAAGATTGACGTTAGGGCTGGGGATGTGGCTCAGCGGTAGAGCACTTGCCTAGCGTGTGCAAAACCCTGGGTTCGATCCTCAGCACCACATAAAAATAAAGGTATTGTATCCAACTACAACTAAAAAAAAAAAAAGATTGACCTTAAAATTTCTACCTCAGCCTTAGTTGCTGTCGATTCCTAAATACTACTAATCCCAATCTCTCTCAAAGACTGGTTCTCATTTCTAATTCCTATTCAACAGCTTGGTCTAAATTTAATTATCTGTTCCAATTTTTCTCCACTTCGTTATATCTTATTAATGACCAAATCCAGTCCATTCTACCTCAGCAATGGCTCTCAGCCATCTACAAGATGAAATGCTAAAAAGGGCAGAAACCATGTCTTTCTTCCTCCCACTATATGTGGACAGTATCTCCTGGAACAGTACTTATAAGACATCAAGCTTTCTAAGATGCTTATTTTCTCTTATCAGTTTCTCAAGGTCAAGGGCTATAGGCTTTTTATTTGCTGCACCTTCAGGGCCAAAGACAATGTCTAGCATATGGTGATATTTATGAAATACATGTTGGATAGGTCAATGATACAGTATTTTTCTTCCTAAGACTTCAAAAGAGTTTTACAAAGCAATCTCATTATGATATACACTTTACCAAGGGAAAAACAGTTCACAGAAAAGTGAACTTGCAGGATGCCTCCAATAATTAAATTGATACAAAGACTTGCTCTCCAATCTTCTAATCCCAGGAAAATAACTAAGTCTGAACCTAGGTAAAATACTTGTACAGATGAGATGGTAGTGTGCTCTCTACCAGTACCTGACTTTGGGCTTAACTGATCTTTTCACTGCAGACTGGGTTTTTAAATGCCACAAGATACTTAATCTAGTTGGGTACCCAAAGAAACATAAGACAACAACTTTAATACCAAGTCAGTAAGAACTGCCTCTTTGCTAAAATTCTCTAGAATAGCACGGATTTGTTTAAAAAGAAAGAAAACAAATCAATCTTCTCATATGTATGTACACAGAAACATATCATACTATAACTTCCCTGGGACTGATGATACAACATCAGAAGTCTAATTGACTTTTAGTCAAGTGATACAAAATAAGCCAAATGATTAATTTCAGCTTGTACACTATTCTCACTCCCACCTCTCCCAAAATATATACATTTTTTTAAAAAATTACCACATGGAAAAGTAAATTGTAACAGCCCTTATGGAGAATTCTATGAGGGCTCCTCAAAACATTAAAAATAAAACTACCATTGGGGCTGGGGATGTGGCTCAAGTGGTAGCGCGGTTGCCTGGCATGCGTGAGGCCCGGGTTCGATCCTCAGCACCACATACAAACAAAGATGCTGTGTCCGCTGAAAACTAAAAAATAAATATTAAAATTCTCTCTCATCTCTCTTAAAAAAAAAAATAAATAAATAAAACTACCATATAGCAATCCCATTTCTGAATATACCTTCAAAGAAACAATCTAAATATCTGTCAACAGGTGAATGAAATAGCATTCAGTTTTTAAAAATAAGGAAATCCTGATATTTGCAATAACATGGATGAATCTGGAGGACATGCTAAGGAAAAACTAAATAAGCTACAGAAAGACAAATCCTACTTGATTACTTATACATGGACTCTAAAATAGTCAAAACTCATAGAAACAGTGGAATGGTGGTTACCAGAAGCTGTAGGGAAAGGGAAATTTTGTGAGGCTATAACAGAATACCTGAGTTTGGATAATTCATAAAGAACAGATTTATTTCTTATAGTTCTGAAAGCTGGGAAGTCTAAGATTAAGGGGCTCACATGTGACAAGGGCCTCCCTGCTTCATCATTTCATGGATGGAAAGTAAAAGGGCAAGACAGCACTAGAGAACAAGAGGGGCCTTCTACAACAAGCCCATTCCCAGGATAACAACATTTATTAGGCCAAGTCCTCATGACCTAATCACATCTTAAAGGTCCCATTTCTCAATGTGGTTGCACTGGAGATCAAGTTTCCAACACATGAGCTTTGAGGGCACATTCAAACTACAGCAAGAACGATGTTGGTCAAGAAGTGCAAAGTTTCAGTTGTACAAGGTAAGTTCTAGAGATCTAACACACAGCAAAGTAACTATCATTAACAATATTGTATCATATATTTGGAATTTACTAAGCTTGTAGACTTTAAGTGTTCTCACCACAAGAAGAAAAAGGTGATAAATATGCTAACTAGCTTAATTGTGGTGACTATTTCACAAAGTATACGTATATCAAATCTTTAAGTTGTACATCTTAACTATATACAATTTTTATTGTCAATTATATTTCAATAAAGCTGGAAAAAAGAATTACCTACCACATTTATTTTTATTTTTATACTGAACAAAGGTAATTAATTCATATGCTATTTCAAATACTATTCTAAAAAAAAGTCATAGCCTCATGTTTTAGGTCTCACTAGGACAGATCATCTCATTAAAGAGAATGTACTAAATAAACCTACATGCAAAATATCATGAAAATCATTTCATTAATACAATAAACTCTTTAACTTAGGACATTAAGAATGATCTGGAGGCCTCCTCTCTTTTGGAGTTTAATTCTGATACTGCTATTACTTCCTTTCATGAACCTACTTTTACAGTTCCATTTCTTCAAATTTAAGGCAATGAATCTATTTTAAAAAATTGCTTTGTCTATTTCTACAAGAAATGCCATTGGGATTTTCATTGGCACTGCGTTGAACCTGTAGAGAACTTTGGGTAATATTGCCATTTTGATGATGTTGGTTCTGCCTATCCATGAACAGGGTACATTTTTCCATTTTCTAAGATCTTCTTCTATCTCTCTCTTTAGGGTTCTGTAGTTTTCATTGAATAAATCTTTCACCTCTTTTGTTAGGTTGATTCCCAAGTATTTTATTTTTTTTAAGGATATTGTGAATGGGGTGGTTTTCCTCATTTCCATTTCATAAGTTTTGTTGCTGATATACAGGAATGCCTTTGATTTATGCGTGTTGATTTTATATCCTGCCACTTTGCTGAATTCATTTATTAGTTCTAGTAGTTTCTTTGTAGACCCTTTTGGGTCTTCTAGGTATAGGATCATATCGTCCGCAAATAGTGATATTTTAAGTTCTTCTTTTCCTATTTTTATGCCTTTAATTTCCTTTGTATGTCTAATTGCTCTGGCTAGTATTTCAAGGACTAAATTAAATAGAAGTGGTGAGAGAGGGCATCCCTGTCTTGTTCCAGATTTTAGCAGGAATGCCTTCAGTTTTTCTCCATTTAGAATGATGCTAGCCTGAGGCTTAGCATATATGGCTTTTACAGTGTTGAGGTAAGTTCCTGTTATCCCCAGTTTTTCTAGTGTTTTGAACATAAAAGGATGCTGTACTTTGTCGAATGCTTTTTCTGCATCTATCGAGACGATCATATGGTTCTTATCTTTAAGTCTATTGATGTGGTGAATAATATTTATTGATTTCCGTATATTGAACCAACCTTGCATCCCAGGGATGAATCCTACTTGATCATGGTGCACAATTTTTTTGATATGCTTTTGTATTCGATTCGCCAGGATTTTATTGAGGATTTTTGCATCTATGTTCATTAGAGATACTGGTCTGTAGTTTTCTTTCTTGAAGTGTCTTTGTCTGGTTTTGGGATCATAAAGCTATCATGAAATTCATATGGAAAAACAAAAGACCCAGAATAGCAAAAGCAATTCTAAGCAGGAAGTGTGAATCAGGCGGTATAGCGATACCAGATTTCAAACTATATTATAGAGCAATAGTGACAAAAACAGCATGGTACTGGTACCAAAACAGGCGAGTGGACCAATGGTACAGAATAGAGGACACAGAGACCAATCCACAAAATTACAACTTTCTTATATTTGATAAAGGCGCTAAAAGCATGCAATGGAGAAAGGATAGCATCTTCAACAAATGGTGCTGGGAAAACTGGAAATCCATATGCAACAAAATGAAGCTGAACCCCTTTCTCTCGCCATGCACAAAAGTCAATTCAAAATGGATCAAGGAGCTAGATATCAAATCAGAGACTCTGCACCTGATAGAAGAAAAAGTTGGCTCCGATCTACATATTGTGGGGTTGGGCTCCAAATTCCTTAATAGGACGCCCATAGCCCAAGAGTTATATACAAGAATAAACAAATGGGACTTACTTAAACTAAAAAGTTTTTTCTCAGCAAGAGAAACAATAAGAGAGGTAAACAGGGAACCTACATCCTGGGAACAAATTTTTACTCCTCACACTTCAGATAGAGCCCTAATATCCAGAATACACAAAGAACTCAAAAAATTAAACAATAAGATAACAAACAACCCTATCAACAAATGGGCCAAGGACCTGAACAGACACTTCTCAGAGGAGGACATACAATCAATCAATAAGTATATGAAAAAATGCTCACCATCTCTAGCAGTCAGAGAAATGCAAATCAAAACCACCCTAAGATACCATCTCACTCCAGTAAGATTGGCAGCCATTATGAAGTCAAACAACAAGTGCTGGCGAGGATATGGGGAAAAGGGT
The DNA here is from genome assembly GCF_964194105.1 of Spermophilus citellus. NCBI lineage: Eukaryota > Metazoa > Chordata > Mammalia > Rodentia > Sciuridae > Spermophilus > Spermophilus citellus. The sequence goes on from NC_138182.1 coordinate 26,829,514, forward strand.
ACACTTGTACATTGCTGGTGGGACTGCAAATTGGTGCGGCCAATTTGGAAAGCAGTTTGGAGATTCCTAGGAAAGCTGGGAATGGAACCACCATTTGACCCAGCTATCGCCCTTCTCGGTCTATTCCCTGAGGACCTTAAAAGAGCCTACTATAGGGATACTGCCACATCAATGATCATAGCAGCACAATTCACAATAGCTAGACTTTGGAATCAACCTAGATGCCCTTCAATAGATGAATGGATTAAAAAACTTGCATTTATACACAAATGGAGTATTACGCAGCACTAAAAAATGACAAAACCATGGATTTTGCAGGGAAATGGATGGCATTAGAGCAGATAATGCTAAGTGAAGCTAGCCAATCCTTAAAAAACAAATGCCAAATGTCTTCTTTGATATAAAGAGAGCAACTAAGATCAGAACAGGGAAGAAGAGCATGAGGAAAAGATTAACATTAAACAGGGACGAGTGGGGTGGGAGAAAGGGAGAGAGAAGGGATAATGTATGGAAATGGAAGGAGACCCTCATTGTTACACAAAATTACATATAAGAGTTTGTGAGGGGAAACGGGAAAAAAAACAAGGGAGAGAATTAAACAACAGCAGATGGGATTGAGAGGGAAAATGAGAGGGAAGGGGAGGGAGGATAGTAGGGGATAGGAAAGGTAGCAGAATACAACAGTCATTAATATGATATTATGTAAAAATGTGGATGTGTAACCGATGTGATTCTGCAACTTGTATTTGGGGTAAAAAAGGGGAGTTCATAACCCACTTCAATCAAATGTATGGAAGATGATATGTCATGAGCTTTGTAATGTTTTGAACAACCAATAAAAAAAAAATTGCTTTGATTTATCCAAGCAGCTGCTGGTGATTTAAAACACGATCATGATTAAATTCAGCAGACCCATGACACAGACACACAATGCAGCAAAACCACTTGTAAAAAACCATAGTATAATATAACCCTGGTATGCAGCCACAGGAAGGAGGAGAAATTTTGTTAGAGGTCAATGAAGTAAAAAAAAATAAAACCAAAAACAGGGCTACCACATTATTGGTTAAAGCCAAACACATAAGCTGCATACCTGAAATGCTTTGTGTAAAATTAAGGTGAAAGTAAATGATATTTTCCTATTCTCACAGTTACCAGGGCGAGGGAGTTTTAAACTTCATAGAGTAGAGTGGATACCAAGTTAAGATATGGGTTCAAATTCTGACTCTACCATTTTCTTGTTCAGATGACTTTGGAAAAATAATAAACTTGATAAGCTTCAATTTTCTCAGCTGAAACTTGGGTTCACAATAATAAATTACCAATGATAATACAGGTTCACAAAATAACAATATCTACTTTATGGGATCACTGGAAGTTTAAATAAAATAATGCTTATAAAACATACAGTAAATGATCTATAACTATAAACTATCCTTTCCTGAAAATGATCACCAACTTCATGAGGCTTGTACATTTAAAAATATCCTCTCTGCCAGAATTATTCAAAGTGTTTCAGAAAATTAAGTATTTATGTAAAATTTGCAGGAAGAAAATAAAATTACTTGAGGAATTTTATGAGTGAGGCTGTCATTTTTTAACTTTGTTGTTCTCTTATTATTTATCTGAAAAAAAATTATAGTTCTTTATTTCAGAATTGATCATTAATTTTATTTAACATTACATGCTAATTACTGTCTTAAACATTACAGTATTTTATTTAATTCCATGAGATGGATATCCTCATTTTATACACAATGAAAGTTTAGAGAAGGTAAATATCTAAGGTTATAAAGCAAGGAGGTGTCAGAAGTAGAACTCAAACTTGAATCACACAGACTTACGTGTCTTTTCCCTCTTTTCCCATAATTCACTCTCCCCAGGTAAAAAAAAAAAAAAAAAAAAAATTATTACATATGTCTTACCTGACCTGAAGAAGAACAAAGTTTGTAAAAGGAGACAAATATTATACAATTCTAACCTCCCATAACTTTAAACCTTACACTTAAATTTTAATATTTGCTTATTTTATCAGCCCTTGTACACATTCTAAGCCACAAACCAGTATATTTTTTGTTAACATTTGCTTTACATTTATGTCACTATAACATTGTTGACAGACTTGTTGCTTTGCTGTGTAAAGATTTTATTCATTAAGTTCGAAAATATTATTATTACTCAAAGTATTACACAAAGTACTAAACATAATCCAACTCTAGTAAAACCTCCTGGAGTTGTCAGATGTTTTCTTACTGTCACTGTTATATGTAAAAATGGGATCCCCCCCACAGCCCAGGTAACACAGTCTTAGATTTGCTTTTCTGATCCACAGAGGAAAAACATACATGCACATAAGCTTTTTAAAATTTGGAGAAAGGAGATTTGAAGAAATACATTCTGATCCATTCATCTTTCCTCGTGAAAAAGGATTAAGGCTGGGGGCTCAGTGGCAGAGCACTTGCCTCGCACGAATAAGACACTGGGTTTGATCCTCAGTACCACATAAAAATAAACACATAAAATAAAGGCATGCTGTCCATCTACAACTACAAAAAAAAAGGATTAAAAACCAAGTACAAAAATAAATCAGATCTGAGTATGGGCAGGAAAGGAAAGACAAAGAACAGGATGCAACCATTCCAGTGTTGCTCTAATGAGGAGTTTCTGGGTTAGTATTCATCAATGGGAAACGTTATCCATAATTTTTTTATTCCGTTTAAGCCATGAATATCAGAGTTTTTATCTGTTGGCACTGTTTCTTTAAATGAATTATGGTGCTCTAGCAATTCAGAACATGTATTCTTTTTTTTTTTTTTTTTTGAAGAGAGAGAGAGAGAATTTTTAATATTTATTTTTTAGTTTTGGGCGGATACAACATCTTTGTTTGTATGTGGTGCTGAGGATTGAACCCGGGCCACACACATGCCAGGCGAGCGTGCTACTGCTAGAGCCACATCCCCAGCCCAGAACATGTATTCTTATATTTAGATTTATCGTCAGCTTTTACTTTTAAACTAGAAATCAATTTCAGAATTAACAACTTCTAAGGGGAAAAAAGTTATTTTATTATACACACATACAGAAATTGTTTCAAGTTCTGAAAGATCACAATGCCATTATTTTTTTTTTCCAGTATTCACTTTGGAACTTCCAAGGTAACAATTCTCTAACTCCTGAGACAGTTTTTGCCTTTTGAGGGATCAGAATCCCCATAATTCAAAACACCTGATGATTACATTGGAAGAAAAAAATCTACACTTGTCCTTAAAAAATAATATTCATCTAGTGGTTTTACCATGGGAGTCACAAAATTATCTTTAACTCAGTGGAAAAAATCCTGAAAAAAATAAATTAACCACTTTTCACAGTCCCTTTGAATGTTTTTAGAAAACTTCCAGAGATCAGTGAAACAGATCATCATAGCTACTGACCAAAGGAAAATTTATTTTCTATGATGCAACACTCTGGCCACAATACCACTTCACAATAAAGCCCACAGAAAGTCAAAAGGCGTAAACTAAGATTCTGGTCTAACCTAACATACAAGTCAGGGTATCTCAGGCCTCAATTTCCTCACTTGTAAAATTAAGGGAGTTATTCATTCAACCTTGGTTGAATTCCTACCATATGCCAAATCCTGTGTTAGTAACAGAAATTTGTTACTTGGCTTTTGTTTTATGTAAATAAAACCATGATCATTGCCTTTGCAAAGCTCCTTAATCATGTGAAGAGGAAAATAAATGCAACATGATAACTACTCTGAACAAACTTTTATGCTATGCAGACTAAAAGGACTGCAGAGGAAAGCAGTCAGTTGAGCAGAGACTTGAAGAATAAATATGAATTGCTGAGTTAGAGATGGGGATTATGGATATTCCTTAAAGAACGAACACACTGTGTCCAGACAAGAAAACAAAGAGTAAGAAAGAGATTTATATAGATCATGCATAGACTGGTTTTCAGAGAAAACTGGAGGGAGATAAGCGCTTTATACAACACATTGAGAAATTTGATAGTAAAAGTCCTTCTACTCTAAGGACCTGGAAATTGTCTGTGGGCCCAACAAGATGAATTCAATTCTCCACCATTTCATTTGAAGTAGTGAGTCTCTTTAAGCAACAAAAAACAAAAAAAACTATCCAAGTTTCTAAATTTTGATGCTAATATTATGCAACCTAAAGAAACCTCTTTTAACTGACAAATTTTAGGACACCTGTTATTACTACCATTTTAGTAAAGTATTCCAAAAGCAAAATACATAACAAGGGATTTGTTTGTGCTTTTTATCAAATACAAACTTTAAAACAATAAGGTGTAAAAATTATAAGCAAATATTAAATTTATATTCCTCTAAAAATGCTATCTCATACTTTGTTCAAGTAAAGCTTCACTATGAATATCAATTATCTAAAAGTTCCTTAAGAGATATGAAGTCTAAATTTACCTGTGTTCTGCAGGAACAGGAGGCGGCCAAACAGCAGGATCTCTAAATGGTTCATCTTGACAAGACACAGGGAAATCTGGGGGCTTGTCAATTTTAAAACTTTCTAAAGTGCTGACAATACTTTTAACTTGTTCATATTCTTCCAACAATTCCTGCCGGACCTTAAAATAAAATTAAAAAAAAAAAAAAGAAAGCCTTTATGCTAGAAAACTATCTAAAGTTTATATAGATTGTAAATAATTAATTGCAAGTTTTTAAAATGTCATTCAAGGTATGCAAAAATGAATCACTAGAAAATATCACAACAACCACTTTAAACAAAAACAAAACTATTCAGAGTAATATACAGAGAAAGGCAGAGATTGATTTGAAAAAAATACCTTTTCATAAGGGAAATAATTATTTATTTACCATAATGAAACTTTCTTTGTACTAGACCATGATGATCATTAATACAATTTAAAACAAGCAATGTAAATTAGTCACAAGTTAACCATTCCCCAAAATCTGTTATGCTAATCCTTTTAGTATATTTGTAAATAGAATCCAAAAACTTGTCAGCCAAAATTTTCAGAATTTCCTGAGCCCAATATCAGTATGATATGCCTGCCATGAGTTTCTGAAAGTGTGAAGCACTGTAATATTATAAATTACTCAAATCTGATTCTTTCAGCCTAAATTCTTTCGTTTATTTTAACTCAAGATTCCCCCTACATTTAAAAAACGTAACTGAGCACCTATTGTGGAAATTATTGTTTTCAAATTCTGAATCCACATTGATTTTCAAAATAAACAGTTAAAGATTAAAAATTATTATAAATTCATCTTAACAATTCTACTATTTTTAACTAGAAAGCACATGTTACTGTAAAGCATAAGACATTTTCCTTTGTCTTTAGTTTGAACAACATAATGAAAAGAATATATAAAGAAGTTACAGAACCAAAGAAAAATTTAATCTAGGTGAAATTCAACTGCTAACATATGCAATTACATAATATGCTATGCTAAGAGAAATGAACCTTCAGAACCTAATGGAAAGAAACAACAGAAATATCTGAACAGAAATGGCCACTAACACACACAAACCATTCTGCCTGGGGTAGTACAAAGAACAGAACTAAAATTTTCAACCAAAGTTAAAGCAACCATGGTGTTCTCATTCAACATAATCCGGTAACACTTAAGTTTACCCTCAAAATTTCCCCTCAAAATTTAGCAGAACATTAATTTTTGACTAGTGGAAAAAAAAATCATCAGACATACTTGAAAGGCATTAGCACATGAAATGGAAACTTCAAAGAAAGCTTGACTTTGTACTTTTAATTTTAAAAGGATTTTAAGTCTTAACAATAATTGGAAAACTTATAATGCAAGTTTTATTATATAATCAAGTTGTATAGTCAAGAGACTGCAAATATATTAAAGTTTTTATTAGATTACTGATTCATTTGTATTTTTAAGAAGCCTTTCAAGAAAATAAAAGTTTAACAAACTATGTCAAAACTACTTGTAAAAATGAAAACAGAAAGGGCAAGTAGAAATGCATTACTTCAAAAATGTGTAGTCAGGTAACACTCATGAAAATTGAAAAAGTTAAAAATAGATTAAATTAAAGTTAAATATCTTCAAAATATACCTCATAAAATACATCATCAAAAACAGATAAACTATTAACTAGATAAGACATCAGAAAGAGTACATTGAAATGTATTCAGACAAATAAGAACTACTTACAAAATCTCAAACTAATTTTCCAACTCTCATCTCTCAAATATAATAAACCACTGCACCCTAATTCATCAAATGCCTTACCGGGATCTTACCTGATGCCATTTGCCTTTGATGGCTGGGTCTCTGACTGACTGGCAATGTCTCTGAATCTGTTGTATCACCCCCTGGTAATACACCATTGATGAGTCGTAATTTCCAAGAAGTGCATATTCCCTTCCTTTCTTTGCATTGTCACAAATCTCAGCCAAATTCATCTTATTTCAGAGACCTAAACGTAAAATGTGATGACTTTTTAAATGTTTTTAGCACTGACTTTAAAACGTTTTTTAAGGAAATGAGAAGACACTGGGAAGTAATATTGACCAAAGTATATTTTGTACATGTGAATATATAACAAGAAATCCCAATACTATATGTTATTATAATGTTCCAATAAAAATTTTCAAAAGAAATTTTTTTATTTTATCATTCTTTAAAATATCTGCTTGAAACTACTTTGAAAGTCAAAATAGTTATCTTTCATTCTTTGAGGTTACCTGAAATCATAATACTGAACAAAATTTCCAATTTGGGAAGTACAAAGGAGATAACAAAGAACACCCAAGGAAACAGGAGGGAAAGAACTTACACAGCTCTACACTATCGAATTATCTGAAGGCACATGAACTGGACACTAGTTTTCCTTGCTCGTTTATAATCATCATAAACTACAATAATAGTAAAAATGACTTTGCTTTGCTTTATTCAATTTGTTCTTTACAACATAGAAATAAACATATGAATGTCACATATATATGAATATGTTACAGTTTCCACTGATGTCAGTTAAAACTACAGAAAATTGGTTTCCACTGAGACTTTTTGGATTCAAGAAGCAGCAAGTCATACATACAGAACACATCTGAAAAACAGTCTATGCTATCATGCATTTAATTAGCCCATACAACTTAAATCTAAACAAAAAACAATGAATTAAACTGTGAACCCTTTCTGCATCTCAACTTGTAATCTCTTACAATCTTGTATTTCTCTATAGCTTTTGGCGGTCCAAATAACCATCATTAATCTTTCTTTTCTATAAGATAGTAAGAAGAATACCTTCTAAACCTCTGGGTTCCACCAAAGCCCTTGAGTCCAGTAATTCTGGCTTTTCTCCAGGCTTCCCAAAAGACTCCTAGAATCATCTATGGCTTCTATGAAAAAATACTTTCTTCCCCAATACCACAAGAATAGAAGTCCAAAGACACAGAAGATGATATCCTGGGCAAGAATCCAAATTGCACTTCTCTTATTTCCTGGAACAGTAAACCAATGAGTCTACCCAGTAGAGAACATCAAAATATTTCTCTATGGCTGACTTTGGTTTGGGTAACTTGACTTCTCCTGACTCTGAATATTTTATGTATTCTTAAAGGACTCAAAAAATTCTTCTGCAAAATTAAACATAACAAGTTCTAAGTGTTTCAACTGGCCAGTACATTCTTAAAAGCAGTTACTTGCTTTCTGTATTTTAAAATACTATTTGCCCCTTATTCAAGTATAAGTTCCTTAAAGGCAGCATTATTTTACTTGGGAATTATACTTGAGTAAACAACACACTACTTTTATGCAGTAATAAATTTCAATGTTCCAGTGGATTTAGCCACAGAACACAAGAAATCATGGAAAACCTCTTGTCCAACTTTAGAACATTAACACAAAACACTAAGGTTTCATTATAGTGACCAAGCTGCAATTAATCAGTTCAGTGGAAACAAAGCAGCACCATATATTATTTTCTTCTAAAGTCACTGGGAGACAAAATTAATTAGCATTATTTCTGCTAATAAGTGCAAGTATACAACCATATAGGATTAAAAAAAAAAAATCTTGATGTAAAGAAAGGGTCAGCAAACATTTTCTATAAAGGTCTAGACTGTAAATATTCAAGGTTTTGAGGACTCACAAGCAAAACAGAAGACATTATGTAAGTACTTAAATAAGAAGACAAAAATTGCCATATTTTCAAGGATGAAATTTGAAATATTATAATACTAATAACAGAGCACAACTTTATGTAGGACAGGTCTCCTAATAAGAAGCATAGAACTCTTTCTAGGGTTAATAATTCACTTAGAATTCAAAGTTAGCGTTTCCTAGCATTAAAATCTCTCACAAATGCTCCTGTGTTATTAGTGCTGATCTTTAATAAGATTTTACATATTTCATCTTGGAAAATATCTTTTTTCAAAAAGTACCACTTATGCACTGCCACGTATTGATATCAAATCACAAGCATATGATTTCCATTCAGCATGTTCATTGTTTGGAAGGCATTTAAAGAATTTATTCTTCTCTTGGTATTTACCTTTTAGCATATCAGTACACTACAAATTAAGCATTTCCAATAAAGGTTAAGCAGAAAAGTACCTCTACTGCATACCCAAATGGATTTTGTAATAAGGAAATTTCCTTGCAATTCCATCAGAGTCTGAAAAATTCAGCTAAAACTAGCTTGAGCTCTGGTAAACATATCTACAATAACGCTGGGTGGGAATGGAGACCTCGCTTCTTAGTTTTAAATTTTGACAGCATGGAAAGATACACAAAACAGCTTGATATTACTTGTAATTCAAACATTAATTAGCATTGAAATAACTTTACCATGTATTAACTTCAATAAGCCTGTTCTGTCTTGTAATTTTAGGTTGAATTTATTAAGAAACACTATCAAGTCCACAGCAAACACTGATTTCTAAAGCCATTCAGTGTTCCATAATAGTAATTGACAGCAGTTCCTCTCATTCAGAAAAAAAATTTAATCTCAGCCCTAAGCTTAAAAGTTCACAATAAACCTTATTGTTAAGCCACCAAAATGCTGGAGGTAAGTGAGAATACTCCCTTTCTAACAAAAATTCATGGAACTGACAATTAAGACAGACCACAAGAGTAAATGCTAAAACTGGTCATTTATCACACAACAGAATCAAATATTCTCTATACAATACCTAAGAAATACACAAAAAATAACCATAAACTTTAAATATCTTACATTTCGGCAGTTTATAAAATTTTCCACCTGAGCTTATTTCTGTTCTACCCAAATTTTTACCACCATCAGTTCTAACATATCTTAGCAGATTCCACTTGAGGTAAAATGGAATTAGTGTTTTAACCTTTTGAAAATATTAGTGTCTGTAAGACATTTTTCCACACACACATCCATTAAGACTAATTCTTCAATAACTTCAAACTCAGCATTGACTTCTTAAATAAACAACAACTGAGCAGTACTGGTAACATCTACCAACTCATCAAGAGCCAAGGAAAACCACTCAAAATCATTTGCCTTGTTTTTTAATTGATTAATGATGTCCCCAACCCTTCAAGCAACTGTTCATGCCAAAAGGCTAATAGTTTTAAACAAGTTTATTTTCTCCAGACACAATTCTGTGCCTGCTGCAATCCAATATAATCTAGTTAATCCATCATTGGTAAACGACTTCCTTACTTGATTAACAAATGAGCCACTTGGAAATTCACTCTGGGTGCTGCCACCTCATTTTCATTTTTAAATTTTGTGATGAAATTCTATTGGAATAAGATATTCCTTTTTAAGTTTCTACATTTCCTAACCAATACTTTTTCTCATGAGTTGAGATTACTATGACGAGTGCTTCATCTAGTAATGTCAGTCTGTGCTGTATTTCTTTAGCGTAGCTACAGCATCGCTACGTAATAACACAATGCTTTGTCATCTAATTCAATAATCCACACTCCACTGTGTCTTAAAAGCATAACATTCCAAGCTTATTTTTTCATCATTTCTTGTTTTGACATTATAGGTGTATAGACTGATAAAACACAAGAGCATAAAGTGCGTACACTATGGCACTTGAAACACTGATTACAGTGCACCAAAAAGTAGTGAAAGCACTGAGAATGCCACATCTCTGACACAATTACTCAACTCTACCATTCCAGTACAAAAGCAGCCACAGACAATACCTAAGCAACTCAATATGGCTGCATTGCAATAAAACTTTACTTAATAGACATTGAACTCTGAATTCATTTAATTTCTACATCACAAAATATTCTTTTTGATTTTTTAAACCATTTTTAAAAATGCAAAAGTCATTCCTAGTTCATGGGCCATTCAAACAGCATGCTGGGTTTGGCCCATGGACTCAGTTTGCTAATTATTATCTATAGCTTCTACATTTATAATCTCATGTGGGAAGGAAATTAAACCTAATTATTAATGAAATAAAAACAGAAAAACAACAGAAAACACTAATGTGATTAAAAGTAAGTTTTTCAAGGGCTGGGGATGTGGCTCAAGCGGTAGCGCGCTCGCCTAGCATGCGTGTGGCCCGGGTTCGATCCTTAGCACCACATACAAAGATGTTGTGTCCGCCAATAACTAAAAAAAAATAAATATTTAAAAATTCTCTCTCACTCTCTCTCACTCTCTCTTTAAAAAAAAAAAAAGGAAGTTTTTCAGAAAGATCAGTAAAATGAAAAGCCTCTAGTAAGGCTGGCCAGGAAATAGGATAAAAAAAAAAAACACTACCAATATCAGATGAAAGAAGGTTATCACTATAATTAGAGATACTAAAAAGCAAAAGATAGCTTAATGAAACAAATTCTTTGATAGTCAAAACATACCAACATACCAAAACTTACTTGAAAGGAGTTAACTTATATAAATCTACTTGTCCTATATCAATGAATAAATTGAATTTGTAATTTAATTCCTCCTCCCCCAAAAGATATTCCAGATCCAAATAGCTCTACTAGTGAATTCTACAAAGTACTTAAGGAAAAAAATAAACAAATTATAAACAAACACTCCCAGAAAATAACACTTTTGACTCATGAGAATGTGTGGTGGATAGGTTGGAACTCAGGGACACTACACCACTCCAGCCCTTTTTATTTTTTCTTTTGAGAATTGGTTTCACCAAGTTGCCCAGGCTGGCCTCAAACTTGTGATCCTCCTGCCTCAGCCTCCAGAGTAGCTAGAATTGCAGTCATGTACCACTGCACCAGTCTTAACATATCTTCAAGCCAGCATTATCCTGACACCAAAATCAAAAACATTATAAGAAAACTGCAAACCAATATCGTCATGAACATAGACACAAAAAATCTTTAAATTTTAATCAATCCAGTAATATATAAAAAGGATAATGACCCAATGGGATTTATTCTAAAAATACAAGATGGTTTATATTTTAATATCAGTCAAATAATATTATGAAAACATAAACAAAACATTACATGATCATCAGCAGATGCAGAATTTGATAAAACTCAACACAATTCATAAACATGCTTATTAGCAAACTAAGAATACAAGAGAATGTCCTCAACCTAGTAAAAGACATCTATGAAATACAGCTAGCCTTGTATTTATTGTGAAAGACTAAATGCTGTCAACCTAAGATCAAGAAGAAGGCCAGAATCCTTGCTTTCACTCTTCTATGCAACATCAGAACCAGAGGTTTTAACCAATGTAATAGATAATAATAAATAAATAAATAGCATACAGATCAGAAAAGAGTAAAATCACTTTTATTCACAGACAACATGATTGCTAGTGGAGAAAATCCTAAGGAATCTAAAAATAATTCTAGTAAATGAATTGACCTTGAAAATTCAAGGTCAATGTTCAAACAACTGTATTTGTATCTACTAACAAAAACTGCAAACCAGAATCAAAACAGTGAAAACACTCCAAAGTACTAAATACTCAGAGATGAGCTTAGCAAAATATGTGTAAGATCTGTAAAAGAAAAATTACCAAAAACCAAGAGAAATTAAAGATAGCCTAAATTAATGGATGTGTGTGTACAAGTTGCTACGAATTGAAACACTCAAACGGGTATAATGACAATTACCCTGAAAGCAACCCATAAAAATCGATGCAATTCCAATCCAAATTCCCCAGCGGTCTTTTTCGTTAAAAAAAAGAAAAAAAAAAAAAAAGCTGATTCTAAAATTTACATGGAAATAATAACAACAACAAAAAATAACATACAGTAGGCAAAACAGTTTTGAAAAACAAGAGTAATGTAGGAGGACTTATACCATCTGATTTCAAAGTATGCCATAAAACTACCATAATCAAGACAGTGAGTGACTGACAAACACATAGATCAATGGAACAAATTAGATTCTATATACTTCTAACTTAATTAATTTTTGATAAAGATGTCAAAGTGATTCAATGAAGGAAGGACAATTTTTTCCAACAAAAAGGTGCTTAAACAACTGGATTTCCAGATTAAAAAAAAAAAAAAAAAAGTATGAACCTCAACCTTCACTTCACATCATTTACAAAAATGAACTAAAAATTGATTATTGACCTAAAGGTAAAGAGTCAAAATTATAAAACTTCTAGTTACAGAGAAGAAAGGAAAAGAAAATTGGGGTGGGGGGGGGCAGATCTTATGGAAATCAAAGGGAGATAACAAGAGGAAAGAGACCAAGGGGTGGGAGGAAGTGCTGGGGAGTGATACTGGCCAAATGACATGGCTATATTGTGTACTGTATGTACAAATACCAACAAATCCCATCAGTATGTACAACTATAACAAACCAACAAAAATTGTGAGGGGGAAAACTATAAAGCTTCCAGAAGTCAACCTACCTCCTAGGTTTTTGATTTGTATGTTTTTTGTTTTTTGTTTTTGCCCCATGTCTCCAAGCCCCAATTCCCACAGGAAACAGGGCCAGGTTAACATCCAAATATGCAGTAGGCTGAATTACAGGAAAGGAACCCTAAGTTTACAAAACCTGAATCTATGATAGAGAACAGTATGCATGTCTACCCTCTATACCAAAGGGAGATACTGTATCTTCCAAGGCTGAAGGCGAATCTGAGCTTTGCTCTGAGGAGAGTCTCTTTATCCAACCTACAAAGCTACTGGACTGGCACCTCCCTTCATTCTGGAAAGCCCCTCTGCCACTTCCATTTTTCCTTTTTTATGTATCATGTCTTTCTTTTGCTTGGTTTTTTTCCTTACTTTTATGAAGCACATTTCTACAGATGGGAGCTAAAGTTTTTTTTGACTGTGTGAAAATTAACTGTCCCAGTATTCACTATAAACTTCTACAAGGTATACTGTAATTTTGCTTTTAACCATACTTTTGAAATTTAGAATTAAAAAAAAAAAAAACTCCTTTAATATAAATTAGAAGAGTTTCTAGGGCTTTTTACAGGTTAAATTAAATCTAAGGAAGACATGTTTTAGCAATCTCTAATATTTGACAACACTTATTTTGAGTTTACCATGTATTCAAAACATGAATTCCACATCTTACCAATATCTACTGTTGACATGATCCAGTAATGTTGCCCTATATGGAAGGATCCAAGTACTACTTTTAAGGAGAGTTCTATTTCAGATTGAAAAGAGCTTAGTTCAAGTTCATATTCAGACCAAGAAGAAGGCACACTGCTTTACTTGGTCCCAGAAAATTAATTATGTGTCACTCTTTCATGACACAGATATAAACATAACACACAAAGTCATGGTTTCAACCTCTCTTCAGCTCCATCTCCAACCACTCCCTTCTCTTTGTGAACTACCATCCTCCTCCACAAGGTGCACACACAAGCTTTCTCTCCACACATATTTGAATTAGTTCCTTACAAGACCCACATAACTAAAAAATCAAAAGGTGGCTTGTATTTAGAATATAAGCCCAGTTGGGATGTCATTAATTTAATTCTTATTTAATTAAATAATAATATTTTCAATTCTATTGTTTCCACAGTAATGGTTTTTAATAGGAAAGAAAACATCTTTTCCAACTAATTTTATGAGAGCAAGATCTAATTCAGTTATAATACATAGGAGGCAAAGAAAAAAATTCTGCTTTAAATTATTTTCATTCTCACACATATTTTTCTCATATTGCTCCTTTTCCTTTTATGAACTATAAACACCTGAAAGTAGATACTTATTTTAGAAACAATGAAACAGTCTCAACTATAGTAATGTGAAGTAAATAACACTAGTTATTAAGTGTATCAAAAAATCAAGTTTGATTTTCAGCATTTTATACAATACTGAATTCCACTAATGTGTCTAGGTTTCACATATTTAAAATAAAATGTTTCCCCAAATCACCAAAGTCCAATTTATTTCATGCAAAGTCCAGTTTATTTTATGCAATTAAGAAAACACATAACCACAACTTCTCAAATTAATGCATCTTGAAGTTACTTTTCAGTAGCAATAAACTAACATACTATGTGAGTACTTATTTTAAATACTTAACTTTGAAAAATCCCAATACCTCCCCCTTCTTTATGTTGGGTAATACTCTCAAGGACCATAGCTTGCCCTGAATATAGCTTAATTACAAACCCAGAGATAAAAGAATGCCAATAGCAATGAAGCCTTTTCATTTATTCCCTTACCTGAACTCACAGCTTGAATACTTCACAAACAGAAACAGCTGGCCATGGAACAAAAAAATCTAGAGCTTAAATATTTCTCAGAAGTAACCACAGTAATTTCTGCCCATGTACTAAATTCGTTGGCATCTTTAACACATTACAAAAGGTAGAAAATGTGTTTCCTCTGACACTTTGACTCAAGATTACAACTTAAGACCTGGGGTTCTGACTCAGTGGTAGAATGTTCACCTAGCATGAGGCATGGGTTCAATCTTCAGTACCACATAAAAATAAAGATATTGTGTCTACCTAAAGCTATAAAATAAATATTTTTTTAAAAAGATCTCAATTGTAAATTTTATCTTAAATGCATAAACAACTTTCAAATATGAAAATTATAGTAACAGTTATTGTATACTTGCTCCACAGCAGGCAATGATAAAAATGGCTTTCTAGCCATGATCTCATTTAACCTCACTACACTATAAAACAAAAACCGTTACCCTTCCATTTAATAAAGGAGGCAGCTGAGGCTCATAGATCCTGAATTTGAATCAAGATGTGACTAAGTGAGAGCCTTCCTGGCTCTTTATACTCTACTACCTCAAGTTCCTCCAAAATACATCAGTTCCTTTAAAGTTATACAGCTAGAAAAAATAAAGGGCTTATTAGTAGAGATTTTAGAAATAAGCTATTTTTCCTATATAATTAAAAGTTATTTCTTTCTTAGTCTCAGTGTTTTGAATGATATAAAACTTTTAAAACCATCTGCTTCATATTACTTTATCCCATAGTTTTTAAGCAATCAATATAGTCATATTTATTTGCTCATCCATTCATCATTCAATCTACACCACTGAGTAAGCACCTAAGTCATTATGCAATTACCTATGTATTTGTAAAAAACTATGTAAGGACATGTGGAGTTTACTAACATAATTCCTGACTTAAAAAATATATATAATAATACTGTATTAGTCAGCTTTTCATAACTGTCACAAATATCTGAGAAAAACAACTTAAAGGAGGAATGTTTTCCTCGGCTCAGTCAGTCTATGGTCAGCTGGTTTCAAGGAAGAAACATCACTGTGGAAGGACATGACGAGGGAAAGTGCTCACCTCATGGCAGGTGGAAACAGAGAGAGACAAGAAGGAAGGGGTCCCAACAAGAAACACCAGGGCATGCCCAATCACCAAACTTGCCCAATCACCTTTGTTTCCATAACCTTCCACTACTCCATTCAGCTATCAATGGATTAATCCACTGATGAGATCAGAATTCTCATGATCCAATCATCTTCCAAAGCCCATCTCTGTACATTGCTACACTGGGGACCACACTTTCAACACATGAGCCTTTGGGAGACATTCCAGGCCTAAACCATAATAAATACAAAGGAAATATTATAATAACAACTATATTCATTATCAGAAAATATGTGTCAAATACTGCTTTCATCTATATTCTCCCTTAGGTAGGAAAGAAAATAAAACAGAACTTACTGATTCCCTTTCTCATTCATTTCCTCTTCCTACATCCTAGTCATCAAGAAAAATAGAAAGAATAGGAAAACATGGGACAGAAAAAAATACTGAAATATAAAGACACTCATGGGAACAGAGGGATAAATAAGAATAAAGGAACATACTGAAATACAGCAAATGAAGTTATATTATTTGTCCCTACTAAAAACTGTGAAAAGAAATAAAATATATTAAGTGGTGAAAGCTATGAAAGAAATAAAATAAACTGTTTTGGGGAGACTATCTCCTTTAAAAACACAAGCATACACCACAACTAAATTATTTATTGAGCATTGACTAGACCAAGGATCCTTTGAGAAAAGAGTCAAAGCTTATTTGTGTATTGCCAGAGGTTGGTACTATGTTCAATATACAGACAAGTGTTTCTTAAAATGCAAGGCATATTTACTTGACAAATGTCCATAAAATTACAATAAGAATTCTAAAATACCTTGGAACATAAATACAACTAGTGTTTAGTAACCAAGCATAAAATTATGAAACACAAAAACAATACCTAGACAGAATTAAAAACTATTAAAGTGTTAACTAAAAATAGCTTCATACCATAAAAATACTTATAAAGAATGAAAATTTCAAACTAAAGCCCATTTTTCAATAGGCTGCTTAATAGGAGCTTTAATGATTACTAATGGACAGAAACAAAGCTAGAAAGGACTTCAAAGGTCATTTGTTCCCCTTCCCTACTTTCAATCAGCACCACCATCAAACCAGTCCTAGCAAAAGAAACATACTTAAAAAAGACAGCCAGTGGGTATTTACCCCACCTTGGAAAAGGACTCCATTTTTAACCACTCTCACAATGCCTTGAATTTATTTGGCAAATGTCTATTACAGTTAATAAAAGGAAAGCAAGGAACTAGAGACAAGAGACCAGGCAGAGAGTTTATTTGTCAAGATGACAAATAAAGGCCATCTCTCCAAAAACAGATAGAGGCAAAACAGGCTTGGGGTTCAGGACTCTTAAGGGGCAGGAGAAGGAATGCCAGGCGGGTCTTAATGCGGTTAAGGGTGGAGTTGGTATGAGGGAGTGGTGAGCCTTTCTCCGGAATGCCCTTGGGCAGGAAATATTCTTTTTCTTAAAATGGTGGCTGTCACTTAAGATGGCCATCCAGATGCTAAGCAAGGACCTTACAATTAGTTTATTAGGCATTCTATGACATACATTCCCTAGTTCTACCATTTATAAGTATAGCTATCACTGGAGAGAAAAATGTTTAATATTGCTGAGTGCGTTAAAATATGCATATTTTTATTCGAAAACTGATGCTCAAATATCAGTGAAATTAGAATATACCTCAGACTAGAAATGAGTTATGGCCAGAGAATCAAAGAATTTTAGAGCTATTGAGATTTCATACCATCCAGTAGAACTTCCTGGTTTTTTTAAGACAAAAATACATTACTGTTAAGGCATTTAAGGAAGCTTCATTTTGGGGAGGAAAAAAAAAGTTTAATTATAAAATCAAATCATTATTTTATAAAGTAACTACTAGTGGATATACCTGCTTAACATAAAATGTAAAATCATAGAACATACCCTTTTTCTCAGACAGAACAGAGTTGCTACACTGTTAGTGATGGGAGGAAAGATGGGGAAGAAAGATGTTGTTATGGAGTAGCTTATGGTTTTATCTCCATTAAACTGTTTAATCTTTCAAAAAAAAAGTATTAACACCCTTTATGAGATAAAAAGAACAGGTTTGAAAAGTTGTCGGGGGCTGGGATTGTGGCTCAGTGGTAGAGCGCTCACCTAGCATGAGCAGGACCCGGGTTCAATCCTCAGCACCACATAAAAATAAAGGCATGGTGTTGTGTCCATCTACACCTAATAAAATAAATATTTAAAAGAAAAAAAGAAAAATTGTCGATAATCACACAGAAAATGAGCTATAGTTCTAGAATTAGACAACAAATCTGTTTAACATCTTCCACTGCCTCACATTCAGTAAATAATACTTAGGGAAACATTCTTCATATAAAAAACATCATTGTAAATATTGAGAAAATAAAGTATTGAACAAAAGGTAAATAAGAACATTTCTAACTTTACTGTTAAATTTATGAAAAACAGACAATAATTATTAGCTAAATGGACAAATTTTTTTTTCGGGGGGGGGGGCGGGGGGGGGGAGTGAGGGGACCGAGGATTGAACTGAGAGGTACTTTGCCACTGAGCTAAATCCCATCTTTTTTATATTTTGAGACAGGGTCTTGATAAGTTACTTGCTCAGGGCCTTTCTAAATTGCTGAGAGTAGCCTCAAACTTGCGGTACTCCTTCGTTAAACTACTGCATTGCTGAGATTATGCCACCATGCCTAGCATACAATTTACAGTGGTTAAAAAATGATCCAAATGCCAGTTCTTTGCCTGGATTCTCTTCTCTCCAGCTACACATTAGGTTACTAGTTTCCCCAATATTTTAAGCTCTTCACTAGTAAAACAAACAAAATTTAAGGAGAAAAATCATAGGACAGCATGTTTTACAGTCATCATACACTACCAATTTCTAACTTCAGCTCAGGGAAATAATTCTTGCTTGTACTAACTCAGTTCATCTTCCACAGTGGCTATTCCAAATCTCCATTGTTCTCCTGAAACCTTAATCTCTTCCCACATCAGCTGACCTTTATTGCTATCCACCTCTTAGAGACCATAGCTTTCAACTTTCATCTACCATCCAATGTACAAATACAAAATCCATTCTCACTTTACCTTTCTCAGTGCACCTCCTTTTATCAACTCTAGCACACTGCCAAGGAATACAGCTCGCACTTAAATGATAATTGTTAAAGGTCATGAATTGGGGCTGAGGATGTGGCTCAAGCGGTAGCGCGCTCGCCTGGCATGCGTGTGGCCCGGGTTCAATCCACCACATACAATCAAAGATGTTGTGTCTGCCGATAACTAAAAAATAAATATTAAAAAAAAAATTTTAAAAAAAAAGGTAATGAATTAATCCAAGACCAATTCACACTGCTCATGCCATCTCTCCCTAAATTGTCAGGGACCTCTACCAGCTCTTTCCTCCTCCTTCATCTTCAAACATTTCCTCTTTTTGGCTCTTTCCCTGTTAGCTTATAAATCCTCCCTGCCACCAAAAGAAAAACAAGCCCAGGAACCATTTTTAGCTACTATCTCCTTCTCCTCATAGCCAAGTGACTGGAAATTTTGTATTAAGGAAGAACTGTCACATTGAATAAAGATATAAGACTTTTAAAAAAAAATCTTGAACTTTTTTTAATATTTATTTTTTAGTTGTAGTTGGACACAATACCTTTATTTTATTTATTTTTATGTGGTGCTGAGGATCAAACCCAGGGCCTCGCATGTGCCTAGGCAAGCACTCTACCACTAAGCCACAACTCCAGCCAGAATCTTGAACTTTTGAAGAAACATATTTAAATATTATGGATAAAAAGAAAAGCTGAGGGCTGGGATTGTGGCTCAGTGATAGGTACGGGTTTGATTCTTAGCACCGCATGTAAATAAACAGAATAAAGTCCATTGACACCTTAAAAAAAATTAAAAAAAAAAAAAAGATAAACTTGAGTTTAACTTCAAAATAACCCAGTTGGGGGGAAGGCTTACAGATGAAATAAAACAGGCCAAGCCAGGTTTAACATTTTTAAAGAAGAAATGCTTACTGATCTTCACAACTTTTTAAACGATTTCTATCCACTAATTCTCTTGGCACTTCCCAGTGCTTACCGGCTCTCTGCACCACTCTGCTTCCTCCCTTCCTTCCTCCCCTTGGTTGTTTGCTGAGCTTTCTACCAGTTCATCCTCTCCTGCCTCCTAACTTCTTCAGTCCCATCTGCGCACTCTTCTCCACTTCTTCTCCAACATGACCCCCTCCACCAAACACACACCCCCACTTTAAATGATATGCTTTCAGAGAGTTCCATATTCAAACTTCTTGCTTTTTTTCATTTCTTCTCATTCCTTCTCAGTGAGTTGATCATTCTCTTCTGCAATACTTGAATGACTTTATCTGTATGCAATCCTCCATATCCAGCACTGATCTCTTTCAACTCCAGACCCAAAAGCATCTCCACCCAAATGTCTCACAGGAACCTGAGCAAACATTCAAAACTGAACTTATTTTTATCTTTCATCTCAACAAAAACCTGTTCCTCCTCATTTCAATCAAAAGTTTCAGTATTCTCAGTCACTCTAGCCAGAAACCCAGGCATCGTATGTCTTAGGGTTCCAAATCATTCTAGCTCCCAACATTCAAAGCCTTAAGTCATATCAAATTTACTTCTTATATTTTTTTTCTCAAAATCATCTTTCTGTAACTCCAACTGCTTAGTTCAGGCTCTTTTCGTTTCTCTACTGCATCTTTTTAATTTTCTACAATTGGTTTCCCTACCACCACTCTAACCTTTCCTCTAAGTCCATTCTCCACACTGCAGCTGAAGTTACTTTTCTAATACAAACCCAATAAACTGCTACTTTGCTGGAAATTCTTCAATGGTTGCCCCATGTTAAGAAAAGTTCTAAACTCTAATCATGGTACCAAGTATTTTAAGATCTGACTTCCCCAATACACTGCAAGGATTCTAGGATCCAGTCATAAAGAATTACTGAAGGCTCCCCAAATGGGAAATGCTCACTCCTAAATCTATCCTTTGTTCATATTATGCCATTTGCTTACAATGTCATTCCTCATCCTCTCTCTCCAATGAAACTTATCCAACTTTCTTAACACAAGACAAGTCACTTAATGCCAAAGACCTCCCCTGACCTCATTAGACAGAGTCATGATCTTTCTACTAATTAGGGGATAGAATGCCATCAGTGGTTGAGATTATGACTTATATCATGAGTTAGACCCACCTGGGCTCACTTTATCAAATAAGACTTTAGGCAAAATCTCTAAGCCCATTTCCTCATCTCTAAATAACAGTAGTTAACTACTTCACTCATTTGTTATGAGGAATAAATAAGGACTACCTGCAAATAACCCTGCACAGAGCTTCTCACACAGACTCAGTTTAACAAAAGTTAATGTTGTATGATTATTCCCACTGAATTTATTAGTGTTAAATTAATAGCAACTTGCATCTACCACATTACTGAGATTACATAAGTGTTCATGCCTGACACTGGCAATCTACTATTTATCTCTTCATTCTCACCACTTGACATAATATATGGCAAATAGGTTATTGACAAACTGAGTGAACAGAACAAAATACTTCAAATCCCTATACCACGTAAGGTCCTTTTTTCCCCTAGTGGTCTTATGAAACCTACTTCTGCCTGCAAGTATATAAAATTGCTCCTTTAAGAGAAATTTACAGAGGTCAGCATTTTACTTGAGAGAAAAAAAAATTGTAGTGTTCCTAATCTTATGTTTCTTGAAACTTAAAAAAAAATACACACAAAAATAAACTCACAATACTAACAACAATTTCCCAACTCACTCCATAAAATACCAATATCTAGGTTATCTACCTTTTGAAATTTTTTAAAACAGTCAAGGTAGGTTTTTTAAATCTGTCAGCTTCCTTACCACCAGTCCTTGAGTCTTTGTAACTAAGATGTATTCTGCAGCATTTTTTTTAAAAAAATGGCATTTTTCATTTTAAAAACATGCTCCTTAGGAATTCTGAAAAACACTGCAACAGTCAAAGAAAACAATTACTACTCCCCCCTACTTTGAAAGAAAAAAAAAAAGGCAGTGCTTTAAATGTTACTAGTAATTTAAAACTAAACTAGTCTTCAAAATATGTGTAGGCAGGGTTCAAACTAGTGGGGAAGGGGGCCAGGGAGGACTCATTTCACAACCTTGAACCTCTACAGATAAAATGCAGAATTGCAAAACGGTAAAATACCAGATACTCCATATGACAGCAATGCTGTCTTTTATCCACGTTCACACTCATCATTTAAACATAATTGCCCTTTGAGAAATAGAGGGGTTTAAAATAAGTATGGTTAAATACCTACAAATAAACGTATCTGGGAAAGGAGAAAAGTCTGTTAAATTTCGGTCTCTCTGGTCTCACGCCAAATTCGTGCCATACATACGGTTCAGAACCGAGAGACAGCAACCTGGGAGGGTCAGAGGCTCGGGAGGCGCAGAAGGCCCAAGGCCCTGCAGCTGGGGCGGCTGCTCCTCCCGGAGCCTAAGCAGGGCGGTGGCCCGATGGGGTGGGGCTGGGCGCTGCAGTCCCGGGGGGCCAAACCACAGGGCAGGAAGCCCACGTCTCACCTCCACTTCCCTCTCCCAGCGCATAGAGCCCAGTTCCGCGACCACCCAAGAGCCCCCTCAAGACAAAGAGACACAGATTCGCCCTGTCCAGGTCCGCACAAAGTTAATCTGTCTTCCCTAGCGGTCGGGGCCGCCGGGCTTTGTAGTTCGCCGGGCCAAATCGACCCTCCACCGCCTTGAGCCCGGCGAGCCACCGAACTACAATCCCCACGATGCCCCGCGAGCCCCCGCGCTCCGCTCCCCTCCCCACGCGGCGGCCCGCGCCCCAGGCACCCCGCCGCGCACTACCCGGCGTCCCGGGCGGCGGGAGATAGGGCTGGGCTGTCAACTCGGGCGTCCCACCACCTGCTCTCCTGCTCTCTCGCGGATTCATTACCTAGGTGCTGCAAGCCGTAGGCCGTGGGTGATGTGGTCCAGGTGGGGTGGGGGTGGGGCGCAGGCCGCCGCCGCAGAATCCGTTAGTTCGCGACGTGCGTGAAAAGGCGGCGGCGGCGGCGTACGGTTGCCATGACAGTCGCGCGGGGTAGGGGGGGCGGCTCTGAGTTAGCTCTGGGAGGAGCCTGGACAGCCCGCCCAGAGGCGGGGGAAAGGCGGCGCGAGCGCGAGCGCGCACCCTGGGAGAACAAGGAGACCGTGACGTTGGAGAAGACGGCTGGCTGAGCTGGGCGGGCGGTGACTGAAGAGCCCGTGCGCGGACTTCGGCGCGCTCCAGCTAGCTGCCTTCGAGGGAGGAGCCTGTGGCGTCAGAGGACCTAGCGTCCCCACCAGCGCCGCGCTCGGCTCAACTCTAGTTAAAAGGCCGCTGGTCCAGTTCCATCCCTTGCAGACCCTGCGCCCTTGGGATGTGTGGAACCTCAGCCTGTTCTGTTGGCGCTTTTCATCAGTCAAATCGAATTTGCAGTCTTTCCCACATCCCCTTTCTGCCATTCTCCGGGGAGTAGGGTAGAAAGCAATCATTCGGTATGATGGAACGCATACTTGGCCTTTAGAATAGTTCAGGTTTTAGCACTTACAGATGGCATTGCTCTCTACTGACTTGGGAGCTATGATATACATTAGGCAATCGTTTGTGGATTCTGCGGGATCGTCAGGGTAGTATAAACCGAGGTTAAGAGCATAGGCATCTAAAATTGATTCTTGGTTCCCTTGCTGCCGCTCAGGGGCACTTCACTCACCTGATCTAAACTTCTTGGGTGTAAAATGGAAATACCTGCCTTACAGTTCATGTGAGAAAGAAACGCATTATTGCTGATGAAGCAGTATAAAGCAAAGCCTGGCGTCCAACAGTTGCTATCAAATATTATTTAATTCATCGTGGGAAAAGTCAGATTGGTTGGTTGGCTGGCTGCGGCAGGAGGGGTTTAGCTGAGGAGGGAATTTGCCTTAGTAATGATAAAACTCTGTATCAGGATGAGGTTGTAGCTCAGTTGGTAGAGTGCTTGCCCGGTATGCCCAAATCCCTGGTCTACATCCTTGATAGCACCAAAATAAAAAGGAAAGAAATGGAAAAGAAGCTCTATATCTTACTAAGGGTTTGGGTTGTAGAATTATCTGCAGTTGTCAGAATTTGGATTGGCACCTTAAGATTTGTATAGTTTTGCTGTATGCAAATTTACCTCAAAAGGAACATAAACATTTATTTATTGTTAGAGCTCTAAAAAAAATAGAAATATTCTAGGCCCAATATGCAGATTTTATAGAGGAGGAAAGTGAAGCCTAGAGATTTCATAGGAAAAATGGAGAGGGGTGGAGAGTGAATTGTGGCCTTGTCATTTTCTGATAATAAATGTCTTTTAAATTATGGTCAAAAATAGCAATCTACTGTGTTGTTAGTTAGGGTCACTCTGTCCCAGAGATTCTGTTGAAATGGACTCATCTCTGTGGAGAGACCAATGTCCTCTTTATGATTGAACGTTATGATTGCACACTCCCTGGGGCCATACAATCTCAGGGTCATTTCTGACTTTTGAGTTCTTGCTGTCTCTGAACACTTAGACTCTTTCACATGTCACCTGCAACTCTTTTCTCTATTTCTGCTGTCACATAATGTGGAAATCAACCCCTTTTCTTTTAGTTGTTTCTATAGCACACTCTTCTGAAGGTTTGGAGCAGCTGAGGGGTTTTAAATGAAGGACACAGAAAAACTGAAATTATAATTCCCTTTTCTTAAGAGTCCTTCACTTCCCCCAGGCATTTTTATCCACCAACTCTATGTCTTCCATATAAGCTGCAACTTCCCACTGTTCATAATCTCTCTGTTCCCATCTCCCCTCATCTTTTCATAGTACTTTTAGTTTCTCCATCTCCTAATCAATGCCTTCAAAGTTACCTATAATTACTAAAATATTTGCCAGTTTTTTCCTATGCAAAGAAAGCATCTTCTCCATGAAAAACTCTGGTGCCAGCTATTAAAATATTTATTCATCACAGTGTATATCTCCATATTCTATTTGATTCAGTCCACAGGGTAGTTAATAAATATTAAACAGTTCCATGTGTGACCTGTCCAGGATATCTTCATAAGTTCAGTTATGAAAAAACATTTTATTATGCCCATAAAGGTGGTTTACTCTATTTAGTGTAAGTAAGAAAGCAGGTGATAATAACTGGAATCCATTATCTAGGAGAAAGAAACCAAATTCTAGGTAATTATAGCTTATATTTTGCAGAATAAATGACAAAATTTAAGTCATGAAGTCTAGAACAAAATCTGAGCATTAAGCCATGATGATATCCTGAAAGACTCGACACCTGGACTTCTCACCTATAGCACTTTGATCACAGCTCTGCATACGTAATGAGCATATAAATAGATTCTCCTTTACTCCTGGATAAGATGATACTGATCTGCTACCAGCTGAACACATGTTCTTGTAGTAGGGATGATAGGTTCACCTGATCCATCTCTCCCTCATCTGGTTTCCCTTGTGACCAGTCACTTGTCTCTGCAAGGCAGCTGGCCAGAGTTGTAGGGCTGTCTGCAGCCATGAAGAAGTCTCCAAAGGTAAGGTCCCAATGCATAACCCTCCTTAGTTTTTGATGCTAGAATTCCAGAGAATCAGTTTGGCAGGACAAGCCACTTGAGAATAGATGACAGCAAAGAAAGCAAACAGCTGCTCTGTAGTGAGCTGGAGGTGGCAGTCACGCAAGGGAAGACCATGAGCCACTGAAGCACAGCTATAAAACTCCTCACAGGCCAGGAACAGCTGCAAAAGAATAAGGATCAACAAGAAACTATTATTTTTCACTGGACACTTTAGACCCATTCAAGTGATAGTTTAATGCACTGAACAAACCTAAAAAAATGAAGCCGAAAGTAGCAAGAGATGAATACACACAGGCCATGTGGTCAAAAGCCCCACTCTCATTAAAGAGACAGTGCTTCTGGTCCAAGGTCAGATGTTTTTCCTGGGTTCTCAGCGTTGGCCTCTGTAACAATTGATGTTTTGGTCACCCTTACTGGTGGTCTGTGACCTTGGTTCTCATCAAAGCTTTCCAACCATCTCTCGGTGTATTATTCACCAGCTCCTCTACCAGCTCCCAAGGTTCAGTCTCTACACCCTCTGCATTTCCAAGTTCACCTCAGCTCTGGTTGAAGCTCAGATTTCTATTGCTTGTTCTGAGCCCCAAATCTCAGTGCTCCAGCAAGCAGGCCTTGTGCTCCTTTACCTGGTTCTATTGCTTCAGTTGTTCTCTTCCCTTGAGAAGCCATTCCCTTATCCTATCTAAATTCTACCTGTTCTACAAAAACTAACTCAGGCTTTTACATGAAATCTTTCCAGATTATTTCTGCTCATAATCATATCCCCCTGCTCTGTACTCATAATATTTCCTGCCTGTTTCACTCACTTAACAACTGGCCATACTGCCTAGGGCAGCTCATCTAGTTAGTTTTTGTCCTTTTCTCCTCACTATATCTCAAACTCTGCAATGTGCATTTTTGCATCTTTATAATACCATATATAAATAATATATGCATATATAAAATAAGAACACAATAAATATTTTGATAGGTGGTTCCTTAACTTTTATCCTCTAGTACGTCCTTCTGGTACTACTGCAGTCTCCCCTTATCTGCAGGAGATATGTTCAAAGATCCCAATGAATGCCTGAAACCACAGATAGGAAAAACCATTATACATAGGGTACTGTGTGTGTGTGTGTGTGTGTGTGTACCTACGATAAAGTTTCATTTGTAAATTAGGCATAGTGTGAAAATAACAATAACTAATAATACACTGCATTATTATAATTATTGTATTAAGAGTTGTTTAAAATTAGAAACTTTGTGGGATTTTCCATTTAATATTTTGGAACCATGGTTGATCAGGGTAACTGGGACTGCAAAGCAAAACCAGGGATGAGGGGGCACTATTGTATACAGAATATTTGAAAACCCTCAATAAAAATATTCCTGAATCATATGGAGGTGTGGGTCCCTGCAGTTTTGTAGCAGGGTCCCTTGCAAGGAGATTCCCATAAGTCACTGTTGCTTTGGGAGAAGTCAGTGCCAGTGCTCAGCTCCATTGTCCTTGAAGGCCTCCTAAAGCAGAGCTTTCTTCACTGGCTCATAGCCCACTAGTAAGTCATGAAATCACTTTGATAGAGCTCTCCCAGCTTTTTAATATTTCAAACGTGATAAGGTAACGCAGGATAAAGTAAAACAGAAAATGCTATGAAAAAAATCTAGACTATACGTGTATAGTTACGGTGAAGTATAGTCTGGCAAGCACTGAGCTGTTCTGTTAGCTTCAGAACTACCCTCTCCTCTGCTTGATGTTGGTGGGGCTGAAACTGGGCAAACCTCACCTCTACTTTGTTATCTGGCCAGGGGAGGCACTGGAGAAAGCACAAGGCAGGGAGGAGTCAGGACAGCTTGCTCTTCCTGTTGTATTTACTGTGCATTGTCCCAGCAATGGCCTTTAGTGCCTCCTGCATTGTATCCCTTCTCCCTTTGTCCCAGAGTTAATGGCTCAGCCTGGGAGTGTCCCTTTTCAAGGGTCCAGTTCCAGCTCTATGGAGCCTCTCCTCCATGCTTCTGGCTTCTGGTAACTCTAACCTCCTCTCCTCTCTGATTCCCAACCCTAGAGGATGTAGCTCTTCTTGCAGTTATTATTCTGTGCCTTAAAAATATTCCCAAACATCTGTTTAATCAATGCCTTACACTAAATTCTCTATGTTGAATACTTCAGATTCTTCTTTCCTAATACACATTGTAAGTAAAATATGTTTCCTACTGTGAATTCAGTCCAAAAGGCTTAAGAAACCCTGCCATAGAGGAATAGAGACCTCTTTAATAGATGCCCTAGTATCCAAGGGCCAGATCTAACCTACAGAGTCACTCTGAATTCCAGTCTCATGAAGAGCAAAGACCCAGTTCCATTACAGCAGATGCCACTGTGGAACTCTAGGCCCAGTGTGGCCTGTAGGGACCACTGCCATTTCTTGCAGGTAATATGAGGAAATAATAGACAAGACAAAGCTATGCAGAAACTTATACCTCATTCCTACATTTCTGCCTTACCCAGTCCAAATGAGACTTTTGCTCTATTTTGCTCCCAAACGTACTATATTTAGGCTTCCATCTCCCATTAGAAGCCAGCCTCACTTTAATCACATATTCCTAATGAAAAGAACTGCTCCACATTAAGAATTCAAAATATTTCTCATATATGCCAAAATAAGCCCCCCCAAAAAAAAAACTCTCCTGGCAATAGTCTAAGGATTCTCCTTGCCTGTGATTTTGCATTTCTTTATGCTAGTTTAAAACTATGAACAGAAAACCCAGGACTTGAGGCTGCTAAGTGGATGGTAACACTCTCTGGAGTATTGTGGGCACATAACTCAATGCGTAAAAATACAGTCAGCTGTGAGAGCTGGAGTAAAGGTATTTCCATTGAGCACTGCTGAAAGTCATTGGTATACTCTGCTAGAAACCAACAGACTAGCAACACTTCTTTCACCTAACCATTTAGGTCCTTCATTTAGTAGAGGAACCCATAACTAAATGTGAATTACTCAGGCAAACACTGGCAAGAGTTACTTTGTTTGTGACATACAGAGTATCTTGCAGTGAACTGAAAAGCATGTCACCTTCTGATTTATCCACTGATGCGTGTTACAGTGTAGGTGGCATGTCACAGAGGAAAAGCAGCTTGCGATCAGGTTTTCTATTCATAGAAGGCAGCAAGCACTGTGCCAAGCAAACCCAACCACAAAACATTTCAGATCTCAATGGAAGAAAAGAATGGTACAGCTGGGATTCCCCTTCCCCTTCTAGAAGATGCCAGCCATGCCAGGGGGGCCTCCTATCCCTGTTATTCTGTCTTATTTTTCTTGTGTCCTGCTTCACTTCAGCTAGAGAGAGAATTTAGAGTGGGTTTGGGGGAAAATTCCTTTTCCATTCCTTCTTCTCATTTCTCTGGTGCATTTTAGATCTTCTTTGAGATTTATATGTGTAAACATTATAAAATCATAATTATCAGCTTACATGAGTCTCTCCCAAGTGGTTAACTATTGAATTAAACTGTTTCTCCCATTCTCATTTTCCTTGATATTTTCTCCTTATGTTCACCAGGCTGTCTTACTCCTGCCTCAAACCTTACCCCAAATTTTACATTTCAAAAAAATTCTCAGTGGCTAAAGAATTCTAGGAATACTTTTGTCTCCGTCCCCTGCAGACAGTTGTTCCCTGTTCTTACTCTCTGAAATTGCATTCCTATAATCCCAGGATGAAGCAGAAAGATCCCAAGTTCAAAGCCAGCCTCAGTAACTTAGTGAAACCATGTCTCAAAATAATATATAAAAAGGACTAGGAGTATATAGCTCAATGGTAAAGAACCCACACACACACACACACACACACACACACACAAAACGTCTATGAAATAAAGTAAGGACAACAATTAAGTTTCAGAAGAAACACTTGTTTCTTCCTTCTTGATCTGTGCCAGCACTTACACTTTCGTGACAGATAAGCATTTGAGATTTTTTTATATACCTTTATTTATTTATTTATTTTTATGTGGTGCTGAGGCTCGAACCTAGGCCTCACATATGCTAGGCAAGCATTCTACCGCTGAGCCACAACCCCAGCCCCAAACATTTGAGACTTTTAACAATTAAAATATACAAAACATAGACTGCAGATGTAGCTCCATGGTAGAGGTCTTGCTTAGCATGAGTGAAGTGACGCCCTGGGTTTACCTCCTAAAGAAAAGAAAACACACAATTTCAGAGAGTTGCATAACAAAATCCACCACACTCTGATTTTGATGTTATTTGGGGAATGCATTTTGTTATTATTATTAATATTAGCAAATTATTATTATTAGCAAACCCAACCACAAAATATCTGCTATATTATAAGCATCAAATAATGTGTTTTTAAGCTTTATATAAATGTTATTATACTGTGCTTTTTTGGGTGAGGGTGGGGGTGATACTGGGGATTGAACTCAACCACTGAGCCACATCCCCAGCCCTATTTCTTATTTTATTTAGAGACAGCGTTTCACCGAGTTGCTTAGCACCTCTCTTTTGCGAGGCTGACTCTAAACTCACAATCCCCCTGCCTTCACCTCTAGGCATGCGCCACCGAGCCGGCTATACTATGCCTTATCAAGATGGCCTTTTTGTTGTTGTTGAACGTTGTGTTTCTGAGACTTATCCATATTGTGAATGTAGATTTAGCACATTAATTTTAATTTCTGTAACCATATAATAGGATCCATTAATTTCCATTTATGTTCAAGGTTATTATGGATAGGTAAGGACTGCTGCCATTTTTTAAAATTGTTTTCTAATTGTCTTGCAGATCCTTTATTACTTTCTTCCTGTGCATTTTGTGTGTGTGTGTGTGTCTATATGTCATAAGTTTTTGCCTTGTGCTTACCATGAGGTTATTATATTTAATAACTTTGATTTTCAGCCTTCATACTGAAGTTAAAAGTGATTTACACACCACCACTACAGTATTAGAGTAATCCAATTTGAGTGTGTACTTACTTTCACCAGCGAGTTTCAGATGTTTTCATGTTACTTATTAGCATTCTTGCCTGTAGCTTCAAAAACTCATCCCATTTCATATTGATGGATATTTGACTTGCTCCATGCTAGCTATTGGCCAGAGGTTGAATTCAGTTCTTTGCTAAAGGAGCCTCTGCAGAAGGCATTTTATAAGATGCCAACTTGCTTTACCAAAGCCACAAGGAATAATACTCACTAACAAGACAGAAGCCAGGATCTTAAATAATCATGCAATTGTCAGTGTTTGCAAATTCTATTGGTTAGAGAGTAGACACAGGTCCAAGTCATATACAAAAAGCGGGGATTATGCAGAAATATGAATAACAGGAGGTGGGGTTTATTACATACCATCTTACATTCTAAACCCCCCCCCCCGTAGGAATAACAATGAAGGATAGTAGATACCCCACGGTTACAGATCTGAAGGCTTTAGCAAGTCTAGAGATTTACTTCTCTTTCATTTAAAAATCTGAATAAGCAGTGTAAGTTGGTATGACAGCTCCTTAATCATCAAGGTCCCATGCTCCTTCTATCTCATCGACCTGCCATTCCCAACACGTGGCTTCTCATTGTGCAAGATAGCTGCCATAGCACTTGCTGCATTCCAACGCCTCAGGTCCAACCCACATACTGTGGGCAGAATAATTGTACTAAAGCACAAATATGATTATCTCTCTTCTCTGGTCAAAACCTATCAGTGGCAGTTCTAGTCTACAAAAGAGTATCCCAAACCATTTGTACGATTAACCCCTATGCTCAAATGTACATACAGACATATGTACATTTATTAATTTTTTATTTGTACACACCCACACTCAACCATATGTCTATAAAGGAAACATAAGCCCTACAAACTAGCATTTGTCCTTGTTGCAGATCTTGTGCTCTGATAGTGTCTATTCCATTTCATTCACATTTAATTCATGAACTAGTTGGATGTGAGAAGGCACAACCTACAAGTGACTTGGCCCTGCCCACTCTTCCTTGCTGTCTGCAGACTGCCCTCCTCACAATCCCTGACGTTGGTGCCCACACACCTCCTCTCCTGACCACCGCAGCTTCCCCCACTCTGCCTTTCACCTTCCCAGTTCCTCTGTGCCCTGCAAGAATCAGCCCAGGTATGGCCATTCCCTCACCCCAGTCCTCTTTCTGTGTGCCCCATAGAATCCACGCCCCCCCCCCCACCATCACAGCGCTTGTGCTGATTCTAACCATCTGTTCACTTCTCTGTTTTCCCACTAAGCACTATATTCCTGAGAATGGGGTCTAGGGCTTTGGTTTTGTACCTCCAGTCCTCTCATGGTGCCTGACATAAATGTTTGTTACATGAATAAGGAAATGAGTGAATGTTACAAAGATATTTCTGACAGCAGTTATTGAAAATCTGTTGTATGTAGAGCATTGTGTTGGAGAGAATTATGAAAAAAAAATATAGTGGGATTTGCTGGGGCTAAACAAAAATTAGGTATAAAATGACCTATATTTATAAATAAGAACTGTCTTTATATATACAACTAAGTACTATCAAACGTCTCACTGACAGTAGATTTAAGGTCTCAGCTCTTTCATCCCTTCTCTTAACAGTTTCACAACTTTCATCTCTTAGGTGAAAAACCTCAGACATCCCTCAGACACTGCTCTCCCAACCCTGGTCTGCTCTCCAACAGCAAAGCCCAGTGTGCAGCAAAAGAAGAGCTGTTCAAGTGAGTTTTGATCAAGTACCCCACATGACTAATCCAGGCCCTCCAAAATAGCACCATGGAGCCAAAGTGAGGTAATGCGGAAGGTTGTGGGAGGATGGTTAAGGACATGTCCTGCAGCTGCTCCAGATGCCAGGGTGAGCCAGAACATTCAGGAATGCAGCAGAGGAGAGCAGAGTGAATCCCCAGACAGACTCAGTGTCTCACCTTCACATACTACGTTGACCCCAGGAAGCCCAGTGTGCTGAGGGCAATTCTGCAACCCGATCTGATACATTAACAAATAGACCAAATTAAAAACAGAAACAGATCATATTAAAAAGAATGAGATATTGTAAGGTAACAACTCAAGCTTTGGGCTTCACTGAAAATCCCAAGAGCACAATAGCAGCATCATAAATATCCTGACCCCTCAAACTACTGCGTTCTCCCTCTAGTTAATAACACTAGCAACTGTTTATATTTGTTCTGAATTTTATCCTCTGTGAGGTGTTTCATCTCATTTTATCCTCACAGCAGTCCTGTGAGATAGGTACAAGTATTAGCTTCCTTTTGTAGGCAAGGAAACAGATTTAGAGAGGTTAAACGATGGCCCATGGGTCACACAGCTTGTAAGTGAATAGAACTGTTTGGGTTTCTAATTTATCATAGTACCAATTTGTTACAATGGGATAACAATCAGAAACATGGGTTCTAATCCCAGGTGGCTAGCTACGCAGCTGTGTGATCTTGGACTAACCATTCAACTTTCCAGGCTTCCTTTCCTCATTTATAAAAACTGTACGCAATGATGCCACCCCTATCTGCCTCCCAGGGTGCTTAAGAGCATAATACAGTGGGTATTGTGGAACTGCTCTGTAACCCACGTGGTAATCCACAGATGTCAGATATTAGCAATCTTTCTAACAATAACCAGAGTAATAATAATTATAATATTTTTACTTTGGCAGTAACTTTCATCACAACCGTTCAGTAACTTCTCAGCTTATTGTCATCTATAAAGCACCCCTGTGGGTACCATATCTCAAGGTGAATCAGCTACAGATCAGTGAAGGAGGGGGCTCTTCTTCCTGGCATAATCTCAGATCAGGGATTCTCAGTGTTGTGTCCACTGGAATTCATTGAGGAACTTTAGACAGGTTTCCAAGCCCCACACTGACCAATTACCACTTTAATCTTGGGGCAGGGAAGGAACTGAGCATCAATT
Organism: Spermophilus citellus; assembly: GCF_964194105.1. Classification (NCBI taxonomy): domain Eukaryota; kingdom Metazoa; phylum Chordata; class Mammalia; order Rodentia; family Sciuridae; genus Spermophilus; species Spermophilus citellus. The sequence goes on from NC_138182.1 coordinate 26,862,791, forward strand.
TTTTTTTTTAAGTCTCCAAGTCTATTCTAATATGCAGATAAGATTGGAAACTACTGCTACTGAGACTATTTATCATCTTCATGGCTACTGAAAGGGATCTCAGTTTTAAAAGGACACAGCTTCTGGTTCTGTAAATACCCATCCCTTTGTTACAAAGATGTAAGTATGTAAGTCAAGAAGAACTGAGGTTTCTTGGGAAAGAAATCCAGGAGCTGAACACTGAGCTCAGACCGTAAGCATCCTAAAGAACCACCAACACATATACAGCAAGCCTATTGTGTTAGTCAGCTTTCCATGGCTGTGACAAAATATCTGATATAATCAAATTAAAAGGAGGAAAGGTTGTTTGGGGCTATTGTTTCAGGATTTCAGTTCATGGTTGCTGTGCCCTATTGCCTTGGGCCTGTGGCAGCAAAATACATTATTATGGGAGCACATGTCAGAGGAAGCCTGTTCACCTCACCAGGGAAGCAAAGAGAGAAAGAGGAAAGGGCTGGGGTCCCAATATCCCCTTTAAGGACGCACCCCTGTGACCTGACATACTTCCACTAGAGCCTGCCTCCCAAAGTTCTACCACTTCCTAATAGTGCCACAGGCTGGTCACGAAGTTGTTAATACACAGGCCTTTAGGGGACATTTCAAGATCCATTTCTAAACTGCCACTGTTGGAGGGAAGCAAGGGTGGATAAGGCAGTAAACACAGCAGAGCATCCTGGTCAGAGAGTCTCTTCCCCATTGCTGTTCCTCCACCAAAATCTGCTTCTCGAAAGCATTCCACCATACCTTCCCTATGCCAGAGTGAATAGAAAATTGTATACTTTAAAAAAAAAAAAAAGATCTTGAAGGATAATACATAACCAACTAGTGGCCAATTCTACAATTTTCCCTACTGATAAAAAGGAAATAAACACACAACATTTAATATTAATTCCTTCCTTTGAATTCCAATGTTTTTGTAAATTGTACATGTATAATGTTTCATTTTCGGGTTAACACAAATAAGCATAAATTTACCTTATAAATAAAAGTGTGATTTTTTTAATCCACACAAAAGTAGTTTCTAGTAAAAAGATTGGTTCAGCTATTTATCTTAAATTCCCTAAAGAAGCCATTATCAGAAGAAAAAAACCCAGTAAAATTCAAAGTATTGCTATCTAATATTAGAGTTTGATTTTGTGTCTCCACCAGAGAGGAAGTAGCATTTCCCCATCTATTAACCTTTTAATTTGCTTCTCATCCCCAAAATGAAGAAACAAAATAATAAAAGGATTTGACTTTGGGGGAAGTTCCCTTTGGAACTGGGAACCACCCAAATGAGATAGTCCCTTCCACTGATAGTTTAGAAGTGCTCTTGGGATGAGTTTCACTGTCTCATTTGATCACTTCTTTCACAAGACTGCAAATAATTTGGATTTGGGTAAACTCCTATTATAAGACCTAAGGTCCTAGAGGTTTAAATAATGAAGAGGGTTGTCTCTCATCTGAGATTTTATAGTGCAGAGCAATAGCTTGGAGACAAATCCCTACACCTCTGGGATCCCACAAAAGTGGTAATTAGGCAACATTTCACTGTGATGCAGTGATTGGGCAAAAGATGGGACTGGACTACTCTCAGAGGTTTAGGACAAAATTGGCTTCCTTCAGAGCTGACAGAAGAATCTGGAAACCTAAAAATATTTAAAGAAACTAAAGCCCCGAAGAGAGAATTTCCAGCTATTGAAATGAAAGAGATGAAACATTTTCTAGGTTTGAAAACAGATTTTTTTTTTTTTAGTTGTAGATGTACACAATACCTTTATCTCTTTATTTTTATGTGGTACCAGGGATTGAGCCCAGTGCCTCGTGCATACTAGGCAAGTGCTCTATCACTGAGCCACAACCCTGGCCCAGAGATTTTTTTCTTAATGAAAAACTCAACAAAGTTCACCAGAGTTTGGGTAGAACATTTAAAAAAAATAACAATAACAAGATCAGACGTATCATTTACAGAGTAATCTAATTGAAGACTTTATCTTTTTCTTTATAATGTCTTAAGAAGAAGAAGAATAAAAATAGACCCTACAGATAATGAACTCTTCTTTTTCCTGAGTTTGTTAGAACGCAACACCTTCATGACCCAGAGGACGCATTCCGTCTCACCACCTCTGAGACATAAATCCTGACAAGGTCTTCATAGTTTCTCCTCTGGCCTCTAATTACAATTCTGTAATTTATTTCTTAACAGGGCCTACATTTCATGTCCTTATATGAATGAGATGCAGTGTGTTCTGTGGTTAAGCCCTTGGACACCAGGCCCAGCTGCCTGACCTTGGCAATGACTTCACCTCTTTGTGCCTTGGTTTCCTTGGCTGTAGGATGGGAGAAACCAAAGTACCAGCGCCTTTGGGTTGTCAGGAGAATTAGGCAGTTATTATCCAGAAAAGAAGTAGGGAAAGTACGCAAAGCACAGTAAGAAGTCTATAAATGTTTGCTATTATTGCCACCACATTTCGTGATTCTTTAGCACCTATAAAAATAGCTAGCATATTTTAAAGTTATAAAACAAGACACATGGTCTAATAAAAGATTATTTTCAGATTCATGGATTTATTTATGTGCAAAGTCTCAACAAGATATTTAGTTACACGTGTAAGGTATCATTTTTTAATTATATACCACCCTAAAATCTAAAAATTATTCCACAGCGTGGTCCCTGACCTCAAGCAGTTTGTATTCCACTTGAGAAACAGAGCATATGCCCATGAAATGTTAAACAAAAATCCAAAACACTTCATGATTACATATAAAGTGAGTAGTTCAGACCATAAGAGCTACAAAAATGCAGAGGAGAAGGAACTCTGAGGGAATCCGGCTTCATTGTGTACCTAAAGGTGATGAAGAAGTGCATTTGGACAATGAAATATAGGCAGGGAAAAGAAGGAGATTTTGCAGCAGGGAGGGAGATGTGAAGGGGACGGCAAAGAATGGAATCATTCATCTAGAGTGTGTAGTTTTCTGTTTAAAATTGGGTGAAATCCTTTGGTGAAGGAATTCCAGGCATAGGCCACATGGCTGAGAGCTTCCAATGCCAGACTGAAATAGTGTGACTTCGCCCTGGGAGTCCTCAGTTTTGCCTTCTGGAGTCTCAGCCATTACATCTGCCATTGCATGGGTTTGTCCTAAAGTTCATCTCTCCACTGCACTAGTGCCTTGATTACCTTAGTTCTCTCAGCAGCTGATCTTCTGCTCTTGCCCAATAATAAAGTATTGTTTAATGAATATATTGGAATGGGTGATACCTAAACAAAATTCTGCATCCTAGAAATGGGAGCTATAACCACTAATCAGCCACAGCAAAGAGGTAGTATTTGACCTGGGTATTGAAGGTCAAATTTTATTTACTTGTCAGGGAAACAAAAAGAGGATTATAAACAACAACAACAACAAAAAATATCAAGAACAAAGGCATGGGAGTGGGCAAATATATGGCCTTCTCAGAGAGCCACTACATCACAGGTTCAGGGGAAGACAGCCATGAAGGAGGAAGTTAGGGCCAGGATACAGTGCTAAGGATCTAGGCCTACCTGGACATAAATGAAGAACCACGAAGGAATTTCTAGCAGGGGAGAGATGTGATCAGATCAGTGACTTGACTGGAGATTGATCAGGAGGAGATTGCTAGGGTCCAGACAATTATAATCAGTAACAGCTTTGTAGAGCCTAGCAGCCGTGAGATGAGGAAAACTAAGTCAGTTTCAGAATTTTGGAAATAGGATCCAGAGAATTTGGCAACCAGTTGAACATGGGAAGTGAGGACCCGGGGAAGTGAAGCTTGGCAGGGCTTTCGGACCCAGTGACTGCAAATGCTCAGGCCACACCTACTGCAAGCCCTGAGAAAGCAAAGAAGGTATTCTCTGCAGCTTCTGCACCTCCTAACACCAGCCATGCCTTCAGACATACTCAGTAAACATTTGTTGAAAGAATTAATGTTTTTTACATAGCCAAATATATAAAAGAGGAAAACATTACTGTACTTTATAATGTCTTTTTCAGAGGCTCTCAGGAGGCATTTTTTAGACTCTCACCATGTTTTTCAACCCCAAATAGACTCAGGAGTATGTCAACCACGTTATTCAGCTTGTATACCCACCCAACTGGCCCGTCACTGCATAAACTGAAATCTCCTTTAAGATTGTGTGTGCTGGGGGACAAAGGCCAAATGGTTGGTGTTTTAACTTTTTTATTTTTTTCTTTTTTGGAGAGAAGCCTATGGTAGTTTCAGTTCTCTGAAAATGAATCCGAAACAATAAGACAAGCAGAATATTTTCCGCCATTGGAATGAAAGAAGCAAACCTACTACAGGTAAATTGAAATCTTCAAATAGGCCCATAACACATTGCTGAGAAGGTCTGGAGATAAAGCCTTTAGTTAGCATGGGGCCACAAATCTTTACATTTCTTCATTCACCTGGCAGGACTAATGAGATTTTATGGCAGGCAAGCTGTTTATCCCCTGGGTGACATTGGCAAGAACAACTCTATCTTTATCAATAAAGGGCTTTCTGCACTGCAGCTTTCCCCCCACGGAGGGCTCCAGGCTAGATAACAGTATTTACAACATGTAAGAGCCTCATTTCTTCACATACGCCCTCCACCCACCCCTTCTCTGAGTTGGATCTTCATTCTATCCTAATGTTACATTACTCCACAACAAGTGGCTGGCGAAAAAAACAGATTAAAGAAGAAGTTTCAGACGGGACCTGGAAAGAGATGCAGGGCTATCTGCTCCATATCTTAAATATCATATGTGCCTAGGAGACCATTAACGATGGAGCTGCAGGCCGACCGTTGCCCACAGTACCATAATTGCTTTTCTTCCTGTGAGTAGTGCTAGGAAGAGGAGAAGATGACTACCATTTCAGTCTGTGACAAGGGCTTGGTCTCTCTTGTAGCTATCACATTGCCCGTAACAGCTCACAGCGTCTGTTCTCCATGCCTCATAAGGACTCGTATACAACTATGCAAACTCATATAATTGACAACTGCCACCATATACCCTTAGCATGATGTGTCCATTCTACCCTTGTAGTCGGGAAACTCCCCAGTTCTCAAACCAAAGGGATTTTAGAGAAATGGCTTAGCAAAAGTCAAGGTTCTGTTTTGCTTCTCCTATTGGATATACTATATTATGTGGACAGAATGCAAGGGACAGCTATGTGAGGACTCTTAAAAGAGCAGGTAGATTGGGGAAGAAAACAAGAATTCAAAGGACCACCAAAACTAACTGCATTTACCTCTGGTAGGACTCAAGGTAGCATGAAGTGGGCATCAGTGTAAACAGAGAGCTATTCAGTGTAAGTCTCATAGTTCAGGTTCAAGATGAGAGAAAGGAGTCTTCCAACAGTTACAGCCACAGCGTGGAAGGCCCCCAACGTGGAAAATGCTGAGGAAGGGAAAACTTCCTCTCCAACCAGAGGACAGTGGTCTCACGAGCATCTTTTACTTCATGTACCCCCACCATTTGGTCCTAAACAGGGGCACAGACACAATAAGTGCACAGAAGAGCAGGTCCATAAAGCTGCAGCTTTTTGCATGATTAACCAAGAAGGTGAATCTTAGGAAAGTAGAAAGTTCTGGAGAGATTATGGTGGGGAAGCAGCATGGGAAACACAAAACAAAAAACTCAAAAAAGTTATTGGTAGGCTTTGGGGCTTATCCCCAAGCTATGAATGCTTAGATTTGATCAAGAACTGCATAACAAAGAATGTAAGAACTGAATTAACAGCTATATCACTGTTATGGTTTGGACTGTAAATATCCCCCAAAGGCCTGTGTATTGAAGTCTTGGTCCCCAGTCTGAGGCAATATTGGGAGGTGGTGGAATCTTCCAGAGGTGAGGCCCTGTGGCAGAAGTTAGATCACTGAGATATTGAGAGGGTGTCTTTAAAAGGGATTTCAGGAGTCCAGCCCCTCCCACGATTATGTTCCTCTTCCCCACAGACCCAGAGCAATGGGACCAAGAGACCAGGGACTGAGCCATATCTTTCCTCCTTTTAAGTTAATTATCTTAACAACAAGCTGATTAACACAATCAGTATCTAGGTCTCAGCCTGGTCCAAGAGAAATTTAAACAGCACTGCCAAGACTTCAAAAACAGAACTGACATTTCAACCACAATCTCAGAAGGCTGATGAGAACTTGTAATCCAAATCAACTAAGTCAATTGCCTGCTAAGCAATAGGCAAACAAACAAAGATTATCTACAGGTTTTAAATAAGATCCATTATCTCATAATACAATATTCAAAATGTCCCTAATGTGATTCAAAGTTACTTGGCATATGCACCAGGAAAATCTTAACCCACAAAGAAGAATACAGTCACAGATGTCAATGCCAAGATGACATAGATGTGAAAGTTATTTGTCAAGGAATTTAAAGCAACTAGTAGAAAAATGCTTTAAGAAGTAAGAGTAAACACTCTAAAAAGCATCAGCTAAATAAATGAATAAATAAAATATAAAACAATCAAATTCATATTTTAGAATTCACTAAATGGGCTCAATAAAAGAGAGATGACAGAGGTAAGAGTCAAGCAACTAGAAAACAGCAACAGAAATTATCCAATCTTTTAATAAAAATTAAAAAACAACAGCACTTCAGGATCCTACAAAACAATTCCCCAAAAGTCTAATATTTGTATCATCAGAGTCCTAGAAGGACAGGAAAAAGGAGTGTGGTGGAGAAAAATGCTTGAAAAATAAAGACTGACAACTCCCCAATTTTAGCCAAAACTACAAACCTGTACATTGAAGAAGTTTAGTGAACCCCAAACAGGACAAACCCAAAGAAATACACGCCCAAACACATCCTAATCAAATTACTAAAATATTAAGACAAACACAAAAATCATGAAAGCAATTGGTGAAAGAAACACACCATTTATAGAATAACAATGTTGACAATAGAATTCTCACCTAAAACATTTGGAGGCATTCTTGCCCCCAAAGGCAGATGAACATTGAGGTTAAAGTGCTGCAAGAAAACAAAATGTCATCCCAGAATTCTATATTCCAAGAAAATATCCTTCAGGAATAAAGGTGAAATAAATTCAGATGAATGAAAAATAAGAATTGGTTGACAGCAGACAGGCACTAGAAGAACTGCAAAAGAAACATCTATAGATGTGAAAGAATCCAGCTGTTAAAGGCTACGTACAATAATGATTCCATTTCTATGGCACTCTCAAAAAGCTAACACTATGGCAGCAGAGAACAGATCAGTGGTTGCCAGGGGTCAGGGGTGGGATGTGTATGAATTAAGTGGGATAGCATGGGGGATTAGGGAATGTTGGAGTCACTACGTATCCTGATTCTCCACACATATTAAAATGCATAGGACTTGGGGCTGAGAATACACCTCAGTTGGTAGAGTGCTTGCCTTGCATGCACAAGGTCCTGGGTTCAATCCCTAGTACCACCTAAATAAATAAACAAACAAACAAACCTTTTTAAAAAATGCATAGGACTCTACATTACACACACACACAAAGTCATTCTTACTGCATGTTAATCTGTTAATGATATTTTTTTTCCTTAAGAAATTTCTAGTCTTTGAACAATATCTGGAACTTCACCACCTCCCTGCTTGTGAAGGTAATCAGTAAGGTCAATACCAGGCTGTTTCTGGTACAACTCATAGCCAAATTTGCCCTCCCCACCTGCCCGATTGCCAGTTCAAGCAAAAATGTCATGTTTTGACTTAAAGTACGAATAAGAAATCAGATGCATTTTCTGAATTAGAGCTTTCTCTACAAAATAACTCCAGGTCACCTCCCTTCACTCCTCACCCCAAACAAGAAAAAACCTCTAGACTCATGAGGATCAGGATTTAGAGTGCTATATGTCACCTCCTCACTGGAGCACCAGCTTCTGAGTTTCCTCCCTAGCCTGCTATGTTTATCTGTTTTTCATTGCTGTGACCAAAATACCTGACAAGAACAATCTAAAGGAGGGAAAGTTTGTGTTGGGCACACGGTTTCAGAGGTTCAGTCCATGGTTAGTTGACTCTGTTGTTATGGGCCTAAAGTGAGGCCAGACATCTTGGTGGAAGGACATGGTAGAGGAAAGATGCTCAGCTCATGGCAGCCAGGAAGCCGAGAGAGTGAGTGAAGAGCCAGGGACAAAATATAATCCCTACAGGTATGCCCACAATGACCAAATCCCTCCAGTCACAACCTCCTGCCCTCAGCTGCCACCCAATAATATGTTCAAATTATTAATACATCAAATGGATTATCCACTGATAAAGTTATAGCTCTCATAAACTAATCATTTCACCTCTGACCATTCCTGCATTTTCAAACACAAGAGCTTTTGGGAGGACACCTCATATCCGAACCACAGTATCTGCCATACCCACAAATGTGCAGCAAACCCCAGCCGACCCTGGAGCCCCTACCCACTGCACCACCCTACCACTTTGCTGCATATAGAATATTTATGTTGCAACAGACACCCTTTTGGTTAAAGTAATTCCTATAGTTTGGAGCTGAAATATCCTCCAAAGGCCTTGAAAAATAAAGACTGAAAACTGTGTTAAAGGTTTGGTCCCCAGCTTATGGCACCATCAGGAGGCAGTGGAACCTCTAGGAGGTGGGGCCTATTTGGAGGAAGTAAGGTATGGGGGCATGCATTTGGAGAGAATTTTGAAATTCCAGCTCCTTCATCTCTGTCTCTACTTCAAGGATGCCATGAGGTGAGCAGCTTCCTGCATCACATGCTCCCACCATGAGTTCTGCCTCATTACAGGTCCAAAAGAAATGGAGCCAACCAACCATGAGCCAAAGTAGACCTTTCCTCTTTTTAAGTTTTTTTACCTCAGTTTTTCTGTCACAATGACAGGAAGCTAACACAGTAACAAATCTTTTGTGTCGAATGGTTGCTATTATTATTTTTGCCTTTGGCAAACCCATAGGAGCAAAAGGGAATCATGTGTTTGCAAGAGAAAAAATAGCAAGACCTTTAGCACTGCTCCAATACTGCATTTCTTCTTTGTTTAAAAGCTGTGTCACCATGACCTTCTCTCCCTTAAGGCAAGAATTGTGTCTTAACTCAGTTTGTGGTCTCCAGATAATTGCACAGTGACAATGACAGACAGGTAAAGGGTTTCACCTAAGTGTCAGTTGTAAAGGAGTGAAGGAAAGCATTTATGGCTGAATAAATGAACTGTGTGACTGATAAAGGCAAAGTTCAGCAAATGCAGTAGGCTCCCTTCACCAAATTGTGTCTCTTGACAATGAAGGTGGACCTGTGACCTCTGAGAGAGGAGGATTTCAATCAAGGAGACCCATCTGGTAATGGGAAGGCAGGAGAATTTACCACAGTGGGTAACTGACTCATCCCTCTGTCCCATGGATTGGCATGAGCAGCCCATCTCTGTGATGAGCAGAAGGAAGGAATCAGCAACAGAAAAATGATAATCACGGAGAATGCACTGAGGTTAACACGTGAGCCATGCATCACTCCCTGAAAGGGTTTCTATTCCATGAGATGTTCCTTCAAGTGGTGCTACGTCCTGGAAAATATTCAAGAAACACTTTATGTTCTGTCTCCTTCTTAAAGATGCACACTACATTTCTATTTATTAAGTCTTCTCTACAAAGTTTCACAGTGAAAAAATATGCTTTTAAAATGGTTATAACCAAGGGACAATTAACATATGCACAGATCTCAAGTATTCAGTTCAATGAAGTTTGAGAGTTTCATGTTCAATTTACCACCAGCCAAAACAAGGTAGTGGACATTTCCATCAACACAGAAGGTTCTAAGCCCTGTTCCAGTCAATCCCTATCCACACTCACAGAAAAGTGCTGAGTTCACTTCAGCCTGGTTTTGCTAGTTCTCAGACTAGTAAGTTCCACATGTTTTTGTGTGTCTGACTTCTTTTGCTCACAGGTTTTTCAGTTTCACCAATGCTGCTGTTTATATCCAGAGTTCAGTTTTTTTTAATTGCTGAGCTGTATTCCACTGTGTCTGTCTAAACAAATTCGTATGACACACACACAGCCTTGCATTGCTTAATGACAAGGATATACTCTGATAAACATGCCATTAGATGATTTTGTCATCCTGTGAACATCACAGAGGGTTCTCACACAAACCAGCTACAGTATCACTAGGCAACCTAACCTTATGGGGCCACCTTCATATATGTGGTCCATCCTTGGCTGAAACATTATTATGTGGTAAATGACCATAAAACCATGCTTTTGATTATCCATTCTCGGGTTGATAGACATTTGACTTGTTTCTAGGTTTTGACTATTATGGATAAGTCTTATGTAAACATTCTCATGTGAATCTTTTTGTGCATATGTTTTCATTTTTACTGGGTAAAAAATTAAGAAGACTTTGTTTAATTCTTTAAACTTCATATTTCCTAGGCTGGGGATGTAGCTCAAGTACTTTCCTAGGAGCACTTACCTAGGACAGCAGAGTACTTACCTAGGATGGCAGAGTACTTGCCTAGGATTTTCAAGACCCTAGTTGAATCCCCAGCACTGTCAAAACTAAATAAGTAAATAAACAAACTTCACGTTACCATATTCATCTGATCATTCACACACATCTAAAAAAATAAGTTGCCCTGAGTATCCTCAAGTCCCTTCTGTGTTTTACCCAATGAAATATGTCAAGGTATTCAGAAGTAGAATTATTCAAGTTCTTTTACAAATCTTATAAGTAAAGGCAAATTAAGTGAATCCCAAATGAACAGAAAAGCTTTAAAAGGTAAAGAGTAGGAAGACAAAGACCCTGATAGGCCATAGTCTGGAGGAGATGCATGTGGCAGAGACATGCATCTCAACAGAGGAAACCTGTTACCAAAGAGGGAAATGAATAAAGCAGAGAGAAGGCTCCTGTAGAGTTGAGGAAGCTTCCTTGGTTTAGGGACACCAATAATGATAAGATCATCAGAAAACACTTAAAATTAACTTAAAAAGTACCATTTTTTTTAAAGGGAGGAATTAGATAAAGGGTTTGGAGTAAAGGTAAAAATAAGGTATGGTAAAATTTTACTTTACATTCTAATTTCACTTATTAAGAAGTTAATCTCCAGCTGGGATTGTGGCTCAGCAGTAGAGAGCTCGCTTAGCACAGGCAGGACCCAGGTTTGATCCTTAGCACCGCATAAAAATAAAGGCATTGTTTTGTGTCCATTTACACCTAAAAAATAAATATTTTTTTTTTAAAAAAAAAGAAGTTAATCTCAAGCTAAGCATGCTGGAACACACCTATAATCCCAGCAACTCAGGAGGCCAGGGCAGAAGGATTGCAAGTTCAAAGCCAGGCTGGGCAATTTAGCAAGACCTTCCTCTAATAAAAAAATGAAAAAGTCTGGAAATGCAGGTCCATGGCAGAACACCCCTGAGTTGAATCCCCAATACCAGGGAGGATCAAAACAGGACCAGAGAGAGAGAGAGAAAGAGAGAGAGTTTGAGTTCCTATCACTGGTAGTTACAATTCTGTGTGGATCTCTTGCATATCTACGCATCTTGAGAAGACACACTGGCTGCCCTCTGCTCTAGACTATCTTTTGAAGAAAGATTCTATAGTGAACACCTTGGAAAAATAACCACATCTACCTCTAGAGCAAAAGATGGATTTGCCTAGGTCCTTGGAAGATAGAGATAACCATCTACTCCTGCTTACTGCCCTTTATGAAAGATTCAGGTCCCCTAAACTCAAAATTCCTCACCTGAAATGCAACCCACTTCATGTTCAGGAAGAATTTGGCCCTCTTCAACCTTTTTTTTAAATACCTTTATACCTGGGAAACCAGTATAAATTTTAAAAACATTCTGGGGATCTGTCTACTGCTCGGACTGTAAATTATAGATTATCTTCTCTGACAAAGAAGTCTTGTGTGTTTTCCCAGCACCCACCAAATGATAGCAAGATAATTCATTTGAGATAAAATCTTAGTCACTTCAAATTTCTTGCCAATTATAAGAGATTTCTTGAATAATAGTAAACTTTTTTTCTCTACACATTTCCAAAGTCTTTTTTGGTCAACCAGGATGATTTAATCTAAAATCAGAAGTTTTTTTTTTTTTTTTAATAAAATAGGAGTTCAAAAAATCAAAAATTTCTGAATACATTGTTAAATTTCTAAACCTCGGGGCTCTGGGCAAGCACTTTGCTGCACTTTTTGGAAAGTTGTTGTGCTTGTACTTGTTGAGAGCCACAGCCAAAGGGGTCCCAGCAAACTTCCAGGTGCCAGCAAACTTCCAGCTGCCGGCTGATGATTGGTTCACAGCGGCCCCAGCAACATCTAGCTGATTGGCTCCTCTATGGTGATGTTCATTGGGCTGTTTCCCTGCCCTTCAGACTGCAAAGCTGATGATTGGCTCACAGCGGCCCCAGCAACATCTAGCTGATTGGCTCCTCCACGGAGCTGCTCATTAGGGGACTTCTTTGGCTCCGCCCACGCAACCCAGCGATTCAGCCTCAAGAGCAGAAGGATTGTGGGAGGTGGTGAGGTTTGTATGGGGGTGAGAGGCTTGGGGAAGCCAGTGGTGGCAGTTGGGCTCTGAGGGTTTTTTCCTGAGGAGCGGTTTTGTTTGGTGTTTGTAGTTCTAAAAATAAAGTTAGTTTCTTTTGACAAGTGGCTCCTGAATTGTGCCCAGCCAGACTGCGGCATTTGGTGGCTCACACGGGGAGCGACTGAGGGTAAGTAAACTGCTCGCCCCTGAGGGCAGGGCGAGAGGATGGGTAGCCATTCTAAGTTTCCTCTTTTGTTTTGCTTCATTTTTGTTTTAAGTTGCCTGTCCCTGGAGATGAGTGAGACAGAAGAAAAACCGCTCACATCTGAGGAAAAACTATTTGCGTCTGAGGAACAGATAGGGAGAAAGGACGGATGCACATGTCAGGAGGATAGAAAAGCTGATATAATGATTTTGTGTGGTTCCATTTTTATTTCATTCTGTCTCAGTTTTGTTTGGTGTTATCTTGTTGGGTTGTATTATAGTAGAAATATGGGAACAGAAATTAGTAAAAAACAAACCGAAAGACTGTTAAGTAAATTGTTAGAAGAAGGAGGCATCCCAGTAAAATCAAGAGCAGTCAGGGCATACGTTGATACAATACAAAAATGTAGCCCATGGCTTTTTAAGGAGGAGTTGTTAAATATCACAGTGGGACCATCATGGTGAAGATTTAAAAAGAATAGAAAAGAACAGCCCAGGGACTCTGCCACTTTGCACATTGCCATTGTGGGCGTTGGTATCTGGTTTGCTTAGTCCAAAGCCTTCAGTTCAGACAATGGTAGAGGAAGGAGAAGACATATTGATTCAAGTAAAAGAGAAGGTCTCTCAAGTTAGTCAGACAGAGGAAAAGATTCAAGTAAAAGAGAAGGTCTTTCGAACTAGTCAGACAGAGGAAGAAAGTGTAAAGCAGAAAAAGCCATCAGGGGAAAAGTCACAACAGGAGACTGCTAATAACACCTTTCTATCAGAGAGCGTAAGTGTCCAACCAACAGCACCACTTCTACAGAAGACTGCTACTAACAGCATTCTATCACCAGAGGGCATAAGTGTCCAATCAACAGCACCACCTCCATATGCTAGGAGGCTCCCAACTCCCGCAGTTGATAGTTGGGATCCTGAGACAGGATCTCAAGTATTAACATGCCCTGTATTTGAGGTAGGAGGGCAGCGAATTTACCAGGGTTTAAATTTCAAAACAGTGAAGGAGCTAAAAGAGGCTGTAACAACCTATGGTCCTCAAGCACCCTTCACTGTACGCTTGGTCGAATCCATTAACAACTTGAACATGACGCCAGCAGATTGGGCTAATATGTGTAAAGCTGTGCTAAATGGAGGTCAATACCTGTTATAGAAGGTTGCCAATGAGGAATTTTGCAAGGAGACGGCTAAGCGAAATGCAGCAGCTGGTTATCCTCAGAGAAATCTAGATATGTTGTTAGGAAAGGGACCTTATGAGGATCAGCAGCAACAAATTGCATATGATCCTGGCGTATACTCACAAATTGCTGCAGAGGTGATTAGGGCATGGAAGACTTTACAAGGATGTGGAGGTTTACAAGGTCAATTATCTAAGGTAATATAAGGAGCTAATGAACCTTATGCTGAATTTGTAGATAGGCTTATTCAAACAGCTACCAGAATTTTTGGGAATACAGAACAAGCAATGCTATTAATAAAACAACTGGCTTATGACCAAGTGAATCGTTGGTGCAGAGATATCATTAGACCATGGAAACAGGAAGATTTAAACACATATATTAAATTATGTAGAGACATTAATGAACAAGAGCAAGTCATGGCAGCTGCAGTAAAACAGGCTTTAGATGCCAGAGACATTAATGAACAAGGGCAAATTGTGGCAGCTGCAGTAAAACAGGCTTTATATGCCAGGCCAAGAACATGCTACAATTGTCAACAAACAGGACATTTTAAAAGGAATTGCCCCATAGGAGGAATGTTTAACAAAACTAGGTATCAAAGGAGTAGAATACCGGTATTTGCCCACGATGCCGTAGAGGGAGACATTGGGCTAATGAATGCCGTTCTCAAACCACCATAGAGGGTACTCCATTACATTGGGCTAATGAATGCCGTTCTCAAACCACCATAGAGGGTACTCCATTATCAAAAAACGAACAAGGACAAGGTGTTTATCCACGATATCGTGGACAAAGGCATCGGGCTCCGTTGCCAAAAAATGGACAGGGGGCCCCAATGCTCCGGGGCCCCAAACCACAAATATACGGAGCACTGGAGGAACCCATCAGGGTAGTGCCCAGGACACATTGTCCATCAGATCCCTCATCAGACAAACCAGAGGGAGCGCAGGGTTGGACATCTGCGCCTCCGCCAGATCAGTACTAACTCCAGAGATGGGAGTTCAAATCATTCCCACAGGGGTAAAAGGACTTCTTCCCAAAGGAACAGTAGGCTTATTATTGGGACGCAGCTCTTCTACTCTAAAAGGACTTTTGATAAGTCCTGGGGTATTGATCCCGATTATGAAGGTGAAATAAAAATTATAGCCAGTTCTCCAAAGGATATATCAGTAATTTCACCAGGAGATAGAATAGCACAGTTACTAATAATACCAAGCCTACATGATAAATTTTCCAGTCGTGCTGTAGAAAGAGGTTCCAAGGGATTAGGCTCCACAGGTGTAGATTGGGCTATGCTTTCTTTAAATTTAGATTCTCGCCCCATGCTAAAACTAAATATTCAAGGACATGAATTTAATGGGCTACTGGATACAGGTGCAGACCTTAGCATCATCTCTCATCAAGAATGGCCAAAACATTGGCCATTACAACAAGCCACTCAAACGCTTCGAGGCCTAGGAGTGGCGACTAATCCCCATAGAAGTGCAATGGTATTAGATTGGAAGGATCCTGAAGGATGTGAAGGAATTATACAGCCATATGTATTGGATCATCTTCCCGTAAATTTATGGGGACGAGATGTCTTAGATCAATTAGGTTTGACATTAACAAATAATATCAATCAAAATGCACCCACTATTATGGCTAGACAAGGTTTTAGGAAAGGAAAAAGATTAGAAAAATAAGAACAAGGTATAGCAGCACCAATACAAATAGATCAAGGAACAGACAGACATGGGTTGGATTTTCACAAAGGGCCACTGAGACAATAAAAATTACATGGAAATCAGAAAGACCAGTATGGGTTCCTCAGTGGCCCTTGACTAAAGAAAAGATACAAGTAGCCCATGTCAAACAACAATTAGCGGAAGGACATATACAACCTTCTGTATCTCCCCATAATACTCCCATTTTTGTCATCAAAAAGAAATCTAGTAAATGGAGATTATTGCAAGATTTAAGAGCCATTAATAATGAAATGGTCATTATGGGACCTGCTCAATTGGGGATTCCTCAATTGTCTGCTTTGCCAAAAACTTGGTATCTTTTAGTTATAGATATTAAAGATTGTTTTTTTTCAATTCCAATTCATCCTGAGGATAGTCCACGTTTTGCATTTACTATCCCTGCGCTGAATCATGAAGGTCCTGATCAGAGATATGAATGGAAAGTACTCCCTCAAGGGATGGCTAACAGCCCAACTATGTGTCAAATTTATGTTAACAAAGTAATCCAGCCACTTAGAAATCAAAATCCTGAACTACAAATATTTCACTATATGGATGATGTATTATTAGCACACAAAGCTAAAAACACATTGCTAGAATGTTATGCCACACTTACAAATTTATTAAAAAATTATAATCTAGAGATAGCAATAGATAAAGTACAATTAAAATTTCCAATTAATTATTTAGGAGTTCTATTATCCTCAACAATGGTCCGTCCACCAAAAATTCAAATACGAGTAGATCAACTCAGATCACTTAATGACTTTCAAAAGTTATTAGGAGACATAAATTGGATAAGGCCTTATCTAGGTATTCCAACAGGAGAATTGGGACCTTTATTTGATATCCTAAAAGGTCCATCAGATCCAAATTCACCCCAAATGTTAACGCCTGAAGCAAGAAAGGCATTAAAAATCATTGAAACATATATGGAAAATATGCATTTGGATAGAATTGATATAAGTTTGCCTTTATTATTTATTGTACTACCAACAAAAAATATTCCTACAGGAGTATTTTGGCAAGAAGGTCCATTATTGTGGATACATTTATCTTATTCTCCTAACACTATTCTTACTAGGTATCCTGAGGCTGTAGGACAATTAATAGTCAAAGGAATAAAAACAACAAAGGGAGTATTTGGAATTTCTCCCAATAAAATTATTACTCCATGTACTATGAATCAAATTGATGAATTAGCTAATGAGTTAAATACTTGGGCAATAATCATGTGCAAATCTAATGTTTTATTTGATAACCACTTACCATCTAATCCTTTATTGTCTTTTTGGTCATTGCATCCTGTAATTTTTCCAAAAATGACAAGAAAAACACCTATCATGAATGCTCCAAATATATTCACTGATGGGTCAAATAATGGTACAGTAGCAATAGTTACACCTGATCAAACCTTTACATTTTTAGTACCCAAACAATCAGCTCAAAAGGTAGAGCTTAATGCAGTATTACAAGCTTTTGTGATGTTTAAAGATTCTGTATTTAATTTATTTTCTGATAGTCAGTATATAGTTAATGCTATAGTATCCCTTGAAGATGCTGGTAGGATTTCCCCTTCTTCTACTGTTTTATCTTTGTTTTCCACTATACAGAGTTTAATCTGGGACAGAAAAGATCCATTCTTTATAGGATATATCAGGGCACATACAGGATTGCCTGGAGCCCTTAGTTTGGGCAATGATTTAGCAGATAAAACTACACATGACATACATATTTTCTCTACACTAGAAGAAGCTATAAATTTTCATAAAAGGTTCCATGTCAATGCTAATACTTTACAAAAGCATTTTAAAATAACTAAGGAACAAGCTAGACAAATAATAAAACAATGTCAAAATTGTGTGACCTTTTTACCACAAGTTAATCTTGGAGTCAATCCTAGAGGATTGATACCTAACCATATTTGGCAGATGGACGTCACACATTTGCCAGAATTTGGAAAATTAAAATATTTGCATGTTACAGTTGATACTTCTTCTGGATTTTTGATGGGCTCCCTTCCTGCCGGAGAAAAAACTAAAGATGTTATAGCTCATTGCTTACAAAATTTTGCCACTGTGGGCGTTCCAAAACAGTTAAAAACAGATAATGCCCCTGGTTATACTTCTACCTCTTTTAAACAATTTTGCTCATCATTTGGCATTACTCATATAACAGGAATTCCATACAATCCACAGGGACAAGGCATAGTTGAAAGAGCTCATCAAACTATTAAAATGTACTTATTAAAGCAAAAAGACGGAATTGGGAAGGGGTATATATTCCCCAAAGATAAACTTAAAATAACCCTTTTTATTCTAAACTTTTTAAATTTGGATTCATCAGGACTTAGTGCTGCAGAAAGGCATATGTGTCCAAAAAATGTACATAAGCCCAAGGTACTTTGGAAAGATATTCTAACAGGACAATGGAAAGGTCCTGACCCAGTAATTGTCTGGAGTCGGGGGTCTGTTTGTGTGTTTCCACAGGAAGAACAGCAGCCGATTTGGATTCCGGAGAGATTAACTAAAGTCCTGACCCAGTGATTGTCTGGAGTCGGGAGCCTGTTTGTGTGTTTCCACAGGGTGAACAGCAGCCGATTTGGATTCCAGAGAGATTAACTAAAGCGATTTCTACAGACCAAAAAGAAGATGATTTGCCTCAAATCCATAACAGCTGATATCCAAAACTCCAGTTTGGCTATTCTTACATCTGCAACAGAACCAGGATGCTTTTTTCAATATCTATTTTATTATTGCCCTTTCCCATATCATGAAGTTCTAAGTTTGTTTTTTGAGCTCATACAGACCTAGGTTAATATTTTGCTGATCAGTTCTATTTTTTGACTATAGAGTTTTTAAACATTGCAATGGAGATTTCACCTGTAAAAAGTTATAAGGCCTTTACTATTATGTTATGTGTTGTATGTATTATATTATGTGTGCACACTTGTGTTTTGTGTTATATGTTTGAATGTACATATGTCCATATATCATATATGATGAGCGCTCATGAAAAAATGAATCCAAATATTTTTTTTATTCACGTGATTTAAATGGTTTAATTTAAATTGGGTAAATAACTGTTAAGGATTGTTTTAATATGTAAACAAAAAAAAGGAGGTTAACAGATCTGTTTGTTTACTTTCACCTTTCCTTTTCATTATATTTAATAATTCTCACCTTTCCTTTTCATTATATTTAATAATTCTCTTGAAGATAATGTAAATTGTTAAGAAAATTGTTTTCTTTTAGTGCCTTCTGGAATGTTACAAAATTTTTTCTTTAGCCATTATTGCCAGAATTCCTATCTTCATCCCAGTGCCGGTGAAGACAAAGATAAAAACTAATCTACAGCTTCTGCAATCGCCATCACTGAACTGCTTGCAGAACTTGCCTAAACTATGTGCAGAACTTGCAGAACTTGCCTAGACTTGCCTAGACTATGCATTGTGAACTATCTGTTGGTGCAGCGACTTGTGGTAGTGTTGGGGTATTTTTGCTGATGATGTCATCGGTGGTTCAATTTTTCCAACAAGAGCCGTCAATTGGCTTGGTGTATCTTCCTCCCTTCTGCTTGT
This sequence comes from Spermophilus citellus, assembly GCF_964194105.1. Lineage (NCBI taxonomy): Eukaryota > Metazoa > Chordata > Mammalia > Rodentia > Sciuridae > Spermophilus > Spermophilus citellus. Next base: position 26,882,000 of record NC_138182.1, read on the forward strand.
CATGACAAAGACCTCCACAGGTGTGGCTGTATACTGGACCAGTAGTCAATGACGGGTAAGATCCAATTACAATGGTACCAACCTAAGACAGGAGGCTGACGCCCTGAGGTCAGCTCATCCGAAGACGGATAAGGACCATATGTAGTATTGGACAACCTAAGGCAGGCACGGTCCCTAAGCCACATGCTTGTTGTTTAAACAGAGAGGGGGCGATGTTGAGAGCCACAGCCAAAGGGGCCCCAGCAAACTTCCAGCTGCCAGCAAACTTCCAGCTGCCGGCTGATGATTGGTTCACAGCAGCCCCAGCAACATCTAGCTGATTGGCTCCTCTGTGGTGATGTTCATTGGGCTGTTTCCCCGCCCTTCAGACTGCAAAGCTGATGATTGGCTCACAGCGGCCCCAGCAGCATCTAGCTGATTGGCTCCTCTGTGGTGATGTTCATTGGGCTGTTTCCCTGCCCTTTCAGACCACGGAGCTGCTCATTGGGGGACTTCTTTGGCTCCGCCCACACGACCCAGCCAATCGGCCTCAAGAGCAGGAGGATTGTGGGAGGTGGTGAGGTTTGTGTGGGGGTGAGAGGCTTGTGGAAGCCTGTGGTGGCAGTTGGGCTCTGAGGGTTTTTCCTGAGGAGCTGTTTTATTTGGCCTGTGTGGTTCTAAAAATAAAGTTAGTTTCTTTTGACAAGTGGCTCCTGAATTGTGCCCAGCCAGACTGCGGCAGTACTAGTTGGGAAAAAACCTTCCTTTGTTCCAGGAACTAATTTTATAAAATTTATCTCTTGGATCCTGGAGCACAAAGAGAATCAGCCTTCATGTTGAAATCAGTGTTATCCCAGGGTGAGGCTCTTCTGCTTTATAGTTTTAGAGCTTAGCAGGCTCTCTGCTCTAACTTCCCCTCAAGGAAACCCCGAGGAGGGCACATCTCACATAGTTTCTGAAAGTCAAAGGACAAATGTCCATCCACATCCCAAACAGCTGGGAAACCCTTAAACAAATCTCCAGAAAGAAAGGAGAGGGTTACTGGCAGGATGCCTGTACCTCCAACTTGCCAGGAACAGTCCAGGTTCTTGCTGTTCCCCATTTGGACAATAAATCTACATCCATTAGCACAGTTATCCAAGTCAAAGGGTTCAGGAAGACTAGTCCCCACCCCTACAGCACTTGGATCATCCCCTTTGTAAATTTTTTTTCACTTCTTCATTGAAACCATCTTTTGCAAATGACCTACGTCACATGGATGCTCCCCAACCATTGCCATCTTCACATCACTGCTGTCTACCTCTGAAATCATGACCGCCCCTAACCCCATTCTCTGAGTGCCAGCATCTCACTAGTCCCCAGGACACACCTCCCTCTCTATTTTGAAATTGGGTGTTCCTCTTCTTAGTTAACACTTAGGCTTCTCTCCAACCATTGAACCAGATGGTTTATCGAGATTCCTTCCAGGTCTAGTATCTGTCATCTGACGTTCCTCAACTCATTCACTGTCCTTAAAATACATACATAACCAGAGGAGGGGAGGGGAGGATGGGCATTAATGCTATATATCTTCCCTCCTCTTCAAATATGAGTTCCTAAATACCTACTTTAAAGTCAATTCACCACTGGATAATTTCTAATATATATTTTACTCTGTGTATGCTACATAGGCAGTATGCTTAATAAGATCCCTAAAGACCCACTTATTTCAAATCTGACGAGCATTTCCCCTCTCTCCTCATTGCCCTTTATCCTAAGGGTGTATGTGTGTGTGCATGTGCATGCATACATTATGCACCGAATTGGGTCTCCCTGAAATTCACAGGTTGAAGCTCTAATGGTTGGTGTTCCTGTATTTGGAGATAGGGCTTTTAAGGAGGGAGTTAAGGTTAAATGAAATCATAAGATTGGGGTCCTAATCCTGTAGGACTGGTGTCCTTATAAGAAGAAGATGCGACACCAGGGTGCTCTCAGTTTTTCTCGTTACATGTGTGCACACACAGAGAGAAAAAGCCACATAAAGGCACAGCAAGAAGGCACAGTCTGCAAGCCAGGAAGAGAGGTGTCACCAGAAACAAAATTTGTCAGCATCTTGATTTTGAACTTTCAGCCTTGAGAAAATGAATTTCTGTAGTTTTTAAGCCACCTAGTTCTTAACAGTTTGTTATGGCAACCAAGGTTCTTAACCTTGTTATGCCCAGCAAACATAAAATGTAGTATTCTTAGCATACTCCACAGAATATGCATTCTGTTCTACAAAGTATAGTCTGCCTAGTTTGCAATGCACACATGAAGCACTGGGTCATTACAGAATAGTAGGGCTAGAAGTAAAGGTCACAGCCAAAAGCAGAATACTAGCTCTTTTCCACTAAGCAAAACGGAACAGAAAGCAAATGCAAACACTATCTTCTTTATATCTCAGATAAGCTCTTCTTTTAGCTAACTTGCTTATATCTTATTTATTCACCTTTAGTGGCCATTGGTAAATGAAACTATTTTAACTTTGCAGGCAAATTTCACAAAAAGGTCAAACTTAGTCAATATTTTTATATGGATCTTCCTCTGATGGAGGAGGAAAGTGTGACTGGAACCAGCAAGTGCAAAAATGGGGACAATTCATCAATGACTCTTGTTTCATTTTTTTGGACATTAATTGGAGATATTTGCTTAAGAAACAACCATTTGGCCAAGTGTGGTGGTGCATGCCTGTAATCCCAACAGCTTGGGAGGCTGAGGCAGGAGGACCACAAGTTCAAAGCCAGCCTCAGCAAATTAATGGACCTGTCTCTAAATAAAAATACAAAAAAAAAGGGTTGGGGTGTGTGTGGCTCAGTGGTTGAGCACCCCTGGGTTCAATCCCCAGTACTAAAAACAAAAAGAAAAGAACCATTTTGAGATTAGGAGAATGTGAACCTAGGTGGATATCAAAGACTATTAAAGAATTATTGTTAATTTTGTCAGGTCTGATAATGATTTTATGGTTTTGAAAGAAAATGGGGCAACATAGAACTATTGACTGGAGAAAAAGAAAGAGGAAAAGAAGGAAGAGGCAAGAAAATTTTGACACTTCAAATGGGAGAAGGGTACAAGAGGCTCATTTGTATAATGTGTCTACTTTGGTATAAATGTGAAAAATCTTCATTTAAAAGGTGTTTTTTAAAATGCATGCTGACACAAACATTTATTGAATACCTGAAATAGGAGTCAATTGATTGTCTGCCATTAGTAATAGATCCAAGGTTTGGGAGGCCTGAAGTTTCTGCAGTTGGGGAGCCTTCTTTAAGAAAAATCAAGAATACAAAATGCTCTTGGGGAGAGCCCTGTGCTGATGAGAGGTTCTGAAGTAAATCCACCTCTTCTTGGTAAACCCACCTCTGTCCGCCATGGGCGAGCTCTGGCTGGCCCAGTGATACTTCCCACTTTAGTCTGTTTTTTTAATGAATGTTTCATACATAACCAAAGATTGGAGAAATTAAGACTATGATGTTCTGTAGCCAGGTGCAGTGGTGCACGCCTGTAATCCCAACGGCTCGGGAGGCTGAGGCCAGAGGATCAGGAGTTCAAAGCCAGCCTCAGCAACAGAGAGGCATTCAGCAACTCAATGAGACCCTGTCTCTAAATAAAATTCAAAAAAGTCTGGGGATGTGGCTCAGTGGTTAAGTGCCCCTGAGTTCAATCCCTGGTACCCCCACACACACCAAAAAAAAAAAACCACTCTGATGTTCTGCGCATCTGTCATCCAGCTACCACAGCCATCATTGGCGTCTTAGCTCATTGTGATGAATTAACCACCCATTCCTGTCCACACATACTGCATAATTTTTAAGCAAGTCCTTAATATGATCTTATCGCTAATATATTTCAATATGCATCTCTCAATTTTAGGGACTCTTTCAAAAATATAGTACAATATTATTATCATACCTAAAAAAAAATTCCCTAAGCAGGTCAGTGTTTAAATTTCTCTAATTGTCTCAAGTATTATTTTTAGAGTTGGTTCAGATCAGGAACCAAAGAAGGTATCCATCAGACCTGGTTGATACATCCCTTAAGTTTTTTTTAAATCTATAGGCTTGGCTTCTACATTTCTTGTTTTCTTTGCAACTTATGGGGGGGGGGTCATTTTGTCCTGTAGGGCTTCCCACAGTCTGGATCCTACTAATTGCCTTTCTGTGGTATTGCGTGCCGGGTTCCCCTGTCTCACTGATGTCCTGTAAATCTTCTAGTTATATCTAGAAGCTTGTTGAGATTGGGGTTTGATTTTTTGACTCAAATTCTTCATAGGTGTGTGTTTCTTACAGAAGGCAGAAGATGCATTACTGTCCTTCCTTGGTCAGGTAAGTAGCCACTGCTTATCATTTCTGAAATCCTTATTTCTCAATGTTTTCCTTTGTTTGCTAGAGTGCCTTTAGGCAGGGCTGGTGCACATTTCTGGGTGCTGCCTTCCATTAGCTCCAGACCTACCTCACAGGGTTACCTGGCTGACTCTCAAAGGCACTGAGCTATTGGTAGGATTTGACGACAAGGAAGTGAACAGGGAGCATGGTCCTGATGGACTTTATAGCATGGTTGATGACACAGATTAAACACCTGAGAATAACAATTAAAGAGGTGCCATAAGTGGTATAAATAACTCACTCCTCTAGGAATACAGAGGGCCAGAGAACAATCCACTTGGGTAGTCAAGGAAGGACTGACTTGCTGCAGCAGGAGTAGAATGTCCTATTGATTACTGCTCTGTTGTCCTAGTCACTAGTTGGCTTCTATCCTTGGCTTCCTATCACAAAATGTCCTGTGTGTTCTCCTCCACGGTGCACGTTGGACCAAAGGTTTCATAGTCATGATTCTGGCTCCCTCTTGGTCACATGCCACCTTGTGGAATAACCACAAGTTACAACACATTTTCCAACCTTGAAGGAAGGGGAAGCCATCAAACCATCAGCTGCCGCAGGTGCAGAAAGAAGAGTATCTGGTCTCAACATAAAAAATTTTTAAAAGGCTGTGATGTGGCTCGGGGGTTAAGCACCCTTGGGCTCAACATCCAGTAACAAATAAATAAATAAATAAATAATAGAACTGGAAAAGCTAAAAAAAAAAAGTTAAGCCATACTTAATTTTTGTGATCTTCAATTAATTTTTTATTAATAATTATGGCCTTAATTCTTATTTTAGTTAAGCAGAGAAAAGTTAAAAAAAAAAACTATCATTACCGAGATCAAGATACTTTTACATGTCCTGTTTAGGAGGTGACCTTCCCCTGAGGAACTGGCCAATTTTACCAAGAAGTTGTTTTCTCTAAGAAGAACTATACCTTGAAAACTTCATAAGCTTTTATAGTTGTCTATAGGCCTCAATTGCTGAGGCTGGCTTCGAACTTGCAATCCTCCTGCCTTAGCCTCCCAAGCTGCTGTGATCATAGGCATGGACCACTTTACATGGCTTTGGTTTCATTTCATTTTCATTTGCTCTGCTTTAATGGGAAAATTGAGTTTATAATCACTTTATAATGAAATAATAAACATACTTTTGTAAAATAAAAAAAAACACACAAGCAGTATTCTAGTTCATTTTCAGTTGAGAGACATAGGGCAAGAAGTAAAAAGAGAGATAAAGAAGAAAGGAAAAAAGTTATAATGTTCAAAAAACAGACCATGAGAAAGAAGAAAAGACAGATTAGCAGACACATAAATGAAAATATAATCACACAATTATAAAAAAAATCGATTTGGGCTTTTTTTTGTTAGTATGACTAGAGGGTTCATTAATATTGTTTTCTTTCAAAGAACCAATGTGATGTGGCATTGATCCTTTGTATTTTTTTTAATTCTCAATTTCATTAACTTTGTGCTGATATTAAATATTTTCTGTCTTCTACTGATTTTGGAAAAAAAAATTTGGTGCATGTGTATTCTGTCAGGCACAGAACTGGGCTCCTTCATATGTGTTATCACATTCATACCTCCCACAACCCAGAGAGGACAGCAGTTGTGGTCAACGTTGGTGAATACTTACCCAGTCTCCACCTCCACCTTCTTTATTTTCTAACAGAATCCCAATTCTATTCATGGTGGCAAAGTTCACACTAACACTTCCCTGCTTAGACATGTCCCTTGGGGTAGGAGAGGTTGTGTGACCTGATGCTTACCAGTCTGCTAAGAGGTTCTAGGAGAGGTTTCACTTTCCTAATATAGGGACTCTTTCTCTTCCCTTTCTTTTATCACCCTGCCTGGAATACAGAGTTAGTTAGGAAATAAAGCAGCCATCTTATGACCATGAGGAGACTGACGTGAAGGAAAAGGCTCCCAAAGAGGATCACAAGGCAGATGGAAAGAAGCAATCTTGGACATAGATGTCCCCAACTCTTCAGAATGCTACCTCTGGATTGCCTGGAAGTGGGAGAAAAAGAAAGCTTTGCTTGATTAAAGCACCAGAGTCAGCTTTCTATTATATACTTACTATCTGATAATTGAAGATTGAGTTTCTCTTATCCAAAATACTTGGCATCAGAAATATTCTGAATTTTGAATATTTTCAGAATATTTGCATATACATAATGAGATCTCTCTGGGATGGGACCAAAGGCTAGACATCATTTATGTCTAGCATATACTTATACACATAGCCTGAAGGTAATATTATACAACACTTCGATAATTTTGTGCATGAAACAAAATCTCCTGGTATGGAACTTTCCACCAGTGGCATCATGTCAGCACTCAAAAAGTTTCAGATTCAGGGGCATTTTGTATTTTCATGTTAGAGATGCTCAACCTAAATTATCACTGCAATTCTACTTATGTATTAAGATGCTCAAGTTTAGGCAAGTTGAGAAACTAGCTGGTGTTCAATGCCTCTTCCTGTCCACTGCCTCTTCCCCACCCCTCCCCTGACACACAACTACAAAGTGCATGGACCTCTCTGGACTCCCTGAGACCTCTCCTGGGCAAGCCAGAAGACCCTGTCCCTGCGTTTGACAGCCAGGCAGGGTGGGCAGTCTTCCCTTTTCCACGGTCATCTCTTCAGGGCGAGGGTCTTCGCGCTCTTCTGCTAGCCAGAGCATGCGCTGCGGGCAGTGACGACAGTCCTCCTGGGAATGGCAGTGCAGCCGCTGGAAACCCCTCCTCTCCTGGCATGTCCCCTCTACCTGCCTTTCTACCATGGGGCCCATGCTCGCCGTGTCACCCACGTCCAACCACACCCAGAACATCCCCCTTAAAATAGAGCCATCTCGCCCAGCAGTTCCCCAGAGGAATTCACAAAACCCCAATCCCAAGGGAAGTTCTGCATCACGAACTTTAATTAAGCCTAAGATGTACAACCTTTTGCATTTTCACGTCTCTGAAATCAGAATGTTTGTCAACAATTGGTGATTCTTATAATCATCATGGGTCATTTTCCTTAGGCCTAACCCTCTCTAAAGTCATGATGCATCTGATGGGCACAGGGATCTTGGTTTTATTGGAATATGGTGCTTAAAAACAAAGGAGTCTATGGTCAGATAAGTTTGGGAAATAATGGCATACATATAATTAAACAAGAGTTTTTAATTCAGACCTTCTCCAAACTTTTAACATCTAAAGCACATCTCCAAGGGATTAACTAAAATCACTTGGTCATAGAATTCTCCTTTTTGGTAGAGCACCTTCTGGTTCTAGAGTTATATGAAACATAAATTAGGAAACACCATCATTACATTCTGGGATAGTTGACCCAGGTTTGCCTGACCTCTGGACTATCTTCTGGAAATGAAGTCTGAGAAAGCTGGTCAGAAAATACATGAACAGTGAAGTTGGCAGCCCTGAAACATGGCCTTGCATTGGAAAGGTCAAAGGCTTCACAGAGGCACCATTGAACTGAGTAAGTCATTGGAAAACAGTACAGATACTTTTAGGGGAGATCTCAGAAAGTGGAAAGTGCAATGATTCTAAATTTCACCTACTTTGCTATTTTTATTGAAAACCTAGCCGACTTGCCTACATCCAGTCCAAAGAGATACAGGGTATATGAGGGTTGCACCTCCTTAATGCCTGGTGACTACGTCTAATCCCCAGAACCTTATAACATCGTTGGTCTCAGAAATATAAACACACCTGATATGGCACCTGTAAAATACCAAAAGAGGGAAGACCCAAGCTGCTAAGTAATTCTTAGTGCTTTATAAATTCCCTAGGGGTGATTCTAATATGCACAGTTGAAGACCACAGTTTGGAGGAAATGGCTGCAGTAAGCAGTGTTTCAGCTGTGCCAGTTGGGGAAAGCTTCATTTTGCTGTTACAGTAATCAAAACCACAAGTGATAGTGGAGATGGAAATCAGGAGATGGAGGCAAGAGATATTTTGGAGACGGAATTCCCAGTGAGGAGTTTAAAAAGATAATTCAGGGTTGAGAAGTTTGAAAGAATGAGGTATTTCTGAAAAGGCTAGGATGGTGAGCAGGAGGAGCCCTGGGTTTTGGAGGGAAGACAAATACTAGAGTTTATAGGTTGAACTTGAGCTCTCAGATGGACGTCCAAGTGGAAATGTCCAGGAGGCAGCTGGAGATGGGGACGGGTTTTAGAGGATAGAGTTCTGCATTTTGAAGTCATTTGTTCCCTACTGATATTTGAAGCCTCAGAAGTCAAAAGATCATCTTTTCCATAATCAAGTACTTTTCAGGAAACCACACATTTACACGGGCTGCAGTCAATGTGAAGGACTGCCCACCCTCTCTCTTTCCCGTCCTGCCTCTCCCTCCCATTTCTCCTGCCTTCTTCTCTCACATATGTTAAACCCATCAGCATACCCAGCACCCCATCTTGAGCCTTGCCTATCTGGCAGCAACTCTGGGTGATGCTTATCCAGTGAATCAGACAAGATAGACCCTTCTTTTTATCTAGATTGTTTTTTAAAACATTACGCTTGTTCCTAGTGAACCTCACCTTTAAGAACTATTTCTTTAGTTGATTAGTGCTATTTATCAGCTGTGAGACCTGGCACAAGAGACTCTACTGTCTGAGCCTCAGTTTCCATAACTGGAAAACAAATAATCGTACCAACATCTCTGGGCTGTAATGAACCTTAAATGAGAAAAGCTACACCAAGTGTCAGCTAATGCCTGGGGCTAAGTAGAACCTTGATCCTACTTAGGTCTCTCTGATTTCCCTTGTCCTGCTCCACTTAACTCCCAAGCAGATCATAACTCAAGTGCACTGTCTCCAGTGTCAGGAGTGAGTCTAGACAGCCGGGAGCCACTGGGCCTGCCTGTAATCCCAGAGGCTCAGGAGCCTGAGGCAGGAGGATCGTGAGTTCAAAGCCAGTCTCAGCATCTTAGTAAGGCACTTAGGTAACTCAGTGAGACCCTGTCTCTAAATAAAATATGAAAAAGGGGCTGGGGATGTTGCTCAGTGGTTAAGCAAACCCTGGTACCAAAAAAAAAAAAAAAAAAGTGAGTCTAGCAACAAGCAAGCAATTGGTACTTGCCCAAATGGTATGTGCAGATCAAATCTTGGCAGACCAATTTAATTAATTTTTTAAATTTAATTATTTATTTTTGCATAGTAGGAATTGAACACAATTATATAGATGAGGAATGAGCAAGAGAAGCGATCTCTCTAGGTGGGAGCATCACCTGAGACTCCATCTCAAGTGATTTTTTTTTTATCAACTAGATACAAGGAAATAAGTGAGACTATTTTCTCTCTTCAGTGCAAGTACTAAGAGCCAAATAATATCCCTGATAGGTGGCCAATCAATGATTCAGCTTCAACCTGGAAGCATCCTGCCTGACGTCACTCATGTCAGAGCAGACCCAGGAGGAACATCTCTGTCTTTGCCCCAGTGGTGTAATTGAGAACTTCCTGATTAAGATCATGGATGACTCCCAGTTGTAAGGTATTAGTCTATGAAGGTAGACATAGAAATCAAAATAGCATTAACTGACTGAAGAAGTGGTTCCTAACAAGGTAAGGTTCAGAGGAATGAGGATGTGATTTAAAAAAAAAAAAAAATCTATGTATACAAAAAGAAGGGTCAGTATTGGCTCATTCACTGGACCAGCAGCCAGGGTCACCCATAGTTGCTGCCCAGGCAAGGCTCAAGACAGGGTGCCGGGTGCCCTGATGGGTCTAACGTATGTTGGCGATCCTGGATGCTGAAATGGAGCAAATTATATTCCATGCATGTGTGATTATGTCACATTGAACCCCACTATTATGTGTAGCTATTCTGTACTAATAAAAATATTTTAAAATATATTAGAGAAAAAGACAAGGATGCCGAAGAAAAGGGGCAGGGAGACAGGCCTAGAAGATGGAGAAAGGGTAGGTTGGTGTGATACCACAATGTTCTGGAATATGTTCAGAGAGGGAGTGGGTTCATTGGAATTCAAGGTCACTTTACAGTTAAAGAATAATTTACTGAGCATGTAGTATATGCCAGGCTCTGTATGCAGGCTAGCGGGGTAGCAATGAATGAGACATTCAGAATCCTGCCTTCCCAGGTTCTCCTCCCTTGACCCAACCTCTTAATGTTGAAGGCCTTGTTCTGGGCCTTCCACTGCTTCTTGTGCCCATCTGTACTTACTCTCTGGCCAACTTAATTCACTACCAAGACTTTCCATCCATCTGCCGATAACTCACAAATTCAGACTTCCGTCCCAGATTCGTGCGCTCAGTTTTCTCTTTGTCCACTCAATAAAACACAAACTCAGTCCATCCAAAGCAGAATCTCAATTCTTCCCTCTCCCTGCTCAAACCTGCTCCTTTCCTGGTCTTTCTCATCCCTACTCAAGGCTCCAAGTATGGCCAAAAAGGAGGCTCTGTCCTCGATTCCTTCATCCATGTCCTATTGCCTCAGTCCTCCAGAAGTTAGAATCACACCGCACAGCCTGAAAACGTAAGTCCTAATCGTCTCCCATTCTAAAGGCTGCTGAAAACAACTAGAACCAGAGTAGACAACTCCCTCCTTGTCCCCAACTGTGACCTTAGTCAAACTAGCCCTGCCACCACCAACCCAAGGAGCAGACTGGGGAAGGAGAGATGGCCTTTGGGGCCTTGTGCCTTGGCAGTGAAGACTGCCTCCCTCGATGAGGGGAAGAGAAGAGATCAATTCCACAGTGACAGGGAGGCTCTGAGGCAGGGGGTAGCAGCCTCATTCTGGAGAGGCCAGAGGCCAACACTTTTTAGGATTTGCCAGCCATACAGTGTCCACCACAACTGCCCAATACTGTCGTTGTGGTATGAAGGCAGCTGTAGACAGTAATGAATGGGACGTAAATAAGCGAGCAAGGCTGTGTTCCAGTAAGACTTTATTTATGGGCACTTAAGCTTGAATTTCGGATGATTTTTCACATGTCACAAAATAGCATTTTTCTTTCGATTTTTTTTTCACCCACTTAAAAAAGGATAAGAACTACTCTTAGCTCATGGGCTATACACAAAAACAGGGAGTCAACCAGATTGGCCTCTGGGCTGTAGTTCACCAAGTCTTAATCCAAGAGGGCCACTCGCTGACACTATAGGAACCTGCTAGAAAGGGACCGTGACACCTCGTTGCCTAGTAGGTGCCTAACAAGCCGCAGAGCTTCAGGCCCACCCTGGAGTAGTCAAGGGTGGTGAGAACAGCGTGTGGGTGTTTGTCCTTTGGAGACTGGAGACACACATGAACAGCAGGACAGGGCCTGCTTCTTTACTGGAAGTCTCTAAAGGCAGGATGACTTTGGGGGAAGCAAACCCTTGCAGTAAGAGAAACAGTACTCATCGGCATTCAATCTCTCCAAAATACTTTTTGTGCAGGGGGGTGGTTGTGCTGGGGATTGAACCCAGAGTTTCTGACATCAAAATACCCTGTGTCTTCTACATACCTGCTCTCTCTGCAATAAACTTGAACTGTAGCAACATAGTTGCAGGGGATGTATTAGGGATGGCAAGCTTATGTGTGGGTGTTCCTTTTAAAATGTCCACTACTGTTGGCATAATGGGAAAAAAAATATTCAGATAACAGAAGATTGAGCACTGATACTGGCCAACAAGGGAGGCTTCAGAATGTCTATCTTGGGATCTTTAAAACTATGAGCTACGGCCATCTGTTTTGGAAGTTTTGAGGTGAGCCCAGCCTCCCAGGAGGAGCTGGATAGATCCCAGCTGCAGTTTCCACTGTCTCTATCATTACAGGACACGAAGGAGATAGATGTGCATAGGGAAGGGTGGTTAGAGCAAGCAGCTCTGTTTTCCTTTTCTCTGACAACAGACATGGTAAAGATTAACTCCCCAAATCCCTGTATAACACTGAAAACCCAGCCAAAGAAGTTTCCTTTGAAATTGCATCTGCCTGCATAAGAGATGTGCAAAGCCTCATTTGAATATGGAAATAACTCTAATTATTTGAGTCTCTTTGATCGCTAAAAGATTTTTAAAGAGGAGCCAGGCACCATGGAACATGCCTGTAATCCCAGCAACTTTGGAGGCCGAGGCAGGAGGATCCTAAGTGCAAGGACAGACTGGGAAACTTAGCCAAAATTTAAAAATAAAAAGGACCCGGGATATAAATCAATGGTAAAGCACTCCTGGGTCAAACCCTCAGTACCAAAAATAAAACAAGATTTTTGAAGATGAAAAAGAAAAGGCATCCTAATATAACAAGAAATTTGTCCGAAAGGGATTGGTACAAACAAAACAATATTTTTTCCCTATAAAAGGGGTAGGCAGAGTTGGGAAATTGCGCTTGTCTTCTTAGCCTTGAGGAGATACAGAGAGATTTTCTCGGGTCATAGGTTACTCTGCATCAGGTGGCCCCAGAGTCTCAGCTCAATGTCACTAAGTTGAGCCATTTTCTCTCTGGTAGACAAGTTTTGCCTGGCACTAAAAATCCCTGCAAATTCAAATGTAATTGACAAATGTCATAGATGTCACAGATAGCAAAATTCAGTGTGGTTTGCTCTCTTGGGGCTGACTTCAAACCACTGATTGACAAGAGCTAAACTTCAGCTTTTGCTTTAAAAAATAGACCACATAATAGATTATTAAAAATAACACAGGGATAGGTATTATGTAAAATTTCCTATTTCAAAAAGAGAGAAAAAATTACTAGCTATTACCTTTTCATAGCTGATTTTATTTGCAGCTCTGTGATACTTTTTATGCTATGTCATTATCAATCAAGACACCCAGATAAATTACTTAACAGAGAGGCAATAGAGAGCTGCTCATGCAACCACCCAGCTGAGAAGAGCTTCTGTCTACTCTTTTCTTTCCTGGCAGACAGAATTGTGTGGTCTACAGTTTTTCTCATGCTCTCATGTCCATTGATCTGAAGCCGTTGTGCAAATTTTTTTTTTAAGCTGGATTTCCTTGTAGCATGGATAATTATGAAAAGATGAAGAGAGAAAAAGAGAAGCATCACTTTTTATAATCATTGGTATTCATTGATCATCCAGGACATCCCTGCCTCTGAGCATGCCTGGTTCCCACTTCCAACAGCTGCCCAAGTAGGCATTCTTCATCCCTTTCCACAGCTGTGTACACTAAACTGGAGGAAGTTAAGTCACTTGTCTGGACTCATCCTTCTGGTATGAAGTGGAGCCTGGCTTCCAGCCCAGCTCTCTGCCTCCAGGCCTCGCGCTAGCCACTGTTCAGCTGCCTGGCTAAGAACATGCCCAGCGTTGGCCAAGCATTTTCCGTGACTGTCCCGGTAGTGCATTCATTTGCCTTCCTACATAAACTTCTTCCCACTTAAAAAAAAAATTAAAATACTGTTCTTCACTGTAATTGTACCATGATGAATGACCTTACAGAGGATTTTCAAACATAAGATGTGGTATTGTTTCAATAGAGCTTGTCCCCACCACAACTCACTGGAGGCCTGATTCCTGTGTGGCAGTATTGGGAGGTGGGGCCTCATGTGAGTTGTTTGGATCATGGAGGCAGAAACCTCAAGAACGGGCTAATGTCTCTCTGGTCAAATAGGTGAGCTATTGCAGAAGTTCAACCCTTTTTTCTCTCTGTGCCAGACCTGCTTGTCCATCTGCTTTGCCCCCATGCATGGAACAATGAGATCCTCACCAAAAGCTGAGAAGATACCAGCACTATGTCCTTGGACTTTCCAGCCTTCAACCAGAACTGTAAGCTAAATAAACTACTTTTCTATAATTAACCGGCATCAGGTATTCTGTTATAGCAACAGAAAACAGACTAAGAGAGGATGTCTCTCACTCTCTTAACTGTTGGCAGTGTTTCTATTTCCTTCCAGTTTTCCTTTATGTGGGTTTACTGTATTTCACCACATAATCATTACAGAATTTTATGCCAAATTTTTTTTTTTGCAAAAACATGGGGTGTGCCATTATCTGAAACTTTAAAAAAAAAGTACCAGTATTAAAGATCATTTATTGGGGTTGGTGTTGTGGCCCAGTGGTAGAGCGATTGCCTTGCACATGTGAGGCACTGAGTTCGATCCTCAGCACCACATAAAAATAAATAAAGGTACTGTGTCCATCTACAACTAAAAATATTCATATATTTTTTTAAAAATATAATTTATTATTAAACTGTCTCTGATGCAAGATTAGGATGCGTGGAATACTTGTGAATATATGTTAAAATTGAATAGTCCAAATCACACACATTATTTCTTTGTGGCAGTTTAGAGAACATTTTCTCAGTGTGAAAAAAATAACCACATTGGTTGTTATTGATTTGTTCAGTATAATCAAAATATTAATCTTGAGAAAACTACTACAGGGTTGCAAAGTATGAACATAAAAATTTAATCTTCTGTGTCTGAAGATTCTGCCGCACCAAGATCTCATTATCTGATGAGACAGACATCCTCAGGGCCACTCAACTCCTAAAGGCGCTGGTGGGCTTTTTCAAATGTACTGACAATGCGCATGCGCTGAGCATTCCAGGTTCTCCCTAACAGTGTTGGAGAAGACAAATGCGCATGTGCCATGATAATACATCACTGCTCTGTTTACTTTTTAAGAGGCCTGAGAAACAGAATTAGACTATTCAAATTCTAAGCCAAAAAAGGTATGCCGGAGGCATCACAGTATCTGACCTCAAATTATACTACAGAGCTACAGCAACAAAAACTTCACAGTACTGGCATAAAAACAGACACATGGACCAATGGTACAGCATAGAAGACACAGAGACAAACCCACATGTTTACAGTCATATGACCCTTGACAAAAGTGCCAAAAACATAGAGAAAATGGTGCTAGGAAAACTAGTTATTCATATGTAAAAGGATGAAACTAGAACCCATCTCTCATTCTGCACAAAAATCAACTCAAAATGGATCAAAACCCTAGGAATTTAGACCAGAAACTATGCAACTCCTAGAAGAAAATGTAGGGTCAATATTCCAGCATATGGGCACAGGCATCTGTTTACTCAATAGGAACCCCAAAGCTCAGGAAATAATGCCAAGAGTTAATAGATGGAATGGCATCAATTAAAAAGCTTCTGCACATCAAAGAAACAACTAGAAATGTGCAGAGAGAGCCTACAGAATGGGAGAAAATCTTTGCTAGTTACTCTTCTAACAGAGGATAAATATCTACAATATAAAGAACTCACAAAACTTTACACTAAAAAAATCAAATAACTTAATAAATGGGCAAATGAATTAAAAGATACTTCTCAAAAGAAGGACTACAAATGGCCAATAAATATATGTAAAAATGTTCAACATCATCAGCAATTAGGGAAATGCAAATTGAAACTACACAGATTTCATCTCACACCAATAAGAATGGCAGTCATCAAGAATACATATAATAATAAAAGCTGGATAGGATGTAGAGTAAAAGGAACATTTATACAGTGTTGGTGTGATTGTAAATTAATACAACCACTATAGAAATCAGTATGGAGGTTCCCCAAAGAGTAGGCATGGAATCACCATAGGACCCAGCTATATCACTGTTCAGTATTTATCCTGAAGAATTAAAGTCTTTAACTACAGCACAATTCACAAGAGCCAAACTATGGAACCAGTCTATATGTCCATTAACACATGAATGGATAAGGAAAATGTGGTATATGTACACAGTTGAGTTTTCTTCAGCCATAAAGAAAAAAGGAAATTATATTATTTGCAGGAAAATGAATAAAACTAGAGAAGATTATTGTTTTAGTTTTTTTTTTTCTTCTGTGACTAAAGGGTCCAACCAGAACAAATGTAGAGGAGGAAAAGATTATTTGAGGACTCACAGTTTCAGAGGTCTTAGTCAATAGAAGGCCAGCGCATTCCTCAGGGCTCTAGGTGAGGCAGAACATCATGGCGGAAGAGTGTGGTAGAGGGAAGCAGCTCACATGATGATCAGAAAGCCTAGAAAGAGACTCCACGCTCCAGATACAAAATATATACCTCAAAGCCACGCCCCCAATTAACCACTTCCTCCAGCCACGCCCCACCTATCTCCAGTTACCACTCAATTAATCCCATCAGGGATCTATTCACTAAATAGCTTAAGGCTATAACCCAGTCATTTCTCCTCCAGATCTTCTTGCATTGTCTCACACTCGAGCTTTAGGAGGACACCACATCTAAAGCATAACAATTATACTAAACAAAATAAGTCAAACTAGAAGGTCAAGGTCATATGTTTTCTCTCATATGCAGAAGCTAGAGTGGAAAGAGGAAAGAAAGATGGGGGCAGTCTCATAAAAATCAAAGGGAGATCAATAAAGGAAAGGGATCAAGGGGTGGGAGATTGGGAGGGAGCAGAGAAGTGCTGGGGAGTGATATTGGCCATTTATGTTCAAATATGTAACTACAAATCCCATCGCTATGTACAAATATAATGCACCAATTTAAAAATGTGGGGAGGGCTGGGGATGTGGCTCAAGCGGTAGCGTGCTCTCCTGGCATGCGTGCGGCCCTGGTTCGATCCTCAGCACCACATACAAACAAAGATGTTGTGTCTGCCGAAAACTAAAAATATATATATATATATATATATATATATATTTAAAAATTCTCTCTCTCACTCTTGTCAGATCAGTCGGGGCAGGGAATGGCCAAAGGAGGCAGATTTAAAAGGGCCGCTAAACAGGCTTTATTGAGATATCACTCCCGGGCGGAACTCCATCAGACCCACAGAGGGGACAGGGGAAGGGTCTGAGGAGAAACCACGTGGAAGCTCGACCGGACTAGACTTTTATAGGGCTTACAGCAGGAAGGGAAGGGCTTGGGACAGGAAAAGGTGTTCTTAGAGTCCCTTGCCCCCTTGGAGTTGGTCAGGGGATTTGGCTGAACTCCAGGATTGGCCAGGGGGTTCCTAATGATTGACAGGTGTTAATTAGGAGATCTGGCTGATTGACAGGCATTTCTGCCGGCATCTGATTGATGTTCTTTTCCTGTGTGGGCTGCTTTGTTCTAAGTTGCCACTAAGTCGCCACCAAGTCGCCACCACCAACCTAACAACTCTCTCTTTAAAAATAAATAAATAAATAAATAATAAAAATTAAAAAAAAACAAAAAACGTTGGGAAAAGAGGCTGGGGTTGTGACTCAGTGGTACAGTGCCTGCCTAGCACATGTGAGCAATGAAAGGTCATAAACCAGTTTTGGACTGAAAAAACAGAATGCAGCAATTATGTTGTAGTGATGATTATGTGATGAAATACTGTAGCACATGTTTTCAAATGTCAAAAATTATATGTCCTTCTTTGTGTGTTTAACTTAATATCATGAACACATTTCTATTTCCACATATACTTTATAATTAATTATTCATTCAACAACTGTATAGAATTCATCAACTTAATATAGTCCCATTTCTTAAACTATTTCTCTTCTTTTGAATTGTTTATCATGTTTCCCTGATATGACTAATGTTATATTGTTGAGAGCCACAGCTGAGTTGGGATGGCACCTAGCATTTTGCCAGAAGGAGTGGTTGAGAGGTGATGCCAGCGAGCCATTACGATGATGATAATTAAGTTAAGCTGTGTATAATTGCTGTGACTGGATGATGCTGGATTGAAACAGGCTGTGTATTCAGTTGTATATAGACCCCTGCTGTCCGGCAATAGGGCGGCTTCTGCTGCCTCCAGTGCCGCTACTTTTGAGTTCTCGCGGAGCCCGGTGGAGGGTGAGAGAGTTCCCGGGAAGCGGGCGCATAGAGTGTGGGTGAGAGTTGGGGCAATAAAGGAGTTCCTGTTTGAACCTACAAGTGCCTCATGGCGGCTCGGTTATTTGTGCCCAGACTGCAGCATTACATAAACTTTTTTTCCAGTCTATACCCTTTCTCCATTCACTAAGATTTTTCTTTTTCTTTTTTCTTTTGGTGCTGGGGATAGAACCCAGGTCCCTGTGCATATGAGGCAAGCACTCCACCCCTGAGCCATACCTCCAGCCCCTCACTGAGATTTTTCTTTAGGCCAAATTCTCAAAAGCATAATTATAGAGCCAAAGCATCTGAGTATTTTATGCTTGTCTCTCTTTCTTGCATCCTGAATACTTATCTATAATTTTTGACATTCTTCCTCTCAACTCCTTAGCATGACCTGGGAGTCAATCACTTGCTTTCCCTCCTACTTGGCTGGTATTAGGTTATACTGGAGCTTGCTTACCAAGCTGCTACCAATTTCTGAACGTAAGTTAGACTTGTTGAAAAATCCTGTGTATCCCATTTAAGTAGCAGGCCAGAAGGATTATAATAGTAATAATAGCTACTCAGTGCTGGCAGGGGTATAAGGCAACACGCATCCTAATTAATTTCACTGGGTATAGACTGGTACCTCTGTGAAAGGTAATTTGGCCACATGTAGGAAAGGCATTAAAATGTGTATGTAGTATATTTACTAAGTGTCACTTGAAAAAGAAAATAAAACTTGAAAAACTGTGCACCTTTAATTCAATCATTTTCTTTTTATTACTTATTCTAAAGGAGGTAGCCATTTAGCTACAAGCATATTCTTTACAGCTTAACTTAAAATAGCAAAATTAGAAATAAATTTATAACCAATAGAAGGGAATTGGTATGATAAATGATAACACATCTGAATGATAGAATACATATGATACAATATATGATAGAATACTATGCAACCATTTAAAAATATAACTGTAAATGACATGATACCATAACAACATAAACACAAGTTTATATATCTAATGAAAAACAAAGTCACAAAATAGTACTTATGTTATCTACTTGTGTAAAATATGTAATCAGCTTTGCATACCTGAGAGTTCTGCATCCACAGATTAAACCAACCATGGATCAAAGATATTTTCATAGAAAATTTGTGTCTGTACAATATGTATCATCTTTTTCCAGTCATGATTCCCTAAACAATATGGCATAACTATTTACATAATATTTAAATTATATTAGTTATCATAAGCAATCTGGAGATAATTGAAAGTGTCAGTGGGATGTGCATTTATTATATGCAAATACTTCACTTCTTACATAAGAAACTTGAGCATCCTCAGACTTTGGTATCTTCAAGGATCCTAGACCCAATCCCCCATGGATAGCGAAGGATAACTGTATACGTAGGTACAAGTGGTTGAAGATATACTCTAATTGTTAACAGTATTTACATCTGGATGGTGTCATTATTGGTGTTTAATGGTTTTGCTTTTAATTTTTTTTTCTCTACTTGTATTAGTGCTTTTATAATAAGAAACAAATAATTGAAGTTTTTTTTTCTTATTTGAAACCAGTTTCTAAAACTTTTGTGTGCACCAAAAAAAGATGCTTCCCTTACTCCACCAAAATGAAATGGGGACAAAAAGAATGGCTGACTATCATCTTCTAGATTCCATGTGTGCTCCTTCATCCACACCTCCAAATAAGAGGGGTCATAAGAGTGTAGCAAAGAGCATAAGGGAAATCACTTTCTAAATTTAATTCAAAATGTGGTACCTCCAGCCTAGCAAAGGAAGAGAGTATGCCCCAACCCCTCTAATAGTGGACATACACAGCTCTCCCCATAGAAGTCATGGGGGCCTCCTCTTGAGAGAGGAAGGCTAGTAGGGAAGAAATACCATCTCTCCTCTCTGTAATCATTTCTGTTGCTGTGTAACAAATTTCCCCCAGTACAGTACGTTACAACAGCACACCTGCATGGTGTCTCACAGTTTCTGAGGGCCAGAAGTCTGGGAGTGATTTAGCTAGGTGGTCCTGACTCAGGGTCTCTCATGAGATTGACTTCACCCTCAAGTGCACCTGCATGGTTATTGGTGGGCTTAGGCCCTCACTGTCTGGCTACAGGTCTTAGTTCCTTACCTCATGGCCTCTCCACTCACAGTCTGCCTGTCCTTGTGATGTGACAGCTGGCATCCTGAATGAGAGATCCAAGATAAAGCACTGAACATGAGACCTGCAGTGTCTTTTAAGACTTAATCTTGCAAATGAACTTCACTGTGGTTTTGCTGTACTGGTTGCACCAACTACCCCTGCTGATACGGGCAGGTACTGCAAAAAGGGGTGCTCCCTGGGAGGCATGGAGGGTCCAGGACCAGCTTGGAGGCTGCTGACCACTTTGATCACCAAAGGCCTGACCACCTGGCTGGAACACCCATCACCATCACCTCTGCAGGAAACCTGGGGCCTCAGGAGCTAAAAGTCATCTTAAAGATATAAAGTTAGGACAACATGATTGCAAATGAATCCACAAACGCTCTGGTGGACCATTTTTGTTATCATTTAAATAAAACAACAGTAAGTGAAGAGCCCAACAATGACACGGTAAGTTAAAGGTAACGGGTCCTGTATACTCCATTTCCATTCATTATGTTTTACTTACTGGAGACTTTTCAGACCACCTAGCCAGCAGTTTTCAGATTCTTGTAAATTGGGGCTGGGGTGTAGCTCAGAGGTAGAGTACATACCTAGCATGCAAGAGGCCCCCTGGGTTCTGTCCCCAGCACCACAAAAAGAAAAGAAAGGGAGAAAGTAAGCAAGAAAGAAGAGATTCTTATAAATTTATATTGCTTAAGTGCAAGTACTGTGGATACCAAAGAGGCTCCTTCTCTGTGTCTAGCCCTGTGTGCCATGTTACAGCCATTCTGGTTAATGTGCTCCAAGACTTGCCCTGGCTATTGTCCTAAAGGCACAACTTTTCCCAAAGGCAATTTGCTAGTCAGTTAAGCAGAGAGGTGAAGGGAACCGGAATCCCTCACAGCCTGTGTCACCAAGGAATTTAAAGCCTCAGAATGGCTCTTGTCTACTTGGTTCCAAAGCACGTCAGAGCACAGCAACCCCAGGCCCTGGGTTCCACAGAGCCCCGTGCCCTCCTCAGCACCTGGCCTGCTGGCCCCTGCAGGGAAGGCTGGACCTTTTGCCTGCTCTGAGTCCCTACACCTGCCCCAAGGCCACACTATATTAAGCTCTACTGCCAGGGCCACCTCCTCTCCTCCCTTGGCCCTTTCTAGCTTGTAATTCATTTTGAAAAGTATCACTAGCAAGGTAGTTCAATTACAATGAAAGGAAGAATCAATGTGACCTTTTATAGTCTTCTAAGGATTGGACTGTAAGATTGCTTTATAACCCCAGGGTTTACAGAAGACTATTTATTAGACTTGTTAAATAAATGCATGAAGAGCGAGGTAAGGGTAACTTTAAGCCTACTAGCCCTGTTTGCTAAAATGAAACTGGCAATGCCATGATGTCCCCATCCCCGCTTCTGCCCCATGACCCCTCCAAAAATTGGCCAATGGAACTGTACAATAAGGGGACCCACAGCTGAGGTCGAGACTGTCATCCTACTGTTCAATTGTGTGCCTCTTGGCATCAGAAGACCTAATAATGTATCTCAACTCAGATGTCTTCTTATCACTACGAACCACATCTGCATTAGGAGGCTTGGATCGGGTAACAAGACAGGAAGAAAAATCTTCCAGAGGAGATACAGAATGTATTTAGAGGGGAAGAAAGGGGTGTAGTGTGGGCATAGCTGACCTGCTTACAGAGTTCAGAGAGACAGGTTGGAGTGAATCCAAGAGACCCAGTGGTGGCTCTCCTGTCCTGATAAATGTGGTACCAGCAGCAGCATAGCAGGTGTGTAAATCCTGTATTGGTTGGGACTCTCCCAGTGGCCAAGTGACAAAAGCTGAATTCAAGTGGCACGTCTATACAATGGAATATTACTCAGCCATAAATAAGAATGAAATTATGCCATTTGCCAGTAAATGGATGGAACTGGAGACTATCTTTCTAAGTGAAATAAGCCAATCCCAAAAAACCAAAGGCTGAATGTTCTCTCTGATATGTGGATGCTAACACACAATAAGTGGGGAGGGAGAATTGGAGTACCTTGGATTAGACAAAAGGGAATGAAGGGAAGGGTGGTTGAATGAGAATAGGAAAGACGGTGGGATGAATCAGACATAGCTCTCCTGTGTGCACATATGAATACACGACCAGAGGGACTCCGCATGCACAACCACAAGAATGGGAAGTACACTCCATGTTTATATGATATGTCGAAATACACTCTACTGTCATGTATAACTAAAAAGAACATTTTTTTAAAAAGTTGAATTCAAACTAGCTGGACAATGGAGGCAGGAACTTAAAGGAAAGATTTGGATGCTGTGAGAATTCTCTACCCTCAACCCCCATCCTTATCTCTGTTTTTCTCTCTGTGTGTAGATTTTGTCTTCTCTTCCTATAGAAAGTGACCTTCACACAGCCGTGGACATGGAAGTCTATCTCCCTGAGTCACAGTCACAGGACTCTGTGGCCACAGAACAAAGGGCTCTTCTGAGAGGTCCAGTGGGAAGTTCTGGGGTAGGACTCTCTTAGGTGCCAGGTTCACCTCCACACTAGTCCCTTTAGCCAAGAGGCCAGCTGAGTTAGCAAAAGATGGAGCAGAAGGGCTGACAATAGCCCCTACAAGCATGTGGGTCTGGGCTGGGATGGTGTTTTGCTTCCAACCCACTTCCTGGCTGTGTTC
Source organism: Spermophilus citellus (assembly GCF_964194105.1). NCBI lineage: Eukaryota > Metazoa > Chordata > Mammalia > Rodentia > Sciuridae > Spermophilus > Spermophilus citellus. Next base: position 26,904,875 of record NC_138182.1, read on the forward strand.
TCAGTCTAACCTTTACTCTCATCATCTTCAAAATAGGGATATATTAATACCAGCCACAATTCTGTTATAAAGATTTAAATGCAATGATGCATATAAATACTAAATTCCACATCTGGCACATAGCAAATGTTTGGAAAGTCTGTTTTCTATTTTGGCCATTATTAATGCTTTGCTATCTGCTCAACAGAGAAACCAAACTATAGTACCTGGACCCCTAATTTGCACCCAAGGATGGCTTTGTGTACCTGCCAACAATCCCCTACTTCTTCAGACAGAATGATGTTGGGTAACATACCATAAAATACTACAAATCACACACAACAGAAGGTGTGGGAGGGTTCACAATGGTCAGAACCAGAATCATCCAATTTAGGATTTAAAAGAACTACTTGAAGCCAGGCGTGGTAGCGCACACCAGTAATCCTAGCAGCTCTGGAGGCTGAGGCAGGAGGATCACAATTTCAAAGCCAGCCTCAGCAACTTAGGGAGGTCCTCAGCAACTTATCAAGACTCTCTCAAAATTAAAAGTAAAAAGGGCTGGGGACTTAGCTCAGGGGTTAAACACCCTCGGGTTCAATCCTGTTACCAGCAAAGAAAGAACTCCCTGATATTTCAGATAGTAAAACTGAATCGTCCACCTGCCTAGAGTCAGGAAACATAACTTAGTGCACAAGATTCTGTTGCCATGGAGAGAGAGCATGCTGGATTTTCAGGCAACAAGAAGACTCTGTTGATCTTGCCTGAGCTGGTGTTGACCTGCTGTCAGGCCTCTTCTTGACCATCTGTAAAATGGGGCTGATGAGATTCCTCTCCTCCTCCCACTGGGAGGAACAGCGAGACTAAGTGAGGCACCGTTGGTGAACTGCTGTGCGCTCCTCTAATAAAAGGCTCTATGCAGGTGCTTGGCTTTGTTAAACTCTTCCTGGTTGTCAGGTATAGAGTGAGAAGCTGCTTGGCGCCACTTCAGAGAGTGGCACACAGACACAGTAAATGTTCTTTTTCAAAACTGAGATCACATTGGGAGTTGGTGCAGTCACTGCCTTGACCTGTGAGACCTCATGCCCAATCATTGACACCATTCCTCGTCATGGTTTGAGAACTGCAATTAGACCAAGTGAACTTTGGCTGGATTACTATTCTGTTAACAATAGGAGGCCAAGTAATTGCAGCTGTAGAGCAGTGGATTGAAAAAAAAGTTTATTAATAATACACTAAAAAGACAATAAAATCACTACAAAGGCATAAACCCAATGGTAGGTTAGGCCCAGCAGATATTGACTTGTGCCAGCTGAGTGTAAGATTTTTTTAGGAATTTTTCTAGCGGGATGTGAAACAGTCATTTTAAAAACTAAAAGAGGCCAGGCTCAGTGGTGCCCACCTATAATCCCAGCCTCTCAGGAGGCTGAGACAGAAGGATCTTGAGTTCAAAGCCAGCCTCAGCAAAAGCAAGGTGCTAAGCAACTCAGTGAGACCCCTCTAAATAAAATACAAAATAGGGCTGGGGATGTGGCTCAGTGGTCAAGTGACCCTGAGTTCAATCCCCAGTATACAACAAAACAAAAAACTAAATGATATATACTTACAATTTTAAAATACATTAAAAGCAAAGCTAATAAATTCTCAAAACTTACAATTTTCTAATACTTTTATAACTATGTTTTCTCTAGAGGTTACTAACCAGCATTGCTCACATCAGTTGTCCAGGGTTAGTAGAAATCTCACATACTGAGGTGCTACTTTGCATTTCTTTCCAACTACATATCCAGAGATGTCCTTTCCGTGCCTTGAAATTGGTCACAGTAGAAGTATTTATACCTCGGCAGTCAGACTGCTGCAAATCAGGTACCTCACTTTATCCAAGAATCATTTGTGGACTGTTTACCAGCACACCACTGTAGACAAAGAGAGAACAGGACCAGAGACGACAGAAGGAAATAAAAAAGCTGGTGAATGAAAAGTGATGAATTTAACACAGAATATAAAACTGAAATCTAAACTCCCAAAAGGGGAACCCAAAGAAGCAAACCGGCTATACCACAAAACCTTAGAAAAAACAGAAGCTGGTCCCCTCTGTAGAACTTGGGTACAGATGTGCTGAAAATAAACGTGTTGAACATTTGTGCCAGAAACACTCTGACTCCCATTGTTTCTTCTCATCCCTGTGTGCACCTATGAGGAAAGGTTGAATCAGAGACGGACTGGACTGGAGGACACTGGGCACAGCTGAGAACTTACTTGCCATACACTCTGGAAGCAGAGAACTAAAAGTCTGTGCTCTGAACACGAGTGGTGTGACTCTACTTTGTGTACAACCAGAGACATGAAAAATTGTGCTCTATATTTGTAATATGAATTGTAATGTGTTCTGCTGTCATACATAACAAATTAAAATAATTTTTTTAAAAAAGTATTTGCTCTGAATTGTGAGATTCCACAGTCCCCTTCCCCCTTCTCTGCTGCTCCCAAAATGCTGACAATGAGGCTTTAACTCCACAGGCAGAAGATTAGAGGATTCACTGCTGGGGAAACTGGCCAGAAAGACTACAGAGAATGGTCTAGCAAGATGCCTTAGTGAAACATTCAAGTGTCTGCAGAATCACCCCACAGTGAGACCCTAGTTGACAAGCTTCACCCACGTACACATTACTTGAGTGCAGCAATCACCAGACATTTCAGGGAAGACTCTAACACAAAAAAAAATATATATATATATATATATTTTTTTTTTTTTTCAAAGTATAGTTCTATGCCTGAATAAGCCATCAGGTGCAACGGGAGAGCAGAGACATTATTGCAAGGTCTCCAAATATTTACCTGCCATGAACCCTTTCTCCCAAAGCCACTGGAGGATATGCTCCAACAAAAGGAAGAATTGGCCAAGAAAGAAGATACAAGCTCCAAGAAACAGAGGATCCAACACAAGATACAAGGAAAGAAGATTCCCAAGAGGGAAGCTCTGGGGTCACAACAGTGGGCCTGAAGAGAAGCCTGTCTGAATTTGGAGCATGATGATAGTTCCAGGAAGATGTCCTCACATGGAGCGAAAGGCCACAGAGAGATGACCAGTGTGTTCATCACACAAAGGGAAGCTCAGGGATGAATTATTTATATATATAAATAATGTGTACATATATACACACACATACATACATACATATATAGGCATATATATGTATAAAGTATATATATATATACATAAAATAAGAAGATAAAGCAATTATTAACTCCAGAGAGCAAAAGATGTACAGAGAAATGTAATCACAGTTCACTATCAACAATATTTACATGCCAAAACAATGTTAATACTTGCAAATACTAACCCAATGATTTCCTTAGATGTGATGTCCTGACTCATAATAAATATTTTTAAAACCATTGTAAGGTCTTGAAAATCAGAACACATCTTGACGTCGTTATGATAAAAAAGCATCATATCATGGTGTAATTGGGAGCATTCTTCTTCTATTGTGGCACCTAATAAAATAATGGTAAATTTCATCAACATTCGAAGCTAAGATAGGAAGAAATACAAGAACTCTCCTCGGAAGAGAGAGACAAGCAGACCTGGAGACAGGAAGAGAAAGCTAACCCCTCATTTCCATAACAAGAAGTCAGCAGATTATCTCTACAATTATTATTTAGAGTGATTACTGCTAATTTCTGCAGAACAACTAAAATCAGAGGGCGGTTGACTCTGCACAGCATGATTGGGCCAGGAAGCTCCTAGGTTGCAATGGTTCTACGAGGGCTGAAGGTATCTGATTTGAAGCCAGACATATGTGTTAGAAGTAAAAATATTATGAATAAATATATTTTAAAAAACGTACTGAAGCTCTGCCATCTCGAGCCTCACTGAACAGGAGTCAGGCTGTGAAAGGCAAGAGGAATTTCTAAGGGTTTCTCCATCAAGACAGGCGCCCAACCCGTCCCCACTGTCTTTCTGAGCCGGTTGCGGGAAGCCAGGCCTCCAGAGCGATGTGCACGTTGGTTCCCTGTCACCTCTGCCTCTCATCTTAGAACAAGCCACCGCCGCCTGATTTCTCACGCTCCGGAGTTCATGGAGCTGGTCTTGGGAGAAAGTGGTAACCGCAGCGCGCATGCCACGCTTTTCTAAAGGTCTTGTTACTCAGAGCCCTGAAGGATGAGAAAGGAAGCCGGCCGTTGGCTTAGCAGGTGGGGAGCCTCCTTCACGTCGACATCTGTTCGTGGTTCGGGAAACCCAGGCCCCTCCTCTTTTGCAGAGGAAGAGCCCTGGATGCCTGACGCAGAGAGGCATCCGCTCCTGCTGCGCCCAGCCAGCAAGATTGACACCGGAGGGTGATAGAGCGAGAGGAAGATTCCTCCTGATAAAGCAGAAACTGCTCGTTCCTCAGATGTCAGGGTTGCACATGAGCTTCTGCAGGCAAAGAGGCCACCCAGCTGTGCGCCAGGACATTCTGGCACGGCCGGCTGGTGCAGAACAGCCATCTGCAGACGCTCCCAGGAATCTGGCGGGGCCGAGATGGGGAATACGCACCCAGGGAGTGCGAGGCACCCTGAGAAGCGGACGGGGCCACTGGCTTTCCCCCAGCAGGGCTGATTCAGCTTCTGTGAATGCCGCAGCCACACCACAGACTGATGGAAACTGTCCCGATGGTAAACAGCCCCGGCCCCTCCCCGGGCCCCACACCTCCCCACCCGCCCGCGACCAAAGGGGGAAACATATGGCCCAGCAGGGGGCCTCCTGGAGCTGGCTGCCGAGGCCCAGCGGTGACAGCTCTGATTGGTCAGGCCGCCTGTTAAATATTTTAAACATCGCTCCCCACTGCCAGATCTGTGAGAGGCTGGAGCAACCACTTCCTGCAGAAATTCCTCCACCTCCCTCTCCCTCCTCCATTTCTCCGTAGCTCAGTGATTGCCGGTTTAGAACAATTGAGAGGGAGAGGGAGAGAGACAGACAGACAGACTGTCTCTATCTAGTAAAATGTCTTTTCCTTTGCCTAAGAAGCCCTTTTTTTATTCCCAGGGGGCTGCTGGTGCGCCAGACTCCAAGGAAATTTTCCTCTGTGCTCTTCTTCTGCTGTCATAACTTGTTTATCATGATGAAATTAGGCCCAGATAGCCAGGGACTGCATCATAAAAGGGGAAAACAAAGTTACTGGAGGTCGGCAAGCAGCCCCAGGGATGCGCCAGGGGACAGGGAACAGGAAGGGCCTGGGTGATATGTATGCAGAGCCCAGGCTTGCTGAAGGCTTCTGGGTATCCAAATTCTTTAACCCCGACTGCCAGAGGACCTCTTTGCTTCAGCCTACCCACCTCTCAGCTGCCACTCTGGATTTTCAGCCCCTGCAGGAGGGGGACCCACAAGGTGCAAGGCACAGGCCCTAGGGATATTCTGGGCTTCTCTCATGAAGCCATAGAGGGGAACGTGTTTCTCCTAAGTGGGAAGTTTAGCTGGTCTCTTACCCTCTGATGGAGGCAGGCCCAGCTGTGGCCTGCCTGGCTGGGTTAGGGCAATATAGGGTTGGGGGAGGGGAAGACATCCTTTGGGACTCTGGAAAGACTTCTGATAAGGAAAACCATTCAATCTGTTGCATCTATCGCCACAGAAAACATTTTCCTGTTTCCAAGTTATGAGACTTCAGCAAATGTAGTAAATGGTCTTTGGGGCTTGATTTTGTTGCATTTTGCTTGTCTTTATGTGAAATCAGTGGCAGGCTGCATAGTGGAAAGGGCCCATCCAGTAAGGACTCAGAAAACCAAAGTCAACCTGTAATCTCTCCAGCCATCTCTTCCTGAAATAAAAATAGTGCTTCACTGCATCCCGGGTTATGGTGAGTAGCAAATTTCACCCAGTTTGTAAAATGCCTTAATAAGTATAGACACATGCATGGAAGGGATTCTGATACTCTTCTATTCTAGGAAACTAGTGTGTGCGTAAGGGACACTCACACAGCAAAGGCAGGGAGCAGCTTAGCAAAGCTGGCCTCTTAACGATCAGCCTCCCTTCCTTTCCACCCATTCCCTATACCCGCTCCCGCCCAGCATGCTACACTCCCACTGCTTTGTGGGACAGGGCCTCATTGTGCAGGGCTGCCTCTGTGGGCATCGCTCTCCCTCACATCACATTGCTCCTCCTGTGGTGTGTGGGCTTCAGTTTGCCCAGGAACACCCCCAGTTCTGCTGTGGTACCACCCACAATCTGGGTCTGCAGGGGGTGAGGAACCAGATGGCCAGGGGAGGAAGAAGCAATAAGGAACTCGGCTTGTCTAACCTGGGGAAGAGGCGGTTTAAGGCGCCCATGGTAGACAGTCTCTAATGCATCCTTTTAGAGAAAAAAAAAGATTAGAGAGGTTCTGTACAGCTTTTTGGATAAAACCTAAACATAGGGTCATGTACATCCTTCTATCACCTAAATGGAATTATTCTGTACATCTTATTGAGCCACTATTTTCTTTTCTCACAAATTGGCATGCTTTTGAGGTTTTTCCCTCTCAATGTGTGAGAATGGTTTATTTTTTTTAACAGCCACCTGGAGTTTCATAGTACAGATATTATCAGTCCCCTGGTTAAACATTTAAATTATTCTCAGCCTTTGGCTGCAATGAACATCTTTGCACACATGTCTTTGAACCCGTGGGGACTGTTTCTGTCCAATAAATTGTTATAGGTAGAATTTCTGGTCAAAGGGTATGCATTCTTAATTTTGACAGATACAGCCATAATGAGTAGATTTTACTTTTAAGTAAAAAAACATTTTTAGAAACCAAAACTGCCCCAAAATGGTGTGGACCACTTTAGGAAGTTGTGAGTGTCAGAAGGGAATCAAAAGCAGGCCTCAAACCAACTTGTCAGGAAGCCGTTGGGTATAATCAAGCACTGTGAACTCACAGATGACAAAAGCCCCTTCGAACTCAGATATCTTTTTAAATTTTTTAAAATTTTAATCGACAAAAATCATTATCTATTATGTGCAACATGTTTTGAAATATGTGTTCTCTAGCCTTCTAATAATAAGTATAGCCCTAGAGGCTCGACATATTTTTGTTGAACATTGTTCAGTGGTAAACTGGAAGGTACAGGAAGGAGGCGGGGCAGTGCGACACATTCCAAAAGTAGCTGTTGGGCAAAGCAACACTCTGGTATAAAGAGTTCGCCCGTGGTATGCTTATACTGTGTGGGGCCTGGATGATGGTCCAGGGGGTATACAGGGAGCCCCTCCTGGTCCTCTCTGTTGTCACTCACATTGTCCACATCTGGAATTCCACATATGAAAAAAATGCTGATGGCAAATGTGTCTCAAAGGCAGAACACTCTGGCCATCAGTTGCCATTAGGTCAGCATCCCCAACCGCAGAGTGTGGAGTGTTCCTACCGCCACAGGTAATTGAACACTGGAGGTTTTCCAGTGGGAAGAAGTTCCCTCCCTTACAGTCAATACATTTCATTTTTTGGAAGGAGTTTTCTTAGATCCTTGGGCAGAAATCTGTTTCCCTTTAAAGTCTGTTTCTTGATTTCAATTCTTCCTTTTAGAACCATTAAATTACATAATTTTCTTGCTTCTCCATACCAGGCCTTACCATATCTAAGGACAGCCATTAGATGCCAACTTGGTCCTCTCTCCTTTGGGTTCAACCTCAGTTCTTTCGACCGTTCCTTCTGAGTCATGTTTTCCAGACGTTCATCATCTTAGTTGCTGATTTTGAACACCTTCCCCCTCAAGCAGTCATCTCCCTCTTGGAAGTGCTGCCCAGAATTTGGCCAGTTCTAAGAAAGGGTATGGTGGAATCATTCCTCTGTTTTTCCAGCTCCTTTCTAAAGCCTGCACACCAGACAGCTCTTGCTCTGGCCTAACAACATGCCTCAGGGTGAAAGCACCCTGATTTCCTGGAATTATTCTTCCTTTTCTAAGGAATCTTGTTTCTCCCTGTGTCCATGGGGAAATGGTAGCACCTCGAAACCAGCTAAGCCATTCAGACTCTGGCTTCCAGACTTTTCAGCCTTTGGGAGAATGATGTAACAGAAAAGAGTGGAACAGAGAAATTCCAATGGAGGACAAGGGTCTTCTTCCTGAGGGAGTATGGTTCTTCAACATCCAACAACTATTTCATCCTTTTCCAGAAAATTCCTTTTCTGATATAGAGTCTGGGTCACTTGCTTATAAGCAAAGAACACTGACCCAGATGACCCTGTCCTGTCCCAACCCCAATAGAGTTCCCTGTGGGCTCGAGATCCCTAAGTCTATTTTGCAGTTGCTGCCATTAAACTGCATGTTGCTCTCCCCCCACCCCTGCCCACAGCCTCTAACCGGCTGCCTTCTCCACCTGGGCCCAACCCCTCAGGATAAATCCTGAGGAGTGCATTTGTAGGAGCAGCATCTCAGACATGTGGAAAAAGATGTTTTGATCCCAATAATAATGAGAGAAAAGGCCAGAGAGAGGTGTTCTGAACAAGTTCAAAGACTGTAACCCAACATACAGAAACTGTGAGCCATCTACTGACTAAAAATGCACTCATCCAAAGAAATGAAATCAGCACGTCAAAGAAACATCTGCACTCCCATGTTCATTGCAGCGCTATTCGCAATAGCCAAGAAACGAAAACAACTAAGTGTCCATCAATGGGTGAATGAATAAAGAAAATGTGGTACATATACATATTTTTTTAATCTCTAAATGCTATTCAGAGATTTAAAAAAAAATGAAATCCCAACAGTGGCACACACTTGTAATCCAGCCACCCAAAAGACTGAGGCAGGAGAATCAGAAGTTTGAGGCCAGCCTTGCCAATCAAGCAAGACCCTGTCAAAACAAAACAGACAAAAAAACCCACAAAATCCTGTCATTTGCAACAACAAGTATGGAACTGGAGAGCATTATGTTAAGTGAAATAAGCTAGGTGCTAAAAGACAATGATTTCACTTATATGTAGGATCTAAAAAAGTCAATCTCATAGAATTGAGAGAAGAATGGTGGTTACCAGAGGCTGGGGAGTATAGGAGTATAGGAGAGATAGGGAAAAGTTGATTGATGGGTACATAGTTATAATTAGGAGCAAGAAGTTCTGGTGTGCACAACAGATTGTAGAAAACAATAGTGTACTGTAGATTTTAGAACACTAGAAGAAAAAAATTTGGAAGTTTTTACTACAAAGAAATTGTGTTTGAAAAGAGAGATGTTAAACCTGATTTAAACATCACATCAAGTGACTCCATTAACATGTACAATTTTTATATAACTAGTTAAAAATAAATTCAATTACAAATGGACAAAAAAAATTGCATGTTGACAGTTCTGTACTTGGAAAGGTGATTTGGGACAAAAACACAGCCCTTGGAGATCATGGGTTTCCTCTTCTTAGTTCCTGTTTGCTGTTGCCTGCTGATTTGGCTAACTTGCCATCAGAGTTTCCAGTTAAGTCACTGGCAAAAATGTAAAAGAATATGCATCATCCGAGCCTGTGTGTATGGACAGCTTACTATGAACACCTTTCAAGAGCAGGAAATCTGTATAGTCAGAGAGATTACCCCATCGCCTCATACGTGATGGAGCTGAGGTCAAACCCAAGTCTGTCAGACTGAAACCAGGGAGCTGGGTCCCCTTAGAACCCACAGTCCACAAGACACTTGGGGGACAGGCTGCATCTTCAACTGTTCCTGAAGACCTAGAGATGAAGATTAGGGTCGGCCGTGAGAAAGCCCTTCAAGCCAGCACCAGGCTGCAAAAGGCCCAGCCTGACCCCATTTTCTCACTAACAGAGTGGTAGAGCTAGACATTGAGAACCCTGGGTGGGGAGGTGGGGAAAGGAGTGACAGATGGAAGACTTGGTTTAAGGCAGGGGATTGCAAGAGAGAAGAGGACCTGGGTGAGGAGCCTCCTCCAATGCAGACTTCATTCAGCATGGTGCTATCAGCACGCTGATGGTCCCACCTATTAATTTCATGGCTGTAAGGGTCGATATTGGCATCTCATGGTGCCCTCTTTGAGAGACAGAGGTAGCAGGAAAGATGTCCCTGCTTCTCACGGTCCTCTTCCCCTCCCCAATCCCCTGCTTAGCTCTGACAAGGTCAGCTTTTAGAGAAGGGAATTAACAACATAAGAAATCTGACGTGCCCAGAGAAAAGACAAGCATTGTATGACAAAGAAATTATATTAAGATAAATTCAGATGTGTTTTTGCTGAAGATTTTTTTTCTCACCCTAATTGGATAGTATAAGATCCTAATTGTATAGCCTTAGTCATTGAGAGAATCTCAACTGATTTCTATCATTTAAAACAGCTTTTTATAGTCACAGCATCTAGATAAAGTACATTTCCTCTTCTTTTCCAACATATCACATTTCTTGGCAGAAACATGTAGCAGAAAGTACCAAAATTTTTATAATGAGGATAAAAATCCAAAATTTCGCACATCAGATTTCTCTTTTAGATTATGTCTTCCTGTGCAATCTTCCCTTCCTTTAACTTTATTTTAGTGGCTCACAATTTAAAATTTGATTTCAACATCATTCAATCATCTTAGAGGATCTTGTTGCCAAAGGATATTTGCTCTGACGTTAAAGGCTTCTAAATTGAAAGGACTTTGCAGCCTATTCACTCCGGAGCTTGGCTGGGATCAGGCTGCTGCCACCTCCCACTCAAATTCCAAGGGTGAACTCCAGAATGGCCTTCCTGCTTTCTCTGAGTTTAAGTTGGCTCCTGTCTAAGATTTTCCTTTTTAAAAGCGTTGTTGTACTCTTGATTTCATTGCAAAGGTTGCTTGGTGATTACCTTTAGGAGTAAAGGTCAAGTTCAAACCCCAAATACCACAAGACCCTGAGCAGGAGCCACATGAAGAGTCCTTACTTAAGGATCAGGAGGCCCAAGTGGCCTTTGCTACCTTCAGCTGAGTCACCGCTCTCCCCAAACCTTTTGCTTTCTGCCCTGAAACGGCCTTCCCGGCTCTGCTCAGTGACTAACTCCATCACGAATGTGACCCAGTTTGTTTGGCAGGATGAGATTTTTTTTTTTTAACTCACACTGCTTTTACTGGTCACGATTCTCTCCCAGGCATTTAGCGACTCCCTCTCCGCACCAGCCTGGCCCTGCTGCTGAGCTGGATTGATGGCTCTCTCCCCAGCTGTTCCCTTGCAGCCGGCCCTCCTCTCTCTGGCAAATCCATATTCCATTTGCTTTTCTGTAGCATTCTGATATCTCTAGCGTCTCCTTAAAATAGATAGATAAACACTAATCTCCAAGGCAAGTCTAAAGGCAGGGCCCACAGATTTGTACCCGCTCAATAATCTGCTCCAGAAGGCAGCTGGATAAAAAAGAATCACAATAATAATCACCCACTTGTACAGGTTTTTTGTTTTTTTTTTGTTTTTTGTTTTTTTTTTATCATTTAAAAAGCACTTTTCACCCACCCGGTCATATTCAGTATTCACAGTAAACCCACAGCTCAGGTATATGTGCTATTTCCATTTTATGGATAAAGAAACCTAGGCCCCAAGAGGTGAAGAACTCCCTACAGCCAAAGAAAAGACAGGGCCAGAACTTGAACCTGTGCTTACGAAACTGTTAAGTTACATTCAGTAAGATGCACAGGTCTTCAGTGTTCAGTCTGATACGCACCCGAGACACAGCCATTGTATACAATAGTCTTTACGTGGCTGCATTTTACTGTGGCCTGTCTTATGAGATCAGGAGTGGAATTTTCCACTTGTGACATCCTGTGGGCACTCAAAAAGTCTTGAGATTTTGGAGCATTTAAGATTTCAGATTTTCAGATGAGCGATGCCCAACCTGTATACACCTTCTGACTATCACCCCAGGAGATAAAGCCAGATCCATCACTCAGAAACTCTCCTGGGGCTCATTTTTGATTCTTAGTTAAGCTTCCAACCACCTTCTGACTCCTACGCCATAGATTAGCTTTGGCTTGAAATTGAGTCTCTGACTCTAAACTTCTGAATTCCGAATTCATTTCTTTTTTCCCTTACACCACCTCGTGTCTAGAATTAACAAAACTGGCACCCGGGTCCCACCTGGGCAAAATCGATAGGCACTGGACATCAGGAAACCAAGCCATAGTCTTTCCACTGAAAAAGTAGGTCAGCTGGTCAAGGGGAACTTGAGGCCTACAATTTGGGGAATATATAAAGAGCAGTCTCCAAATACACAAAGGCCTACTGTGAGGGACTCCTTGTTCCTCCACCCCGAGTCACACCTCGTGTACAGACACGTTACCAAAAGAAAACTGCTATGAGGTTGGAAAGGAGAGGTGCTAGAGTTCAACTTTGGGATAAAGATCCCCAAACTTCAGCCTTGTACTTCTGGAACCTTTCCACCTTCTGTGAATGCTCACCTCAGGGCTCTGAGGCCACCAGCTGCAAGAACACCCTAAATTCCCTTTTGTGGATTTCCCATGCCCATCAGACACATGTTACTTGGCATTTGGAAGCTTTGCAACAGGAGGCCTCCATGTGGGGAGAAGAAGAGACAAGAAATAATTAAATCCCATCTATTAATTTCATGGATGTAAGGGTCGAGAGGCCCACCTGCTAAGTCATGGTCGGTTTCCACTGGCAAAGGGGTCCCTAAAAGGATTCCCCTCATCTGAGTGCCTGCTCAGCTTCTTGCTGAACTCCGTGTTCAGTCAGCAGGTTAACTGGTTCCTCCCGGATCTTGTTTACACACAGTGGCAGCTGGTAAATGTTTAACAGCTGATTCTCCAGGAGTTGGAAAGAGCCCTGATGTGTAGTATTTGCAGATTTCTGTGGTGTCACCCAAGGCAGACTCCCAGTCTGCCTGCAAGACCAGCTCAGCATCCTTCCAACTTAACAACCTTGAAGTTTATCAAGCCTGCCAATTCCCCAGGGGCAGAACAGAGAAGGGAGACAGGAGCCAGTCACGGCTGGGCACACCAGTGATGTCCAGGGTAGTGATTCCTGAGTGGCTGGGTCCCCTCTGCTGGCTGGCCCAGGCTCTCCCAAAACAGTTTTCTCTCCAAAAGACGGGTTGTTGTTGACTCAGCGGTTTGCAAGGGGCTCTTTTACTGGTTGAAATCTTCAATAAACTTTCCAAGTCATTCTGAAGTGCAGAATTCATGTAAGCTAGCCTGTGATGAATTCCCACACATCCCCCATCCAGAATCCGAGCTTGCCAGCACAAACCCTGTTTTTTTTTTTTTTTTTCTTTATGGTCCTGAAGATGGAACCTTGGGTCTTGCACATGGAAGGCCGAGGCTTTCCCGCTAAGCTACGTCACCAGCCCAGCCTCCACCTTTCTTCTTTGGCCTCCATAAACAGCTCGTCTTTAAACTCCTGAGGCTCTCTCTAAACATCCAGCTTGCTTTCTTGTTTTGCTTTGTTTTCCCTTCAGAAGACTAATTGCAGAAAAACACAAGAATGTCCTCATTTCCTGCTCCCGGATGAGCATCCACAGCTCTGTGCAGCCGGGAAGGAATGGAGGGGCAGGAAGAGGCTCTGCTCAGGGAAACAGCGTGGGAGCCCGGAACAAGCTCCAGTCCTTAGATAAGGACAGGCTGCCGCTCTGCTGCCATATTATACCCCTACTAAGGGGCCACAAGAGTAGGAGAAAAGATGAAATGTGCGGGCTCGTCAAACCATCCACAGGGTGGAAAGAAAGACAGATGGCTGCCTGTTCTACCAGGTGCCTGTGACGGGTCAGCCCAGCCATGAGTCTGCGTGACTTGTCCCCACCTCTTCAGAATTGCCGGTCCTTCTTTGCATCTTGCTCTGGGTTTTGTTTTCTACTCTGCCCATTCCTTTTGCAGGAACCGTGGCTTTACATTTTTAAGCCTCCTGATGACTGTAGATATATTGTTATCCCAACTTCCTGTCCCTCTTGTTCTACAAAGTCTTTTTCATGTCATGTGTGCATTAAATTCTTCTGACAGTGCTTTACCTTGCAGCTGTTATGGAGGGGTTCCGAGCTATCTGAGAAGAGGCCTCTGCCTCTGAGATTCTGTCATCTAGGAAAGAGCATCATAATGATATCTCATTTATAGATTTCCAATTGTCAAATAGACTCATTCATAAGAATAATCCTTTAAATAGACTCTAATGTTATTTTCATTTGAAATAGGGAATAATTGAGATTCAGAGAGGTTAAGTCAATTGCCATGGTCACACAGCTGGTAAATAATGAAGATAAATATGGAAACGGAATTCTAACCTGTGAAACCTGGACCCTTACTATGTGTGATACTGTTTAGTGCCCAAATGACAATAATACAAGGGCAAGAGTACGAATAGCAGAAACAGCAGATATGAAGAGATGGAGGGTCTAAGAGGATGGGAATGAGAACTAGAGGGGTATCCTAAGCACCTTTCCTTTGGAAGGCTTTGAGTTCCTGGCCCTAAAGCAGAAACTGGAGCTCTCCGGGGGCTCTGGGCTAGTGTCCACAGGGCGGAGGCCTCCAGAGACCTCCTGGGACCTGGAATGATGATTCTAACCAGTGGCCTTCCGAGCTGAGCCTAGAAGGAATGCCTCTTGATGTGGGGGTCGAAGGGAGAAGGTTTGGGGGTAAAAAGAAGCCAGGGATCAAATTTCCAGAGCTCCAGCACACAGTGGGCACCAGAGACGTTCTCGGCCACAAAGCTCGTCCACCACTTGGATCTGGAATGTAGACAGCCACGGGCTGCAGAATGACATTGACGTCACATATAATAGTGTCCCATAAGGTTTTATTGAAAAACTCCCATTGCCCAGTACTTTCACTGTACCTTTCTATGTTTAGATCCACACTTACCATTAGGTAGCCCAGTTGCCTGCAGTGAAGAGCTGTACGGGTTCATAGCCCGGGAGCAATAGTCCACGCCATACAACCTAGGTGTGCTGTAGACCACACCATCTGGGTTCACGTTCAGTGCACCCTGGGGTGATGGCACAATGGTGGGATTGCCTAATGATGCATTTGTGGGAACATATCATTAAGTGATGCTCGGCTACACATCAACACAGCCAGTGTTTGCTGGTGAAAGATGCGAGAAATGTGATCCTTCAAGACAGAAGTTCTCAAGCTATGCTCCTGAATTTGTTTCATAAGCTCTCACAAGCTGGACTTGGAGGTTCCATGGTAAAAAATTTAAAAATTGCCGTTGTTACCAACTTTATATGAAGATCCTACAGGCCTCTCAGCTTCCATGGGTAAGTTTTTTCTCTGAAAAATTTTCTTAAAACTCTGGCACCTGTTTCAGCTATCTGCCAGAAAACACTGATACAATAAAACAAATAAATAAGGGTAGCTAACGAATGTTAGCAGAAAACCACAGAAATAACCCAGTTAGGCTCGGTGTGACAACTTGATTTTTTTTTTTTATGAACAGTTGGTGGTAATTTAAAATTGCATACATATGTTACAGAGACATACTTTTTGCATGTAAAATTGTTTTTAGATCATTTAATGGAAGTAAATACTTCAATAGATCATGGTGTTCTCCAAAGACCCTCATAGCTTCAGGTCACATCCCTTGCCTTCCTAATATGCGTGTGACTGAGGGTGATTATGTAATAATTTCACTGCAATGTGACTACAGTGTAGGAATTCCGTGTCGTGGGATTGTGCTGCTCCTAGACTGGAAGAAGGTACTTGGAAGTGCTGATGGAAAATGGCTCCATTTAGGGAAACGAAATACAAAGGAGGGTCCCACACCTTCTCTGCCATTATCACTGGTTCTCCGCCAGGTGAAGGTGTATCAGAAGCATTTTGGCTTCACCAAGTGGACCTCCTCTGCTGCCTCCCCTGGGAACAGCTCCCAGGTACTGAAGATTTAACATTGAACCCAGGGGTGCTTTACCACTGAGCTACATCTACAATCCATTTTATCTTTTTATTTTGAGACAGAGTCTCACCAAGTTACTGAGGATCTCACTAAGTTTCTCAGACTAGCCTCAAAATTGCAATCCTCCTACCTCAGCCTCCAGATTCCTGAGACTACAGGAGTACACCACCATGTCCGACTACATGTTTCTATTTTCAAGCACCCCTGTGGCTAGCAGAGAATGACTCTTGTTCCTTCCTCCCCGAGCCCTTCTCTCTCTCCAGACCTATAGTACAACCAGCACTGGACCCAATGTTCCAGGCCTGAAAAGAGGCTCCCTGCTGCTGATCATCCTGCAAAGCTGGTCAAGGCTCCAGCATCTGCTCACTGGATCTGGTCAGCGCTAGCTGCCAGGAGATGATGCCACCCCAGGCTCGAGTCCCCCTGTGGCATGAGTCTGCTCCACCCACACTGTCACCTCAACTGAGCCCATCTCTGCTCCATGGTTTCAACAACACACTAGGTACTGGTAGTATTAGCCAAGGCCTCTGGAATTGCCTCCTGGACCTTCCACCTAAATATCCAGCAACAACCTCAAACTCAGCATGTTCCAGACCGTCCTTGTCATCTCCTGGTGCTACCCGGCTCTCCATCCCATAATTTATTTTTTATTTTTAATTGAGGCACAGTGATTGTACATATTCCTGGGTACGATGTGATCTGAGTAAATAGTGATCAGATCAGGGTAACTGTTCAGACATGCGTCATTTCTTTGTGTTGAGGACTTGCAAAATCTTCTTTACTAGCTATTTTGAAATACGCAATTAATTGTCCACCATAGCCATCCTAGTTTGCTAAAGGGCATTCGAAGTTATCCTGCCCGCTTTCCTTCTGCACTCCACTCCTATTTTGAACTCAGTGGATGGTACCACCATCCACCTGGCCACCTGAGCCAGGAATCTGGGAGACATTCTTGAATTTTCCATTTTTCTCCTCCAATCTCTCACCCTGTAACGAGTTGCACTTCAAGTCCCATTTATTGTATTTAATGGGAATGTGTCCCCCAAGGTCCATGTGTTGGAAAGTTAGTACTCGGGGCTGGGGATGTGGCTCAAGCAGTAGCGCGCTCACCTGGCATGCGTGCGGCCCGGGTTCGATCCTCAGCACCACATACCAACAAAGATGTTGTGTTTGCCGAAAATTAAAAAATAAATATTAAAAAAATTCTCTCTCTATCTCTCTCTTTTTTAAAAAAAGAATTAAAAAAAAAGAAACTTAGTACTCAATGCAACAGTGTTGGGAGGTGGGGTCTAATAGCTCCACCCTCGTGAACTGACTGATGTCATTATCACGGGAGTGGGTTAATTATCACAAGAGTAGGCTTGTTCTAAAAGTGACCTTGGTTTCTTCTTGCTTGTGTACCTTCAGAATCCTGTTCCCTTCTGTCTTCCACCATGGGATGATGCAGTGTGAAAGCCCTCACCATATGCTGGTAATTTCTTAGCCTATAGAATAGTGAGGAATAAAGGTATTTTCTTCATAAACTACCTAGTTTCCAGTATTCTCTTATAGCAACACAAAAGTGAATGTTGTGGCTTCCTAGGATCTCAGTCCTAGCTCAAGCCCTCAGCATCGTGTCTAGATTCACTGTAATAGGCCTCTATGATTCAGCCTTCTCTCAGGAATTCCATCCTCCATACTGCTATCCAGGAGGTCAATTTATAAAGCAACTCAGACATGGCACCTCATTGCTGACTGAACAATAGAGCCCAAACTCCTTTATGCATTACACCCGGGCAACCTCCCCACATGTATCTTCTACCTCTCCCTGCCTGAAGTTCTAGACCCCATCAAGATACATCTCTTGTCTTTCTGTTTCCTAAACTAGACATTGTGTCCACTTCCTGTTGCCTTCTGCAGGTCTTCCCACCCATCTCTACCTCTTCCCTCCCAGGGTCAGATGCCTATCAAAAAGTTCCTGTGACCCCAGTGGATTTCTCTTTGATTTTTATTGCCTGCTCATGTGTTGACTCTTTGAATGAATGTGAGCTCCTTGAGGACAGTGTTTTCTACATCCTTGAATCACCTGCCCCCGAAGAGCCCTTGGCCTGTCCTAGAACAAAAGCACCTACAGGGTCAGAATCTAAAGCAAGCTTTGGAATTTGCATGGTGGCATCTCTAACCTTCCAAGGGCAAATGTCAGAAATCATCACCACCCAAACGCTGCCTGGTTCCTCATCCCAGGGGCATCTGTCTGTTATTAAAAATATCTCCAGACTCTAAAACAGGGCATGAGGGATGGGAGGACCCACATTGCCTTCTCAAATTTGGATCTGATTCTCCTTCTCAGTCTCCAAATATAAAAGTTCCTGAGTCTCTGACAGACCCTACCAGGATACCAGCTCTCTTTTCCAGGGCCTGGAGTCACCTAAAGTCCCCCATTCATATCTACACACACACACACACACACACACACATGCACACACACAGGCCTAGCACTTCCTCCTTGTCACAACCACAACCCCATTCACACACTCCCTCCAAGAGCTCCCCCCACAGCCTAACATTGGCTTAGCCCAGTGTAACCGCAGCCTGGTGGCCACCTGACCATCCCGATGCTGACTTTGAGCTTGACACCCTCCCAGACTCTGGTTGTCCTAACGTACTATGACCCCAGAGAAGAGGCTGAGCCTTTGATAAGTAGTTAGGACTTCCAAATTCTCCTATTCCATATCTACGTTTTCAAACAACCACAGGCTTAAAATACTCAGGGAAAACAATCTGCAATGAACACATACAGGCTTTTTTTCCTTGTCATTCTTCCCTAAAAAATGCAATATAACATCTACCTATATAGCATTTACATTTGATCAGGTCGGATGAATAACCCAGAGATGTGCGAAGCATACTCGAGGATGTGCGTAGATTCTGCACAAGTACTCTACCATTTTATGTGAGGACTGGAGCATTTATTTGTGCACTGTTATAGTCATGGGGATCCTGGAACCAACCCCCATGGAGTCCACAGATACCAAGGGACCCTTAAAAGGAGACCTGTGCCTTCCAGCGTAGCCAGTAGAGGTGAGAACACGGCTTCCGGCCTGGGCAAACTGCTCTGCACCCCTTTCTGATATTTAGTGACTGCTTCCCACGTGACTCCACCTTGAGTCTGTCCTACAGGAGGCAGTTTGTCAAGAGCAAGGATGAGAACTCCACAGTCAGGCAGAGGTTCAAATCCCAGGTCTGCCACTCAGGAATTGTGTGGGCCTTGGACAAGTCTGTCTTTTCGTGCCGCAGCTTTCCTTCTGTGAGCCGGGGAGGAGCACAGTAGCACCTCCCTTACAGGAACACTCTCAGGCAGAACGAGTCAGGGGCCTGGGTTGAGGGCCGTTAGCTCATTAGCTCCTCACAGCCACCTTATGATGAGAAACCACTTTACAGATGAGGAAACTGAGTCTAGAGAGAGGAACCAGCCCCACTCTGAGCACCTCTAACATCTATGTCCTCAACCACAGGGACCTTGCACAACCCAAGTCCTCTCAGCCAAGAAGCTAGGTCATAAGTCCCGGCCTTTCTCTGAGGTCACCACTGCAATGTCATCCACAGTTCTTGCAGACCATGACCTGGGCAAAACACTCTGGATGCTTGGTTAGACAGTGGCTGTATTTTTTTTTTTTTTTAAGCAGGAAATGTGCTCTGAGCTAACTTAAAGGTAAGAAATGCCCCTCCTTCAAATAGTTATTTTCTAAAAACAAAAAAACAAGGGCAAACTCTAGCCAGCTAACACCTGATCAAGCCACTCCCACGACAGGACAATGGCAGGACTCAGGGTTCCAAGCTTTGATTTGACCCTGTCAACATGCACCTCTCTTTTGCCCTGGGAATATCAGAGAACTGCTCCTGTAGAGACGGTGACCAGTGACCGCAGATGGGGCACCGGAGCCACCAGCTGCCAGAGGTCGTCTGGCAGGAAGCTGGCAGTTTCTGGCACCACGTGGTATAACCGCCAGGTTACACTTCTGCAATTACAGCCCCCAGGCACCAGAAGCACCCGGGTAGGCTCAAGCGTGGCTCTTTCAGTACCAGGAAAAAACTTAGGAAGACAAAGTTTACTTTTGTTTAGATTTTGTGGTGACAAACAGCAGGATAAACAGGAATGTGGCGGTGGATGATCAAGGAGGCTGAGGAACATTTGCATTTGGCTCTGAGCAACTATAAATACACCGGGCTCCTCAAGCATAACCAGTCGGTTACAAATGAAGAGTCATCTTTCAGTTGCAGTTGAACTTCCTTTGCACCTCTTGTTTTGTACAGAGTGAGCAAACAACTTCTAATCCTCCAGCTGTGGAGTTCCAGGTACACCACAAAGCATTGAGACACACCTTTGCCCCGGCCGCTCAGGGTGGTTGCAGGTTAACCCAACATTCAGTTAAGAGTCTATCTAAAAGGTTCCCTCCCCCTGAGCCTGGCTTTGGTGTGGATTTGAAGACTTGGTTCTAAGTGTTCAGTGTTCAGGGCTAGTTAATTCCCTAATGCTTCTCATATCCTGCATTGGCTAATATCACCAGCTGCAGAAATGAGTTGGTAAGCATTATTTTTAAAGGATACATTCATATTTAGAGAGGCTTCCTGAATCAAGAATCCAATATTAGAAGTTGTTTGCTTTCAGGATGAGAACGGTATTCAGAAGGGTAGGTCTGAAGAAAAAAAAAAACTACACAGCATCAATCCATAGTATGCTGGTACGTTTGTAGCATAATCGTTATACCTGCTAACCCAGGCTTCTTGGAAATATCAGTCTTTGATAGAAGATACACACACACATTCTAGAATGCCCAATAGTAAGCTGATGTGTTCTGCAGCTTGACATCTCAATGTCAATGACACAAGACACTTGATCACTAGCCTCAGCCCCAACTACAGCCTATTTCTTCCAACATGGATTTCCTTATTTTTAAAAAGACATTATAGTAGATTCTTAGTTTATCTGGGTTCTTCATAATTAGTCTCTGCATTCATCTTAATTGGAAGAAAAACTCTCCAACCAAGAAAACAGCTTCCCTCCAAGCATCTGAGAAAAACACAATAAGAATGTTTTTGTTTTCTACTTCTTTTCCCTAAATTCATTAGCCAGAATGGTTTGTAGTCTAGAAGTCCGTGAGAGAAGCAATACCTATTCAGACCACCTTTCCAACACATTTCCTTCTCCCATGCAAATATATTATTAAATATTTCATAAGCTAAGGGCTTGTGCCTGGTGATGTGGCTAAGCCAGAAGGCATTGAGCACTCTCCTGGGGACAGGATGGTGGCCCTTTCCCAGGCACTCATACTCATGGTCCTCCATTCTCTCGTAGGCTGACATTATTTGACAGTAAATAAAAGACCACAAATGGCCTTCTATTAGAAGGAAAGAAAGGCAAAGACTTTTGCTCTTATTCTGCCTTATTCTGTTCTTCAGACTTTGTGCTATTTAGAGAATAGATTTTTTTTTCCTAAGAAAAGAGAAGACCAGGACCAATAAATGAACTCTGTTGCCAAAAGTAATCCAGTAGATGTTAGAATGACTAAAAATAGCCCATAATTGTGTTGCTGTGTTCAAAGAAAGTGTGGCTGAAAACATGATCCTTTGCCTAGTCATATGAGTCAGAAAGTAAGGGTCAGCGCTTCCTGGTCTCTCGGCTCCATCCAGGTGGTCCCCACATCCTAGTGAGCATACCTATTTGTGTGTGTGTGTGTTTTGTGTGTGTGTGTGTGTGTGTGTGTGTGCTGCTGGGGATCGAACCCAGGGCCTTGTGCATGTGAGGCAAGCATTCTACAAATTGATTGAGCATATCTCTTTGCCAGCCATGCAATCTACCCTTGATCTTCGTTCATTCACCGTCTTTGAAGATCTTTATGCCTGGACTTTGGCCATCCCCTTCTGGGCTCTTAGCCCCATGTATGTGTCCAGTGAGCATGGACATTCTGTTGTCATGTTTTAGATGTGCACGTGTCAGCCTACCCCTTGACTGTGAGATCCTTGAGGGCAGGCACTGCCTCTCTCTTCTGTATCTCCACTCCCTGATGCTCACTTAAAAATAAGCACATGACCTAAAAAGTAATGTTTGTATCCCACAGTATTCCAGGAAGCATTTAAGATGAAAAACACCATCTCAAATCCTTGGGATCTGTTACTGCAAAAGATCTGCTCCCCCTGCTTATTTGGGCCTGGTACAAAGAGCACATCTCACTACTCAGGAGGCTTAGGCAGGAGACTGAGGCAGGAGGATGTCAAGTTTGGGGCCAGCCTGGGAAACTTAGAGACCCTGTCTCAAGATTAAATTTTAAAAAGGGCTGGGAATGTAGCTCAGTGGAAGAACACCTGCCTAACATGTACAAGACCCTAGATTCAACAAAAAGAAAGAAAAAAACATGCACCTCATTAATAAGAACCAGGTCAGACATCAGGCAGACTGCACCAGCAGGGCAAACCCTCCACCATGACACTTCAGCATATTGCAGGGGAATGACTGGGACTAGCAAACCAGGAAAACAAACCAGGAAAGGAAAAAGGAGAAAGGAGGTCTTATTTACTGAGCGCCTACTATATGTCAAGCCCTAGGGCTCAGGTACCATACTAGGAACCAAGATGAAAAACAGTCTCTGGCCGGGCACAGTGGCACATGCTTGTAATCCCCGGGATTCAAGAGGCTGAGGCAGGAGGATCACAAGTTCAAAGCCAGCCTCAGCAACTTAGCAAGGCCCTAAGCAACTCAGCGAGATCTTGTCTCTAAATAAAAGTATTAAAAAAGGATGGGGATGTGGTTAAGTACCTGAGTTCAATCCCTGGTATCAATAAATAAATAAATAAATAAATACCGTCTCTGGACAGTGCTGCCCTTTCCTCATGCAAACCCACTCCAAATCCTTCTGCCGAGATTTCCTGTGCAGTAAACACTAAAGACCTCATTCTCCAAACTTGTTTGCACTGAGGTTCCCACAGGTAATTTTCCAGGTTGACTATAATAATAAGGTGATGCTCTGGAGTATGGTGAGTGGCTGCCACACTGACCCCCTGGAGGCACAGAGGTGGAGGGGTGTTGGAGCTTCTCCAGCAGGGGTGACAAAGGCACTATGTATAGTTGATCTCTAACCTCATGGAACTGAGTAGCGTCAACACAGCTTCCTGATTTTGGCAGGTTTCCGGAAGAGGCAGAGCAGTGTGGTTTCTGAGCATGGAGTAGAAGCAGCAGGTCAGCAGCTGTGTGTCCAGGTAGGGTTTGCAGTGTGACTAGCCCTAACTCATGGCTTCCTTCTCTGGCCCTTGCCACATTCTATAACCCAGTGACTCTCAAGGGTAGTCTCCAGACCAGCCGGCTCAACAGTATCTGGGAACTTCTTAAAGTTGCAAATTCTTGGGCCCCACCCCAGACCAGCTGAATCAGAAACTCTGGAGGTTGGGCCTAAAACCTTATCTTTCATAAGCCTTATAGGTAATTCTGATGCACACTAACGTTTGTTGGCTGAAAGTCAACAACCAATAATAAACCGGTTTCTGCCAGAAACTGACTTGAGTGAATCCAGTTGTCTGCAACTTAACCCTGATTGAATCACAGTCTCTGCCCCCAGGTTGTCCATGGAAAGACAACAATGACAAAACAGCATGAAGTGCTGGAGATGAACAAAGCAGGGGTACCTTGCCCAGTCGAGAATGACTATAATAATAATAGCAACTTACCCATATCTATCTATCTATCTATCTATATATATATATATATATATATATATATTTATTTATTAATTATATATCCATCTCAAAAAATTTTAATATAGCCGGCACAGTCGCACCCAACTGTAAGCCCAGCAGCTCAGGAGTCTGAGGTAGGAGGATCACAAGTTCAAGGTCAACCTCAGTAACTTAGTGAAGCCCTAAGCAACTTAGTGAGACCCTATCTCAAAATAAAAATAAAAAGGACTGGGGATATGACTTAGAGGTAAAGCAGTCCTAGGTTCAATCCCCAATACCCCTCCCCACCAAAATTAATATGGACTCTCCCTAGTTATACAGTCACACGCCAATTAATGAGGGGACACATTCTGAGAAATCTATTAGTGGGGAGAAAAATGAGAGAGAAATGCATTAGTGGTCAATTTTGTCTTTGTGCAAATGTCATGGTGTGTACCAGGTGGTCTAGGTCAATCAGTCTACATGACAATTGAATGCAACAAGAAGAGAGCAAACATGAAATGGAACGAGACTGCTTCCAGAGGAGCCTGGCACACCGGGTACAGCAATCCGTTTTTAATAAATGAAAGCATACTCTAAAATAATGAGTGCCCTCTTCAGCAGCAGTATACTAAAATTAGAAGGATACAAAGAATATTAGCCTGGCCCCTTGCACACACAAATTTGTGAAGCGTTCCAGTTTTTTTAACTTAATTAATTAAATAATAAGACAGGAGTGTAGTTCAGTGGTAGAACATCAAGGCCCACCCTTCAACCTCCAGAATCCAAAACAAAACAAAACAAGAAAAAGCATAGTCTAAAAATTATATAAACCAGGAACAGTCATTTATTATTATTATCCAGTATTACATACCATACACAATTGTGTTTGTGGGCTTTTTGTTTTGTTTTGTTTTGATTTCTTTCATTTGGTTTTTGTGGAAATGGGGCTGGAACCCAGGGCCTCACACATGTTAGGCAAGCACTCCACCACTGAGCTACAGCTCAGCCCTGTACTGTACACACTGCACGTGCTGTACTTTTTATAAGACTGGCGGTGCAGTAGGTTTGCTCACACTGACATCGCCAGCAACATGTAAGCAATGCATGGGGCTACAAGGTCATCGCAGTGACCAGGTTGCTATTCGATAAGAATTTTTCTGCTCCATTATAATTTTATGTGACTACCATCATCTATGCAGTCCACCACGGATCAAAATGCTGTCATAGAACATGAATGTATTTACTTCTAAATATTAAATATACTCTGTTAAACATTATAAAACACACATACATAGAAACTTAAAGATGAAACAAAAAAATGAATACAAGCAGAAGTTCTAATACCTTCTTCAGCATCCTTGTGGATTGTTCTGACATGTTAGCAGAAGTAATCACAGAATTGAAGAAATTTAAATGAGAGTGCAGGAGGTGTGTGGGAACTATAAAAAGACAGGAGGCAATCAGGAGATGATGATGATAAGGGTGATAATAATAATAATTACCTAATTATTAGCAACTAGCTTATGATCATTTACCCCCAAAAGCGCCCCTGTGAAGTAGCACCATTATCCCCCCTTTTTCAGGTTGGGAAATTGAAGCTCAAAGGTTCTCCTGACTAGTAAATGGCAGGACTGGATTCTGAAACCACAATCTGAGTCCTTCCATTACCAGTTTCTGGCTTGGGTTTCTGTGTGATTGGTGGAACCATTCACTGGGACAGAGGATGCTGGAAGAAGATCAGGTTTGGAGGGAAGAGGATAAGTTTTGATGTTTAGGTGTTTAATACTATTCAGTATGTGAATCTACAGAATCAAAGTCTGGCTGCAGAAAAAGACTTGGAAAATTTTGACTTCTTAGCAGGAATTGCAGATATGTGTGGGTATAATCACCTTGATGGGAAGAAGCAAGCAGAGAGAAGTGAGAAACAGGAGTGGTGGGGAGGGAATGAATGGAGCGAGATTCTTTTTTTTTTTTTTAAGAGAGAGTGAGAGAGGAGAGAGAGAGATAATTTTTAATATTTATTTTTTAGTTTTCGGCGGACACAACATCTTCGTTTGTATGTGGTGCTGAGGATCGAACCCGGGCCGCACGCATGCCAGGCGAGCGCGCTACCGCTTGAGCCACATCCCCAGCCCGGAGCGAGATTCTTGATGAGCTAGGAGCAGTGGTATTGGGAACATTGCAGGATCCTTATCTCTGGCCAGGAGGGGCCACAGAATTCCACAGAGCTGGGCTTGAATCACAGATCCACCTCCAACCTGCCAAACAACTGTGGGAAACAGTGAAATCACTGCCTCAGTTTCCTCATTTATACAATGGGAACAAAAATAGTATCTGCAATAGAGATGTTGTGCAGGTTAAATAAAAAATGGTGTGAAGGCCCATAGGAAATGTATTAGACAGCTTTTTACTGCTGTGACCAAATTGCCTGACAAGGACAACTTAGAGGGAAAGTTTACTTAGGTTCACAGTTCCAGAGGTTTAGTCCATGGACTGCCAAGTTCGTTGCTCTGGACCCAAGAGGAGGTAGAACATCAGGGTAGAAGGTTGTGGTAGAGGAACTCAACTCTGTTCACAGCCTCCAGGAAACAGAGAGATGGATGAGGAGGGGCCACAGGGAAGATGCATCCTTCCAGGGCACACCCACCTCCTCCAGCCCCATCCCACCTGCCTACAGTTACTACCCAGTTAGTCCATTCAAAGGAGGATGCACTGACTTAGGTTATAGTTCTCACTATCCCATCACTTCACCTTTGAATATTCCTGCATTAACATAGGAGCTTCTGGGGAATATCTCATATGCCAACATAACAGGAAGAACTCAATATCTGGTAACTATAATTAACTGATCATCTTTTTTAACCAGTGTTGTTGTCTGGGTTAGGAAGGACCAGGTAAGGATGAGTGCAAATGCAGAGAGTGCAATACCTGGGCCAGAGTGACAGCCACAGGGAGTTGTTAGCTGATGACCTTAACTTTGGAGCCAGTAAGGGGGAAAAGTCAAGAACTAAGAGTGAGAGGAGCAGGGGCTGTATAAATAGTGAGCAGAAGGATACAAATCCCTAAGAGCCACAGTGGAGACAAAGAGAGGATGTGAATTAAGCTCAGTCAAAAGGACCTCTGAGTGGAAGTGAAGGTGTTAATGATTATGCCATCTACCAAGCAACTCAGAAGGACAGAATTGGATTATTCCAAGACTTATTAGAAACCCCTGTAATGCATTCTGCTGTCATATATAGCAAATTAGAATAAAAATAAAAATAAATTAAAAAAGAAATCCCCAATAATTGCGACAGTGTGCTGTTGACATACACCCAGACCAAAAAAAAATGGTGGAACAGAATAAAAAATCCATAAATAAACCCATGCCTATAGAGACAACTGATTTATGACACAGATATAAAGGCAATTCTCTAGAGAAAGAATTGTCTTTTCAACCAATCAGTGAACATCCATATGCAAAAAACAAAAACAATAAACTGTGTTTTGTACCTTGAATAAACAAAAATTAACTCAAAATGGACTCTAGATCTAATTTAAATTATAACATTTTTTTAAAGAAAACATAGGAGAAAATCTTGGTGACCTGGGGTTAGGCAAAGATTTCTTGAATATATTTCAAAAATTCGATTTAGTTTTTAAAAATATTAATAAATTGGGGCTGCATTTGTGCCTCAGTGATAGAGCGCTTGCCTATCGTGTGTGAGGCACTGGGTTCGATTCTCAGCATTGCATGTAAATAAATAAATAAATAAATAAAATAAAGTTTCACCAAAAATATCGATAAATTGAACTTCATCATAATTAAAGCCTTCTGCCCTTTGGAAGACATTATTAAGAGAATGAAAATATGGACCACAGACTGGGGGAAGTATTTGCAAAATATGTATGTGATAAAGGACTTGTATCCAGAATACGTGATGAAGTCTTAAAATTCAGTAAGAAGACAGTCTAAAAAAAAAAAAAAAGAAAGAAAATATTCTAATTTCAAAAAAAGGTGAAAGCTTTGAGAAGACACTTCATTTTAAAAAGACATATGGATGGCAATGACATTCAACATTATTAGGGAAATGCAAATTAACATCACAATGATGTGCCACTACATGTCTATTTGAATATCTAAACTCAAAAGTCAACTAGGGGCTGGAGGTGTACCTCAGTGTAGAGCCCTTGCCCAGCAAGCTTGAGGCCCTAGGTTTGATTGACAGCAATGCTCACTGCTCTCTCTACCCCCCAAAAAGATCAGCTATACCATGTACTGGGAAAGTTGCCTCTGGTAATACAAAATGGCATAGGTTGGCCTTTTCTTTCTTTTCAGTGATGCATTTTAATTATACGGAATCATGGATTTCATTATGGCACATTCATATGTGCAAGTTAGTTTATTAAAAGGTTAAACACACACACTAAGTAATCTAACCATCCCATTTCTAAGTATTTTCCCAAAGAAAGGAAAGTATATGTCCAGACAATGAATTGTGTGTGAATTTTATAGCAACTTATTCATTCATAACTTCAAAAACACATACACACACTTTTAAGGAGTCCTTTCACAAGTGAATAAACTGGCATCTCCACGTGATATAATGCTACTGAACTATCAAGAAGGAAAACTGCTAATAAAGGAATATAGATGAATCTCCAAATCACATAAGGTGAAAGATGTGTATATTGTATGATCCCATTTACATAAAACTCTAGAAATGGCAAATAAATTTATAGTGACAGAACATAGATTCAATGGTGGCCTGGAAAATGGAAGAAGGGACAGAAGAATTACATAGGAGCACGAGGAAACTTATGAAGATGATAGACAGACATGTTCATTATCCTAATTGTGGCGATGGTTTCATGCGTATAGACATAAGTCAAAATTGATCAAATTGCACATTTAAAGTATGTGCCATGTATTATACGCTAATTATCTCTCTAATAAACTGTTCTTTAAAAAAAGAAAACAAAAAATGCATTCAATTTACATGGTAATTATGAAAAATAGGTGCCCTAAAGCCTTTGTGAATTAATTAAAATCATGGGGGCAGCTATGACTAAACCATGCATTAGCAGTTGGCTAGGGCTGCCAATATACCAGAGTCTAGGTGGCTTAAACAACACAAATTTATCTTCTCTCAGTTACAGTGGATGGAAGTTCAAGGTCAAGGTCTTCTGAGGCCTCTCTCCTTGGCTTGCAGATGGCCACATTCTCTGAGTCTTCGAATGCCTGTCCTCAAGGCAAATCTCTTCTTTTTTTTTTTTTTTTTTTTTTTTTTAAAGAGAGAGTGAGAGAGGAGAGAGAGAAAGAGAGAATTTTTAATATTTATTTATTTATTTATTTTTTAGTTCTCGGCGGACACAACATCTTTGTTGGTATGTGGTGCTGAGGATCGAACCCGGGCCGCACGCATGCCAGGCGAGCGCGCTACCTCTTGAGCCACATCCCCAGCCCAAATCTCTTCTTATAAGGATATAAATCATGCCAAATTAGGTTCTATCCTCAGGACCTCATTTAAATTTAATCACCTCTTTAAGGACCCTCTCTCCAAATATAGTCCTATTCTGAGAAATACAAAGTTAGGACTTCAAGGTACGAATTAGGGGAAAACAACTCATGTGCCTCAAATAAAGCATGCTTTCCATTGACATTACCAAACTTAACCACATCGTTAATTGAGATGTAGCCTAATTTCTACCAGGATATTCTGGTTATGTGAGTCATATAATAAACAGATTACTTTGAGTCAACAATTCTAATAAACTACCCCCCAAGTATAGCTGAGCATCTAAAACCCCACAAAGAGAGGAGAGACAAAAGACAGAAGGAAATGTCTTCTTTAGGGGGTCAGAAGTGTCAGGGATGGTTTGGAGACATAAAGGCCTGAAATTTATTCCTTCAGGTGACATGCAGTAGGAACAGCATCAATGACAGAAAGATTCCTGATCACCAAGTAGCTCTTCCTTTCCCTTGAGTGTGACTTCCATCAACCTGGTTGGGTGGGCCCAAAGGAGATGTTAGGTCTGGTTCTTAGTCCCCAGTGACCAGGAAGACACCCCTATCATGCCTATGTGAGCTAAAGAAATGGCCCATTTCCAGGCAGGGCTCCTTTCTTAGAGTGGGGCCAGACTGCTACAGCATTTGGGAGCCCCAATTTCTGTTGATGCCAAGGCAGGAAATTCAAACTGAAGTTAGAAGGTATAGTAGAAGCAGGCGCTTATCTGATGAGGTCTAAGCTCAAAGTTGCTAGTTCAAAAAGAGAATAAAATCATGGCACTTACAGGTAATGGATGGAGTTGGAGAATATTATGCTAAGTGAAGTAAGCCAATCCCAAAAAACAAATGCTGAATGTTTTCTCTAATATAAGGATGCTGATCCATAATGGGGAGGGGGGTGGGCATGGGAGGAATGGAGGAACTTTACATAGGGCAAAGGGAAGGGAGGGGGCAGGGGGTAGGAAAGATGGTGGAATGAGATGGACATCATTACCCTAAGTACATGTATGAAGACACAAGTGGTGTGACTCTACTTTGTATACAACCAGAGATATGAAAACCTGTGCTCTATGTGTGTACTATGAATTGAAATGCATTCTGCTGTCGTATGTAACAAATTAGAATAAATAAATAAATTTAAAAAATACATTCAAAGAATTAAAAAAAAAACACTAACTTGTGCTTTTACTCAGATAATTTAATAAGACTGGGTTTAGAATTTGGTTAAACCTAGAGCCTAGAGCATACTAAGCAAGTGTCCTACTACCGAGCTATATCTCCAGCCCTTTCTGTCTTGAGGCAGGATCTCCAACTTAGGATCCTCCTTCCTCAGCCTCTGGAGTAGCTGTGATGACAGATATGTGCCACCCTGCTCGGCTGTGCAATCATTTTCAAATTCCAAAGCATTCTTCCTGGGCCTGGGATGAAAACTTCCTCTTTGAGTAAGACCCTGTAACTTGTGTTTGGAATTAGGAGGATGGATAGGAGAAAGGATCATTTATTTTTGTATTTTTTGCGGCACTGGGAACAGAACCAGGGGCTTTTTGTCCATCTGCCAGGCAAGCACTCTACAGCTGAGCTACACCCACAGCCCTGGAGTCAGGCTCTTAACCTGGACTTGAGTTGAGCTATAGATAGTGATGATCTGGATAAGAAGGAAACTTTCTCTTTCTGGCTGTTAGACATGCACACTTACCTTGCACTAGATCCAGGAGAATCATGCTCATTTTCCCCAAGATTTCATTTAAGATAAAAATAAATGACTGGCATTTTGTGAAACACATGACAATCTGCTCGTACTTTACAAAAACACTGACCTAGAAGCAGAGAGTCCAGGGACCTCCTTGTATCGCACTTTGGGACTATCTTCACCTGGAGCAGCTTCAGGTTCTTTGGTTTCTATCTAAACCTTCACAGGATAAATTAAGAGACAGAAGGCACTTTTTATGGCATTTGAGCAAATCTCAAGCTCATGTGGGAAACTAGAGAAATATGACTTTAAGAATTATTATCTTATTAATAACCCTTATTTATTAATAAATGGTCATTTATTGGACACTATATGCTGAGCACTGTTCTGGGTACTTCATACACACACACACACACATATGTATATGTATATACACATGTGTATGTATATTATCTCATTTAATTCTCACAATCTGAAGAATTACAATAGTCCCTCCTTTTCTAGTTTTGCTGTCCACAGTTGGTTTTTTGTTTTGTTTTTTAAAGTTTTTTTTTTTTTTACTTTTTAAAAATTTTTATTTGGACACAATACCTTTATTTTATTTATTTATTTTTATGTTGTGCTAGGGATCGAACTCAGTACCTTGTACATGCTAGGCAAGCACTCTACAGCTGAGCCACCACCCCAGCTCCTGTTACAGTTTTAGTTACCCAAAATCAAGGTCCAAAAATATTCCTGCACAATAGGATATTTTGAGAGAGAAGAGACTCCATTCAAATAAATTTTATTCTAGGAGATTGTTATATTGTTCTATTTTATTATTAGTTGTTGATTTTAAGTCTCTCAGTGTGCTTCATTTATAATTTAAACTTTACCCTAGGTATGTATGTGTGCATAGGAAAAAACTATACGTATAGTGTTTGGTACTATCCAAAGTTTCAGGCATCCACAGGTTCTCAGAGATTAACCCTCAAAGAGAAGGGGGACTGCTATATTTCCCAGCCCTATCTGCAAAAGGACATGGAAACAATGACATTCCAGTATAGA
The DNA here is from genome assembly GCF_964194105.1 of Spermophilus citellus. Taxonomy (NCBI): domain Eukaryota; kingdom Metazoa; phylum Chordata; class Mammalia; order Rodentia; family Sciuridae; genus Spermophilus; species Spermophilus citellus. Next base: position 26,936,554 of record NC_138182.1, read on the forward strand.
TGAGCACATCTTATGTAAGGATATGGGTCTCTAATTCCTATTCTCCATTAAAAGAACCAGGGCTGGCTGGGAATGTGAGCGTTTGTCTAGCATGAGCAAGACCCTTGCTTGGATCCCCAGCACCATAAAAAAAATGATAATAAGTAAATAAACGAATTTTACAAAAGAACCAGAGGTTGATCTAACTGAGCCGGAGTACATTATAGTGTTGGAAAGTAAGAAAAATCTCAAAAAAGGATACCCAGCATTAAAAGACAACAGGGACCAACCCAAAAGCGCTCCCAATGTTTGAAGCTGGAATCATTTCATAATGACAATATAATTAAATCATAACCCCCAGGATAAGATGAACACTCATAAACACTTGTTGTTGGCAAGATCACCAAGAGGATGCCATAATTAGTGGGCAACAGTTTGAGAGGAAACATAATATTTGCATAGCCTGCCAGTATCTCCTTCAAGGTATTTATTAACTGAAAAGAGGAAAATAATAACTGTACAGTGGAGAAACCCAGCCTCTTAATCCATGACCAAGGTCAACATCACCAGTAATGAGAGCTACTGATTTCATAAATCCCTCCATGAGATACACCGGAAAGGGAGCATTCCTTATTGGCACCCTTGCTTTAAATCCAGCAGAAATCATCAGACAAACCCAAATGGAGGGACAGTCCACAAAATCATGAACTTGTGTTCTTCACCAGCAACAAAAATCATGAATGACAAGGAAAGATCAAGGAACTGTCACAGATTGGAAAAGACTAGAGAAATGACCCAAAGCCACATAAGATCCCAGGTCAAATCCTGAATCAGAAAAGGAACATCAGCAGGAAAGCTGGAGAACTGGGTATAAAGCTGTAGTTTAGTTAACAGTGTTGTATCAACATTGATTCCTTGGTTTTGATCATACAAGATGTAAACATCAGCAAAGTTTACAAAGGATATTTGAAAGCCCTGTGTATACTTTTTATATTTTTTTCAGTAAGTCAAAAAATGTTTCAAAAGGAAAAGTTTTATTTTAAAAGCGTCTATGATATTAAAATAAGTTATCTTGCATCCTCAGCTGACCTGTCATGGCTACTTCTAAGGTTTATCTGTAGCCATGAGGACTTGTAAATTGCTCCCAGCGAGCGCAGTTCTAACCGGCAGCTCCATCTGCATGGGTGCCTGGCCCAGCTGCCTGGCTGCTTCCTCTCATTCATTTTTCCACATCAGCCAATAGGTTTGGGTAGAATTCCAAGGCCTTGCACTCTACTGGCCTAGAACAAGGAAGAGGAAAAGGAAGCAAAGAGCCAGAGGGTCAAACCTGCCTTCCTGTGTTGCTCTGCTAAGCTGCTGTTAGCTCCCACTGAGGAGGCCACTCTTTCCTTGTCTCCCAAACATTCCAGAATGACGTAGTCTAGGTTGGAACTATGATGTTCTTAACAGTGTTTACAAAGCTGAGCTTGCAAGTCCCATTTGTGGGGAAATAACAATGTCCTGCCAGACAGCGGCAAGACTATTCATGTTCAAAACCTCCTCCACCTAAAAGCAGGTTGCATCCTGAAAGGCTCTTTCTTCCTAAGTGCATTGTTTGTCATTCCAGTTGCCTAGGAGGGGTTTAAGCTTGCAGCCCTCTGATCTATTTCCACCAAATAGGGATGTTCTAAAACCAGACACTGCTGCTGCTCTTCACTGGAGGGTGCACCCACTCTCAAGTATATTCCCCACCCCCGAGAGATAACATCAGCGTGTCTTGTAAAAATCTCCTTAGTACCTTCCATAGCCACCACTGAACCGCACTTTGAAGTCAGGCACATTCAAAGAGGCCTTATTCAGAGGAAATATCCATGGCTTGGGGCAAACATTTTTTTATCACTCCCAATCTCTAAGTCTTCAAGCTAACACCTGCCCTGCATTCTCCTGATGGAGCTGGTAGATTGTTCTGTGCTTCCAAGACAGAGCACTTCTTTTTGGTTTAGCCCCTACTTTCCCTACCTCTGGCTGCTTACAGTTAACTCCAAGGCAAGGCAGCTTTTCTATATTACACAGTTAACCTTCGCTCTTTAGAAACTTTGAAAATGACGAATGACTCAGTCCATACCGAAGGATAGTGTTCATTACTTTTTCACTGCTTTCCATTTTTTAAAAAAATTATCTCTTATTCATAATCAAATACTTTGTAAGCCCTTCTATGAACATGAGGCAGGTAAAAAATGTGTGTAAACCATCTAGGCACTCTGTAGTAGCAGGTCAATCTTGTCTGGGGCCAAGGAGCCAAAGGTTAGGAATCCTGGTGCCTCTGGGCAGGTGCGGTGGCACATACCTATAATCCCATCAGCTAGGAATGCTGAGGCAGGAGGATGGAGAGTTTAAAACCAGTCTCAACAACTCAGTAAGCAACTCAGTGAGACCCTGCCTCTAAATAAAATATAAAAAGGGTTGGGGATGTGGCTCAGTGGGTAAGCGCCCCTGGGTTCAATATCTGGTATTAAAGAAAAAAAAAAGGCATTCATAAAATACAGGGAGGAGAGCTGAAGATGTAATTTAGTGGTATAGTGCCTACCTAGCATGCCCAAGGTCCTGGGTTCAATCCCCAGGACTGCAAAAGAAAATAATAATAATAAAGCAAGGGGGCTGGGGATGTGGCTCAAGAGGTAGCACACTCGCCTGGCATGCGTGCAGCCCGGGTTCGATCCTCAGCACCACATACAAACAAAGATGTTGTGTCCACCGAAAAACTAAAAAATAATTAAAAAAAAATAAAATAAAGCAAGGAGGAAATTCTAAAGTTGATATTTAGCACACGGTTTCTAGACCCACAAAGCAAGAAGCTGTAATCCTCTGGAAACCTATTTATCATGTAAAAAAAAAAATTGGACAGAAACCTATTTATCATGTAAAAAAAAATTGTCCAGAAATTTTTTAAATTAGTTACACTGGTTTTACAAGTCAAATACATGTATTATCACTTCATTTTCAGAACAGCTATATGATATAGATATATTATTATTCCATATTATAAACTGAGGCATTGATGAGTAAACTTATCCTAAGTCACACAGCTAATTAGGGGCCAGGCTGGGATTCAAACTTGGGTCTCTGAATGTGGAACTCTCAACCTCCAAGCTAAACTTTTCAACTGCCTCTGCCTCAGATGGACTCTAATTGTGGAGAACTGAGCATGCTCTACACTCAAAGGCACCACCTCTCTCTCACAATACTCAACCCAAAAAAATAAAAAGGCTGGCACTGTGAGCCCTGTGTCTGCCTTAGAACACTCCCACCATTGGGTTGCCTTCCTGTGACAGTCAAAAGTCACTCTGCCTCTGGCCTGTCCCTCTGAAGAATCAACAGAACTAGACAGGAGAGGTATTGCATGCCTGTAATCCCAGCTATTGGGGAGGTTGAGACAGGAGGATCACAAGTTCCAGACCAGCCTCAGCAATTTAGCAAGACCCTGTTTCAAAATAAAAAAATGAAAAGGACTGGGGATGAAACTCACTGGTAAAGTGTCTCTTGGTTCCATCCCCAATACAAAAGAAGAATCAACAGTACTAGACTCCCAGGGTGGCAGAGTCTGGTTATAAGGCGCAAGGCTCAAGCAATGGTCTCTCAACCAGTTGACAATGTCTGAAGTTGTTTTTTGTTTGTTTTTCTTTATGCTGGGACAAGCACTCTACTGTACTCCCAAGCCCTAGAGATATTTTTAATCTTCACAACTCAGGAGGGAGTTCAGGGTGGGGCTGGGGAGCACTGATTACTGGGCAGCAGCCTGGGAGGCTGTTGAACAGAAGCAGAGGCAGCTCCCCCACCCACCTCAGTGTCCAGCACAGAACAGTGAGCTGCAAACCCGAGCTAAGGGATCAGTACTGTTTGTTAGCCCTTGTCCATAGGCTGGCCGGGGCCAGAGAATCCCGATTGCAGTCAGGAAGCAGGATCAGATGGCCTATCTGGTCTGGGCGGGGAGGTGTTGCAGCCTGCACTTGGGCTTTTTCCATCCAGCAATTAAGGCATTTAGGACTGTCTGGGCGGACAGCCTCCTTTTCCCCACTAACAGCACGTTGTAAGCCTTTCCAAATTCAAAACACTGTCCCGACAAGCTAAGCAAGAGATTCACAAGGTGAGTCTGCTCTGCTTGGGACATAAAAACTAAGGCAAGTAGCATACTTAAGGGTCCATCAAAAGGGAAGCCTGCCGAGAGTGAAGCGTGGCACTGACAAAGACCAGGGACATGGGCAGATAAAGCCAGGGAAGACCAGAGCCATCGGATGCGGGAGGAGTGCGACTTAAAGCGGATCCGGGAATCCCTGATTATTTTAGCAGGCAAAGAGATCACACTCTACAGCCCCCGAGGAGGTAAGGAGGGGGAGCTGTAACCGGAGACTGCTACAAAGTCGGCCCTATTCTCAAAGCGAGATGCGCGATGCATTCGCCTTGCAAAAAGTTGCGGTCAGGGTTCTGCCACGGAGGCACCAGCCAGGGAGTGAGAAGCTCCTGCTTTGAGTTCATGCATTGAATCGCCCTTGCATTGTGCAGGCAGGAAACGCTCTCTGAGCCCGTCCCTCGTCGTCAGAGCAGGGGGTCATCATTAAGAGCCACTTCCCAGGGCGTCCTGAGAAGTAGAGGCTGTGAGTGCATAATCCAGCCCTTGGACAGAGGGCTGTGCCCAAAACCAGGATGGAATGAGAGCATCTGGAGTGAGAGCGGCTGGTGTGCCCTGTCCCTCCTCCCTTTCCTCCCGCCAAATTCTCCCCAGTGCTGCACTGCCTGAAGGCACCTTCCTGGGGTGGAGCCCTACAGTCCCAGCAGAGGCTTTTTATTAAGTACAATTTAAGTTGACAATAACAAGAGTTGTCCAAAGAAGTTTGCCTCAAACAAGTGTTTTTGGATTCTCTAGGTCCCACAATTTTTTGGTGTTTTCTTTTTCTTTTTCTTTTTCTTTTTTTTTTGGAGGGGGGTGTGTGTGTGCCAGAGATAAAACCTAGGGCCTTGTGTATGCTAAACAAGTGCTCTACCATAAGCTACATGCCCAGTCCTTGAAAATGACTCTTTGAAATATACTTATTATTAATCTAGGGTTCAGATGTACCATGCAGGCCTCTAGTGAGAGCCTGGGCCCCCTTGGAACCTGAGTGCCACCCCAGCTTTGCATTCCTGTGATCATCAGCTGTTAGGAACTTTGCAATAGTAAGATGCTTAATTGCTCAAGACCATTGCCTCTTTTTACTTTGAATTCCCTTCAGCCACACTTCCCCCTCTTTGGGGGTGACTTTGGAATACTCCTAGCATTTTAGGGACATGCCTGAGGAATCTAGCTACAGCTACCTTTAGTTTGGATGAGGCTGTGCTGATAGAGTCATTTTCACATAGCAAAGCTGTGGGCTGCTCTGAAGTAGGTTCCAGGCCTATTCCTGCCGACTCAGCAGGCGCAGACTCCAGGCCTCTTGTCAGGAGATGAGTGTGTCCTACAGTTTCAGAGGTATCCTGGGCCCAGGGAGGAGAAACAAGATGTGAAGCAGACCTAGCCCCAAGCTAGTCCAGAACAAAAATTTTCAATCGTCAAACTTATCCAATTGTAGGCACACTTCAAATGCATTACTGGTCATTCTCTCCTTTCAGGAAAGAACATATGCTAGGGCTGGGAGTGTAGCTCAGTGGAAGAGTATTTGCCTACCATACACAGAGCCCTGGGTTCCATCAGGCCTCACCACACATCACACACACTATATAGAGAGAAATAGATATATAATATATATAATATGTGATATATATAAGCATAAATATCATATATATACACACGCCCCAAATATACATTTAATGTGTAATATATACATACATACACCCAAAAAATGCAGGATATAAGACTTCAGAGATGTGTTTATCAATTAGTAATACTATGTTTATCTGAAATTTGTGAGAATTTAATACCTAATTCTATATACATAATTTTATGTTCTCTTTCTTCGGAAAGGTCCCCAAAATTAGATCTGCTTCAGACTCTACAAAACCTGAGTCTACCCACTTGGGACTCACACTTTTTAAGGCTTTGCTTTGTTTTGTTTTTGAGGCAGAGCTTCACTATGTTGCCTGGCCGCTGGCCTTGAACTCCTCCAGAACACCAGTGATCTTCCTGCCTCAGCCTTCTAAGTAGCTGTAACCACAGGCACTGGTCACTGAAGAGTCTAGGGTGGAGGAAAAGTGAGGAGGGAGAAAACTAAAATCCCTAACTAATTTCTGAAATAGTCACATTGCAGTGATATTGTGAACCTAGAAAAATAGGAAATTCTTTGTGTTTTCTGAAAAGAACTACATATATTAAGAATATAAGTCTCCAGACTATACCAGGGGATTTTCTGGAAAGGCTGAAACTGTATTGCATAGTGTTTTGGGGAAAGTCCTTTTTGTGTAATGTGAAATAAAACATCTAGGTTTAAAAAAAAAAGGTTGCCCAGTTTCTGCTAAGCCCTTTTACTTATACTTTATCTGTCCCCTTTCCTCCCACAAAGATTCCAAACTTGCATTCACACCCACTATTGTCACTTCTACACCAAAACCAAACAAACTCACTTGATCTTCACAGTTTCTGAAAGCTCGCAGTAACATTACCCGTGTTCAAGAAAGTGAAAGAAGCTCTTTCTAAATTCAAGCGGCTGAACAAGGAAACATTCAGGTAGCAGGGTCCTTGCAGCTTCTGGTCTTACCGCAGAAAGACTTAAAGGAGCCTCATTCAGTGTGCTTTTTTATTTTAATGAAGGCTCCAGAAGTGTCCCCACAAGCTCATGGTGTCTCCACCCCACCCCTCACTGCTGCCCCAACTCCACGGCTCAGAAGCCTTAGCTTCTAAGGAAGAACAAACTTGGTTTTCTACTTAATTCGAATCTGAATTCTGTCCTCCATTTCCCCAGCCCCGGGCCCGGCGCCAAGTCCCTGCCCCTCCCTCCGGCTCCCAGGCGGGGCTAAGGATGCTGCAGCCCGCAGCTCCTCCAGGTTTGGAATAGGCGGAGCAAGTTTGGAATAGCAGAGCAAGTTTGGAAAGTTTCTCGGGAGAAGGGGGAAAGGAGAGAGGGCTCGTTGGCTCTTTTCCTTTCCTTGGAAAGCGCTGGGCAAGAATAAGACACCCCACCCACCCGATACCTTCCATTGCCGCTCTGATTGTTTTATAAAAACCGAGTTCGTGTCTTTAAAACCAGCATTCTGTCCCTGGGAACAAGCATTAGTTAATGATCGCCATCCTGTCTCTCTGTCTGGACGCCATGTGACCGGGACAACGTGACTTGGAGCTGGCTGTGGTTGTTACTTGTATTTTAATAAGAAGATCAAGCTTATTATTGCAGTAAAAGTCGTGGGTGCAACGTGATTCCCCGGCGGTTACACAAGGCTGGCAGCCGGGGCGCTGGACTCCCTGCTCAGCGAGGCTTCCTGCGGCGGGGGGGGGGGGGGGGGGGCCTGTTTTCTAAGGAATGTAAAACAAAACAGTTTTATGCTTTCTAAAGTAAGAGTCCATTTTCCCCCTGGAATATATACGAGGATCCTGGAAAAAGACAAGGCCCAGTTTCTGCAAGCCATGTTAGTCCTTCTGGGACAAAGAGGAAAGGAGAAAACAGTCCAATCTCGCCAGGATTGATTTCACCTTTGACCACTTCCCTCCGTGGAAAGTCTTCAAAAATATGCTCTTTCTTATATTAAAAAAAAAAAGTACACTAAAAATGACATTTAAAAGCATAAAAATATAAGTGGCACTTTGTGATTTTTTTCCCCCTTAGATTTCTAGAACATTAATAGTTTCATTTTTGTTGTTGTTTGTTTTCAGTGTACTTTAGGGAATGAGTGGAAAGATCGGTCTCTTTCAAGTGGAAGAGCTGTAATCTCTTGCAATTTAGGGTGCTTGCATGCATGTGTATGCAAATATATGCAGATTTGCTTCAAGAGGGCTTCTCCTTTACTATCCATACTTTAATATTCCCCACCCCAGGCTGATGAAGCCCTGCAGTGTTTTACTTTCTTCTGCCTCTAAGGGTAGTTTGGGGTGATGACTCAATTATTACAGAAAGACAAGAAGGAACAATAACACAGGTTATCTCTAGCCCAAGGCTGAGGCAGGTCAGAAGTTTTCCCTGCCTGGAACTGCAAAGGGCTGTCTCCATAGCGGTATCTTTTCCTGTGGGGTCCGCAGTGTGGGTCATCTAAATAGGAGGTGAGCCCTTGTTCAGCCCAGACCAAGAAGGTCACAGCAGAGGATTTTTTTTTTCATTCATTCTACAAACTCTGACTGAGTGTCCACTTGCTGGGTGTTGTGGCAGGTGCCCAGGACACAGGGGTGAAGGAGCCAGACTGAACCCTGTTTACCGAGCTTCACTCCAGTGATAGAAAGTCTCTCCAAATGTGGGGCATGGTGGTGCTTGCCTGTAACCCCTGCTCAGGAGGCTGAGGCAGGAGGATGGTGAGTTCGAAGTCAGTTTCAGCAACTTAGGCCCTAAGCAACTCAGCAAGACCAGGTTTGGAATAGGCATAAAATATAAAAAGGGCTGGGGATGTGACTCAGTGGTTGAGTGCTCCTAGGTTCAATCCCCAGTACAAAAAGAAAAAAGAAGAAGGAGAAGGAGAAGAAGAAAATAAAGAGTAAGGAAATGAGAACATGTTATGAAATTGGCAGAGCTTCTGACACACTGAGGAAGAGTTGGCTGGGGGTCAAGGAGGTGAAGATGGAAGGAAAGAAGGCAGCTGGTGTGTTCTTAGTGAAATCTTGGATGTTGATAGGTGTTCAGTAGACACTAGACCCGTAGATCACACCACAGGAAAAGGAAGATGGCAAGTTTCAGCAATGCAGGTGCAATGTGTCTCTGAAGATTTTTTTTTTCTTTGTATCAGGGACTGAATCCGAGGGCACTTAACCACTGAGCCACATCTCTAGCCTGTTTTTATATTTTATTTAGAGACAGGATCTCCCTCAGTTGCGTAGCACCTGGCTTTTGCTGAGGCTGGCTTTGAACTCACAATCCTCCTGCCTCAGCCTCCCAAACTGCTAGGATTACAGGCATGTGCCACCACGCCCGCCCTGAGGAGGGTTCTTTATCCAAGCAGCATTGCCTCTCTGAAAAGGGCTTTCATATCCACATCTGATAAACAGTTCAGCTATCGGATGTTAGCCACCTAAATAGGGCCCCATATCTATCCCCAAACCAGACCAGTGCATCAGAAGGAGGGAAGGTTTTGCTGGAGGGAAGGCCAGCACAGGCTTTGGGCCCAGAAACTCACAATAAGGGTATATTTTGAACTAATTTCTTCTTTCAGTCAGTCTCAAAAACACCTGGCATAGTCTCTTGTTTCCTGAGAGAGACAGTAACTGCTGTCTTTGCTCTGCAGATGGGGAACCTAAGGCAGGAACTCACTGATGTGCCCAGCATCTGTAGTCCTTGCAAATTCTAAGAATAAAATTTACATTTTCTCCAAATATGTACCTTGCAAAGACCTGCATCAAGAGTGTCAGAATGGTGCAGGAGCTAAGGTAGACAGTATGGAGGTGCCCCAGAAACTGAGACACAGAATGACCATATGATCTAGCAATCTCACTCCTAGTGTGTATCAATCAGCTTCACATTCACCTGATACAGGCTACTCAGGGACTAAATTTTCGCTCATGGTTCAGGAAGTTCAAGTCAAAGATCAGGCAGTCTCATTGGTTTGGGTCTCTGGTGGAGGTGGCAGGTCATGGCAGGAACGTGTGTTGGAGTCAGTGATCACATCGTGAACCAGAAAGCAGAGAGGACAAGTGGGGTCCCACAATCCCCACCAAGGGCATTCCCCCAGTGACCTAAGTACCTCTCTCCAAGGTCCTCACATCTCCCACTGTCACCATGGGAACCAAGCCTTTAAAGCCTTTACATATGGAGCTTTGGGGACACTTCCTCTATTGATCACAAGCAGATATTTGTACACTCATGCTCACGGCAGCATTACACACAATAGCCAAAAGCTGGAGGCCATCCATCAACCAACGAATGAATTAACAGCACGGGGTTTGCACGTGTAATGGAATAGTATCCAGCCTCTGTAGGGAAGGAAACACTGACACATGTATAACATGGATAAACCCTGAGGACATTATGTTTAGTGAAACAGGCCACTTGTATGACTTCCTCTAGAGTGGTCAAAATCAAAGAAATGGAAAACAAACTGGTGGTTACGGGGGACTCAGGGAGGGAAAACACAGAAGGGAATTATGTCTCAATACATAAGGAGCCGGGCACGGTGGTACATGTCTGTAATCTCTGCCTTTCAGGAGGCTAAGGCAAGAATTATCTCAAGTGTCAGGCTCACAGTAAAAAATGAAAAGGGTTGAGGATGAAGCTCAGTGGTAAAGCATACCTGGGTTTGATCCCCAGCACCCACTTTTCCAAACAGATATGGAGTATCAGTTTGGGAAATTGAAAAAGTTCTAGAGATGGAGATATTGGTTGCACAATAATGTAATGCCACTAAACTGCCCATTTTAAAATGGTAAAATGGTAACTTTTAGAGTGTATGTATTTTACCACAATTAAAAAAAATATATTTTTAAGGAGTGTTAATATTATCCAGACATTTTTGGAGTTTTAGGTAGTCTCAAACAATCTTTGCCCTAAAAGTTATGACCCATGTGACAGCAGGATTCCTTCTGATGTCCTAGGACTTGAAGTAAAGAGAGGCCCTGGGGCTGTGATGCTGATTCAGGACTCTGGGATCTTTTGACCTGAGGACAATGGAAACAAAATAAAGTGGGGGTGGGGTCACACAGACAAGGCTTTTATTGGGGCTTCCATTTAGGAAGGGAGACACAGCTCCCTGGCTGAGAGAAGGGAACAACTCTTCATTGTTACAATGACTCTCAGGGGTGGAATGTTCCTTGGCTTTAGGTGTACTCATGCATGGTTTCAAACATTTTGCTCTATGCTAAAGTCACTGCGGCTGTTCTAGAGAACATCTGCAGGGCACCATGACCACAAGGATGCAAAGCTGACTCTGGCTGAGGGTGGCACACACCACATCTCCTGGGGTTGGCTGACAGCCGTTAGCCAAGGCCCAGAAGTGCATTCTTCCTTTGTCCCTAGGGTGGCCCTGTCTCAGTGTCATCTCTCTTTTCGTTTAATTTTCTTACTGTGATGCCCACTGCCTGGAAAGATGAGCACTCTCCTCTCATCAGTGCATCCTCACCCTCACCCAGCTCTTTAACCATTGATTGATTTGCTAGCAAGAAAAATAGTGGCATATAAGAAGGGAGATATAAGATTAAACTCCAACTGCTAAACCAGTTCCCTCTGCCTCCAGTGGGAAAATGGTAGAGATTTGAGATGATGAACTTTTCATTCTTGCCTGCACTTGTAAATTTTCCTCCTCTTAATTAGTAGACAGATTTTACAGAGGGTCCTGGGAAGTCCCTGAAGGAATATGAACACAGGAGCTGAGTTGACATGCTATGGGTGGGGAGGGACATGAAGATCCCAGGAAGCACAAGAGAAGAAACAATAGAGAGTAAGTCTCAAATATTCCCTATCTTGAATTTAGGACTTAATAAACAAAAGAACGGTGTACATTACAAGAAATCACACACACACACACACACACACACACACACACACACACACAAATAATATTCCACACTTATATACAGCATGTACTGAATAAGTAAACAGAGTCCTTTCGTTTGCTAGAAGAAGGAAAATCCTTATTTGGAAAAGCCACAGGCCTCCTTGGAAGAAGTTAAGTCGGTGATTAGGATGATCTCAGGTTGGTATCCATAGTAACAGCTGTCGGCACCATGAATGAGCAAAGCCCTGGTCCTTCCATAAACCCAAAAGCAAGTTGGGCATGGGAGACTCCTTCTGCAACTCTCTAATACATCTGTGCCCAGCTTCCTGCTTCACCAAGTCAGACCTATGCTGAGCCCACAAGGAAGAGTCTCAGGCTGAAAAGTCATTAGGGAAAACATGGATGGTAGGTCACAAATGAAGATCCCACTGAGCCTCTTTCCTCGTCCCCCTCATTGGCTGCCATGCAACCTCAAAGCACGCTTACTTAACTTCAGGCTTGGTGCATAATAAGTGTTTATTGATTACCATTATGGTCATTATTGATAGTCTGAATGTCCAACAGCTACAAAAATTCTATTTCCCAAGTCCTAAAGTAAGAACTCCTACTAGAAAATTTGTATATACACTCAGGAAGAAAACAAGACAGTCTATTTCAACCAAGACTATTTGGAAAATAGTTGTATAAAGCCCTAGGTTGTATAAAGCCCTTTCATGGATTCTCTGTTGATAGGCCACTGCAGTTTAAGTATGAAACTTACTCATGTTCCTATCTATTTCAGGGTAGGGTAATGTTTTATTCAACTAATATGAATCCTAGTTGTTGCATTCCACTCAATTTGCCCACACACTGGGTACCTAAGTGTAAAATACTTAGATGAACTGAGTGCCGTGAGGAAGAGAAAAATTAAAAAAGGATTGGTCCCATCCCTGCAGAAGTTTAAATCCTCAAGGCACAGACACGCAAATAACTCTAATTCAAGGCAGGTAGTCACAAATGACAAGTGGGGTATAAAAAGAAAATGCACTGGGGGTGTGTCTTGCAGGGACAGGGACAGGGGATGGAAGGGCTGCCCTGATGCTGAATGCAGGGTCCAGGGGGAAGATCTGCCTACCTCTTTGTGAAGATAACTCTAGACCTACTGGTGCCTCTCTATGGCAATTTAAGGTATTTACACTTGATAAGGACCCAAATGAAACGAGTACCCTCTCCCCAAAGCTAAGGGATAAAAACTCCACAGCTAGGGCCTGGCAGAGCCCTTAGGAGGGGAACAGGTCAAAACAGCCAAGAGAAAGGTGGAGGTTTGCACACTCTGGTCTTGAGATTTCTATTCATACTTTCTAATCTCTGCCCAGAGATTTTCATTCATACCTGCAGGGGTCTAACTCCAGGGAGCAAAATGGATCTGTCCTTGAACACACTAATTAGTGTAAATGTGTTAGAAGAAGTTAATAGATCAGAGGTCTACCAGGGCCTCAGGGGACACACGTGGAGTTGATGGTGGACTGTGGGTGCAGAAGCGGAGGATAACTTGTGGAGCTGACAAGCATTTCTGCTCAGCTCATCTCACCGGAAGGAGGCTGGTCTCCGCTGCTCTCAGGCAGAGCTGCCTCCAGAGGGAAAATTATCCCCACCACGGCTGTGTTCATAAAAGTATTCCTATATCTCTGCAAAAGACAGGCAGACAGTATGGTTGGGGCCCAGAGGAGCCGCAGGAGAACCTAACCCCACAGACCCAACCTAGCCCTAATCTTGACATAACATCACATAAGAGACTAGAGCCTTCTTGGGGTGTTTTCTTTGCTGTGATTACAGGCAACTTAAACCAAAGATGTTTGCAGCTACTCAAATCTCCTCATATCGCCAGAACTGACAAGAGGTGCTCACAGCATTGAAAAATGGAGTTTGGAGAATCTGGAATAAATTTATTCTAGTGGGTATGACCACAAGACAGGGCAGCCGGCTTCAGACGTGAATTTGGGGCATTTATGGTTCAGCTCGCCCAAGGTCTTCAATATTCACCAAGTAATCTTCTGATTTGAGTTGTTTCCCACATAGGCTCCTCTGCCAAAACAACATATTCATTCATTCAGCAAATTCATATTGATTCACTATCGTCAGCCAGAATGAATGAACATAGTTTAGTGAGAAAGACAGCAATGCCAGACGCCCGGGGGATGGGAGACCCTGCAACCCAAGGAAGCCATGGGTGTTATTGGGCATGGAGTGGGCATAGCAATCAGAGGGTTCTGACTGGATATAATTCAGGAGACAGAGTAAAATAAGTCATTCCAGGATGAGATGGATTCCCCCTGGCCCCTGCCCCACTCCACAGTCCCAGTGCTTGAGATGGAACCCAGAGCCTGTACCACCCCGTTCCTTTCCAGGACCAGAGAACCACCCGGATGAAGGGTTTAGAGGCTTAAAGCAGCACCCCAGGTCTTTTACCTTGAACAATGACACTGAATTTCCTGTGTCTCTTGAGGTTCGGGCCACAAAAGCCAGTTATCATCCCAAGATGACTAAATCTCAAAGCTGCAGCCCAGAGGAAGTCAGAAACCGATCCCTGGGATTCCAATGTGGCTGTGCCTTGCCTTTTATCCCAGCTGGAGAGAGGGGAACAGGCCATCTGGTGTATCTGCGGGGTAGAGAATGGCAGGTGCTAGCACTGGAAAGGAGGGTGGGGACTGATTTCAAAGGGCCTCCCAGGCCATACCAAAAAGTCGAGACGTCTCATAGGCACAGAATTGTCCGGGCACCCGCACATCATTCTGTTTTCAGTTGGATGCACAAGGCCATATTTCAGTCTGAATAGGCATCATTGAAAGTGGTGTTTGGCTGACCATTCTTATCCCTCCTCCCCACTGTAAGATCGTGAGCGGGGAGCCCCTGGGGGGTTCATACTAGTACTGACATCCTGCCGAAATGATAGAATGTTTGCACTTTACCCCATCAGCTTTTATCTAAATCAGTGGTAAATGGCTTCTCGATCCCCTCTACTCTTGAAATTTACCATTGGCTCCGTAACATAGCTGAGGCTAGCATCCAGGTGGGGAGGCAGCATATCTCACATTCAAGGAAGGAACTCGTCTCTCGTCTCCCCTCCAAGATAAACATGCCATTAATGCCACACACTCAGCTTCCAGAAACACAGCTTCATGCAATGAGGAAAACGCTTCATGCAATGCAAGGCCGGAAGTGTACTTGAACTTCAAAAGGGTTGCGTCATATTCAGGGAAAGTGTAGGAAAAGGAAAGCGGCACTGAACCCAAAACCCCAACAACACCCCAGCACCTAAATTCAACTCGGGGAGAAGGAAAATAAAATGAAACGGTGGGCTGGGGCACCACATTTGCTCCCAGAGAGATTCGGTTCCAGATGCACTGCATTCAGCCGTTTGCAAACCCTGTCTCCATGAAAACCACATTCCAGAAGTCCAGGTACCAACACGCCTCCTGAGCAAAAGAGGTAGCTAGTTTGAAAATAGGGGAAACACCTAAAAGACTAACTATATAATTATCACATGAGAATATGATTCAATTTTTGTGGGTCATGTTTCTTAGAATATGGGTAAAAGCAAGGGCTCTAAAGACAGATGGCCTATTTCAAATTCCAACAGTCTTTTCTGCCCCATGACCTTGGGTAAAGGATCCAACCTCTCTGAGCCTCAGTTTTCTCAGCTGAAAAATAGAGGTAGTGGTAGCATCGACCTCTAGAAGCTATGGCAAGGTTGGAATGATTATTCCACAGAAAAGCTTGGGACTTAGATTGACACACATTCTAAAAAGCCAATACTTATTAAAAAAATTATTATTATTATTATTCCAAGGGGGAGCCAGTGTACAGGGCCTGTTTAGGGCTCCCCAGTCTGCATTGCAAGGCAGATTCTTCTCTCCTTGGCTAAAATATTGCCTCTCACCTCAGTAGCACCTCCAAAACACATGTTTTGAAGAACCTGAGTGAGAGGGTGTGGATGAGTCAGCTTGTGAAAAATCAAACTAAAAGCAGTAGCATCTTTTCCATTGACGAAAGGCAGCACTTGTGCTAGGAAATGATATAGATTTTCAAGGAAGAATCATGCCAAGAGAGTCTCCATTCTAAACCTATTTAAAGAAAGATGTGTCTAACAGAAATACGACAGGTATCAAAATCCCCCAAGTCATACTTTGCCAAAACTCCAGGTACTAAATATGAAATCGATACTATCTTTCTAAAGACAGAAACCCTTGGAAAAATGAACAAACCAACCAAAAAAAAATTTTTAAGAACCTGTTCCTCTTAAGCCTGCTGCCATTGCTGCCTAAGCTTGATAACATTAAAAAAAAAATTTAGGGGGGGCTGGAATTGTGGCTCAGTGGTAGAGTGCTTGCCTAGCATGTGTGAAGCACTGAGTTCCATCCTCAGCACCACATAAAAATAAATAAAATAAAGGTATTGTGTCCATCTACAACTAAAAATGTATTTAAAAAAAAATTAAAGCCAAATCAGGTTTCACAAACTGATCTGTGTGGCTTCTAAAATGATAACCATTCCGTTTCTCAAAGCGTTTGCTGTTTGGCTTCTGATTTTAAATTTTGCCACTCTAGATGAAGGGAGGCAGAGAGCCTTGTCCCTAACTTGTTCCACACTCTGATTCGCTTGAAATCAGACTCTGTTTAATACCTTCAGAATTTGTTCTTGCCTTGAAGCAACAGACAAGTGTGTGCCGCTTCGTTCTAAATAAGGGAACAGAAAGTACAAATAGAAGATTGGAGATTTGCTTTGAAGTTCAGCGTTGCCAATGCCAGGCCTCTCCCAGATGCTGGAGCTGCGGGGACTGGGACAGGCACCATGAGAGTTCCCTGCTCTTGAGTTCCCTGCTCTTAAAGGCTAACATATTCATTCAAAGCAATGTCTGCTCAGATTGAAGGTCAGGAATCATCTAGGAATCCCATGGGAATTCTGAAAGGGGCCAAATAAGCACTGGAATAGTACTACTAATTAATAAGGAGGACAATGTCCCTGGTTTCTTCATGCTTTTTATTCTTGAAGGTTTCAATCACTTCGCAGACCAACTGTTTAACCCACTGTTGACCTGTAACCAACCCAGCAGGAGACCCTGCTGTCAAGAGCAGAGCCCCACTCAGCTTGTTTAAACATGAAGAAAGATACCCACTGAAAATTAAAGCGTAAATTTCGTGTAAGCAGGTTATAATTACCTCCACTTGAAATCAAGCCAAGAAATGAAATGGAATACCCTTTCTTTTGTGAAAAACACCCAGGCAACTTTCTCGACCACAAACAGACCTTGGATTTTCATCTCTAACTTGGGGTTTCTCAGCCTTGGCACTGTTAACACTTGGGGCTGGATGTTCAGATGCATCCCTGGCTTATACCCACTGGATGCCAGTAGCACACACACACCTGTCACCCTGTGTGATAAGTGAAAATGTCTTCAGTCACCTTCCCAAAGTGGCTGTGTTAGGTTAAATAGGACAGCACTAAGAGCTTCCACATCCCTGGAGCACTCCTCTCAGACTTCTTGGGGTCAGAGTTCCTCTCCCTTCTGGAACCCACAGCTTCTATCAAACAGCAGAATGGAGGCCTGCATCCACTCACCTTGAGGCCCTGTGGTAACTCCAGCTGAGTCCAACTTTGACCACAACCCAGCAGCCTCTCCCCCTTCCCCATCCAACCTACAAAACCTGCAGGGACCTCAGCTCCAGGTATCCCCTCTCTGCTTGGCCTGGGCTGGTGGCTGCAGGTGCCCCCCCCCACCCCTGAGGAAGGCAGATGTCAAACATTTCCCCACAACCCATCACACAAATCACGAACGCCTTGCCATTCGTGCATACAAAATTGCATTTTCTTATTTTTTAGAACTTTTTATTTAGTACGAATTTTAGACCTACAGAAAGGTGACAACAGGACACAGAATTTCCATATTTCTCTCACCCACTTTTCCCAACATTAACATCTTATCTGTCCTGTCTCCTGGGCTCTTGCAGTTGGTGACAGTTCCTCAGTCCCCCCTTGACTTTCAGGACCTTGACCTTTTTGAAGGGTATTGATCGGCTATTTGGTCAAACATTCCTCCATTTCCATGTGCCTGACTGCCTGATGTTGTTTTATAAGTAAGTCAAGAGTGACCCAGTGTCTCCCCCAGCCCTTAAAATATATATCTTAAACAGAAGTTTCAGGAAACTGTAACTTTGCTATGTGAATGTGCTCTGACATTTTCTATTATCCTCTTAAATGTTGGTTTCCCCACCATGTTGGTTCACAGCTGGTTTGGAAAACCCTGCCCAAGGCCAGCTCCCTCCCACTAGTTCTTTCTGAAAGAAATGTCTCTCTTCCCTGCCCAGGGACCCTGAACCGAGTCTTCTTTGTCTCTGCCCAGCTCTTCCTGTATGTTTCTAGACTTTTTTTTTTTTTTTTTGGTCTCCCATCTTAGGTCTGCCCTTCTCCTACCAACTTCCTCAGTGAACTGAGCATTCACTGCATTTCAACCGTCCTCTCTCCCTGGTGACCCTTATTCCTGTGTCACCTGTGCTCCGGGCTCTGACTTCCAGCCCCCTGGAGGAATCTCTCTGTGGAAGTCCTGCCGTCACATGTGTCATGTGTGCAGAGCTGAAAATAAAGCCAATTAAAATCTTTAAATTATAATTTTGTCCTTTGGCGCTCAGCATGGTAGCATTTATTTAGCATCCCTCACAAACTGGTTTCCCTTCCCCACATCCCACACCAGTTGGTGATCCACCCTATTCTCCTTTATGGATCTGGGCAGCCCTGCTTTCACCCAGCCTGTCACCCTATTCCACCCTCGAATTCAGAGGCTGTCAAGTTGTAGAGAACATCAGAATCACCTAGGGGTTCCTTAAAGACAGATGGGAGCTGGGTGTGAGATGCAAGCCTATAATCCCAGCCACTGGGAGGGATCAAAAGTTCAAGGCCAGCCTCAGCAACTTAGTGAGGCCCTCCTAAGCAATTTAGCAAGACTTGGTCTCAAAATAACAATTAAAAGGTCTGGGGATGTAGCTTGGTGGTAAAGCACCCCTGAGTTCAGTCTCGGGTACCAAAAAATAAAAGACTGATGGGAAAGTTCACCCTCAGAGACTGTGATTCTGGTGGGGGCCTAGAACCCTGCATTTTTTAAAGTTCCCAGGTGAGGCCCAGGCTGCTTGGAAAACCCTAACCATCCCACACAGTAATTCCAGACCACTCACTCCCCAGCCACAGAGAGCTGGCTATGGCTCTCTGCAGCCACGCCTGCCCTACACCTTCTAACTTGCAGCATCTCTCTTTAAACCTTGTCTTCCACTCTTTTTTCCAGTGTAATGCCCTGTCAACCCCCTTCCTTCTAAGATCTCAAATCTACCTCATCCTGAAGGAACCAGCTTCAAACCAGCAACTCCAGGAAGACTTTGCGTCTCCAGCCTTCAAAGGCTTCCCTCTTCTAGTACTTGGTGGCAGTGAATGCCCAGTGATTGGAACTCTAAGATTGACTTTCTGTGTTGGACGCACTGGGCTCCCACAGTCAGGACTTGCAAATTGTCCTTGGTGTGTTCTCCTGCATTGTGCTTGCTTCTTTCACTGTGGCTTCTAATATAATCGCTGTTTCTATGTCCACACCCTCTCCCATGCCCGGACAAGCACACACACGCACAGGTACACCTGGTATGAGCACCAGTCTGGGTGCCACCTGAAGCAGAGGATGGGTAAATGTCTGCCGGAAGACAATCTGGCTGGCCTAAGGGTACTTAAAAGAAATCAAAGAGGCTTTGCTCCCTTCCAGCCACCGGTGATTTCAGGCTTGTGTTCTCCTGGCTCAGCATCTCTGGGAACAGTCCTGTAGGGGACTAAGCTGGCTGAGGGTGTCACCAAAGGCTAAAGAAGGGGGACATGTGGGCTCCCCATCCGTGAACCTGCGTCTGTTGAAAATCTTTTGGAAGAACATTCAAAACAGAGATCGTGTTTCGCCCTTGCAGACTGAGTGAAGCTGGTTTGCAAAGGAGAACCACGTGCAGCGTCTGGCCTCCCCCCCGCCTGTCGCGCGGCCGGGCCTGTGTGCAGGAGGCTCTGGGAGAGCCGCAGTGCCGCGTGCCACCGGCAGGTGTCTCTTTCCCGGCCTCGGAACCTATTGTGAGTTCACCAAATGGAGGCGCGAGGAGGAGGAGGCCGTGGGGAAGGAGGGACTGTCCCCGCCTGCCCGCCGCAAGCTGCGCCGGCGGGCTCGGCGACCCTGCCACGCGATCGCGCGGCCTCACCTTTGAAACCTGCGGTGGCTGCGGCGATCGACGCGGCGCGCGGCCGGAGACACCTGGTCACGTTTGGAAGAAAACACCGCAGGCCTCTGAACCTGCCGGCTCCTTTTAATGGGGGTTTTATGGCAAGAAGGACCCTGTCACCTCTCAAGCGCTGGATCCTGGGCCCTGCAGGACCCTGGAAAGTTCCGTCCTGCTTCCCATCCTCAGCCTTCTCTCCTTCCCAGAAAGTGGTGGAAAAGGGGCCTGCAGGCCTGTCATCTTTTCCCATTAAGGAAATTCAGTTTCCTAACTTGTCCGGTTTTGAAAGAGGCCCCTTTATTAAGTAGTGACACAAGCCTGCAAGGCAGAAGTCAGGCTAGTAGAAGTCAATTTATTTAATAAACGTTTATTGATCATCTACTGGATGCCAGACCTTGTAGGGGAGACTCAGAGGGGAAGCAAAAACCCAGACCATGGCCTTGCTACCCCAACCACATCAAAAAAGAAAAAAAAAATTGCAAGAAAGGAAATGATTTTCTAGTGCCCAATACTTGAAAATCCAAGATTGTGCTGGTAACTCCAGCAGCTGGGGAGGCTGAGGCAGGAAGAGAGCTCCAGGCCAGCTCAATTTAGCATTTAGCAACTTAGCAATTAGCTGGTCCTATGCAAGTTGGGGAGACCCTGTTTCAGAAAATTTTAAAAAGGGCTAGTGATGTCCTCAGTAGCAAAGCACCCCTGGGGTCAATCTCCAGCATCCCCGCCCCCCACCCCAACATGCAACCTTTGCCTCTGGTGACAAGAAAGTTAATGCAAGCTTGCTTTTCTTTTCAATGTTTTCACTTCATTTAATGGTAATGTTCAAACAATCATCATTCGGGGCTGACCTTGGGACGGGGTATGGTAGGTGCTGGGAATTGACAAAATGCTTCCCTGTTCTTCCAGCTCATGGGCACAGTAAATGGATGAACGTGTAAATAATCAATTGCAATGTGGTCTGACCATGTTGTGACAGGTGTCTTGGCCCAACTGATTGTAGAGTACAAGAGGAACCAGGGCAGGATTCGGTTTGCAGCATTGGAGTCTGGGGCAGGACCCAAAGTCCAGCCTAAATGGAGAGTCACCTACAAAAGCCACCACCTGGAACTAATATTCTGGGAAGAAAAGCAGTTGTTCTCTACCCTGGGACAAAGTAACAGAGGGATCCCAATTCCTAATCTTTGGTCAGCTCTGCCTTTGCTGACGTAGGTCCCTACAACCTCATTTCCTAGGAAGTTCCTGTAAACTCATATAAAACTTTCTTTCTTCTTGTTGTTGTTCTTTTTAGATATACATGACAGTAGAGTGCATTTTGACATATTATACATACATGGAGTATAATTTATTCTAATTAGGATCCCATTCTTACAGTTACATGATATGGAGTTTCACTGGTCGTGTGTTCATATATGAACATAGGAAAACTAAATCAGTGGTGGAGTGCCTAAAAAAAAAAAAAAAAAAAAAAAAGGAAAACTATTCCAATTCATTATACTGTCTTTCTGTTCCCATCCCTGCTCCCTTCCCTTTATCCCAATGAACTTCTATTCTTATTACCCCTGCCCCACTCTGTTAGCATCCGCATATCAGAGAGCATATACTTTCTTTCCCTTCTCATGAAACTATGCTCTAGAATCTGGCTGAAATTAGGAAAGAAAGAAGGTTCACTCCATGTCTACCTTTATATAACCTGTATTCTGTTTTTCTGTTGTTGTTTGGTTTCGATGCTGAAATTCTGTTGGGC
Source organism: Spermophilus citellus (assembly GCF_964194105.1). Taxonomy (NCBI): domain Eukaryota; kingdom Metazoa; phylum Chordata; class Mammalia; order Rodentia; family Sciuridae; genus Spermophilus; species Spermophilus citellus. Next base: position 26,958,106 of record NC_138182.1, read on the forward strand.
TTTTTGCTTGTGTTTTGAAATAGATTTCCTAAATTCAGAATTCCCAGAAAGACTTTCCTTTCTTACTTACTAGGTTAACAGAACACTAGCCCTGTGATTCCAACCTCTGGGGTTTTTAGACAGCAAAAATCTCATCACACTGCCAGAGAAATAGTCATAAATCCTCAGGACACACTTGGGGGAGGTACCTCCGCTCTTGGCCTGCTTGGACACAGTGGAAGGGAGGCTAGGCAGGAGATGTGGCCTGGAAGCTTCCTGACTCCCTCCACAAGGACTTTTTGTCCCTTTTTCTTGAAGGAGCAAGAGACCCCTGTAAAGCACTGTTATTTTATTCATATTAATTTATAAAGCTACATAAGCCTCTGTGTTCGGTGGCCTCTGAACTCTGTGTTAATACTAAACATTCAGTGTTCTTTTCAAAAGAGAAGACTTTTGCCTCATTGAAGAAGCATATCAGGGTCACTCTTCTGTCTGTCTGTCCACACCAAGGCAATTCCTGTCTGACCACCTAAATTAGTACTTAAAATGGGATAATTCATTGTGTTTCTCAGCTGTAAAGTGCTAAAATAATTCTTGGGACAGATGGTGTGTCTTATCTAGAAGGATACCTAGAGAGCAACATTGATGATTATTCACAAGGGTGGCAAGCACACTTGATATGTAAATAAGAACAATCCGGCACAGCCTGATCATTCTCAGGATGTACTCAGAGAATGGCACAGATTTCCCATGAAACCGAAGTCTTCTTTCTCTAAGTCTCACATATTCCAAACTATGTTTCAGAAAAAGGGCATCGTTTCAATAAATTGAATCCCATTGTCACATTTCAAACACTGGAGTTGTGTTCTCATTAAACACACACACACACACACACACACACACAATTTCAACAGTCCAAAAAGAAACTCTGTTTTAACAAGAAAGACCAACTTGACCTACGACAATCTCATAAAATTCTACAATATGAAGAAGTCTTAAGTGCTATCTAATTTAAATCAAGGGCTGAGAGTATAGCTCTGTGAGCCCTTGCTCAGCGTGTGCAAAAAGCAGGGATCTAGCCCTAGCATGACCGTCCATCAATCAGTCAATCAGTTTCAAACAATGTTCCTGACAAGTGGTTTTCTCACATCTGAGGATACACACCCAGTGACACATGCACCCAAGTGGCCCACCCTTTCCAAGCCTCGGGAATGTGGTGAGCTTCTCAAAGCTCCCTCCTCCCGGGAGTACGTGCTCCCGGCTCTAGCCTGACCCTGTGGGAAAAGCTTTTTCCACAAGCAGCTCTGCCACCCGTGGGAGGGCCTTCAGGGCTGAACCACAGGACTGGGAAAGCCAAGGCCCAAGCGGGATAGATGCTTGATGTTTGAGGAATATGTTTGAGGCTGAAGTGGAAACCATGAAGGAGAGAGAGAGGAAGGGAGGGTCCCCAGGTAGTCAGGAGCCATGCACACTTGAAGACCAAGGGTCACACTGGGCACGACGAAGAGCAGGGACATGGCATGAATGCAAGACCCTTTCCATCGCAGTGTCTGCCTCCTCTTCACATCCAGGCTGGTCCAGGTCTCTGTCAACTGCAGCAGCCCAGTCAGTGAGGCCTGACTTGACCCAGCAGAGCAAGACCATGCATGTCCTCCTTTATTCTGGACATTACATTTGTATTACTAACACCTGAGGCCTCTCGTGTAGCATTTTAGGAAGTCATCTACTGTGTTGCTGGGGTTTTTGGTTTTGTTTTGCATAATATACACATAAGCCACATTTCTTATGTGGATAGTTTCTTCTCCTCCCTTACCTCCTGTTCCCTGCCCTGACACCTACCGATACCTTGAAGCTTCAGAACTTGATCCTAGAATTCGAGTGGTGGCCTTCTCATAGCAAAATCTTCATTGTATTAGCCTTGTCCTGATTCCACTTAAATATGCCAAGATATTAGAGAAAATATCAAAAGTCCTGAACTGGTTTGCACAGCTTTAAAGGGGTCTAATTATGGAATATCACCCATTAAATTCTATCTTATTATGTTTGACACATTAAGCTAGTCTCTTTAAAGGTTTTTGGAGCCCGATTCTTGCATCTTAACATATAGTCTATTTCTTTCATCCTTGCATCAGCAACAGATTTCTTTAGCATAACATTTATAACAATATTGTGTTGAGTGAGGCTGAAAGTAAGCCATGGCAAGTCAATAGAGACCTCCATTGAATTTGAAGTGAACCAAAACTTTTAAGAAGTCATTAGTCAACAAGTTGCAAGTCAGTCTAATTATACAACATTTCTCCATTAACCAACAAGGACACAAGATTTTTCTCTAATATCTTGCTGAACTCTGTTTGTACTGCCTTGACCTTCCAGCTCAACCACCCTGTCAAACAAAGAAATTAATCACCACTTAGGCCTCAGGGTTCATCTTTTCTTTGTGCTGCTCTTTTGTCAGTGCAGGACTTTTCCTACTGGTTGGGAGATCTCCTAACATCAGACACTGGCCACACCTAGAAGCTGCTTTCCCTCTTTTTATTGCAACTATGCAATACACTTTTATCTTCCTAAACGCATTCTGCATATATCTGAAAAGCTGTGAGTCAGTTGTGATCATCTGAATCATATTTAAAGTGTACAATGAACTGCTCTTTTAATCACTAAAGTTATTGATCACCCCTCCACAAATGAAATATTTCCAAAATGAAAAATCTGTTGTAATACGAATTAATAGTCTAATGCCGATTTTTATTTACCTGTACTGAATTTTTTCAACATGTACTCTATGTATAAACATAATAATTATAGTCTAGGGCTTCTGTGACTTAAGTCACCAAGAAATCCAAAACCTAGCACATGATGTCCTTTTCCCAGGAAATTCCTTAATCTAAAGTCTTCAGACTCAGCAAAATGAATAGTATTTTTCAAAATTAGTAGTTTATTAAATGCAAACAAAGGCAGTTTCCATCTGGATAATTTTTACAATGACTCTGTGTTATTTTCCAGTCATCACAGTTACTCCTTGGTAAAGTAGATCACAAGCTCCATGAAGACAGGCACCATGTTTGTTTTGCCCTGAGCTCTATCCCTAGAGCTAAGCACAATATCTGGAATCTGTATAACAGGGACCCAGTAAATATTTCTTGAAAAGATAAAATGAGGAATAAGTAAATGTATATGTGGAAAAAATGCTACTTCATCTATTCATAAAATGACAGGGTTTACAGGGGATCAAATGGAGACATGACCACTGACTTCTGAAAAGGAACTGAGTGGGTGGGTGAGGAAGCACCACCTCTGTTAGTCAGCTTTCCACTACTATAACAAACACCTGAGATAAACCAACTTAATAAGAGAAAAGGTTTATTTTGGTTCACAGTTTTATATGCTTCAATTCATCCTTGTTTGGCCCCATTGTATTGGGCCCATGATGAAGGCAACACATTATGGCAGGGCACATGCTGTGGGTCAAAGCTGCTCACTTCATGGCTGCCAAGAAACAAAGAAAGAAACCCAAGGGCAAGCCCCCAATGATCTAACTTCCTCCCACAAGGTCTCACTTCTTAAAGGTTCCACCACCTCCTAATAACACCACAGTCTGGGGAGGAAGTCACCACACAGCCCTAAGGGACATAATCCAGATCTAAACCATAAGCTAGGATTGGTGGCTCATGCATATAGTTTAGGATATTCAGGATGCTGAGGTGGGAGAATTGTGAGTGTCAGGCCAGCCTAGGTCATATAGTGAACCCCATCCCCCTACTGAATAAAACAGAGAAGATCCAAACTATTGCACCATCTTAGACGCTTAAATAATAGCAATATTCTTGATCCACAGTTTTCACACATTTTAGTCTCACGACCCTTTTACCTTCTTAAAAATTGCTGAGAGTCCCCAAAAGATTGTACTTATATGGGATATATCCATCAATACTTACTGTTTAGAAATTAAAACAAAATTTAAATATTTACTAATTCATTTAAAATAACAAACCTATCTGGATATGATGGTACAGGCCTGTAATCCCAACAACTTGGGAAACTGAGGCAGGAGGATTTCAAGTTTCCTCAACCAATTAGTGAGGCCCTAAGCAACGTAGTAAGACCCTGTCTCTCTCTCTCTTTCTCTCTCTCTCTCTCTCTCTCTCTCTCTCTCTCTCTCACACACACACACACACACACATACACACACAAAAAAAAAAGGCTGGGGATGTAGCTAGGTGGCTAAGCACCTCTGGGTTCAATCCCCAGTATCAAATAATAATAATAATCATCATCATCATCAAAATAAAATAACAAATCCATTATATGTAATTAACATAATTAACATTTTGCGAAAAATTTTTTTTTCTAAAGCAAAAAAATCAGTGAGAAGAGTGGCCCTGTTTGTATTTTCAAGTCTCTTGACTGTCTGGCTTAGTAGAAGATAGCTAGATTCTCACATCTGTTTCTACATTCAATCTGTGCTGATGTCATACGATGCATACCTTCTGGAAGATTCCCCTGTACACTCATGACAGAATGGCAAACCATGTCTTAGTATTATTAAAAAAATAGTTTTGATCTATGGAGCTCCTGAAAAGGTTTTCAGAACACCAGGAGTCTCCACTACCTAAATAAGAACAGCTATTCAATTAGTATTATATATATTGTCTGCCTTGAATATCAGAAAATTGAGAGCTAAGTTTAGCCACCAGTTCAGGGTGGGAATTATAGCTCTGTTCAGCTGCACCTGTTTTTGCAACTGGCCTTTGACTTCTCTTTTGGTATTAATTGTTCACGCTCATGCTTTTTCTGTTTTTATTAGATGTTGCTTCCATTGCTTTTTGGAAGCAGGATGGGTGTTTAAAACTATAGATAAGTGGATACCTTCTCACCCCTGTGCATCAACACAGAACAAGTTTAAAAAGTACATTCTGACTTCATTTTCAGTGTCTGTCTAGCTAACATGCCTCATAGAAATATACGTGATAATCATGGAAAAGATTGAGACACTCTTTAGTTGGTCTCAATGGACTTAATTTTTTTCCACACTGGAGACAGAACCTAGGAACACCTTACCATTGAGCTACATTCCCAGCCCTTTTTATTTTTATTTTTATTTTTATTTTGAGATAGGGTGTATCTATCTCAAAATAAAAATAAAAAGGCAAGAGTCTGGCCTAGTCACCGAGGCTGGCATTGAACTTGCAATCCTCCTGCCTCAGCCTCCTGAGTCTCTGGAATTACAGATGTGTGCCCAATGGCACTTTCTTAAAGCCCAGAGAATTGGGGTTGAATTGCAAGGAAACTCTATGTAACTAACAGAGAGAGCTCCGTGACAGACAGTTTGCCACGTAAGAGATTAGGCAAAGTCTTCATGGTGTTTAAATTGTTCCTCGAGATTCCTCTTTGGGCCATGTATGAATTGTTCATTTGAATGAAGTCTCCAACAGTCACAGGTTTTAACGTCTGCCTACTGCAGTCCACACTTCTTTCTTGGGGAATGGCCCCTGAGTCATTCGTGGTTCACCCTATTCCAGTCACGTCAGATGAGATCAGGCTGGGCCAAATTCTCTTTCCTAAAAATTTGGTACTGGGACTGTCACCTTTGGCTAACCTCTTCAGTAGAAGATACATAAGCATGGTAGTTATTAAAGGATCCAGAAGAAGGAAAACTGATCACAGAGACAGACCTGAAGCTAGGAAGAAAGTCTCAAAGGCACTCTGCCTGGATTACTGGCTGTGCTAAAGCCTCTGCCCAGGGGCTTCATGAGACACTACTGCTCTCTATCTTCATATTTCCTGAAGGCTTAAGCCAGTTCAAGTTGATTACTTGCAACTTCAAAAGGTCAAAACTAAGAAAAAGCCAGAAGCATCTGTGGGGTTTTATTGACAACCACTCCCTTACAGTGATCCTGGAGAACACGGCAGAGCCTAAAGACACATTATTGACTCTCCAAAGGCTTCCACCAAGCAAGAGCATCTTTCCACCCAAGGTCAACTACATTAGAAAATGGTGTTTCCTTCAGCTGTCCATCTCCAGAGGGCAAATGCACAGCTGAGTGCAGTTAGCCATTAGCCATCCACGTGTGTTTGCTGAGGACACACACCCAGAGAACTGAATGAAGAAATCCCCAGATACCAGGGAGGAGACTGGTCATTCTGCTTCCCATCACCTGCCAATCCCCCCTGCCCCACCCACCCCAATCCACATCAGCACTCCCTGAAGCAGTGACCCTGAAGTGAGTGGCCGGCAACCTACTTTTAAAAGTGCCAATTTTTAACAGCTGGAAACAATAACTCTAGTGGGAGGCGAAGATGCTTGGAGGACTGCTTTCTCCTTAGCTGTTTTCAGAGGTTGAGAGATGGTGGGTGTAGTGGCCAGGGCCACAGAGATCAGTGCCCTGGGGCCACCGTGTAGTGGCAGGTTCCTCAATCCTCCTCCCTAGGCCTCAGTTTTTGCAACTGCAAAATGAGGAGGAAGAACGCGATGGTCTTCAGTATCCCTTTCATCTTCAACTTTCTACAATCTTTGTGAGCTGGAAAGATTTACACAGAACTTCATCTTGATTTTATTACTCGTCGTTCATCTTCTTGTGACCGAGCCAGCGGCAGCCTGTGCCTGCAGGAGTAAGTGGCTCAAGCTTTCTGGGATGATTTAGGAGGTGATGAAAACCCTAAGTACCTCCCTCACGGATCTGCCACAGCCAGGCCTGAAGATCCCCTGCCCTGAGCAGATCTGGGTTGCAGGCATCGGCTGCACATAGTCTCAAGTTCAAACAGCGAACACCTACATTGACCCCCGTAGTCCCAGTAAGCCTGGACTTACTCTGGATTCCCTAGGAATGACACAAGGAGTGCTATCCAGTGAAGGAGCATTCACCAGGAAAGGTCTGGGGTACTTGTTACTGCGGTGACCTGCCCAGGGAGTAAACAGGGCCTGCAGGTAGTCACCAACAGGTAGTCACCAGCTTCAAAAAGCTGCAAGGGCTGGGTGTGTTTAGGGAGGTGGGCTGTCCCAGACCTTTCCTGGTGAATGCACCTTCACTGGATAGCACTGTACTGAGCTTCCCCTCACCTGATCCTCCAATCTTTATGGTGCACAGCAGGAAGAGTCTCTGACTGTGCTCCAGGGCTCTGTGCCTGATATGGATTGGCCATGTCCCTCAAATTCATATAATGGAAGCATGATCCCCATGCAGTGGTGCTGGGAGATGGGGACTGGTGAGAAGTGACTGGGTTCCTGTGAACGCAGTAATATCACAATGGTGGAGTGAGTTCCTTAGGTAGACAGCAGGTGTTTAGGAAAACAAGTCCTCCACCCTCCCTTCATCTTGCACATGCTCTCTTGTCCTTTCACCTTCTGCCATGTTATGACACAGCATGAAGACTCTCTTGAGGTACCGCAGCTGAGCTCTTGGTCCTATCCTCCAGAACCATGAGCTAAATCGACTTCTTTTCTTTATAAGTTACCTACTCCATGGTATTCTGTTATAGCAACAAAAAGCTGACTTAGACACTTGCCAGCACAAGGAAAGCCGATGTTAGGCCCCAAGAAAAGGAAAACTCCTTAGAGGCAACCTCTGCCCAACCTTCTATCATCTAGGCGGTGGGGACAAAACAACTAGGGACAGTTGGCCACCCTGTAGGAAATGGCCCAATACTGTTGTGGAGCGTACTTTAGAACCATTGAGCCCTTTCCCTGTGACCCTGGAACCCACTTCCCTTTTTACTTTGTTGTCAAACTAAGGAGCCACAACTTCCTACCCTTGCCAACCCCGGGCCCTACCAAAACAAGACTTGGGTGTCAAGTGGCAGTAAGCCCCTCTTTGGCAGCTTCAGCTTTTAACCTAAAGAAATGGAAAAGGGCCAACCATGAAGAGAACTTCCTAGCACTTCTGTGGGGGATTTATTTGTCAACAGGGCAGCTGTAGTAGGTTTAGAAATCAATGAACCACAGGACAGCACCCTGAGGTATTATTCCACCACACTGCCTCTTAAACACCGATTCTCCCTGCACACCACGGGAACGCGTGTAGATGTTAGATTTGAGATGGAGTTTCTGACTCTCAGCAGTCTGGGGTTGTCAAATCTTCTCATTTTGGCAGCAGGGAACAGGGACGACATGACAACTTATGAGTGTATCGCAGCGTTAGGTAGTAGTAAAAATAGCAACTGAAGCAAAAAAAACATTCTTAATATGCTCTTGAAACCTTTTGAAAAGAAAATATCCGAGGAACCAAGTAGTATCAGATGGGGTTTTTATTTGCTGGGGAGAAACAGAAAAAGAATACATATTCATGTTGGACCCCACATGTCCCCATCGCTATACCTCCTGGTCATCCATCTCCCTTGTCTCCAGAGTAAAGGCCTTGTAAAACGTCACAGGGACCAACAGTCCCAGTTTTTCCGAGGATGTCCTTAACAGTGCAGCAGAAATTTCTTGGTGCTTTGCAAGAGTCCCACTAAACCTCCAAGCTTAACTTCCTTTGTAGAAGTATAAGAATTGGGGGATTTAAAAAATTCTGTTGGAGAGTAATTCTGCAGAGGGACATTATCCTATGGCCCAGGGAAGTACCCTAATGAGATTTAGAGACTTGGGTTAACCAGAGATAATAACTCCTCAAGTACCTACTTCAGAGAGGATATAGGAATTCCAAGACTCTTGCTAATGAAAGGCCTCTGTAACATCCTGAGGGATAAAGGTGTGCTGATTATGTCCATCGCGAAATACAAGTCTGGGAGAATTCTGTGCACCTACCTACCTACTGATGTAGGACCCAAGAGGCTGGGCTGACAAGAGGAGAAGCTCAATTATGGAAAGGGTCTTTTGGGGGTGGGGGTACCTGGTCTGCTTCACCACTGCACATCTACCTATGTGTCCTTTGCCAGTTCAATCTGTGTAAAAGCTGAACCATGTTGCCTTCAGCCTCCCAAATACTAAATTGTATGATAGCATGAGTAGAAAGTCAGAGGTTTGAATCTCAGTATGGCTGGCCATGGTCAAGTCCCTCAGTCTACCCACATCAATCTGCTCATGTGTAAAATGGGAATAAAGCAGACAACACAGGACTGTTAGAAGGGCTGGATGCAACAAGTTGCTCTTTGCCACTTAAACTACTATTTATTGTGGGCCTGCCTCCTGGGAAAACAAGCATTTTGCCCTCTGCAAAATCACATCCCCTCTCCACTGAGCTGGCTGGGGTGCTGGATTTAGGCAGAAATACCATCCACTTGTCCTCCCTGGATCTGGGTTGGGCATGCTACCTTATCTTTACCTTTAACAAGGATACCTGATCTTTACACCCACTTACCACTGCGCACCCAAACGGGAAATTCTGCTCTGAACCAACCACCTTCCATCCACCTGCCCACCAGCGCGAACCTGTTCTCTCACTTCTCCCTCTCAGTCCTTTTTGCGCCCTCGTTTCTCCGATCCAAAATAAAACGCATTGCTGCCCTTTCTATCTGTGCTAAATTTCAAGAGCAGAAGAGTCCTCCAAATGAGACGAGCCAAGGGCGCAGCGGGCAGAGTTCGGGGCTGGAGTTTCAGGTCCCCCTCCGAAGAAGCATGCAGACGGGAAGGGGAGCCAGAGCTGGAGCCTCCGCAGGGAGGAGGGGCGCAGCCTCGCCGGGATGGGAAGTGCCCGCCGGAGGAGCCTTGGGCTAACTTTTCGGTCGGAATTCTGGACCAAGAACCTCGCAACCCCAATCCACCCAATTCTATGTACACAGGAACCAGGGAGCTGCCTGCAACCCGGAGGACAGGAGGAGGGAGGGAAGGCCGGGGAGAGCGGGGTGGGAAGGGAAGGTGGGGAACCGGGTGGTCAGAGGGAGGGAGGTGGAAAGGAGGGGGGGAAGGAGGGGGAAAGAAGTGAAGTGGGGTAGGAAATAGGAAGAAGTGAAGTGGGGGGAGGAGGAGGGAAGAAGTAGAGTGGGGGGGAGGTGGGAAGAAGAGAAGTGGGGGTGGGGAAGGAGGGAAAGAGGAGGCGGGAAGGAGGGAAGGGAGGAGGCGGGAGGCAGCGGCGGGGGATGGAGGAGGCAGGGGACGGGAGGAGGTGGGGAGGGGAGTGGGAAGGTAGGAGGTGGGGCGGGAAGGGGGAGGGGGCGTTGGGGGAGGGGACGTCGGGGGAGGGGTGGAGCGAGCTGGGCTCCGCGCCCTTAGTGCGGGTGGGCGACGCAGCGAGTCCTCCACTCTGGAGCCCAGGAGAGGCGGGCGGGTGCGGAGCGGAGCGCCCTGCTGCCGGGAGGCGTCCTTGGGTTGCGAGACGCTCTCCTGAAACAGCTGAATAAATAAATAACCGGTGCGGCCGCCCCGCCCCCCGCGGTGGCGGTGACGGTGGCGGCGGCGGCGGTGGCGCTCGGAAAGCCCGGCTCGGGGCCGCCTCCCCGCGACGAGGGCCGCCGCGCAGCTCCGGGAACTGGGCTCCGTCCGACTTCCGGGAGAGGGGAGGCTTCTCTTCTGCAAAGTCCTGCAGCCCTCCGGGGCTCTTTGGTTTTTACAGTGGAAAACTACGACTTTAAAACATAGACGTGAAAATAAATGAGATTAGGACCTGCCGGCTTCACTTCCTGGAGGCTTTTTTGTTGTGTCTTGAAACTGGGAACCTTTGCGGGTCGTCCTTGTAAGTGCCTTTTACTCGGTTCACACCAGTGCTTGTGCGTCTCTGCTGCGTGTAGCATCGGTCAGTTGGCAACATCGCATTAATTTTTGTCTGATGATGATTTCTGCTTTGGTCGGTTAACACTACCTCTCTCGATGACATAGAATAAATGCAAAAAAATATAGAGAGAGGCATGAAGGGAGAGAGATCTTTTGAACCCTGCTATAAAATAGTTAAAATGCCCCCTAACGCGATGCCAATATCTAAGAGTGGAGTATTATTCAGACTGTAGAGATAAAAAATACTAGCTCAGTAGCCATTCGACCGTAAAGCAACATGATAAAATTGTTAATAGCAATGACAAAATCCCTATTGCTTATTCTAAATTTATTTTAGAATGTTTATAAGTATGTCGAAGGTAGTAAATCACTCATGTTATGTGTTTAATCTCTGAGCATGTGAGAAAGAAGCATACAAGTAGACACAATTTCTGATCTGAAACGCCAGCTCCTACTCTTCAGTACTAAGAAGTTCAACCTAGAAAATCCCCAAATACAATTATAAAGCAGATGCGCTTAGGGTGTCTGGTAAAAATGAAAGTTTCTTTCGCAGAGAGTTTACTTCATTTTCTTTCAAAATAAACTTAAAGGCCAAGGAATTATTCCAAAACCAGAATGAGGCAACCCTACAATGGTAAGATAAATTAATAGAAACAATTCAACTCAACAAAAATTGGCCTTCAGGCTACATCTGATGAGCCATATAAAACTTTAAAATGATGCAATGCATGTTTAGTAGTGACAGGGAGGTACCTTTATCTAAACAGGTTGCACAGACAGACTGAGGGCGACCATTTCCACTACACTACTTCTCAGTTTCCTTATGTAACTAAGGCTCTGGAATTTGAATATTCTGAATCAGAGGTTGCTTGCTGGAGCTCCTTGGGCCTGAAATTTTCGATCAGACCTGTATGGGTTCTGGGTATATTTTAAACTTCTGCATTAGTTATGAATATTTCAACACTGAGATGTTTCATATGGAAAGCTGGACTTTGGTTTTCCCTTTGAAATAGAAAAAGATCTGGTCACTCTGGGTGGGAGCGATGGCTGGATCACAGAAGCAGTGTTAGATGTGGAGGCAGCCAACTGCACTTTCCCTGCTGTCCCCTAACCCCTTGGCCCTTACCCTGTTAAGATTCTCCCCCAGGCTTGTGAGCTTTCAAGTTCTGATCCAGATAGCCCTTCACCAATGCTCAGCCTCTCTACTAGGATATTGAAGTCATAGATGACTTATTCACACTAGGGTCTAGACCTAATTAATGCACATATGTTACCTTAAATCCTTGATCAAATTTTGACTTCTAGAAGTTCATTTAGGCAGATTCAACTGATCAGAAGCTATTTCCTGAAGATCCGTACCACTACACAACATCCTGATTCCCTCCTCCTGGTGAGGCTTAGGAGGATGGGTGTCCTCTGGAATTAAACTCAGCACTGGTCCTGGACTGGCCATGGTCATTCAAGTGAATGAAGTGGAAAATGAGGAAGGATGGCCCAGGTGATTCCCTGGCCGGTCCTGGCCAGCATGCTGCTCCTGCAATTCCATCTGATGCCTTCCTTGGATCCCAAATGCCTACTCACCAGTTGAGAAACATTTATTGAGCACCTACTAGAAGTACCCTGAAGTGAACAATGGCTTTCAGGAAGGTGAAGTGGTTCCTGAACCTAGGAAGCTCAGGAAACGGAATTGCAAGCCCAGAGCTTGGCATTTGGGTTCTAGATGCCTTTCTCACCACCCATCATCGGACACCATCCCTGTCATCTTCACGAAGATTCCACCAGAGCCCCCTCTCCTGCTGCCCAGCAGTATGCCCTCTGTGTCATGGCGGAGTTTTGAATTTAACAGTCACGTCTGCATTTCGTGTGGACGCTTTGCATAGTACCCTAGCTTAGGTGCTCCTTAGATAATCCTGGAGTTTAATTTCCTTGTTATGCACCCGTCCTCTGAAACTCAGCTTCTGTTTGTTCACGCATTGAATAGGGTGCAGCATCTTCTAGAAGGCAGACACTGTTCCAGAAGCTATGGATACAGCAGTGGACAAAACTAAAATCCCCACCCACATGGATCTGCTGATTGGGGAAAGCAGAGCCACCAAATAAACTCTTTGGAATTCTTATCTGTTCAGTTGTTACCTGTATCCTGACATCTGCCGCAACCTTGTTTGCTGTGACTCCTTCTCCATTTCTTTCAGGATGGACCTGTTTCCTAGCTCCAGTCTTCACAGCCTTTACTTGGATGGTGATTTTATCTGTAGCTGAGAGCTTGCTGTTTGTCCTGTTGCATTTCAGGTTCTGAGGTTTTTTTTTTTTTCTTTTTCCCCTTCCTCTTTTACAGTGCCAGACAGGCCCAGGGCCTGGCACATGGAACATGAGTGCTGTACCACTGAGTACCCCCCAGGCCTCTGTTGTATTTTGAATCAGAGCATCCCCGACTCTTAACCAACATCAAGCATTCATTTACAAAATCCAGGAGCGTCCATAATAAGCTAACTTTTAAAAAGGCAACTTGTATATTCTGTACGTACTGAATCCTGTCTGAGAAGGTTTGTTGAAGCCCCATGACCCAACCTTACTGTTTATTTTGTTGTTATAATATTGCCTTTCTTTTGAAGTTCCCTAGCTATTATGCCAAACATAAAAATAACTGACTGCTTTACATTCATATTCCATAACTTATTTTGAGCAGTACTATGAATAATGTATTAGTAAAATGTAATCTTATCTTTAAATATGTGATTTTTAAAAAAATAAATTTTGCTGCATCCTTATTGAACCCTTTGGATTTTTCTGGATCCAATACTTGTTCTAGAGAAATGAAAAAAAAAAAAGATGGGGTTTTAGTACATCAAATATTCCATAAAGTGAGTTATTCCTGAAAATTCAGGTAAAGAGATACAATTTTCATTTCTACTATGAAAATGGTCCAAGATGTGTTATGTCTCTTCCTTTGCATTTAAATATTTGATCCCTGTCTATTATCATCTTTGGCTTACAGTGGCATGCATTGTGTCATTTCTCAAGTCTACATGACTTCCCATTAGAACTTCAACTGGATTAATAGGAATTCTTTGGGGAAAAAAAATTGAAGCACCAAGGATCTCACTTTATGCTGTGCAATGCAAAGCCAGCATTCTGATCTGGACAGAATATCAGTCTTCAGTCAGGCAACAGGTAAGTTTACAAATAGAATTATAATGCATTGGACCATGGATGATCACACTACCAATGGGCAAGCTACTATGCTTAGGACAAGTTCAAACAACTGTGTCAGAACTTAATTTGAGTCTGTACATGTGCAGCCACTGCATGTTATCATTAACAGACGGAACTATCCACCCAACCAGTAGGAGTTTTAGGACCATAAAATCTGGCCACCTTGATAGGATATAGACTCAGAAATGTTACATTCCTTGCCATAGCTTTTTCTCTTTGGTGGTTGGAGAAGAGGTGGGGTAAGGGTGAAAATTTTGAGCCTGAACCTCTACCGAACCGCAGTCATTGGGTGAAGAGAATTGGGGGGGAAATCTGCTTTTGTTAAGGGATGTTTCCTTCCACTGAATTGACATGTAGAGATGGACAAGCCTGTAATGATCAACATAACTTGGGATGTCTTCATTCTAGGCTGAAGGTGGACACAGCAGAAGGGGAGGTGATTTAAGGGCATTGGTAAAAGGGAACAAAACAAATGTAAATTTCACATACTGAAAAAGTAGCTTCACCAAGGAGTTTTTTTTGCTAGACTCCTCTGCATCTTTTATCAGGTCTGGGACCAGCCTCAATGCTATCTTTATATCCCCAACCAAGCCTCTCCAGTAAGATCTTCAACAAGCAAGCTGGGATTTGTTTACTAATTACCCCTAAGATTTCTCCTGTGGTAAATATATGTATAGATTTGTCCACTCTCCTGCTTTTATGAAATTATTTTAAAAATTGAGTTGCTAAAGTTTGTGTTTAGCTGTGTGTAAAGTTTGTGTTTATCATCCAGAGATTAGGGAGAGTAGGGGAGGAAGATTTCAAGTTCAAGGCCAACCTCAGCAACTTAACAAGGCCCTCAGCAACTAGGCAAGATCCTGTCTAAAAATAAAAAATAGAAAGAACTGGGGATGTAGCTTGGTAGTAAAGGACCCCTGGGGTCAATCCCTGGTACCAAAAATTTTAAATTAAAAAAAAATTGTTTAGATACATTTACTTTGAACAAGAACTTGAAGGAATCAAAAAGCCCAAGCTTGGGTCAGGGATATGGCTCAGTGGTACAGTATGTGCTTAGCATATGCAAAACCCTGGATTCAATTCCCAGCATCACAAAAAAAAAAAAAAAAAAAAAAAAAAGCCAAAGCTCATGCTTTTCAGTAACCAGAACCAGTATCTGTAACTTTTCATATCTAACGATATAGAAGTTGGGGAATTAGGGATTTAGCTCAGTAGTAGAATGTTTTAAATTATTTTAAGAAATTTTTTCCTGGGGCTTGAACCCAGGACTTTACACACAGGACTACTACCGAGCTACAACCCCAACCCTCTTTCTTCTTCTTTTTTTAATGTTTATTTCTTAGTTTTAGGTGGACACAATATCTTCATTTTACATTTATGTGGTGCTGAGGATCGAACCCAGTGCCTTGTGCATGCTAGGCGAGCGCTCTACCACTGAGCCACAACCTCAGCCCCCCTCTTTCCTCTTGATTTCTCCTTTTTACTTCCAGTGAGAGTAGCTTTTGTGGTTATCTGGGATAGAGGAAACCCACACATCTCAGTGAGCAGTGATAAGTCCACCACGTGGCCAAGAGTTTTAGGGATTTTCTCCTCTAGTCATTATCATGGCCAATGTCTTCCTGGAAGATATGTTATCATTTCATTAGAATATTAGGTGCTTCAGGGTTAAATGGTCAATTTGTGATTACTAAACTTTCCACTGTCTTGGGATTTAATTTGCCTTACCAAGTGCCAGGAGAAAGCTCTAGAGGACTCCATGCACTAATTCGAAGGACATGAATGACACAGGCTGGCTGGGGGCCTGTGAGTCACACCTCCTGTGCATCTGGGGAATGTGTATGAGTTGCTTTATTTTGGTTTTGGAGTTGGGGACTGCTGGAGAGGGTAGATTTCTAAACTACCCAAAAGAACAGAATCAGAAAACTCACAGAAGGTTCAAGGTAGAGATATCCAGCTGGCTGGAGAGAGGTAGGGATAGCTGAAGACCTAGAACTGCTCCTCCAGCAAAGGAGAAAGTGAGACCAAAGAGAATCTGTGCGCTGACAGCAGTAGAAGAACCTCAGGACCTTCCAGCCAACATTTAAGATTATTTTATTGGTTCAGAGAAAATATGAATTTAACATAGCTGAACATAGAGAGGGAAGGCTTTTGGTTTCCAACCAATAGTTGCTATGAATTGATGAACAACAGAAATGCCCAGAGGTACAAGAGAGCTAGCTTTAAATCGCCTGTTGTCCTCCCTTCATTATCTAACATTTTTCTACAATACAAACTTCTAGGTAAAAACTGAAAAAGAGCCGGGCACATTTGTGCACGCCTGCAATTCCAGCGGCTCAGGAGGCTGAGACGGGCGGGAGATGGTGAGTTCAAAGCCAGCCTCAGCAAAAGCAAGGTGCTAAGCAACTCAGTGAGACCCTGTCTGTAAATAAAATACAAAATAGGGCTGGGGATGTGGCTCAGTGGTCAAGTATCCCGAGTTCAATATCCAGTATCTCCCACCCACCCCCCCCCCCGAAAAAAAAAAAAAAACCACTGAAAAAGACATACATAGAAATACTAACTGGGCTAGGTGTGGGTCTTGCCCCTGGGGGAAGTTTTTCTCCCAGAGACACTGGTTGGGGCAGAGAACTGAGTAGTCAGGAAGATACAGACCTGAAATCAACTCCAGAAGGTTCAGTAGCTTCCAAATAGATTTTTCCATCTCAATAGAAACCAGTTATACATTTACCAGGAGGGGAATTTTCTACAAGCTGCTTCTGAATATATTTTCATTTTCACTTTATGGACTCAGTCCTGAGTGAAAACTAAGTGAGATCCCCCTTTGTCTAGATGTCAATCATTTAGAAACAGCCCCAGAGACTTCCAAAGTGAGTAAATATCTCCTGCTGTTTAAATAGCCAACCTTCCAGCTGATTAAGAAACTGCCCCAGCAGGTATTCTGAGTCACCCTGTGGTTCTGGACACGTTGCTTGACCTCTCTGGAGACTTACATGCACTTAATGTTTTTCCTCCCACAGACTCATGACACTGCCTTGAGGACAGAAAATTCACTAATGTTGAAAAGTCTGGTGCAAATTTTTTAAATGCTGCAGGAAAAATAGGTAAAAACACCAAACTTCTTCTTTTGTAAAATGTAACTGCTGTGCGAAAGACACAGGACATGCAGTCTTCTTGACTCAGGCACACAAATATCTGTCTATCCTTGGAAACCCAAGATGGGGCAACACCACGGGCAATTTTAAGAAAGGAAACGCAGTGTCCTTTTTAAACCCATGAGGCAAGTCCAGTTCTTTTCTGACATCTCCGGAAAATGTGGTCCAGAATGTTTTATTGCTGGTGCTGACAGAATGGTTCCTTAGTGTTCAAATCTCAGAAACACGTCTTCTGATGCAGTTTTGCCTTTCTAAAAAGGAGCCGTACTGAGCTTTCTTACAGGAAGTTTTGGTTACTGGCATAATTATAGGTTTCTGGAAGGTTCCTTGGATGTATCTTTGGTCCATTCCCAGCTGTTGCTTCTTCAAATATATGTATTTCATGTCCCTGCATGATCCTTACGGTACTGAACATGGGCCTTACAGTACACACACGAACTGAAAAGCCTTTGCCTGCCGTGGACCGTGTGCACAAAATAGCGTCATGACACATGGCTGCCTGAGAGCCATCTTTCCAGCAACTGTGTTCCCTGTTTGCATGTCGCATCACTTACTGGATAAAGTTAGTCACAAGCCAGGCTGGGATTGTAATAGGCAGGCAAAGGCCACTCATTGGAAGGAAATGGTCTAAAAGCTGAGCATGCAAACTTAAGTGTTCATTTTTTTTTTCCCTATACCATCCAACACACAATCTCACAGAACCCATTAGGAAATAGCATTTGCCACAGCTATGTCCAGGAGAGGTGAAGTGCTACAGGCCACTGGTGGACTGGCCTCAGAAGTGAGCAAAAGAAATAGACTAGTATTCCGGAATGGTATAGAATTTCTGAAGAAATAGTGAGGTACAGGGATATACCCCAAGTTACCCACTAAAGCTGAAAGGATACCCCTTAATACGACCTACATCAAAGGCTTTGTTTTAATATTTTTTTTTAGTTATAAGTGAATACAATGTCTTCACTTTATATTTATGTGATATCTGTCCCACTGTCTGGCCAGTCCCTCACCTCCTTAGCCTCCGGTTTCTTCTTCTGTGAAAAGAGGGCAGGTACCAGGTGATATCTGAAGTCCTCTGGTGCTAATACTCTATTCTTTGGCGATAAAGGCGACACTGTGCCTATGTTTGGTGATTCAAATTCATTGACAAGGTATTTCACTGATGGCCAAAGTACCTCAATGCTAAGATTAGAATATTGAGTTGGAGGCTTCAAGGTTAATAATTAACTAAAATAAATGAGTCGCTTCTCACCTCAGCTGGGGCTTCCTGTCCAACTCTCTGAACAGAACAAAAAAGCAGGACAGCAATGAATTCATTCACAGGCAGAGATTATTTTTGGCAATTAGGAAAGTTGGACGTGTTTCAGTTTATACATCCCTATTATACACAGAAATGTGTACACGTTGATAAACATGCATGTATGTACCACTCGTCACTGAATGTGAATATTTCCAAATAATAAAATTACAGGGGCCCGGGGCTGGGGCTCGGCAGTAGTGCACTTGCCTGGCACATGTGAGGCACTGGATTCGATTCTTAGCACTACATATAAATAAATAAAATAAAGGTCTATCAACAAATGAAAAATGTTTTTTTAAATAATTGCAATAGCTAACAAAATAGTTACTGAGCACACATTATGTAAAGCACAGTTGAAGACTCCATCTACCATAACCAGTGACTTCTTATTTTTACTGATTTCTCCTATTCCAGTCTTAATGTCCACAACTGATATTGATTTCTCAAAATATGGAGGTCTACAAAGCCTACTGCAAATATTTTATCTGGCAAACATAACTTTTTTCTTCTTTTACAATACTAAGAATGAGCCCAAGGGTACTTAACCATTGAGCCACATGACCACTGTATTTATATTCTGAGACAGGCCTTGCTAAGTTGCCGAGGCTGGCCTCGAGACCTTGCAATCTTCCTGCCTCAGTCTCCTGTGTCATTGGGATCCCAGGCATGTGCCACCGCACCTAGTGCAAGCATCCCTATTACCAGAGCGTAGGGGATTGATAAGTCATAAAAGGGCTTTCACTTTGTCTGAATGTTTGATAAAGGCCTTTCTGAAAATGTGAGCATTTAATTATGTTTACACCTAGAGGCAGGGATTCTGCCTCCACAAAAGAACTCCCTTCTTTTGAACAGAGGAAGAAATCTTGGAGTTTATGAAAAATGGGAGATATTTCCATCTCTAGTGTGGCGGGGGAGAGTCTCAGTAAAGGCTTGAAGAAAACTTTTCTGGCAATGATGGTTCTATTTAATAAGTTATTATGCTGTATGAACCACATGCTCTGGAAACAGCTTATAGAATAAATATTCATACGACGGAGACAATTCAGGTGTGCTTCTTTTGGTCTGGACCATCCCCAAATTCGTCTAAGTTGTGACCTTCTTTGCTCATGCAGAACTCCCCAGCTGAGGAAGCATTCAGTAGCATACGGGGATGTGTTTTATATTGTGATGACTCTAACGATACATGATTTCCCAAAATGTACAAATATAAAATGTGCCATGTTTTACTCATACGCCTGCCTATGGAAAACAGAAATAAAAGTTGTTTACTTTGGCTACAACAAATGTCATTCCCTTTTGA
Organism: Spermophilus citellus; assembly: GCF_964194105.1. NCBI lineage: Eukaryota > Metazoa > Chordata > Mammalia > Rodentia > Sciuridae > Spermophilus > Spermophilus citellus. Next base: position 26,977,686 of record NC_138182.1, read on the forward strand.
TATCCTTTGGTCAAACCAAACACGCTCCTCCCCTTATTCTGGTTACACATGCACAATTCTGGGGCAGTATCCACCTTGGACCTTCTAGATTGATTCTGGATTCCCCCAATTGTAGCTGTTGAGTAAACATGGAAATTGTCTGAATCAGGTGTCCTGTTGGGGCTGGCCTCTGACGAGGGTTTTCTTTTAACGACTTTATTGTTAAATAAGAAATGTATAATGTCAACTTTCCTAATGGCACCAGTAGTATTTGTTGCTGTTTCATAAGTAATTTATGAAAGTAACTGAAGCATAAAGAAGCTAAATTATTTATTACTGTAGTCTCCTCTACTGGGTATCACTAGAATCTTCAATGTTAATGTCTTTCTTACATGTATAAGGTTGGAAAATCACAGTGGGTTGAACTGATAAACTAAACAGTAGGAAGTGTCTTCGGGTGAATAGATGATCCTGATTTTATCACCAAACCAACAGAGTGCCCCCATTATAGTGCCCTGCATTATCTAAATATTAATCTAAGTGAATGTTTATTCTTAATTGTTGTCGTCACTTCTTTTAAGGATTCTCTTTTAGGGCCATAAGCAGTTTGAGTCGGTTCTCATACATCAAGCCCAAGTTCAGCAATCAACAGTCCAGTGACCAATGTGTCCCGGGGAATTCAAGACTGAGGCAGGGCTGAGCTGTACCCTGCAGAGTGAAAACCCTCATCAGAGGCCAGCCCCTTCAGAACACCTGATTCAGGCAATTTTCATGTTAACTCAACAGCTATAATTTGGGGAACTCAAAGTCAATCAAGAAGGGTCCAAGGTGGATACGGCCCCGGAGCTGTGCATGTGTAACCAGAGGAAGCCAGAAAGGATGGTCCTTCTAACATGCTGCTCTCCAGCCAAACATGGAAGAGGGTAGGCAGAGATCACTAAGCAAGGGAACATCAAAGGAGGCCAGGAACCTCTTTGCTTGCTTGGGTATCGCCTGTACCCCATCTCCCACCTGCTCAGGGAGCATCAAGGAGCAAGAAATTACCAGAAGTTTTCAAGCAGAAGCTCAAAGTCGTCTTCCCACCTCTTCCCAATTGTCCTGGAATGAATGACCCTCCTGTTGTCCTGCAGATTCCTGTGGCATTCTCTCGGACCCTGACCCTTACTGTCCATTCTGCCTGGCCAGCTCTGGCTCAGCTCAGCAAACCTCCTACCTTTGCTGCTCAGGACACTGTGGAATGAGCATAAAGTACCATTTCTATCACTGTCACCTTCCTGCGGGAGAAATCGGCTGTGGAACTGTGAGTGTTCCCTTTGTAACTCCTGGACCACCCCAAAGGTGGATCTCCCTCCTCTGTTCCTGAGCTAATCCATGGGCTGCTCATTCCTCAGGATCAAGCCCTCCCCCTTGCTGCTGTCCCCAAGGTAGGCACTTCCTCTACTGCATGTCCCCAAACCCACTGCTCCTTCTGTATTTGAGGACACGTGGCTTTGGGCACTTCTCCTCTTTGGGGCTTGTGTTTGGGACCCAGGATGGTGTGTGGCCCCTGCCCCCCTGCATGCCAATCAGGGGCTGCCCAGGGAGTGCCCAGCCTATGGGGAAGGTGTCCATGAAGGGGTGACCAGAGGGACAGTGGAGTCTGCTCTACTGGAAAGGTGGCCTTTGCTCTTCCATACACAGAGCTTTCGTTGTATTCTTCCAGCCTGCAATTTTTAAAATGCCATATTAAAGCCAATAGATACATCTTCATTAAGTTTATGTAGAGTGCAATGGGAAATATTTTTTGAATAGTTTGGAAATAAAAGAAATGGTCAAGAACCATGGGCAGGGCTGGGGATGTGGCTCAAGCGGTAGCGCGCTCACCTGGCATGCGTGCGGCCCGGGTTCGATCCTCAGCACCACATACCAACAAAGATGTTGTGTCCGCCGAGAACTAAAAAATAAATATTAAAAAAAAAATTCTCCCTCTCTCTCTCTCCCTCCTCTCTCACTCTCTCTTAAAAAAAAAAAAAAAAAGAACCATGGGCAACTGAATATATCTGATGTCTCCCAACAGACAAGCAGGGGACATAAATCTGTGATGGGAAACCACACGCGGCATCTTCACACGCACACACAGTGTGTGATTCGGGCTAGGATTAGGACAGCCAAACACCATAGTCTCAAAAGAATAGCAAATAGTAGGAGCCAGTCATGGTGGCACACGCCAGTGATCCCAGCTGCTCAGGAGGCTGAGGCAGAAGGATGGCAAGTTCAAAGCCCACCTGGGTAGTTTAGCAAGACAGTCTACACTACTACAATCAATCAATCAATCCAAGAAAAGAGAATAATAATAGGAATAATTGATTAATAGGTTAATTCAAAAGAAAATTCCCAGCGGGGCATGGTGGTGTGGTGGTATATGTCGGTAATCCCAGCAGCTCACGAGGCTGAGGCAGGAGGATCTTGCGAGTTCAAAGCCAGCCTCAGCAACTTAAGGAGGCCCTGAGCAACTCAACAAGACTTTGTCTCTAAATAAAATATAAAAAAAGGGCTGGGGATGTGGCTCAGTGGTTAAGTGCCCCTGAGTTCAAGCCCTGGTACCAAAAAAAAAAAAAAAAAAAAAAAGAAAGTTCCCAGTGCCTTCTGGTCTCTCTTCAACTAAAGGGTAGTAACTTCCAGAAATAATTCTTCAAAGGATTCTTTATTACTATTCTTTATTACTCTATCAGGGTTCAGCCAACTATCCAGGCACCAGATCTAATCTGCCTCCCCTTTGGATACCTGAAGTGTCTTGGAACAGAAACACCTGTTTATTTTTGTGTTCTCAATGGCTGATCTCAGTACAATGACGGAGCTGAGTGTTTGTGACCTGTGACACACAAAATTGAAAATGACTCTTGATGGGAAAAAATTGCTGACCTTTGACCTACATCATCTAAGGATACACTAATTTGGCTAGAAGTGCCATTAATTTGCTTTCTCCGGTGGGAATATAGTATGGTTCAATATATTATTTCCTGAAATAAGTGAGAGATCCAGGCTTCCTGCCTGTCCTTCCTACCTGGGGCAGACCTAGAGCCTGAAATCTGGCTAAGGGACCAATAATCTGTTGTATTCGTTAGCTTTCTGTCTCTGTGACAAAATACCTGACCTAATCAACTTATAAGAAGGAAAGGTTTATTTTGTGGCATGGTTTCAGAAGTTCCAGTTCATGGTTACCTGACCCCGTTGCCTTTCGGGCAGTGGGAGACAGGACCTCATGGCAGGGAGCATGTGGTAAAGCAGACAAGCTCCTTGTGGAAGCTAAGAAGCAAAAATAGAGAAAGGAAGGGGCCAGGTGTCCCTATGCCCTTCAAGGGCACACCTCCAATGACTTAACTCCTTCTACTACACCCCACCCTTTAAAATTCTACCACCGCCAAGGCCACAGGTTAGAGACTAAGCCTTTAACCCAGATCCCAACCTCTGATTACCAAGCAGACTGACAAACTCCCTGTTTCCCTGACCCTGTCATGGTTTAAAACAGGAAGTCCGACATTCCAAGAAATCCCTCAGTCTTGAAAACCAGGACAGTTGGTCACCTGGAGATGGAATGGACAGAACTTGGGGTGTGAGTCAGTCTAATTCGTATTCAAGTTCTACTTTCATGACTCAGTCCTGTGCCACTTCGGGCAAGCTGCTTAATCTCTCTGAGCCTCATTATTCCATCCATGAGTTGTAACGGATCCCATCTTGAGAGGTTTGTTATCATGATTAAAGGAGGTTACGCATAGGAAGAGCCTGACTTGATAGACAGTTCCTCAATCCTGATTCTCTTCTTGTCTCTGTGACCATCCTGAACTCATTTTTTTAATTCAATCTTCAACCAAATCTCCTTTTTCCCCCACAAAACTATCAGAAGGAAATTTTTAAAATATCTTTCTTATGCTCTCCATTGTCTACTGATTGTATTGACCCTTATGAATACATACCCTAAGAAGCAACTTGCTCTGCAGTGGGGAAAGTAGCCCAAACACATACCATTGCCTGCTTTTCAACTTTGTTAACTTTTACGTCTTAGTGGCTGGTGACAAGTGGTTGTATAGTTCTGTTTGTGAAACTGTGTATACGTGGCAGAAAGATTGGCTCCATCAGCTTGGGAAAGGAACCTATGACACCCCAGGTCATTGGTTAGATACAGAACTTGGGGACTGAGAGTCAGGGACCTTTTCTAATCTAACATTTCAAGCCTTCCATGGAAGACGTCGACAGGAAGCCCACAGAGCCGAGAAGGCTAACGCGCTTGGGATTCATTGGATGGCTCTGTGTGGCCTGAAGTGGACCACATGCTCCTTAGTTTTTTAAAGAGGTCAGGAACCCTTAGAGAGGGCTGAACAAAACGAACAGCAACCTATGTGCCTTTTCAAAGTCCCCAGATGAGATCCCAGGCACAAGGCAGCCTCAGTCTCCTTCCAACAACAGCTTTTTTGATTTCACGTTCACTTGGCGAGCAGATGTGCAGGATGGGACCAAGTGCTGTGTATTAATGGGACTAAGTACTGTGTAGAAATATATATGGTGAATTATTCTTAAAATCCTAGCCGGTCCCCAACATGTTCTTACTCCATGTAAGCTCTGGCTTTCTAAATGTGAGGAATCAAAAAGAATTTTTAAAATATTTTTTCAGTTATACATGGCCACAATATCTTTATTTGGTTTATTTATTTTTATGTGGGGCTGAGGATTGAACCCAGTGCCTCACCTATGCCAGGCAAGCGCTCTGTCACTGAGCCACAACCCCACCCAAGGAGGAATCAAATTTTTAACTGATAAACGAATGACTCAAACCCATTTTGAGCTGTTGGAGTTTTCATTTAGCACCCAGTTTCTTAGTAACTTTATGGAATGGAATTAAATAATGTGTACTCCTGCAGTAACATCATCTAAAAGATTCAAAATACCCGTGTGATGAGAGACGGTACTCCACAAGTGCAGTTTCTTTGAGATCCTGGCCATCCGACTTTTAAGGAATCAAATGTTTTACTGAATTAATTGATCAAATCAGTCAAAACTTAATGAATAAAAAACAAATAAATACTCGTTGGCAGAGTCAAATGGCTACTGCAGCAAAAATGAGGGAGATGGCTGGCTCAGAGTGCATGACTTTGATTGCAACTGCAAACACCTGTCCTGTCCTTAGGGCTAGAATGACATCCAAAGCTTACATCCAACCTCAGCTATACAGATGATGCTCGACTTATGGTTTTTGTTTTGTTTTGTTTTGTTTTTTGTCTTCATGTCGGCATGAAAGTGATTCGCATTCATCTGGATCCATACTTGGAATCATGAATTTGGATTTTTTCCCAGACTAGCGCTATGTGGTTCGATGCTCTCTGTATTGGGAAGCAGCAGCTACCACAGTTCCCAGTCCTTCCGGGATCAAGAGACGAAGCCACCCAAACTCTCCAGAGTGCATCACAGCTAAGCTGAGATGTTCAGTGGGCTAGGTGGGCTCCATGCACTTTTGATTTATGGTATTGTCAATTTAGTATAGAACCCCATCCAAAAAGAAACGTATCTGTCCATTAGAATCAGCTGGAGAACTCTGAGGCTTCCAAAGCCCAGATCTCACTCCAGATGCATTCAATCAAAATCCTGGGTGGGACCCAAGCCTCATTTCCCAGATGATTCCCGTGTTCAGACAAGTTTGGCAACCACTGCCATAAATTTCAAATAGTTGCCAGGCAGGGTGGTGAGGTGAAGGCTGGGAGGCTGAGGCAGGAGGACTGCAAGTTTGAGGCCAGCCAGTGAAACCTTGTCTCAAAATTTAAAAATAAAATAAAAGACTGGGGATGTAGCTCAGGGGTAAAATGCCCCTAAGTTTAATCCTCAATATCCCCTGACAAAAGAAGTTTAAATAGTAAAGAAGCCTCTAGACTACCCTTTGCATTTAGGTGGATGCCTAAATTGAAGAAGGAAAAACAATGAAACTTTTAATAATATAGTAGTAATTATTATAAGCTAATAATTTATTATATAATTTTCTATTGTTATAAAAAAGTAGCTAATTCTTTTACTGAGTTCTTACCAAGTACCAAGAACATGCCAAACATTTCCCGTAGGTGATTTTATTAAACTCCCACACATACCAGCAAAGCCTTAGGAAGTCATTCTGATCATTGTGCCCATTTTGCAGATAGGCAAGTTGAGGCACAGGAGGGTGAAAAGACACCCAACCAGCAGGTGGTCAAGTACGAGTCAGTATGACAGGTGCGAGACTCCAAAGCCTGCATCTGGATTATTTGTTACCACCAATGACTCAGTGCTTCTTTAGGTCTTTGGACTTGGTTATCTCTTAGAGGCATTGATTGAGTTGATTTTGTTTTGTTTCTGGATGCCCAGGTCTCTTCACAGAGCACAAAGAAGAAGCAATTTCAATTTCTGATGCCCCCAGAAGAGAGGTGGGCCTGGCTTTGTGAGTACACCTGGCCCGGAGGAGTTAACATTCTGCATTGAGCGCCCTCTCGCTCTCTCTCTCTCTCTCTCTCTCTCTCTCTCTCTCTCTCCCTCTCCCTCTCCGTCTCCCTCTCCCTCTCCCTCTCTCTCCTCTCTGGTGTTTCTGGCGGACTTAAAGTGCTCATAGGCAACCGAAAGGAAATCTGAAGCAAAACATCCACCTGGGGGAAACACGGGTATTTGCTGGAGCGTGTTTAAAATGTAATTGTTAAAGAGCGAGGACGCACTCGAGTTGCCGCTCACTGGGAGTCACTGTTTCCTGGAGTCTGCAGAGTCGGCCTGTCAGTCTGCACGGGCTGGTGGAAACACCTTTGGTTTGTTTTTGGGAGTCCCGTGGAGTACCCTGTGTTCCTGGACACTGACTGAATCCTTAACATTTAAATTAGAAACATTAAATGTATTTTTTTAAAATTGCAGAACAAAAAAAAAAAAAACAAGAAGAAGAGAGAAAGATGAGGAGACAATACAGTGTCACGGTCACGTGCAGTTTCCTGTGTACGGTCAGGGTGCTGTACAGTCATTTCTCAATTGTGTCTAATGTCCCCTTTGCTCATAAAAAGCTGAGAAAGGAGCTAAAACTGCCCTAAGAGGCTCCTCCAGGACTAGGGCCCACAGCAGAGTGGAATCAGGCCACTTCAGCTCCCGCTCTGCCCACTAGCCTTAGGAAACCAGTTTTTCTCCATCTGAGGTGTCACACCCGGCTCCGCCACCCCCCAGGGAGGGGGAAAGGCAGTTCCATCCCACACCCCACCAGGTCATTTCCCAGGCCTTGTGTCCCTGTGAGACAACATAGATGCAAGCTCAGGGCCCCAGATGGCCTCTGAGTCAGTGTGGCCAGGAAGGCCTCTTGTCCCCTGTGGTAACAAACACCCATGTGGATATCCAGCACAAACAAACGTCTGACACCCTTCCTGACACCAACCTGCTCTGCTCCATATCCCCGCAAGTCACCTCTCCCTCTTTACTCTGGAGAAAGTGTGTTGGGGCTGGGCCAGCCTGGGCCCAGGGGCCTGTTCCTACTGCATGTGGCACAGAGCGAGGGCACCCTACTGTTTACCCTTCCTTCTTTTTTTTTTTTCCTTAAAGAGAGGGAGAGAATTTTTTTTTTAATATTTATTTTTTAGTTTTCGGCGGACACAACATCTTTCTTTGTATGTGGTGCTGAGGATCCAACCTGGGCCGCACGCATGCCAGGCTAACGCGCTACCGCTTGAGCCACATCCCCAGCCCTACCCTTCCTTCTTTAAAGACAATTTTCCCATGGTGCTTTATAAGTCATACAGTCAGCCCTCCATATCCACAGGTTCCACATTCACAGATGGAAAATATTTGAAACAAATTTCATCTTCCATTGAACATGGACCGATTTTTTTCTCATCACTATTTTCTAAACAACGCAGTACACCAACCACTCAGATAACATTTGCATTGGATCAGGTGTTAGCAGTTGCCTAGAGATGAGTTAAAGTCAATGGCGGGTGTGAGCAGGTTCTAGACAAATACTGTGTCACTTTATATCAGGGGCTTGAACATCCACCGATTGTGGTATCGGCAGGGGATCCTGCAGTGGTATCCTGGAGATTCTGAGGGATGATTGTACTTACATGTTTGCAGTTGGGACATTGGCCAGAGGACAGGTGAGCCTTAGAACTGGCAGAAGACACATTAAGGAGGTCATGTCAAAGGACTGAGCAAGCCACCAGGAGCTGGCCAGGCACTGAGAACACAGGGCTGTGCTGGATGGCTGATTCCTAGTCAGTCACAGCCTCATCACCCCTCACCTGGGGGTCCCCTTTAGTACCAAAGGGGTCCTTATTGGTGTGGACCTCCTTGAGGCTTGGGAACGAGTGGAAAACAGGGTACGTTCCCTTTTCTTCCTGCCCCTCCCGGGCCTCCATCACCATATTGCACCCATGTTCTCTCTTTTCTAGCCACTCTCTGCACTCAGGAGCAGGGAGGTCCCGCAGGCCGCTTCCAGAGGTGAGGAGGCCCAGGCTGACCTTGGCTCCTGTGGTGGCTGCCAGCCACTTCCCGCTCCGGCCCTCCACATCCTGAGAGCTGGCTTTTCCTTAGAGGGTGAGAAGAAAACACAGAAGCCCAGCGGCGGGAGGGAGAGCACTGGGAAAACTGGGAGGCAGCGGCCTCATCCTGGCGCAGGGAAAGCCCTCGGGACTGTGGCATGCTCCACTGCTGGTCTTGAGGGGCTGGAGGTTGGCTGCCCCAGGAGGTCACTGACCACCAGCTGAAGCACCGTGAGCAGCGGAACAGAACGGCTCAGGAAGTTTCTGGTAGTCCTCAGAAAGGCTTTCCAGACTGGGTCAGTGACCCGCCCCCCACTGCCACCTGCCCTGTTGTCTTGGTGTCCCTAGCAGCATCTAAAATGATCTTTTTGATGTATTTATTTACCTGTCATTTCTTCTCCATTAAAAGGAACTTCCTGAGGGAGATCGTTGGTCAGTTTTATTTACTTCTGAGTCTCCAGGGCCTAGCACAGTGCCTACCTCATTTTTTATTGATGGACTGATTATTTTTTTGGTACTGGGGATTGAACCCAGGGGTACTTTCCCACTGAGCTATACCTCCAGTTCTTCTTATTTTTTATTTTGAGATAGGGTCTAAGTTGTTGAGATGCCTGCTAAGTTGCTGAGGCTGACTTCAAACTTGCAATCCTCCTGCCTCAGCCCTCTGAGTTGCTAGGATTATAGGCATAAGCCACCAAGCCTGGCTACCTGGCTCATTTATAATTACATTAATGAGTCCAGTACTAGCAGGCTGCCTATTAATCAATCAAGTAATTGGACTTCTCTAGTTGGGTTTCTCAACATTCCATTTGGAGAAGGTGATGTCATCTACCTACAAAGAGAAATGAAATTTATTTGGAGATCACACCCAAATTTTATTTGGAAAGTCATCCTCCCTGAGTTTATATTTATTCCAACTTATAGTATAGTATCTGTGAAATATTAGTGGTCTTTCTTTTGATAATATATATACTTATCCCTATTTGATGCAATCTCATATCATTGAAAGAAGGTAAAATTATAGGGTAACTAGAAAATTACAATAGCAGAAACTTATGCACAATAATTTAGAAAATTTTCACCTGAAATTTGTTTAAAATAAGAAATTTAAAAAAAAGAAAAGAAATTTGAGACTTAGTTCAGTCCAACAAATTTGTCTTCCTGATGAGTCCAGTGTAATCTATTGTATTTGGTAAGAATTCAGACTTTTATGAAGTAAGATTCAGTGACATTAATGAAATGACCTTCATGTGTTAATGGAACTGTAGAACTTGGACTCTGAAACCCCATGTTCTGCTGGGGTGTCGCTCAGTGGTAGAGCCCTTGCCTAACGTACACAAGGCCCTGGGTTTCATCCCTAGCACTGCAGGGAAAAAAAAGAAAGAAAGAAAAAAAAATATTCTTTAAATCTGAGTATTCTATACTCAAGAAAAAAATCAACTGAAAAGAAAAAGCTGGTGAAAAGTGACAGTCATTTCTGATATTGATGTCCACATCTGGAGGTACTGCGACAATTACAATATTCATTGGGCTTATTAATGTGTTCTTCCCCAGGTCTCAGAATTCATAACTTATTCCTCAACAATTACAGTGAAATATCCCCATTTCTTGTAGCATTATACCAAATCTTTCCAAGCAACTGGGTAGTAAGAGAAAGTCCACCTAAGTTTCTAGAAATTACTCATATCCTGTTCGGTGCTGGGCCAACATGTTAGAATTTGTAGTTCGTCACAGAATAGAAAATGAATTCATCCGTGAAGTTCTTAGGAGCACCTCTGAGGTGATACAGAGCAGTTCCCACTCTCCTGGAGCTACCAGACTTCTTAGAAACACGTTCCTAGCCCGTCCCAACAAACTGGAAAGAACTACTCAATTCCAACTGCATTGGGACTCCCTTCTCACTGTTTTGATAGAAAGTGGAGAATCTTTGCACAAGGACTTTGGCTTGGAGGACTTGTGCCTAGAGATAAGGTGCTGGAATCTAACCCGTCTGCGGATTTTTGGTAACTAGAAGACAAAAAATTCCGAGGAGAGAAAAAGACAATTTTCCACAACCATTGGCCTCTCTGGAAAAGCCTGTGGGATGCACAGAACCTAAGGTGGCTCTGACCCGTTTCCCACCACACTGTCCTCGGTGGCACAAGGCACCCCTGGTGCTGGATATGGCTACAGAGAAGGTGTGAGTCCGGTTGAGTCCTAGGCAGTGGGAGGGAAGGATCTAGCAGCTCCACGGAATCTCCCTGCAAGGAAAGAGACGTGGGGAGACCTCATGGCAGAATTTACAGTTCAGAGGATAAACTGGTTTACACGTAGGGAACCCTCTCTCAAGCAAAGTCAGCTGAGCATTTGCCCTGGTCCTTTATGTTGTTGTTACTATTTGGCTTTACTGTTTTTATATGTTAGAAGTCATACTTAAAATTTGTCTAAATTTTTTTTTTAAATTGGAGATTGAACTCAGAAGCATTTTACCGTTGAGCTACATCCCTAGCCCCTTTTTAAATGTATTATCTGGAGGCAGGATCTCGCTAAGTCCTCACTAAGTAGACGGGGCTCGTTTTGAACTTGTGATCCTCCTGCCTCAGCTTCCTGAGTCACTGGGATTACAAGCCTGTGCCACCTGCCCAGTTCATCTAAAGTTTTAAGTTAGTGAAAACCCTGATATAGACAGTAAATGGTACTATACTTCAAACGGTACAATGCTACTTGCTTGTAACTGCCCCATTTTGATGAATACAATTCTTTTAAAAATACCCCTTTTAAGTTAAAGAATTTCTTCAAGCTGGGGGCAAATATTTCTTACATTAACTTGATCAGCTTTCTCGTGACTATGTCTTGATTATTCATCCTTTAACAATCTTCCTCAGACTGTCTCCCTTAACTCTCTGAACTGATGCCTGATGGGTTTTATTTTGTTCTGAGATAAAACTGGGTCCTGGGAAAGAATCTAGAGTAGGTAAGAAGAGGATTGGCATGTGGTAATTTTCATCATTCACCTAACTGGCCTTCCTTCCTGGAAGTCAAATTCAATGGAGAACCACACTCCAGAGCCCTTGGGTAGAATCATAAATTTTAGAAATTTCTCTGAATTGCTGAAAATTAGTAGAAGCTACTCCGTATGTCAGGTGCACTGAAATCATGACATAGTAGACTTAGCAGCAGGTTGCATATCTCTAGAAAAAATGGTTCCAAGCCCGGCACAGCAGCACACACCTGTAATCCTAGTGTTAGACCAGGACGCAAGAAAAGACCACTGACTCCAATTAAAATCAAATTAAAGCAAGCTTATTATTTTGACCTGCTGGGCTGCCTCTCCCTCCCAAAACGGCGGGAACAAGACAGCCCCCCACCTTTCTTACAGCCCAGCTTTATAGCCCAGAAAGTTACACAAAAGGGGGGTTACAGATAACAGAACTCTTGACAAGCATCACACTAATGGTAGTTTACATTTTTTTTTTTTTTTTTTTTTGCTGGCCCCAACATCAGAATTTATGGAGATCTTAGAGACTCAGAGAGGGTCGTTATCTGGTCAGGGAAGGCCAGAATTTATGAGGCATCACTAAGGTTTAGGAAAGGGTTGTTATCTGGTCAGGGAAAACCGGACATGGGTGAGTTCAGGGCATGGGTGAGTTCAGGGCATGGGCAGGCATTCCAAGTAGGTTCAGAATTTGCAGTAATTTATAGTAAAGCCAAAATTATCTTTTCATGGTTTTATGGCGAGATGCCCAATTTTAAGAAAAGATCAGGTTGGGTCTATCATTCCCCCCTTTTCTTATGTGTCCCTTTCAAATCTTTGAAGGGTAGGAGAAGAGCACTGAGGGAATTTTAATCCCTCAGGCAGCAGTCTCCAACTTTTTAGAACTCACCCAAAACCGGTCTCCCTGATTTGATCTGACTTAATTAATTACTTATATTGACAGTCTATTTTTGGCTCCATTGTTGTAAGAAGACAGGCGTCGCTCATTTTGGCTTCTTCTGAGCTGAGAGGGGGTGACGTGAGGGGGCACGGCGGGAGGGACATGAGTTGCCTTTTAGAAGTCAGTTCGGTTTGAAGTCTGGTTGGGGAAGAACAGGTTGTGAAGTCATCTGGGGATGGGTGCTTCTATGAGAGAAACAAAAACCATGAGTACTGAGTAAATGTTGCAGCAGCTGGAACATGTCACTGTATAGAAGTTCCCTCACCAGGCTTTAACATCCCCAGTTATCAGGACTGTAAGCATAACATTTAACTTTTAGTGTTACAGATGTCCTTCCCCATAAGATACAGTTTAGTAATTTAATGTCATCTTATCTTGCAAAATTCTTTTACTAGTATGAGCTCTGTGTCTAATAGAGAAACCTTTAATTCTGTTACTCAGGGCTGGATAATCATACTAGCAAACATGAAGCCTACCTGTGTAGGTTAGGAATATCTGTAGGCCTTAAACTAAAAACTTCTGTCTCTGGCAGCTCCTCTTGATAGTCTCTTTTTATAGTTATCAGGCGTTTCTGTCTGAGAATCCTTCTTTGTAGCCTCCAGTCTTACTTATTTTGGGAGGTTAACATAAAGTGTATACCTTAAATTATTATTATTATTATTATTATCATTATCATCATCATCATCATTATTATTTAAAATGCCCAGGAATGGCTGTATTTTGGTTTTGACTGTCTTTGCTAAGTGTTTAAGATGAAGCAGTCAAACTGACTTTTGTTTCTATCTATTGTTAACAGTCAGCTGAGTTTCCCTGGGAATCCTCGGGGAACTTACAGCAGCTTCTCAGTTCTGCTGGTGCCATTTGCGCTAGGATGGGTCTAGGTCTTGCTTGACCATGTGGCTTCCCTCGGAAGCACCAGGGATGTCTCCCTTCTCTGATGACCCTCCTCTTCATAGAAATGCACTGATTGGCTTTCTGTCCTCCACTGGTCTCATTAGTCTCCCTGATCGGGAGGTTATGTGGCCCAGAGTTGCAAAGCTCTTTAGAGAAGTCCCCTGTTCCCTGGATTCAGACTGACTCAGAGGGCAAGAGCCAAATATTGGTTTTCTTGGCCCTTTTAATTTAACTTTAATTTTAAAACTTAATCTTAAACATCCAGCAAATAAATTTTAACAGCCTTATATTAAGAGTACTGGGCTTTAATGTCTATAACTTTATAATTATTCATCTTTTTATTAATTGGGATCTGTATTATCCTATCTGTCCTGTAGGTGATGGCTTATTATCTTAAATTAACCCATGTTGTGTTCTTAAAGCAACACTTCTGTAAAACACTAACAGGGAATCTTTAGATCACTTATAAGGAAATTACAAAACAAAATTAACAAGAGTAAAAACACTTAATTCATGTAATAGCTACCCTGAATTTTTGGCTGAGTTATACATTATATCCCCTGTTTGAGATCCTAGTAATCTTGACAGAAAAAAAAAACAACAACTTTTGAACATAACTTTAAATGAACTAAAATCTGGCCTACGGCTTTCGTAGTCATTCTCACATGTAGTAAGATGGGACACAGAGCCTTATCTCAGGTAAGGCAGGGCTCTTTATAAATCTTAAGTGTCTTAGTTCTAAAGCTGATCTTTGTTTTTTAAATATAATTTTACAAAGTTTACATAAATTGTTTGAGGTCACATGAACATTAGCTAATACCATATGATATCACATTTAAAACATGAATTAAAGAAAGGCTGAAAGTTTTTAACCTTTACATAGATTAGGCTCTCATTAACTTAAAAATACATTTAAATTGTTCCCCAATGTAAAAAGTACCATAAAACTTTACATATCTTATTGATAACAGGTAAATAAATCCCCAATATATTTTTTACCATACAACTTCAGAACACCAGCTTGATATAATGTTCTTTTAAAGTTTCTACCTTACAGACTTGTATACCTGGAAGATATGAGCACATTAATAGCATCACAATTACATTGATGTTTCTACATTAACCAAGTTTAGCTTTTAAAGAAATGGCAGTACAGTGCTCTAAAATAACAGTTCTTATTTAACCAGTTGTTTAATTTTTATGGTTGCTTGCTCTAGAAAAAAAAAAAACTTAATAAACACAATGTTATGGGTAAACTTATGTTTTAAGAAATTTTTGTCTCTTTAACACATGACTGATTTTTACAATCTTATACAGACCTTAGTACAAACTTATACAGACCTTAGTAAATCAATCAGATATCTAACAAAAGTACTCATGAATGAGTAATCCCATATCAAATTTACTTTACTTATTTTATCAAAATATTAGACAAGTGTATTGAACAGTGCTAGCCATTTTTTTTTTTTTGTTGTTGTTGAAGGAAAAGTCCTAGAACCAAGGCATTTTAGACATTGTATAGACATTAATATTTTTTGAACACCTAGGAAAACTTGTAAGCTTAAATTTAAAGACATTTATTTTTATCTGTTTATCCAATTTAAATTGAACCATTTAAATCACATGAATTAAAGATCTTTGGATCCATTTTTTAAAATTTGTTTTTATGAGCACTCCTTATATATGTTAATTTGTATATCATATATATGATATACAGACATATGTATATATAGACATACAACACATAACAAAAGTGTGCACACATAACAATAGTAAAGGCCTTAGTAGCTTTTCGAAGGTGAAATCTCCATTGCAATGTTTCAAAAATTCCACAGTTGGTCAAAGATAGAACTGATCAGAAAAACATTAACCTAGGTCTGTAGGATCAAAATCATGAGCTCAAAAAAATACAGAATCTAAGGAAAAAACAAGAGTCCTAGAAAAAATGACTGGCCAGTAATTAGTAAATACCATACAATTTACTTTTTTTTTTTTTTTTAGGCCTCAGATCAGTCTCCTACTGAGCTTGCAGGCTTCTTTCATTTGCATTTCAACATAAGTCCTGGCTGAGGTCTGAAGGAGCAGGGAAAAACTGCTATTCTGAGCAGACACCTCAGGCCTAAGGCATTTTAACCATAAGTCATAATTTTCAGGTTCGGATGTTGAAAATTATGATACAAGTTTAAGATACAATTCACAAAATTTTATATCTTTACATCTTGTTTTGTCAACAGATACCATACTATGATTTACTATCCTTGTCCAAATTAATGCACTGGTACACACAGTGACATTTTCCCAGGCTACCCAATTCAAAATTGGTGAAAAAAAGACTGAATGATTGGGAAGTTACTTGCCAACTTGGAAGTAGAGTTCTTTAGTTTTCCATCCTAAGTATTTAAGTTCTCTGGCATGAATTATCTGAATTCATAAACTAAACTATTACCTAAACCCAACTTTTAACTGCAAGATTGTGCAATGCTTCAAAAACCCATTCAGATACCAGATTGTTACAATAAAACATCATCTTTTAGACACACATTCAGCCAAGATCATTCCCAAGAAACAATTTATAATATCAACACACTATCGCACATGTCTTAAAGGGCCAGAAACAAAGACACAAGACAGACAGACAGAAAGGAGCTCCAGACTATGGCTGACAGACAGAAACCTTTAAAACAGAGCAGATAAGAGAAAAATCTCCTACACCAGTGGCACCGTAGATGTCCCCACAAGGGGACCAGATGTTTTCACAGAGGGGCAACCTGAAATGTAAAATCAAGGGTCTCAATGGTGACTTTACTGCATTTAGTGTCCCCTTTTTCTTTTTCTCTTTTTTTAAGAAGACAAAGGTGGCATAATCCTTACAGTGCAGGGAAGGAAGGAGGGAATTCCCCAAAGCAACAGGGCTTTGGCAGCTGCTGGGAGTCCCTCAGTCCCTCCTTTTACTTACAGGATTAGCTCCTCTGGTTCGGTTCCACCCCAGGCACACTCCACCTCCTAACATTTCAGTAGTCAGTTCTCAAAAAGTTCTGGGGGGCGGTGGTATCAAAATTTGTAACTGAAAGTTCGGTTCCTGACCTTAGAGCCAATTAATGCCAATTTAATAATGAGGACAGGGTTTTGAGAAAAAGAAAAAGGGAGTTTTACTGCTTTGCTAACAAAGGAGAAACACAGGGGACTCTTCCCAAAGGTTGTGACTCTCTTGATCTGGGGGGACAAGGGGTTTTAAAGGAGTCTCACTTGTTAACCTGGGAGATACTCAGTTCTTAGATCCCCAGCAGGCATTGCCCTCTGCAGTGGGTGTGCTCCAGCAGCCAGCTAGGGGCTTCTCTTAATAAAGGGGGGTAAAGTTCATCGCAGTTCCTTAAAACACAGTCCAAAGGGGTGTCAGGCTGACTTGCTTTATTACCCATTTTTACGTCCAATATCCTTAAGTTTTTACCACAGAAATCACACAACAAAATGCACAAAAACAAACAAACAAAAAACATATAGAACACAGAACAAAACACAAGAAAACAGAAACCCGGCGCCGAAACAGAAAAACAGAGGAGCAGTGCAACGTCTTGCCAAAGCTCCGGGGTAGGAGTGCGTGCGTGCCCGTTGGCACCTCTCTACCCTTCCAGAGGAATTCCCTACAGAACAGAACAGAAGACAGAACTGCCAATGTCTCGGCTTGGCACAGAATCACGAGCCACCACACACCTTGTAGATTCAAACAGCAATTCTTTATTCCCGAACTCACACCGGCCTCCACACACGTTCTGGGGCAATCCCAGTTCTCCTGCCGCCCAATTCCCCTACTACACGAGGCTTTCTTCCCAAAATCCTCTCTGAATCTCATGAGAGCTCAACGGGAGCTCAGGCCGCAGGAACGCCCTAATCTTCAACCTCCAATTTCCCTAAAATCCCTATTGTCTTAAACTGGGAACGCCCTAAACCCAAGGACCGGGATACTATACTTCCTCAAACTGCAGGATACACCCTAAATCTGGATCCACCCTCATCCTTGAGCAGGGTCACCTTACATGCAATGTCAACAGCGAAATTCCAAGGCAAGTCCATTTAACATGGGGTACGCTGGCAAGGAAATTTCGATGCGTCATTCCTACTTGGTAATGGCCCTCAGCACAGACCGATTTCTCGTTACTGTCCAGACAGGAGTATATGTGAGCCTCGCCAGGCCACCTCTCTGTCATCAGAAGAGATCTCCCTTAACCGGATACCAGATGTTATAAAGGCGCCACTTACCTATGGAGGCCTCCTCCACCAGGTGCTTGCTGATAGTTTTAGTGCGGCAGTTCACTGCAGTGCTCCAGGGACTGAGGCTCACTCCGAGGCCTTGGAACGTCTCAAGGTGCGCATCCCCTAGAGTGGCTCTCCAGCCCAGAGCCCTGGAGCGAAGGCCGGCTTCAGAATTTCCAGCAGTCTGGTCTTGTGATCTGGTCTGGCAGGGTGATCTCGCTGGGGCCTCCAAAATGTTAGACCAGGAGGCAAGAAAAGACCACTGACTCCAATTAAAATCAAATTAAAGCAAGCTTATTATTTCGACCAGCTGGGCTGCCTCTCCCTCCCAAAACGGCGGGAACAAGACAGCCCCCCACCTTTCTTACAGCCCAGCTTTATAGCCCAGAAAGTTACACAAAAGGGGGGTTACAGATAACAGAACTCTGACAAGCATCACACTAATGGTAGTTTACTTTTTTTTTTTTTTTTCTGGCCCCAACATCAGAATTTATGGAGATCTTAGAGACTCAGAGAGGGTCGTTATCTGATCAGGGAAGGCCAGAATTTATGAGGCATCACTAAGGTTTAGGAAAGGGTTGTTATTTGGTCAGGGAAAACCGGACATAGGTGAGTTCAGGGCATGGGCAGGCATTCCAAGTAGGTTCAGAATTTGCAGTAATTTATAGTAAAGCCAAAATTATCTTTTCATGGTTTTATGGCGAGATGCCCAATTTTAAGAAAAGATCAGGTTGGGTCTATCACTAGCTACTTGGGAGGCTGAGGCAAGAGGATCCCAAGTTCAATCTGTACAACTTAGCAAGACCCATCTAAAAATAAAAATATAAAAAGGGTTAGGGATGTAGTTCAGTGGCGGGGAATTTGTCTAGCATGCAAGAAGCCCTGGGCGTAATCCCCCTGCTCACAAGAGGGGATGGTTCCAGATATCCTTTTATTGGAGTGCACCCCCAATGGGATGGTGGCATTTCTGAGAGGGTGTTCTGAAGGACCCAGCAATCAAGGAAATATTAAGCTATAAAAATCATTCCCTCCCACTATTTGACCCAGATATCCCACTCCTTGGTTTATACCCTGAGGACTTAAAATCAGAATACTATAGCGGAAAAAAAAAACCAGAATACTATAGCGACACAGCCACATCAATGTTTATAGCAGCTCAATTCACAGTAGCTAAGCATCAAACTAGATGCCCTTCAGCAGATGAATGGATAAAGAAAATGTGGTACTTATACACAATGGAATATTACTCAGCATTAAATTTGAATGAAATTATGGCATTTGCAGGTAAATGGATGGAGCTGGAGAATTTCATGCCAAGTGAAATAAGCCAATCCCCCCAAAGACAAAGGCTGGATGTTTTCTCTGATAAGCAGATGCTGATCCATAGTGAGAAGCGGGTAGGGAAGAATGAAGGAACTTTGGATTGTGCAGAGGGGAGTAAGGGGAAGGGTTGGGCTGTGGGGATAGGAAGGATAGTAGAATGAGACAGTCATTATTACCTTATATACATGTCGGATTACTAGTGTGACTCAGCACCATGTACAGCCAGATGAATGAGAAGTTATGCACCATATGTGTACAATGTGTCAAAATGCATTCTACTATCATGTATAACTAAGGACAAAAAAAGAATAGTGAGACCACTAACACACACACACACACACACACACACACACCCCAGATCCTCCACACAGAGTCATAAGGGAGACCCCACAGGAGTCGGGGGGCGGAGGGGGGGGTGGCTGTTTCCCTGATGACTATTCTGGCTGCCTTCCTTGGCCAAAGTATTGTCCAACAACTTCCAAAGCGTGAGTGGAGAACCCGCCCAACTCTCAAACAGCATCCCTTGCTCCTGACCAAGTCCACGTATTAATTGTACGCTTTACTCTTGATCTACAGATTTAAATAGAAAGAAGAAGGTAACATCTCAGACTCGGACATGAGCAGACTTGGAATTCATTTATTCATTCTTATTTCCCCCTCCCCCATTCTTTCGATAAACACTTTATTGGGTTGTGGAGGCATAAAAGCTCGTGAAGATTGTACGTCCCGGTTGATTTCTGTGTTGGCATCAGTGACTTTGTTGTTCCTTTTCTTTCCTCACTTTTTGTAGTAGTGAGAGTCGAACCCAGAGGTGTTCCCCCACTGAACTGCTCCCCGGCCCTTTTATTTTTTATTTTGAGACAGGGTCTCGCTGAGTTGCCGAGGCCGGACCTTGCTTGCAGTTCTCCTGCCTCAGTCTCCCAGGTGACTGGATTAAGCACCAGTCTTTTCTTATTTTCTTAAAAAAGGACGTTTGTGCTAGGAGCTACGACGCATACCTGTGACCCCACGACTTGGGAGGCACAGGAGGATTGCTCGTTGAGGGCCCGGGCAACTTATTGAGACCCTATCTCAAAATAAAAAAGGATTAAGTTTAAAAAAATTTTAAAAGGATGTTTGTAATGAAACAAAATGGAAAAGTTCTAGGATTTAGTGAGATGTTAAGCATCTTTGTCAATAACTTAAGACTGCTTGGTCCTTCAGGTAAGAACAAATTAGATTTGGCCTGAAAATAAAAAATTATCAAAGTTTTTTCCCCCAGGTCACTTAATTTGTTATTTATTTATTTATACATACATACATACATACATACTAGGGATTGAAACTATTGAGCCACTCTTTCAGTTTTTTATATTTTAGTTTGAGACATAGTCTCCCTAAATTGCCCAGGCTAGCCTCAACCTTGGTATCCTCCAGCCTCAGCCTCTTGAGTTGCTAGGATTACAGGTGTATGCCCAGCTTTTAACTACAATTCTTTAAAATCCCTCAAGGCCTACTAATGTTAATTTTTTTAAAAACTTTGAGTTTTATGTTGATGCTGATATAACTAACTATCATGGAAGAACGTATCTTGGTCTAGTTATTAGAAATAAAATCAATATTATTTCTAACAGTACATTATAATTTTCTATTTTAGTTCAACGTCTATAAATTCATGACATGAAAACTTGTAGTGTTGAGCTCCAAAATTTAGCTTCTTTGAAGAAACTTGAAATGTACACTGCTTTTCAGATCAGATCTCTGTAGTGTAAAATCCAATACACCTCAATGTATGCAATTCCTGTGAAACTGACTAGAAGATAAATTTATATATAACTGATCCAATTTCATATTGTCTTATTAGCCATCATTAGATAAGACACGTATGCTTCAAAAAAATGTCGGCCCATGTCTTGGTTTTGAAACCATGTGTGACTAGGATCAATGACACACATCTATAATCCCAGCACCTCAGGAGGCTGAGACAGAAGGATCACAAGTTCAAATCCAGGCTCAGTAACTCAGTGAGGCTCTCGAGAACTTAGTGAGAACCTGTTTCAAAATAAAAAAACAAAAAATAAAAGGGGGGGGGGCTGGAGATGTGCCTCAGTGGTAAAGTGATTGTGGGTTAAATCCCTAGTTTAATAAAAAAGTGCAAATTAAGAGCATGCTACAGGGACACTGCTACATCGATGTTCATAGCAGCACAATTCACGATAGCAAGATTGTGGAACCAACCTAGAAGCCCTTCAATAGATGAATGGATTAAAAAAAGGTGGCATTTATACACAATGGAGTATTACTCTGCATTAAGAAATGACAAAATCATAGAATTTGGAGGGAAATGGATGGCATTAGAGCAGATTATGCTAAGCGAAGCTAGCCAATCCTTAAAAAACAAATACCAAATGACTTCTTTGATATAAGGGGAGTAACCAAGGACAGGGTAGGGACGAAGAGCTTGAGAAGAAGATTAACATTAAACAGGGATGAGAGGTGGGAGGGAAAGGGAGAGAGAAGGGATATTGCATGGAATTGGAAGGTGAGCCTCAGGTTATACACAATTACATATAAGAGGAAAGGAGGAGTAGGAGAAAAATAATACAAGTGAAGAAATGATTTACAGTAGAGGGGGTAGAGAGAGAAAAGGGGAGGGGAGGGGAGGGGAGGGGAAGGGGGATAGTAGAGAATAGGATAGACAGCAGAATACATCAGTCACTAGAATGGCAATATGTAAATCAATGGAAGTGTAACTGATGGGATACAGCAATCGGTATACGGGGTAAAAATGGGAGTTCATAACCCACTTGAATCAAAATGTGAAATATGATATATTAAGAACTTTGTAATGTTTTGAACGACCAACAATAAAAAAAAGTGCAAATGTATTTAAACTTATTTAAAAAGTTCTGACAAAATTACTGAATAGTAAATTTTGGAAATTATGGAAGATATTGTAAAGAATGGTCAAGCCATGAAAGGAAAAGCAAGCAAGCTCTGAGTTCTTTTTCAAGATTTTTAAAGTTTTCACATCCATTCCACCGGCCAATTCCAGATTTTTTTATGTGGTGCTGAGGATCGAACCCAGCGCCACACATGTGTGTATTCTCTTGTTGTGGTGCTGCAGCGATTTGAATATAAAAGCTCTTTTTGTTCAATTCCAACCTGGAAAGTAGTAAAATAAGAGAACATAAAGGGAAATGGACATTTCGACCCAGTGAATTCCTGGGTTTATGGGATTGTGCCTCCCTGCTTTTGAAGATCCACCTTTTCACAATTTCTTCCACGGCTGTGGGCCTGAACATTTTTATGATCTTAGAAACCCTGGTCCTGTCCTGTATCCTTATATATGGAAAATCATCTGAATAGCTTTCTAAAAAGTTATTACCTTTGAGTGAAAACTTCCTGAAGGCAGCTTGGTAAAATTCACCAAATTTGGCTCATTCTCTAATCCAGCAATTTCACTTTGGGGAATATATTCATATCCTAGTAAAATAATCATGGACCCAAGGATATGGGTGTACGGTAGGAATAGTCATCTTCGTCTTATTTGTAATAGTAAAAAAAAAAAATCAGAAACTAAATTCCTAGTGATAAGGGATTGAGTAACAATGTATGATATTTCACATCCGTTCTATGACATATCACAAAGGCGTTGAAGATGGGAGTGCCAAGTAAACATCTGATGAGGGCTGTGGTATGGCTCAGTGGTAGAGCACCTGCCTAGCATGTGCAGGGGCCTGGATATAATCCCCTAAGCAGCAAAAAAAAAAAAAAAAAAAAGTTAAACATAGAGTTACATATGAAAGCCTGGCGAGGTGGTGCAAGCCTGTAATCCTAGTGGCTGGGGAGGCTGAGACAGGAGAGAGTTCAAAGCCAGCGTCAGCAAGGTGAGGCACTAAGCAACTCAGTGAGACCCTGTCTCTAAATAAAATGCAAAACAAACAGGACTGGGGATGTGACTCAGTGATCCAGAGCTCCTGAGTTAAAATCTCAGTACTTAAAAAAAAAACAAAAACAGAATTACTATATGATCCATCAAGTCCACCTCTAGATACATACCCAAAGATTTGAAAGCAGGCACTCCAACTAGCACATGTACCTGCATGTTCATAGCAGTACTATCCATAATAGCCAAAAGGTTTAGCCAAGTGTTTATCAAAGAATGAATGAACTTATCAAAGAAATTATGGCCCAGGCACGTGTGCGCGCACGTGCAAACACACACACACACACACACATACATAATGGTATATGGGATATTTTTCGGCTTGTGAATGACTGTGGAAATATGCTAATAGAAAGAAGCTAGTTTAAAAAGGTTACTTGTATGATTCTAGACTTTTTCTTTTTCTTCACTTTTTTTAGTTGTCAATGGACCTTTATTTTGTTTTTATGATCAAAACCAGTGCCTCAAACATGCCAGGCTCTTGCTCTACCACTGAGCCACAAACCCAGCCCCAACTTGTATGATTCCATTTAATGAAATGTCCAGAATAGATAAATCCATGAGACAGTGCAGATGCAGACTGGCGGTCAAGGGCTAGAGGGTTAATGAGTTTCAGGGTTTCTTTTTATTATTATTATTATTTGCTAGATGGACACAATATTTTTTTTTATGTGGTGCTGAGGATCAAACCCAGCGCCACACATATGTGAGGCAAGCACTCTGCCACTGAGCTGCAGCCCCAGCCTCTCAGGGTTCCCGTTTTGGGTGATGGAAATATTTTGGAACTTAATACAGGTAGTGGTTATAGAACATGGTAAATGTATTAAATGCCAATGAATTGCTTGT
The DNA here is from genome assembly GCF_964194105.1 of Spermophilus citellus. Lineage (NCBI taxonomy): Eukaryota > Metazoa > Chordata > Mammalia > Rodentia > Sciuridae > Spermophilus > Spermophilus citellus. The sequence goes on from NC_138182.1 coordinate 27,001,319, forward strand.
TTTAAAATGGTTAAGGGCTGGGGTAGAGCCCTGAGTTTCATCCCAGCACTGTAAAAAAAAAATATGTAAATAAAAATAATGATTTGTGAGTCTTACCTCAATTGCGCGCACACACACACACACACACACACACACACATACACGTGTGCGCGCACACACAATATTTATTGTATAAAATAGAAGGACAAACAATATGTTAATAGTCTTTCTGACTAGTAGAACTTTACATCTTTGTTGGTGTCAATAAATATGAATTTCATTCATACTTCAAAGTCAACCAGTTTTTCAAAGATTATTCAAGTGTGAAGTGTGTGGAGTATATTGACATCCTCCTTCCACTTCTGGAAGGTCATGCCACAGTTCCAAGGATGCGTAAGCAGCCCCCATTCTTCTGGTGATTCCAATGCAGACTGTCCTCAAACATGGCCATAGCCATGGCAGGAGAATTCCGGCCTGGAAGTGGGGGACAGGAAGGAAGCCTTAAAGCAGCAGCTCACAGCTTTGTACCTAGTGAGCCTGGCCCTGCTGTGTTGTTGTGATACTGCAGTTTGTCCTTGAGCAAGTCTGAGTCTCAGTGGACCTCTGCGTACTACTTCATAAATGTACAGATTGAACTGCAACAGTCCCTGGAGACCCTTGGCCTCTAACATGCTATGATCTGACACTGGTGCAATGCTTTATTCTGGGGTCGAGGGCCCCCAAGGAAGTGACAACTCTCATGGAGGCTGTCTGGGCAGCCTCCTTTCTTCTGAGCCTGAGTGTGCCTTGTGTTCACTATGTCCAAGCCTAGGCAGGTTCGTTCCAGATGGCAGAGTGAGACCCAGGCCTCCCTTGAAATTCAGGTGGATGGAATGGGGGGAGAAGGGAGGGAGTGTCAATGTGTGCTCTGAACAGCTTCCAAGTTCTTACTCTGGGAACCTCCCTGGACACTATGTGAACAACTGAGGGTGTGATAAGTGAGCACACCCACGTTTATCTTTAGGAGTACTCTCTTGCTTCCAACAACTCATTTTGTTTGAGGACTATCCTCTTGCCTGGTTATGTTCAGAAGACTTTATAAAATGATCTCTAGTCATCGATACCCAAAACCAAAACGATGGTAAAGCTTCTAATTAGAGAGTCTATGTAATTCTAAGGACCTAAGCTTATTTCCTCTTTAAACCTATAAATGCAATTGTGTTTGTAAATGCATTCAGAGTTTGTCCTTTACCCTATAGGACCATCCCCAGCAAGGAAATGAAGCAGTGGTGAACTTCATTCCATTTAAGGCCAATGTTCAGGATCCATTCCACCTTTCCAAATAACTTATCTCCTAATTCCTAGAATCTGGCCTACAGTCCATTAATTTCTCATCTTTGGTTAACCCTTGTTGCCAAACCCTTTTCTCCAAAACTGTTTGCAGTTTCTGTAGGATTGATTGACACACAATCTTTGCTAGAAAAAGCTCTCCGCTTAGAAGGGGGGGAAAAAAACCAGAAATTTCCATTCAGGATAGAGGATGCTCAAATTAGAAGGAAACTTCATTTTCATGCAATAGAGTACTTCAATATTTAATTATTGTTGTGAGTTTTTAGAGAAATAGTTTAACAGTTTGAATTATCAGTATCCTTCCCCAGGGTCTTTCATTTCTGATTCTGCCTGTGTTTCTGTCTCTGGACAAATTACTGTTTCAGTATTTTAGTTTTTCATTTTTTAAAAATTGTTTTTTTCCTCCACAAACTCAATGAGTAACTGGTCAAAAAAAATACCTTGATCATTATATAATTATTACTAAAATGTTTCACCATATAAGAATCACCTTTTGGGGGGCAATTTATCAAATATCTGCCAAAATATTACATGCAAATATCTTTTGACTCAACAAATCTACTTCAAGGTACCTTTCCTAAAGTCCCACACATGCCTAAGAGAAATGTACCCTGCAGCATTTTAGAATGAAAAAAAAAAAAAAAATGGTAAAGAACTTGAATGTTTATCACTAAGGGAATGAACAAATTCTTATGCAGTATCATACTATGGAATGTTATGTGACTAATGAGAAAAATTAGTTCATAGTTCATAAAAATTTACAAGTATCTCTGTATCTTTTGCTTCCTTGCTTTCTCTTCCTTTTTAGTGCTAGAGATCAAAATCAGGGCCTCCAGCATGATAAACAGACTCTCCCACTATTACTGGGTTTCATTTTCCACATAACTCTCATGCTCACTTATGGTCTGTCTTCATATTATTCCAGATCTATTTCTACTTCCTTTTCAGTGGATACCTAATAAATTCAGCTATTTGAAGGTCCAGGACATGCCTAAAGGTGTGACTACATTTCCGCCTGGCAGATATGATCTATTTTAGAGTGAAGCCCATGGGAAGTGGCATATTGTCTCCTTGCCATTTTGTGTTGTGTGGTATGTATTTCTGTGCCATAGTATTATCATGAAATAGCAGCAATCCTAGAGCAGAGCAACGTTTTGCCTCAGTACTCCAGGGAGGCAACTTGGCTGAGACCCAGGGAATTTCCCTAGTTGTGTTAGCACTGCTTTGCCATAAGGGGACAAGAAAGCCTGTCATAGGGGTGCATGCCTTTAATCCCAGCTACTCAGGAGGCTGTGGCAGAAAGATCCCAAGTTCAAGGCCGGTCTCTATCAAAAGGAAATAATTTAGTGGTAAATCACTTCTAAATCCAGGCTCCCTGGGCTGGGGATGTGGCTCAAGCAGTAGCGCGCTTGCCTGGCATGCGTGCGGCCCGGGTTTGATCCTCAGCACCACATACCAACAAAGATGTTGTGTCCGCCGAGAACTAAAAAAATAAATATTAAAAAAAAAATTCTCTCTCTCCTCTCACTCTCTTAAAAAAAAAAAAAAAAAATCCAGGCTCCCCACCACCACTCCCCCAAAAAAGAGACCAAGAAATGAACTACCTACCATCTATTTTGTTGGAAAGCTATTCAAACCATTAGCTTTATCTAGTAGTTAAGATATTTCAAAGATCACTTGGAAGTGACAATAAAGCATTAGTATGAAAAATAAGGTTAAATAACTATTATCACAATCCCTTATTAGGTAGACAGCTTAATTACTAGCCAATGGTTCACACTTGGGGATTGAGACCTGAGCTGTTGATGTATGCAAATGCAGTAATACAACACCATCCATGCAAAAGAGCTCCACTGGTACTGAAAGACTACTGGGGCCTTTTCAGGTGTTATACCAAACAGACCTAGAGTTAACTTTTATTCTAGACTGTGATATCAAGCTAGGTAGTGACCCTGTTTTTATTTTAAAAAAAATCACTATTTTATTTCCTGTGTTATTTTCAATATAGATACTGCCATAACATGAGAGCAAGTTGATTCCCTATGCAGTGAGGGAAGTACCTGCCTGCTGAATGGCTGCTATACAGGTATGCTTCTTGCCTTTTTATCATTTAATCCTTGCCCTTAAGGACAGAACATACACCTTTTCCTTCTCCAGACTTCACTCAAGGAAGTTAATCCAGCAAATATCAATCTTGATGGAAGATCAAACTAATTATAATGAGCAACAGGCAAATGAGAAAATAGGGTTTTGGTCAGTATGCTCCCTACACCGATTTCAAAAATATATAAAACTTTTTTAAATTTATACTAATTGTTTAGTCTTGTTAAGTTAAAAATCTTTAAACACCACTATACAATTACTTCTGGGCACTATAAGTCCCTCCCCCTACCCCCATATCATCTCATTTAATAACAAGGCTTTTATACTGGATTATCTATGATTGTCTTAGGCCTTTGAGTTTTAGACTCAGTATCTACTGAGTTCCAAGGGATACTGTTAAGACATTAAATTCATTCGTTTTTTTGATTTGAGGTTTTGTCTTGTCCATTCCCTCAAAGATCAGAAGCCTGTTAAATCACCTTTGTTCCCATTCTCCACATCCTAAACAGGGTAGTGTCATGACACACCCACTAACGTTACAAAGAAGGTTCCTGAGGCAGAATTCATTTCTAAATAAATCACTTAATAACAGATATTGACAATGGTAATTCCACATTTGTTCCCCTTGACTAAAAATTTGATAAACTTTTGAGACAACTGCAGTCTGTTGAGGTCCTCATTTCACTTACACCTGTTACATCTTTAATTGTTCCTAATGCTGCTTTCCACTTAGATGTGCCTCTCCTTGAAATAATCTTAACATTTTGAAAGTGAAATTAGTTTATATATACATATTCCTGAGTGCTTGGAATATTTGATGAAACCTGTTTTCATCATCCCATCAACTATTCATAAGCTTACAGTGAATATTTTTAAAGGGAAAAACTTTGCCAGCCCTTATTCAAAAGGTGTTGCTAGGAGGCATTATTGGAAATGATTGAACAAAATCTTAAATTCTCAAGTGAAAATCATTTAACTAATATTTAAAACCTCTGCAATTATTAGTTTATTAGTATCATCCAGGACTCAGATTGTTCAGTATTCCTCCTGAAATTACATAAACAAATGCAAATGGAAAGAATCCAAGTCAAAATTATATAACAAAACAGCACTCCATCACAAAAGCGTGTAAAATTACAAGAACGCTATTTTAAAACACTGGCACTTTAAGAGAACGATAATCTCAAAAACCACAAAATTGCCAAATTGTTCCCTAAACTGCTAAGTAGATAAACATGACTCTAATGAATGAGTTTGGATTTTTGTAAAAATTAAAAAAAAAAAAAAAAAAAACATCAAATAAGTTGGATAATTGGTAGAGATGCAAAGTTTTTTCCTCATGTCTATTTTGATTTATAAATGGGCAAACCACAATATAGGAAAATATACCCTACTTCAAACTTGGCATTGTAATTTTATAAGCTGGCCCAATTAAGTAAAAATACTTTCAATGGAGTCTCAAGTTTCCTGAGCAGTCCATATTTAGATAAATGGGAAAAGGCATTTACAGCCAGCACTCTCAGAACCTTTGCTGGGACTAATCTCAACAAAAAATTTAATATGGCAGTCTTGTATTTTAAGCTCACGCTTTTGGGGATACATTCTCAGGTCTTCTTTAATGTGTTAACTGCAAAATATAACTGCCATTACATGGTAATGGGAGTTAAGAATATACAGTCCTCATGTAAAGATCAGAACATACTTCTCTATTAGTCCTTCAAGGACAGACTTTCAGATTGTTTGATTCTAATAATCCCATGCTGTGAATAGAATTGGCTACCCTTCACTTGGTAAATGTAAGTGGGCTATGTGAAATTTGCTATCAACTGATCAAGGTTTTGGAGTTTCAGTTACGGATGAAAATGTCTTCAATTTAATTTTTATTAACCCCATCATGATATGCAGGGTGTGTAGACAAAAAGTCTTTTATCATCTAACTATGAAAAGATAAACACTGTAATAATTCATGTGATCTAAAATGGGCAAAAGCAAGACTAACTTCCCCTCAAGAAGAAAAATTTCAGACCTATGAAAAGGACAACAATACTAATAAAAAAAATTGTATTTACTTAGAAGCATTCAGAATGTCAACAAAACAGCTGCAACTTTTTTTTTTTTTTTGCAATTACAGAGTGGTATTCAGTTAACAGAACAACAATTATTTCGTATAAGCTGCATCAGAGACAACTGAAGATGAAAAACTACCGTCCCCATATATAACTAATTTGTGCTGTGCACCAACAAGAACCTGCTTTAAATTTCCATGCCAATTTACAACCCCCATACTGTACCAGGCAAGGTTAGTGGCTATTGAAAATACCACCAGGACAGGGCTATCTAAAGACACATTCGGTAGTGTGTTAACTATACAAAAAAAGACACTGTACAGTTTAAAAACAAATCTTACACAGCCTTACATTTCAATTTTTTTCTTTAAAAGGAGTGAGTTGTGTACAGGGGGGTTAAATGCTTTATAGACAAGAAAAAAAAAAACTGCGCTAGAACCAACTTATTCATCATCATCATCTTCTTCTTCATCTTCATCTTCTTCATCTTCCTCCTCCTCCTCATCCTCTTCATCTTCCTCATCTTCCTCCTCTTCCTTCTTTTTCTTGCTTTTTTCAGCCTTGACAACTCCTTTTTTTGCTGCATCAGGTTTTCCTTTAGCTCGGTAGGCAGCAATATCCTTCCAAAATAAACGGAAGAGAAAACAGGAAAAGGAAAAACTATTAAGCAAAGGGCAAACAAAACATGGCAAAACTTTATGATCCTACAATCCTAATTATATTCAAATAGCACACATTTCCACTGCATCTTCATAAATAACCAGAACTTGGAAAAACACTTAAAAATAGCATGTGATAATTACAATTAGCAATCTATAACTCACGAAATGGCACGGTATAATATTTGTAATGTAGTGCCTCAGTGAGATACAATTACATACTACAACCCTAACTCTAGTTCATTAAAACCAGAGTGCAGAGACTGATTAAAGGGTAGATACTGCCACCTTCTGAATGCAAAAAAGTATTCTACAGGTTTATATTGTCAGACTAATCTACAGTAGAACACAATCTCAAAAAAAAAAAAAAAAAGAGTAATTCACTAGTAAGCATACAATTAGGTTAGAAAACAATTCAGAAACAACTATTTTTTTCAGAGTAAACAAAGAAGCTTAAATTCATGTACTTAAAATTTATTTCCATTAAAGTATTAAACTTATAGCTTTCTTCATCTTACAAATTTACTGTCCAGTTTTGGCAGACTTGAAAATTTGGTGATGCTAAGGGATTTGGGGCACCTGAAGAGAAGGAACATAAATGTTTCAGGGGATGTTTATGAGAAATATAGCCAGTGTTACTTTGTCTGACCTATTTTTTATAATGAATGCCTGACTATTTAAATGGAAATTATTTTGACTCAACAGTAACTACCAAAATTTTCAAATTTGAGATACTGGAGAAAAATGAAATCAGCTTAAATGTATGATCATGGCTCAAATTAATATAATATTAGTATGAAGTAAAAAACAACAACAAAAATTAACAACTCAAAAGATGAAAAGATTCAAGCCAATGTAGCTGCTACACTAAAACTTAAATAAAAGTATAAGAAAACAGGAAATTAAGATGTATTAAAAAAAAATCATCCAACCTCTGGCATATCCTTTTTTTTACTATAAACAAGTACACACACTTCTTACCTTTTCATATTTTTCCTTCAGCTTGGCAGCTTTCTTTTCATAAGGCTGCTTATCATCTGCAGCAGTGTTATTCCACATCTCTCCCAGTTTCTTTGCAACATCACCAATGGATAGGCCAGGATGTTCTCCCTTGATTTTGGGGCGATACTCAGAACAGAACAAGAAGAAGGCCGACCTAAGAGAATTTCATTTTAGGACTGTAAGTTAATAACAGCACCAAAACTACTACTACCAAACATGTATTCTATCCCTACATATATTAATTAATTAATTTGTTAATTTCTACCATGCATTAGATAGGGTACAAATATTTAAGTTAATTTATAATTATTTAAGTTATACTAGTTGAGCTCCAGAAGAACATTTTGCAGATTATTATTATCACTAGTTCTAAAGAAACAATATGATTTAAAAAATCCTATTAGCACATATATTGGTCAAAGGAGGCAACCATCTAATGCTTGGGCTAACACTCCCATCTAACAAGAATTTCATGTACACTATTTAAATGTACCAATGTGAATCACTATTAGCCAAAAAACTTTGTACAAACTCACAAAGGAGCTTACTAGATTTCTATTTGTTGTACTATAAAACATGTCATAAAAAATACTTACGGAGGCCTCTTGGGTGCATTGGGATCCTTGAACTTCTTTTTTGTTTCCCCTTTAGGAGGGATATAGGTTTTCATTTCTCTTTCATAACGGGCCTTGTCCGCCTTTGCCATGTCTTCAAATTTTCCTTTCTCTTTAGCAGACATGGTCTAAAAACCAAGTATTTGTAAGTTTGAAATAGAAATTTTAACTATCCAAAGCAGAAAAAGGAATAAAAAAGGTGTCCTTTGCCATTTAATAGCCTCCCCCTCAATCCTAATTTGGAAATTATTGCTAGTTATTACCTTGTGTAGTAACATCTTAAGCTCTCTTACCTTCCACCTCTCTGAGCACTTCTTAGAAAACTCTGAGAAGTTGACTGAAGCATCTGGGTGCTTCTTCTTGTGCTCCTCCCGGCAAGTTTGCACAAAGAATGCATATGATGACATTTTGCCTCTCGGCTTCTTAGGATCTCCTTTGCCCATGTTTAGTTATTTTTCTAGAATTAAATTAAGTGTGTTTGATGTTAGCAATGAAATTATGATGTTCAACAGCTTAAATGTGCTTAGGGAGTGAATGAAAACCAAGGTACTCATTACTTAACACAGTAGTGACATTAACTTCCCATAAAACCAGATGGGAACATGGCAATGATAGCCGATTCCTAGAAGTGGCTATGCCAACCAAAAGACGGTCCTTCGGTGTAATCTCAAAGAGTCTGGATATTCCATATATGTTATGTGTATCTTATTTGCCTGTGTTCTGAATTTCTTACGGGTCATTTAAACAATTTTTAAATCTCCAAAACCATTTTTAAACAACAAATCCAAAGGTCAAAAAAACTCATGCTGCCAATTTGTTGATTTGCAGTAGACACAAAATAAATAAGGAGACTAAGTGAGTTGACCTTTTAAAATTATAGGCCGTAAAAAAAATAAGAAAGAAAAATGAAATTATCGTGCATCGAAAGTTTTCCCGATTCCTTAAAAAAATACCCTCTTTGCATAAAACTTTGCTCGGAGGGAGGAGCAGCAAGCCCCAGGGCTCGGGACCAGGCGGGGGGAGGCGGTGGCACTGCAAGGCAGCCTCGTTTCCTATCGGTTTGGCCCTGAGATGTATTTCTGTTCTGACTAAACACGTCCGGTCTGAAGTTTCTTCGAGTAAACAAGGATGAGGGACAAAAGCCACTCCTGCTCGCGGTTCCGCGGCCCCCTCCCCCCGCCGGGGGAGTGTTTCTGGGAGCCGTGAAAGTTGGGGTGCCTCAGCGCGGGGCTGGCGCCCCAGACTCCAGAACTTCGCTGGCGGCGGCGCGCCGAGCGAGGGACGCGGCTGGGCCCGCAGGCCCGAGGCCGCCACGTGCGCCCGGAAGGCCCGCAGGCCCGCGCCGCCGCCGCCCCCATTTTGTCAGGCGCGGCGCAGGGAGAAGCCCCGCTCGAAATGGGGGCTGGCTCCGCCCGCGGCCGCCGGGGCCGGCGCACGGAATGGCCGCTGCGCGTCTTCCCCGCCTGCGCCGCCGCCGCCGCGAGGGCGAGCGCGAGCGAGAATATGGCTCCTTCCCTTTGTGTGTGTGTGTGTGAGTGTGTGTGAGTGCGCGAGTGTGCAGGCGGCGGCGGGCGGGGCGCGCGCCGCGCTCTGGCGCACACACTCGGCCATTACAGGCCGGGGGGAGGGGCGGGGGGCGCGCGCCGGCCTCCGCTCCCCTCCCCCGCCGGCGGGTGGGGGCGCCGCCGCCGCCGCCGGGCCCACCCGCCCGCCGCTCCCCGCCGCCCTCCGCGCGGGCCCGCGCGCCCCGCCGCCCCCGCACGGAGAACGCGGGGCTGTGAAAAGAGAGAGGAAAAAAAAAGTTGCCTCGGAACTGCTGCGCCCAGCTCCCCCGCCCGCCCGCCTTGTTTTCTCTCCAGCCAGCAGCGCCGGGCCCGAGTCAGCCATGTTCCAGCGAGCGCAGCGGCGCCGCTCCCCCCGCCGCCCGGTCGCCGCCGCCGCCACCGCCGCGCCCGGGCCGAGGCAGGGCCGCACCGCCGCCCCCGGCCCACCCGCGCCGCCCTCGCCCGCAGCGGCGCCCCGCCCGCCGCCCGGCCGGCCGCGCTCCCCGCCGGCGCCCGGCTCGCTGCGGCGGCGGCCAATGCAGCCGGGAAGCGCCGCCGCTGCCCGCCACCGCCACCACCGGCCCCGCCACCCCGGCCGCGCTCCGCGCACGCCGCCCTCCCGAACGCTCGGCCCGGGGGCCGAAAACACGTTAAAATTTTTTTTAATTAAAAAAATTTTTTTTTGCGCCAGTCAGCGCGGACGCCGCCGGGGGTGGAAACTCGCGGGGCGCGGGGCTCCCGGCGCCTCAGGCAGCCCGTGGGCCGGGGTTCGGCGCGGGGCAGCGTTCCCGGCGCCCGGGCAGAGGCTCGCTCCGTGCGCAGTTCCCCCCACGGTCCCCCCTCATTTGCCTTTGTGTGGATCCTGACCCGCCGGCTCCCGGCCGCGGGGATCCGGCCGCCGCGCGGGCTAGGGAGCTGCCAGAGGCGCTCTCCCCGCCGCGGCGCTGCCCCAGACTCACCCTCAGCGAGGCACAGAGTCGCCCAGTGCCCGTCCGGCTCTCACTTGCCCCGGCGCTGTCTCTATGGAGCTCAATGTACTGCAATGGCTGTGAGAGCGGGAGCCAGACGCAGCCTCCTCACTCTCTCCGCTCTGTAACATTACTCTCCAGCCAGCGCCGCTCCTATTGGCTACCGCCAACTCACGGGGCTCGCTTATTGGTCCGTTACCTCCCATTGTCCTGACCAGAGCCCGCTTGCTATTGGCTGTCTCCGGGGACACGTCATCAAGGATTGAAACAGCGCGCAAATCTGAATGTGTGTGTATGCCGGGCAAAGAGGCTGAGGCGCGAGAGGCAGAGGCAGAGGCAGCAGCTGCTACGGGAAAGCAGAGCTCTATGGTGTATGTGTGCATGTGTCTAACCCAAGCCAGCCCCACACCGGAGCGGCCGCCGGAGCGAAAAGGGCCTGACTTTTCCACAAGTGCCTCCAACTCCTCAGGCAAAAGAGACACCCACAGGCCTCCCCCCCCCTTCGTAGCCCACACTCACGCCCAAAGCCGTTGAGATAAGAGGCCCCAGGCTTTTAATAGACCTTCAAAGGTGAGGGTGACAGTATGAGATCCTGTCCCCCGAAAACTGGGGTCTCTGCTGGTGCTGAGGGGGCAAGGCAGCGGAGTCTCGAGCCCCTCAACAGCTTATGGTCGCATATCACTTTAGGTGTCTGGGAAGGCAAGGGTTTCTCTAGGAAGGCGACCCGATCCTGCCAGCCAGCGTTAACATACCCCTCTTTGGGGCTCCTAAGCCATCGCGGCAGGCTTTCTGGGCAGCTGAAATCTCGAGTCACCGAGCAGGCATTGAGTTTCACCCTTTTTCTTGGTTTGCTCGAGTTTCACAGCATGTCTAGAACTTTTTATTTAAATACAAAGCCTTGTTTTAGCTTCCTGGAAATCAAATAATTATTCCATGCAATTAAAGCACGGCCCCTTCGTTTTGATATGGGGTACTCTATCAGGAAATGTTCGTGAGGGCCTGCTAGAATTAGCAAATTCATTAGAGACCCCATTTTTAACTGTTTGGCTGTTTTATTTGACTTGGTGTGGATTACTGTTATAATCAAATGAATCCTTGTGATGCTATCTTTTCCTCCCATCACACCACTTAGTGCATCCATGTAACTGCTCTAGGATTACAGGAGTTGTAGGTATATTGTTACCCGAAGGATTAGAGCCAGGCAGAGAGTGTATATGCCCAAATCCACAGGCTGTGGTTTCTCTAACTCACCAAGTTGGCTGCAATTCATAGACATGCTTAGGTCTGTGGAGAAAATGTACTAGCTGTGATGGCCGGTTCTGGAAAACATACAGTTATATCAGACCTTATGAAACTATAATCTATTCCTTTTAGTGTACACAGACCACACCCCTATTCAGTTATAGCAAACTTCCCCTTTTTTTCACTCTCTAATGGCATTTTATACACATATAAATCCAGCAGCCAGTTCCTCCCAATGTAATTCATGGTCAAAGTGAAAATGAATCACGTTGTGTTAATCTGGTTTTTATATCATTCCTAAGCATCCATAATCTATTGTACTTGTTCAAATTTATTACACTATTTGAGAATAGGCTTAGATAACCTTTCCTGACCAATGGATTTAATGTTTATTCTCTTAAAAAGACTCTATCTTTCTCAGGGATTATAGTCTCATTGAATGGACAGTATGTCACACATGCACATGAAAAATACTATGGAATTAAAGGCTATGTCAATGGGTATAATGCACAATCAGTATTTTAAAAGTAAACAGCTAAAGTTAACTTTTATGTAGTTATTTTCACATGTATTTATTCTTTTCTAATTTACTAATCAAATTAATACTTTAGACAAATCTACATATTTATTTCAATCTGGTTTTATCTCCATAATCCCATATATTATAAAATATTCATGAAAATGATTAAGATATGTTCAGTGGCATCCATAATATTGCAATGTGGCTTCCATTTGAATGTGGCAGTCTCAATATTTTCTAATATTTCCACTGGCCCAGCCATCCACTTTACTAGTTGTCTATACCAGCTCACTGCCAGGGTAAGTTAATGGCTACAGAACAACAGGAGAGAAATGTTTTTTTATCAGAGCAAGGTTTTTATCAGGGCAAGATGGTAAGAGGCACTGGAATTAAACAGTCATGTTATTCACTAACTGTGTGATCTTGGGGAAGTTTAAAATCTCAGTGCTTCAATTCTCTCAACTATAAATTGAAAGTGACTGCAGAAGTTGTAAATTAAACATTTTGTGTGTGTGTGTGTGTGTTCAATTCTCCAGGACCTTGTGCATGCTGAGAAAATGCTCTACTGAACTACATCCCTGGCCATTTTTAAAAATGTCTCTTTTTGAGATGGAGTTCAGTAAATTACCCAGGTTGGCCTCTAACTTATCATCCTTCTGTCTCAGCCTCCCAACTAGCTGGAATTACAGGCCTGTGCCACCACATCTGGCAAGATTGGACTTTTAAAATATTTTATTTGAGTCAGGTTTGGTGGCTCACAGTTTATCAAAACTGTCTCAAAATTAAAAATAAAAAGTGTTGGGGATGTAGCTCAGTGGGAAGCACCCTTGGGTCCCATATCAGCAATCCCCCCCCCAAAAAAGAAAGAAATTACATTTTTGTTTAATTTTTTTGTTGTTGTTTTTTGCATTTGGAATTGAACCCAGGGCCTTGTGCATGCTAAGCGCATGCTCTACCACTGAGGTACATCCTGAGCTCTAAACTTTTTTTAAGATTTAAATTGTTATGCCAACCCCTTCAATCCCATAATTCAAAAAACCTCACATGCAGTTAGCCTTGAGTATTTTTTTTTATATTTTAGTTTTATATGAGGACAAGTGGTTGCAAATCTAGTAGGTTTTGTTTTGTTTTTGCATTCTTATCCTAATCTTAAACAGTACTAATCTTCCTCTAGTCTGGTAATGGAACCTTTATTTATTTCCAATCCTAGCTAACTTTATATTCTGGGGTAAAACATTCAATAACTTCAAAGCTGAATTAATAGCTGTAAGAGTAGTCATTTAAAATTATTGTTCTAATCTTTCTCTTGCATTTTTGGATCTAAGCATTTGGTACTTTATAAATCAGAAGGCAGGAAAACAGAATAATAAGTGGTAAGTAGTAACTGTTAGTATACCAAGATTGAGGACAGATTGTAGTAATGGCTGCACAACTTAAAAAAGAGGAGGCAGATTGGAGATGGGAAGAGATCTTAAATAAACACACACAGTTTTTTGGGGTGGGTACTGGGAATTGAACCCAGGAGCACTTTACCACTGAACTATATTAAAAAAAAAAAAAAACAGGGTCCCACCTAGTTGCCAAGGAGGGCCTTGAACTTGGCAATCCTTTTGCCTCAGCCTCCCAAATCACTAAGATTACAGGCATGCACCACTTTGCTGGACCCATCTTAGTATTTTCCAGCTCTCAATTAGGCTAAGGCTATTCCTTGTTGGATACTGTGAACTGTGGCATGCCAAATAAGAATTTATTACAGAAAACTGCAAGAACATCTGCCCAAAGGTTGCTCCCTACAGGCTTTAGAAATTTAACCCTAATGTAAAAAAATATATAAAATGCAGACACAGGCCTATTCGTCTTTTCATTGGCTGAAGGACAGTTTTTCCTCTGTGATGCAATGAATCCTAAAGTCAAGCTATATGAATTCTCTTGTCTCCTTTGCAAAAAAAAAAAAAAAAAAGGAGAAGAAACAATAAGCCAGAATGTCTGATGAGGTCAACCTTAATAACCATCACACATACTGCAAACTGTTTGTTGTTGTTTTGTCATTGTTGTTGTTTTTAGGGTGGAGAAAGTAAAGGAGAGAGAACATAGGAAAAGAAGATTATATTAGGAATTAATGCTATAAGGCAAAGGGTTTATTTCAAAATTTTATTTCCTTTTTATATCCTTCTCTGCCTATATTATGGGAAAATAAATGTAAGCATGGAAATGTCTGTAAGTGGAGGTTTTAAGACTTGATATGAATGAGTTACAATGAGTATGGCTGGCAGGTGGGGAAGCCCGTGGTTTCAGCTGTGGGCAGCACTGATGGCTGAGTCAGAAAAAAGGTACTGGAGCTAATTTCTACCAATAATTTCTCTAGAATTGGAGTATTTAACTGGTTAGTAAAGGAGAAAAAATACCAGACCTTTTCTTAATCAGAGGACTGTTTTCTGGTTAGTCAAAGAATGGTGCACATGAATGTGGAGAAGACTCATTAGTAAAATTTTAAAAATATGTAAAAGTGTTTACAGAATGGTGATATAAGTTCAGGAAAGTTCACTCTTTTAGTTTTCCTTTCTGGCCTTGAATTTACAATCCTCCTGCCTCAGCCTTGCTGGGATCCCAGGCCTGTGCCACCACACCCAGCATGTTGGCTCTCTTAGGTCTTGACCTTGACATCAACAGATCAAATTTAGCTTTTTCATTAAAAGTACCTTATATTTTAAGAATTAATGTCTTCTTGCAAACCGTTGAGAATGGCTATAATCAAAAAGAGACAAGAGCAATGTGGGTGAGCATGTAGAAAGAAATTGAAATCTTTATATATCACTGGTGGGGATAGAAAAGGATTCAGGCAATTTGGCAAACCTTCTGGCAGTTCCTCAAAAGGTTAAACAGAGTTACCATGTGACCTAGCAATTCTCCTCCTAGGCACATACCCAAGAGAAACAAAAACACGTCCACACAAAAACTCCATGACTATTCATAGCAGCATTATTCGTAATAGCAAAAAAGTGGAAACCACACACTCGTTGATCAACTGATGAGTGGATAAATAAAATATGGTATATCCATCCAGGTAAATATTATTTGACAATAAAGAAGAATGAAGTGCAGACACATGCTACATCATGCATGAGGCATTATGCTAAGTGAAAAAGTCCAGACATAAAAAGGCCATGTATCATACTGTTCTATTTATATGAAATGTCCTGAATAGGAACTTTTATAAAGACATAAAGTACATCAGTGTTTGCCGGTGTTTGGGGGGAAGAGGAGTCCCTGCTAATGGATGTGGGGTTTCTTTCAGGGGGACGAAAATGTTCTAAAATTAGATTGTAGTAATGGCTGCACAACCCCATGAATACGCCAAAAACTATTGAATTGCATAGTTTAAGTGGGTAAATTGTAAGGTGTGTGAATTACATCTTAGTGAAGCCGTTTTTTAAAAAGGAGTAAATGTCTTCTGAGTGGTTTTGGTTAACTGAACAGACAAAGCAAGGGACAAGGGAAACTACCTACTTGCCAGTTTTGCCCAATTCTTTCCTGCTGTCAATGGTGTTTAACACCGTGTGAAAACACAGCCCTCCTCTTCATTAGACAGAAATTTTGCCTATTGTTGGAGCTACATATTCTATGCTTAAGTTAGGTTTTGCTACAAAATAGTAATTTAAAAAGTGCACTTTCTAGGGATAACTTGGGAGGTTTTATTTTGTGAGAACATGAGATGACTGTAAGAAGAAAGCCAAGCCATGAAGGGTCAGGTGCAAAATGACAATCCTCTGTCCTGGTCTGACTCACGGATATTTCATTTAGTTAACAATGTTTTAAAAAGTTGGAATTTTTCAGGCTGGGGTTGTAGCTCAGTGGTAGAGCTCTTGCCTCACGTGCGTGAGACACTGGGTTTGATCCTCAGCACCACATAAAAATAAATTTTAAAAAAAGGTATATATTTTTTTAAAAAGTTGGAATTTTTCACATTAAAAAAAAAAACAAGATATTTGGCTTCTTTTGAAAAATCAGAGATCCGATAAGTTTGGCCTACATTTTGGCAGGGAAGGATCTTACAGAGTGGAGTGGCTTCCTCCCTCATGGGCTATGCGTTTTCTACTTTGCCATAGTCCCCACCATTCCCCAAGCATTCTACCTGACTGCTCACCCAATCATGTCACTTGTCTGGTCCCTACAGATATTTGAGTTTGTAACTCCTGAGTTGGGACCTTTGTATTTCTTTCTTTTTTATACCGGGGATTGAACCCAGGGGATTTAACCACTGAGCAAATCCCCAGCCCTTTTTAAATATTTTATTTAGAGACAGGGTCTCACTGAGTTGCTTAGGGCCTTACTAAGTTGCTGAGGCTAGTTTTGAACTTGCAATTCTGCTTCAGCCTCCTGAGCATCTGGGATTACAGGTGAGTGCCAATGCACCCAGCCGGGCCTCTTAGTATTTCTATGACTATGAACTGCAATTCTGAAATTTTCTTCTTCCTTTTTCTTTTGCCCCTGTGGTACAGGAGATTAAACCCAGAGGCTCTATCACTGAGCTACATTCCTATTCCTTTTGATTTTGAGACAGGGTCTAGACAGGTATGGTAATGCACACCTATAATTCTAGCTACCGAGGAGACTGAGGTAGGAAGATAGCAAGTTCAAGTTGAAGGCCAGCCTCAGCAACTAAATGAGATCCTGCCGAAGAAGAAGGAGGAGGAGGAGGAGGAGGAGGAGGAGGAGGAGGAGAAGGAGGAGGAGGAGGAGGGAGGAGGAGGAAGAAGAAAGAAGAAAGAAGAAAGAAGAAAGAAGAAGAAGAAACTGGGCATGGTGGCACACAACTGTAATCCCAGCAACTTGGGAGGCTGAGGCAGGAGGATTGTGAGTTCAAAGCCAGCCTCAGCAACAGTGAGGTGCTAAGCAACTCAGTGAGACCCTATCTCTAAATAAAATACAAAATAGGGCTGGGGATGTGGCTCAGTGGTCAAGTGCCCTGAGTTCAATCTCTGGTACCAGCACCCTCCCACCAAAAAAAATAAAATAAAAAACACTGGGGATATAGCTCAGTTATAAACATCCCCTGGGTTCAATTTTCAGTATATATGTGTACACACACACACACACACAAACACACACACACACACACACACACACACACACACACATATATGTATGAAAGAGACAGATGGATGGATGGACAGACAGACATTAAATTTCCCAGGTTGGCCTGGGACTTGGGATCCTACTGTCTCAGCTTCTTGAGACATTGTGATTACAGATGTGCACCAAGCCATGCTTCTGAAATTTTCTGAATCAAATTTTCCTTTCTTAGGAAACACAGTCATCCCACAGAACATAGAGTGGGAAATTAAACTAAAGAGGTCCCTCAGGTAAGGAATAGAACCTGCTTGGTAAATGACATGTTTTCTTGAGAAATGCTTTGGTGGTTCTGCTGAGAGGGGCCTAGATAGGACTAGAAAATAAGCTTTATTTATCAAGTGTCTCCCACATGCTAAGCACTATACATTGCTTATTTCATTTAATCTACACAGCAATCCTATGAGGCCAGGATGCTTTTCTTTTACAGAGAGATTCATCGAGGTGTGCAAGATCACACATCTAGTGAGAGAGTGACAATATTGACCCAGTTCTGACTCCTAGGATAATGTTTTGTCCACTAAGTCACACAACAGTTATGAGCCTAGCTAATGAAATAAGAAATGTATCACATTTTTCCACCTAAATATTCCTTATCTCCATGGAATCCTGACAAGAGTTTGAAACCTTGGCATTCAAGGGTTATGAATAAGATCTATGTAGTTTGCATAGATAATTTTTTTTAAAAAAACCATTATTGTGATAGACTCTGATATTCCCTCAACATTTTAACTTCACTTTCCAACCCATCAATGGGTTCTGTGTTTGCAAAACACCGACTAAAAGAAGCCCAATTTCTGTCCAGGGTAACATCAGCCCTAATGGACAAGCGCAGGTGCTGAGGCTGATTGAATGGGACAGAGAGGAGCAGGCAGGAGAGATGCCCAATACCCAGGGCCAGCAGCCAAGGTCCCCAGCAGACTGCTGCCAACCTCCTGGGTCAGTCCTAAGCTCACAGAAAGATGTTAAAGGAGAGGGGAGTATCTTGCTCTAACAGCGAGGCCCAAAAGAAAACTGGCCCCCAGGCCAGGGGCCACTAGAGAGTGGGAAAATGCCTGTAATTTCCTGAAGCCTAGGAGAGAAATCCTAATAGACCTGACACATCTTCCCCACCTTGGATTTGCCTCTAACCCAAGTCAGAGGCCAGCAGCCTAGGAGTCCCTCTGCCAGTGGGGACCAGCTGGGACAACACTGCAGTATCCAAGGTACCAGGCCTTTTTGTTTAAAACAAAACAAAGCAACACCCACAGCAAAGGGCTGAAGGTGTAGCTTAATGGTAGAATCCTTGGGGGCATGCTTAAGGTTTGGGTATCCTCCCCAGCATGAGAGAGAGAGAGAGAGAGAGAGAGAGAGAGAGAGAGAGAGAGAGAGGGAAACACCAAGTGACCCAAGGAGCCTGAGGGGGTAAATAGAAGGTGACTGCCAAGCTGTACCTGTTGTTCATGAAGTGTTAGTGGGAAAAAAAAATCTTGCCTGCTTTTTCCAAACAGTTGCTGTAGATCCTTTTTCTGAGGTTTCCTTTTGACATCCAAGAACGGAAATGAGGAAGTGGGAAGGAGATAGCTTGGTTTAGTATATTCTAACATAAATATTACCAGCACACGGATGGTCACATTCAGAAACGGAACTCTTGAAACCATTCAGGGACTTGGACCAGCGATTTTTTTTCTTCTAGGAAATATTTAGAAAAAAGTCAGAAATAAGCAAGAAGAAGAAGAAGAAGAAGAAAAGAAATAAGCAAGAAGCACAAAGGTATGAATAAAATATTGATTGCAGCATTATCTATAACACTTTTTATAATAACATAGAAGTAACCTATATGTACAATGAAATTGGTTAAATCAGATTTGGTTGACACTTTTCTATTTGGGGGATAGGAGTCTTGCTATATCGAATTGACTGATCTCTAACTCCTAAACTCAAGTTATCCTCCCACCTCACCCTCCCCAGGGCTTGGACTGCAGCTGAGATGCTAATTTCCCCTCCTTTCAAGGTTGTTTGAAATTTGTTTGTTTTTGTAATGTGGTGTGCTGGGGATGAAACTCAGAGCTTCGTGCATGCTGGGCAAGTACTTTGCCACTGAGCACTAAGCTATATCCCCAGATCAGTCCATCTTTATGACAGAATAGTATTATGCCACTACTAAATTAATACAGATACAAAATTTAATGCCATACAAAAATATACATAACAAGGGTTGGGGACATAGCTCAGTTGGTAGAGTGCTTGCCTTACATATAAAAGGCCCTGGGTTCAATTCCCAGCATCACAAAAAGAAAAAGTGAATTTATAATGACAAAAATATACATGTTCCAAAGGCTTCTTGATTTGAAAAAGTTTGTGTATGTGTGTATGTGTGAATCCCCAAAAGACTCAAAGAATATACTAAAAAAAAAAAAAAAAAAAAAAAAAAACCTTTAAAAGTATTTATTTCTGGTGGAAGGCAATCTTTATTTTCTCCTTAGACTCTTCAGTAATTCCCAGGTTTCTGACAATTTACATTACTTATGATCAGAAACAAATGCCCTATTTTTTTTTTTTTTTTTTGCATTGGGAACTGAACTCTTGGGTGCTTTTTATTTTTTGTGCTACATCCCCAGTCCTTTTTATTTTTTTGTTTTGAGACAGGGTCTCTCTAATTTGCTCAGTGGCCTTGAACTTGTGATCCTTCTGCCTCAGCCTCCCTGAGTGGCTGGGATTACAGACATGGGCCACTGCGCTTGGGCAAACTCCCTACTTTTCTTTTTTTTTTTTTTCTTTTTTCTTTTTTTTTTTTTTTTTTTGAGAGAGAGAGAGAGAGAGAAAGAAAGAATTTTTTTAATATTTCTTTTTTAGATTTTGGCGGACACAACATCTTTGTTTATATGTGGTGCTGAGGATGGAACCCGGGCCGCACACATGCCAGGCGAGTGCGCTATCGCTTGAGCTACATCCCCAGCCCCAAACTCCCTACTTTTATTATTATTTTCTCCAGGGCTGAGGCCTGAACTTGTACCACTGAGCTAAATCTCCAACCCCAAACTCCCTACTTTTTAAGAAAAGAAATTTGCTACTACTCAAAATTTCAGATGATTTTATTTATTTATTTATTTATTTATTTATTTATTTATTTATTTATTTATTTAATGAGGACTGGGAGAGTAGCTCAGTGGCCTATCCCTAGGATCTAGTCTCAGCACCACAGAGTTAAAAAAAATAAAATTTAATCAGACTTTATTACTCTAGCACTCTTCCTCTTATAGGAAACATTCCCTACAAGGATAAATTGCACATACGTCATAGATCTGAAGTAAGGACATCTCTTCTGCTATTAGGAGGTGACCACCCTGATAATACCATAATGAGGTCACTTGGAAAAATAGGTACTACTGTCTATGTGAGAAAACATTTTCACCCCTCATTACTCCTGATGTGTCCTTTTTTCCCCTATACTTTGGAACTTAGTCTAAATATTTGCTTCTTTCTGCTCTCTAAGAGACCTCAGTGACCAGCTCCACTTACAGAGTTTTAAGTATACTCCATCAATGGCTACGTAAATGATCCTACATTTCAGTCATACAAAATTATATATAATATCATTTCAGCCCCAGCCCCAATCCTGAAATTTAGATATCTGTGGCCTAGTACTCAGCAGTTTCTCCAGCTCACATGACTTGTTTATTCTCTAAACTATATCTCTTCTCTTTCCTTCCTTTGGATTGAATCTAACGCATTCTATCACTAAGCTACATACCCAATCCCTTTTATTATTATTTTTAAAAATTTTCAGATAGGGTCTTGTTTAACTAATGAGGTTCTTGCTAAACTGCTGAGTCTGGCCTCAAACTTTTGATCCTCCATCCTCAGGCTCCCGAGTAGCCGGGAGTCTTGGGTGCAGTCCCACACCTGGCTGGGGTGTGAGCTCAAATTAGCTCTTATACATAAAGAATTGAGCCTCGTATACAAATCCCTTAGAATACTGTCCAGATGTGCTGGATGTTTATCTGATTATATTAAAAACTGGTGTTATAACTTTTCTAAGGATATGACTCCACTGCTCAAAAACTTCAGTTCAGTTACAACATTTGCTTCCAAATGAACTACCAAATTCTCCCCCGGCCTTTGGGGTCCTCCTTGGTTTGTTAAAATTCCTCTCTTGCTTTCCCTCCTAATGCTCTCCTAATTTCCGACTAACTGAACCTTGTACTTTCCTGCCTTAGAGCTTCTGGTCAAGCTGTTTCTTTGGATTATCATGTCCTTCCCCTATCTCTGCTGCTAAAGTCCAACCGGTCCCCTTAAACCTTCTTGATCTTTGGTAATTCTCAACTTGATGAGCTTTCTTCTTTTTCCCTTCTTTTTATTTTATCTTCTTTTTATTTATTTATTTATTTATTTTTGTATTAGGGATTGGACCCAGGGGTACTTTACCACTGAGCAATATCCCCAGTCCTTCTTCTTATTTTTTTTTTTTAAAGAGAGAGTGAGAGAGGAGAGAGAGAGAGAGAGAATTTTTAATATTTATTTTTTAGTTCTCGGTGGACACAACATCTTTGTTGGTATGTGGTGCTGAGGATCGAACCCGGGCCGCACGCATGCCAGGCGAGCGCGCTACCGCTTGAGCCACATCCCCAGCCCCTCTTATTTTAATTTTATTTTATTTTGAGACAAAGTCTGGATAAATTGCTGAGACTGGCCTTGAACTTTTGATTCTTCTGCCTCAGCCTCCAAGTCACTGGGATTACAGGTCTGCACCACCACGCCCGCCAAGATGAGCTTTCTTTTATTTTTTAATTCCCTGTCACCTTGAGTGTACCTTTATAATGGCTTTTATGGTGTTATAAATATAACAACAATATATCATTATGTATTTTACAAACTATATAAATAGCTTACCTTGTATGTTGTCTTACTTGTCTTTGTCTTTCCATCACTCTTTGCCCATCTTAGGTACTCAAGAAATATAAGAAATGTTCACTGGATGAAAAGGTGATTTTTTTTAAAGGAAATACTTTTTTTTAACCTTTATTTAATTCATTAATTTATTTTTATATGGTGCTGAGGCTCCAACCCCCAGTGCCTTGCATGTGCTAGGCGAGCGCTCTACCACTGAGCCACAACCCCAGCCCTGGAAAGGTGATTTTCAATTTTCTGTGACACACCACCCACATTGTTCGATGTTCAATTTAAAAAACAGTGGTACACACCTGTAATCCCAGTGACTCAGAGGCTGAGGCAGGAGAGTCACAAGTTTGAGACCAGCTTCATTGCAAGGCCCTAAGCAACTTGGCGAGGCCCTATCTCAAAATAAAAAAAAAGTGCTGGTGGGCTGGGGTTTGGGTTCAGTGGTAGAGCACTTGCTTAGCACTTGCCTTAGTGTAAGGCACTGGGTTTGATCCTCAGCCACATAAAAATGAATAAAAATAAAGGAATTGTAATTGTGTCCATCCACAACTACAAAAAAAAAAAAAAAAAAGGAAAAGAAAATGCTGGGGTTGCGACTCAGTGGTAGAGTATTTCTGGATTCCTTGCCCAGTGCCCCAAAATAAGTAAATAAATAAACAAGTAAACAAACAAATAAATAAAAATTATGGGGCTGGGGATGTGGCTCAAGCGGTAGCGCACTCGCCTGGCATGCGTGCGGCCCGGGTTCGATCCTCAGCACCACATACCAACAAAGATGTTGTGTCCGCCGAGAACTAAAAAATAAATATTAAAAATTCTCTCTCTCTCTCCCTCTCTCACTCTCTATTTTTTTTAAAAGAGAGAGTGAGAGAGGGAGAGAGAGAAAGAGAGAGAGAGAATTTTTTTAATATTATTTTTTAGTTCTTGGTGGACACAACATCTTTGTTGGTATGTGGTGCTGAGGATCGAACCCGGGCCGCACGCATGCCAGGCGAGTGCGCTACCGCTTGAGCCACATCCCCAGCCCTCTCACTCTCAATTAAAAAAAAAAATAATTATGCCAACTGGGTACAGTGGTGCACATCTGTAATCCCAGCAACTTAGAAGGCTGAAGCAAAAGGATTGCAGGTTCAGAAACAGGCTGGAATTTAGGGAGACCCTGTCACAAAATAAAAGAAAAAGGGCTGAGGATGTAGCTCATCCTCAGGGAACACTCCTGGGTTCAACACCAGTACAAAAAAATAAAAATCTTTACTCCAAAACAATCACACTAACTTTCTAGATGGTGGCATTACTGGGGCAACAGAAATGCTTTTTGAGGTTAAAGTATATGGTTTTCTATGTATTGCCAGACATCACCAAAGTTCACAATTCCCCCCAAATGTATTGCCCTTCTTAGGTAGAAAGTGTACTCTAACACCAAAATCGGTGCTCTTTGAATTCAAAGAATTCAGTTTGTGTTGATAAAACCAGTTTAGATTTACAATTTAGATTTTTGATAAAACCAGTTTAGATTTACATAAAAATATTCCCAGATCAAAAGGATTTTTTTAATTGAACACAGAGGTACTCAACTACTGAGACACATTCCCCAACCCTTTTTATTTTTTATTTTGAGGCAGGGTCTCACTAATTAGGGCCTCACTAAATTGCTGAGGCTGGCCTTAAACTTGCAATCCTCCTGCCTCAGCCTCCTAAATCACTGGGGTTATAGGCATGTACCACCACACCTGGATCAAAGGGATTCTTTGATAGTGCATAAACACCAATGAAGAACTTCCAAGCAGTGGGAGAAGGGTAAGGGTAAGGGAAAGGGAAAGGCTGCAGAAACAGAAGCTAGGGCGCCACAGAGTATGCCACTCCATGGGCACGGTGGCACACGCCTATAATCCCAGTGATTTGGGAGGCTGAGGGAGGAGGATCATAAATTCCAGGTAATTTAGTGAACCTCAGCAATTTAGTGAGACCCTGTCTCCAAATTAAAATATAAGAAGGGCTGAGGATGCAGCTCAGTGGCAGAGCACTTCTGGGTTCAATCTTACTTATAAATGGATCCATAAGAAAAAAAAATGGAATGTTCCACTCAGCAATGTTCCCTGAATTGATCCAACATCTAAGAAAGATGACTGTGGTGGGGGCTGCAAGCCTTAAATAAGAGTCAGGTGCTATCTATATCCAAGGGAATAAGAAGAAAGAATTTACAGGTATATCTCAAAAGCTGAAGCATTGCTGGGCACCTTAGCCCCCTGCCTGTAATCCCATCAGCTCTGGAGGCTGAGGCAGGTGAATTGTGAGTTGCAAGCCAGCCGCAGCAATTTAGCGAGGCACTAAGCAACTCAGCAAGACCCTGTCTCTAAATAAAATACAAAACAGGGCTGGAGATGTGGGTCGGTGGTTAAGCACCCTGGGATCAATCCCTAATACCCCCCTCCACCCCCCAAAAAGGAAGAAAGGTCATTGAGAAAAAAGAAAAATGGGGCTGGGAATACAGCTCAGTTGGTAGTTCACATGCACAAGGCCCTGGGTTCAACCCCCAGCACCACAGAAAAAAAAGAAAAACAATAAAGTTTACCAATGATTGAGGTGGTTGTCATAATGGAAGGATGACAGTTCAGAGAATGCAGTCAAGGATTCCTGACCCAAAGAGGAATGGGACGAGTCAACCACCTCAGAACACCCTCTTCCCTGAGAGAGTGGTCCCTCACTGTTCTGAGCTCACCAAGACTCAGAACCCACCTCTGCTTTAAAATGGCCCCAAGAAACAGGCCTTCGTTCACCTTTGAGCTCACCCTCCAAACCCTTCTTGGTGCCTGACCCAGAAACCAGAGTGACATCATCAAGTCCTCCCTTTCCCTAACTCCCATCAGTCAGAAGCTCGTCAAGTGCCTAGATTCCACCTTTGCAACGTCTGCCTCCCCTGTGCCACCCCCTCCCTTTCTCAGACCCCTCTCTCCTGCTTCATCCATTAGTTTCCAATTACTGAAAGTGCCTGGGCATCAGTCTTAGAAGACTCCAAGTTTCTTTTCTAAAATAAATAAGAAATTAGGATCATTATGTTCCTCTACTTTAAAAATCCCTCCATGACTCCCAGTGTCCTCAGGAGAGTGTTCAAACTCCTCAGCAGAGCACCCCTGGCCCCACATGGGCAGGCCTCTGCTTCTCTGCCTGCCCCACGCTCCACACTTATCCATCCACCTGCCCAGCTCCCTGTCTTTCCCCTCTGAGAAGCCTCCCCTGGCCATCTGGCTCCGAGCCTGGCTGGGGGAGCCTGCTCCTCTTGTGCTCTCACACAGGCTGCGGAGGCCTTTCTCCGCATCCTTCCAGCCTATCTGTCCTCTAGTGCTGGGGATGCTTTCTTCACCATTTGTCTCAGCATCTGGCCTCCTACCAGCTATAGAAGCCACTCCATTTCCATGAGTCAATGTTTAAGTATGACAAAGTGGGGAAAGGAATGAAGAGATGTGAGTCCCATTCTGATGTGGCCGCCAGCTACTAGGTAGCCCATTACTTGATCAGTATATTCAGTATACACGTGTTGCAAAACCACACTGCGCCCCATAAATATGTACAATTACTAATTGGTTAATAAAAAACAACAAAAGCCCAACTTTGTGGTAAAGAAGTAAGATCTTTACCACATTCCTCACCTTTCATCTCCCATTGACTGCTATTCTCTCCCAGGAACCAGAATGGTACTGTTTCTAGGTTTTGTTTTTAAGATGGGCTGGGCATGGTGTTGCATACCTGTAATCCCAGCTACTCAGGAGGCTGAGACAGGAGGATCACAAGTTTGAGGCCAGCATCAGCAACTTAGCAAGACCCTGTCTCAAAATAAAAAAATAAAAAGAGCTGAGGATGTGGTTCAGTGGTAGATCACCCCTGGGTTCAATCTCTGGTACCAAAACAATAATAGCAATAACAACAACAACAACAACAAAAAACATCCAAGTGGAAACATACAGGACAATTCTCAATTCTATAGATGAGGAGATAAAGAACCAAGGCGATAGGCAGTGAAAAGATCTGTCAAAGCTGTGCCAGAGGGTGTAGCTCAGTGGTAGAGTGCTTGTCTGGCTTGCTCTGGGTTAATTACTGGAATCACCACAAAGGAAAAAAAAAAAAACTGTAAATGTGCAAAAAAAGAAAGATCTTCACACAGCAGAGAGCAAGGTATGTGGGGGAAACATTTCAAATGCACTTACTTATAACATAATGGATTCTGAACTCCCCTTTGTAACACAGGAAAAGCATCCTGGGAGGTTTGGGGGAGAGCCCCACCCCTAGAGTGCACTGATACCATCTCAGGCCACCATGCTGTGGGGCATAGCAGGAAACACACAGGAAGCCCCGCTGTCCTGTCTAGAGTAGATCACTTTCTTCAGAGCCAGAGTATTATCTAGAGATGGGCAATAACATTCAAAAACACTTTGAGACTTTTTATAAAGTAGATACATAAAGAGAGGGGAAAAAAGACAGCAGATTTGCAATCAGTAAAGCTGAAGGAAAAGGGAGGGTGTGTCAAGTTAATTCAATTGTGGAAAGTGAGCTAGCAGTATTCCTTAAAGTTTGGCCAAAGTTAGAGACAATTATGTGGGAATTACCACTTTATGACAATCATTTTTTTTTGGGGGGGGGTGCTTTTGGTGTGTGTGGCCATGGGGATGGAACCCAGGACCTTGCTCAGCTACCTCCCCAGCCCCATGGGATTTGGAACACAGCTATAATCAAGTCCCTGTTCACAGGAATCAGGGAAGGTAAATGTCTTACCTGGGATCATGCATCACTTTATGGAAGTACTAAAGCTCAAGCTCATGATTCCTGCGTAGTCATGCTCTTTCTGAGAGCATCTATTAAAACACTGTGATAGATAGGCCCCAGACAGAGACGCTGGAGACAATCATGTATCACTAACACAAGCCACACAAGCCAGGTGCATGGTACTACACTGAGAGCCCAGGCTGACATGGTATAGCCTTTTGTGCCACAGTGGAAGCAGGAGGCTGGCCGGAAGGCCCTGCTGACTCAAACTCACTTGGATTTCTCTCTCTCTCTTTCCCTTATACCCCAACAGTACTGTGGATTGAACCCAGGGTACTCTATTACATCCCCAGTCCTTTAAAATCTTTATTTTGATACAGGGTCTCACTAAGTTGCCTAAGCTGGCTTTGAACTTACGATCCTCCTGCCTCAGCCTGCTGAGGGCCTGAGATTACAGGCACATGCCACTGTGCCAGGTTTCATCGGGATTTCTTACTGAGAACATCCCTGGAGCTCCAGTGGCTACAGGGGCAGTCGTAAGCTGGTCCACTTGCTCCCATCCCTTCAAGGTTGGCTATTCAAGCCAAACTGAGTCGCTCTAGGAATGCTGAGGTCAATGGAATTCTACCAGCAGCTGCCAGTGGACTGGTGTGGATGATGGATGACAGGAGGGTGTCCATCCCAGAAAATCCGGCAGCCCGCCACCCACGGCAGGCTGGTTGTCAGAACGCTGAGTGCCCAGGAAGGCTGGGAGTGGGAAATATCTGAAGCATTCTCTTCCTCGCCTCTTGGCATTATGGAAGCAAGAGGGGAGAAAAACTCAGGGGAACCTGTTGGACAGGACCAGCAAGGCTGCCTCTGGTGCTTGACACCTCCCCCTGCTAGAGGAGGTTCCAAGGCTTCTCCTTCCCAGCAGAGAGGAGGGCTAGGACCAGAGAGATCAGAGCAACCGGGTGCCTACTTGCCAGACCTCAAGGGAAGTGCTGGAGAGCTTTGGAGCTCTGGATAGGGGTGGCGCATCCATCTTCCTGGGAAGAAGAGGAAGTCGCACAGACTCTGTGACGGCTACAGAGGTGCACAGTAGAGGGACAAGGTATCAGATGTTTGTTGCAGGAGGGGGGGCGGGAACCCATCTCACTTTGTTCTTTATGCCAGTTTTTTTTTTTCCTGTCTCTTATTTTATTATAAGGAAACAAGGGTTCTCATGGGAGATAAAAGGACAGAGGTGACAAGATGGCAAGGAACCTCAACTGGGGAGCTGAAGTGTTGAGACGGATGCGGACGATTGAGAGGTGTCCATCCGTAGGTGTGATTTTGGGGAGAGATGGAGGCGCTTCCTTCAAAACCTTGGAGGAAGAGAAAGTGGTGCTCTCCATCCACCTAGGACATCCACCCACTAACGACCTAATTCAGCACAGAGCAAAGGTCAGTGTCCCCTGGGCACTGCACCCGGTGATTTCTGCATTCAGCACTCTTCCTTGGTGCCTTCATCTGTCAGGGGAGTCATTAAGCCTCTGGCAAAGAGCAGACTGCAAGGAGGGCCTGGTGAGCACAGTTCTCTTAAGTGGGGTCTGAAAGGGACACTCTCACACATGCTTTCCTCAGGAAGGAGCCCAGATTCCTTTGTATTCATGCAGTGGTTTGCAAAAAAAAAAAAAAAAAAAAAAAAAATCTGAATTGAATCTTGACTTGATTTCCACTAACCTATATATAAACTTTGTGTAACTCGATCTCCTAAGACGTGAGGTACGTATTTATCTTTTTCAGTGTTAAGAAAGAAGCAAGCTAAATGACTCTTTCTTCCTTACTGTTCCTTTCCCCCTCAAAGCTGCTGTATCTATTTCATCTTATGATCAAAAAGAGGTTGCATCCCATTTGATATTCCACAAAGGGGAAATGGGAATAATGATCTAAAAGTAAAGAAAATCAGGATTTTTTGCTTAGAAAATAAGACCCTTAAGAATGGGAAAACACCAGCCACTATGGCAGAGAGAAGATATTTTGCCAAATTTAGAACCCACTTGAAAATCACGGGTTCTAAGTTTAGAACTGAACTAAAAAACTTGAGTCGCATTGCATTTGGCATTGGTTTAAAAAAAAAAAAACTAAGCTACTAATTAAAGGGAAAAAATTATACTCTTAGTAGTTCTAGAAGCTGTGAATTATTTTCAAACAAATTCTTTATTGGCTCAATGGAGGGGCCTGCACTTAGTCAGAAAAGAAACATTTTTTTCTAATTAAATTTTCCTTACAAAACAATGATTTAAAATCAAGGGGGAAAAAAACCCCACATTTTGCCAAAACCTTTAAAGGATTGTTGCATAACCTTCTTTGGACCCAACCAAATACACCAGGTGGTTGGTACAAATTTATGTTTATATAACAAGTGGTATCCAGGATGGACACCATCGATTATCTCCTACTGTTAAATTTCAGATAATAAAAAATATGATAAAAATGAGAAAACTATCACTCTAAACAACTCTAACTCTTGCCAGTGTGATTTTTATTTTCTAATTTGGATGCTAAGATAGTTACTGCAATATCACTAAGAAATGGACTCGAATTGCTACTATGTGAAAACTACAAAAATTTTTAGACCCCAAAGATCCAAAAGTACTAAATCAAGAACCAATAATGAGGGCTGGGGATGTGGCTCAAGCGGTAGCGCGCTCGCCTGGCATGCGTGCGGCCCGGGTTCGATCCTCAGCACCACATACCAACAAAGATGTTGTGTCCGCCGAGAACTAAAAAATAAATATTAAAAAATTCTCTCTCTCTCTCTCTCTCTCCTTAAAAAAAAAAAAAAAAAAAAAAAAGAGAGAGTGAGAGAGGAGAGAGAGAGAGAGAGAATTTTTAATATTTATTTTTTAGTTCTCGGCGGACACAACATCTTTGTTGGTATGTGGTGCTGAGGATCGAACCCAGGCCGCACGCATGCCAGGCGAGCGCGCTACCGCTTGAGCCACATCCCCAGCCCTCTCACTCTCTCTTAAAAAAAAAAAAAAAAGAACCAATAATGAGGGCTAGGGATATAGCTCAGTTGGTAGAGTGCTTGCCTTTCACGTACAAAGCCCTGGGTTCAATTCCCAGCACCACAAAAAACAAAACAAAATAAAGAAATAAGAACCAGTAATGGATAAACAGCGCTTGAAATATACCTGTTAGCTTAATGTGTCTCAGCCATCAACTTTTGTAGTTATAGAAAACCTAATGACATCATATGCAAACCTAAGATACATACACACATATATGTACATACAGGTATACACATGATATGATCTTAACTTAAGAAGAGGACCTGGGTTAAAATAATTAGATAAAGGACTAAATATGAACATTCAGCACAAGTATTCACTATAGCAAGTATTCAGAAATACAAATGTTGGGTGAAAAATTATTTCTTCTTTCTATTTACTGCCTTGGAGTCTAAATACATTTAAAAAATTTGTTTGGTACTAGGGGTTGAACACAGGGGCATTCAACTATTGAGCCACATGCCCAGCCCTTTTTATATTTTTATTTTGAGTCAGTGTCTCCTTAAATTGCTTCAGGCCTCACTAAATTGCTGAGGCTGGCCTGGAACTTTTGATTCTCCTGCCTTAGCCTCCTGAGTTGCTGGGATTACAGGTGTGCACCACCATGCCTGGCCTAAATACATTTTTGAGTGACTTGAGGATGCAGGCTCACCACATGGTGGATTTGACATCCTTTCTCCAGAAATATCATTAATTCAGCAGTTCAAAACCCTGTAACTTCAATTTACAGGCACTTTGAAAAACTTTTTTGAAGGATATAAATCCCAGGGGTAGATATTCCAGGTTGATATCTTTTTTTTTTTTGTACTGAGGATTGAACCCAGGGACACTCTACCCCTGAGTTACATCCCC